>NC_138768.1:828399843-828999843 GCF_965119305.1 Pelophylax lessonae
CTAGCCTTTATCTGGCCCTTTGGGCATTTTTCTGACACTAATGATGGGGCATTATTCCTCCTACTGATACCAACCAACAATAAGGCACTACTTTTTCCACTGATACCAATAATGGGGCACTATTCTTTACACTAATACCAATGATTGGGCACTATTCTTCCCACTAATACCAGTGATGGGGCACTACGCCTTTTCCTACTGACCACCAACACTGGGGCCATGTTTTTCCTCAGTTATGTTGGGCATGGAACATTTTCTACCCCTAAAGTATTAAGGATGGCTGGCCCTTTGTTTAAAAAGTTTGGAGATCCCTGCTCTGTAATAAATCTTCTCTTTCTTTGAGGGTGAATAATGGATTCCAAGGAAAAGCAACATGCTATCTGCATCATTTTTTGAGCTCCTAGCTAGATTGGCAGTAATGAAGTAAACCAATGAGAAGGCTGAAGAAATGCCTAGAAAATGGCCACAGTGCCTTCCTTTAGAGTTAACTGTGATATTCCTAGTCCTTTGCTTTGACTGTCCCATGTTGTGCTCTGCCATAGGCATGAGTTTGGGCATGTTCGGATCCTAGTCCAAACCCACCTTAGCATTCTTACCAGGAAGCTGTGTTTGTATTAAGCCAATCATAAGTGGCTGAGGCATTCAACAATGCAGTTGCTCATATACTAGTCCCTTGTATAAATGTACAGTGTTTAATAACATGTTAGCTACCCATGTTAACTTGTGACTGGGCAGTTGGTGAGGTTGATGGTAAAACCACAGGTCAAACACCTATTTGTACTGTCTCGAACTACCCATATAAACAAGGCCAAAGACAGGAGGAGTTACTGGCCAAAAGCCTAAAAAAAAATAAATGCAGTCTCTATATTTAATGATTTGTAAGGTAAAATATATTAAAGTTTCTTTTGAGTTTTTCATCAAGGTGGTTGAACCTTGAGCCCTTAACCGCTTGCCGACTGCGCACAGTATATTTACTGCGGCAGTCGGCCCCGGCCAGGCAGAGTGACGTAGGTCTACGTCGCTCGCCTGTCACTCCTTCTAGAGCCAATAGCGGGCGGGCGCGCGCCCGCTGAGGCGCGCGCCCGCCTCGGCTCGTTCACGGAGGAGTGTGGGAGTGTGACTGGCGGACCCGATGTCTGCCGGTCACACTACGATCGCCGCTACAGCGGGAGAAAGACAGAGCGGCTTATGTAAACAAGCCACCTGTCAGTTCTCCCTGTGTAAAAGTGAAGATCAAACAGTTCTACTATGTAGAACTGTTGATCTTTGTTTTTACACTAGTAGACCTGTCCCTGCACAGTTAGAATCACGCCCCTAGGACACACTTAACCCCTCCCTGTCCAATACTGTTAACCCCTTCCCTGCCAGTGTCATTTTTGCAGTAACAGTGCATATATATAGCACTGATTACTGCAGTAATGTCACTGGTACCCCCAAAAGTGTCAGAAATGTCAGTCAAGGGTCCGATCTGTCCGCCGCAATGTCGCAGTACCGCAAAAAAAATCGCAGATCGCCGCCATTACTCGTTAAAAAAAAAAACACCAAAAATGACAAAAATCTTTCCCTTTGTTAGTAAACGCGATAACTTTTGCGCAAACCAATCAAAATACGCTTTTTGCGATTTTTTTTACCAAACATAGGTAGCGTAAAACAAATTGGCCGAAAATTTTAAAAAATTTTGATTTTTACATTTTTTTTGGGGGGAATTTCATATAAAAAAAAGTGAAAAATATTGTTGTTTTTGCAAAAATTACGCTCTTTTTTTGTTTATAGCGCGTGATCAAAAAATCGCACAGGTGATCAAATACCACCAAAAGAAAGCTCTGTTTGTGGGAAAAAAAGGACGTGAAATTCGTTTAGGTACAGCGTCGCACGACCGCGCGATTGTCCGTTAAAATCACGCAGTAAAAAATCGCAAAATAACCCCTGGTCTTTTAGCAGGAAAATCCTCCGGTGGTAAAGTGGTTAAAATGAGTCTGTGCCCTTCCGCGGTAAAGCCATTTGAAAGCAGGATGAAAAACTGGTTAGCTAGACAGCTACTGGCCCAGCATGGATGGAAACAGTAAACCTGTTTCCCACTCTTTTTGCTGAGCTCTACCTCTTTCCCTGTGCTGAAAAAAAAAAAAAAAGAGGGGGGAGGGCTCTGCCCAGACACTCAGTCTCCATGGGAAGGAAACACAAAGACAAGCCATAGCATGTAATCTCCAGCTGCTTACAGAGAAAAGAGAAGGGGGAGCACTTCCACCTCAGAAAGCAAGCCTGTCTGCAGTCACATCCACCATGTAGGGGGATTGCTGGGACCTGCAGTCCTCCCTGAAGAACACCACATCTGCCACTGTGGACTCTGCTTCATATGGACTCTTGATGGTGCAGGAATGCTGGGACAGCCACAAGCCTGAGTTAGGGATTAGTTTAGTGAAAAGACTGCATTTTGTTTTGGAACTGTCATGCTGAGAGTTTCCATTAAAGCTTTTGAAACGTTGTCTTTGCCCAGTCTGAAGTTGAAAGTGTAATACAAGTAACTGGCACACATAGTTTACAGTGTGGGTCAGCTAAGCACATTGGGGTGTGAAGAAAACAGTGTAAGGATTAATGCAGTACGAAGACATAAGTGATTACCAAGGATAACCAAGGTTTCTGTAGCAGTCTGTCGCATGTGTGTACATGTGATAGGTGGGACAGCCTTTTGCAGGAGGAGTTGTTATTGGCACTCTTTCCATGAGCAGATCCATTTCCCATAGCAACAGGAGCAGAGCAGCACCCCTGAGGTGCCCAGCCTGTCCACGGGTGTGGAAGAGGAAAAGTTAACGAAGTGCATGCATGTAGTCAAGTTTATTTGTTCAAGTGCACAAGGTCTACATCTCTAAGTTGGAGGTCTGCCTTAAGTTTGAGTTATCCCCGAGAGCAGCCTTCACCTTTTCCCTGAACATTGATAAGCATGATACAATTAAAGGTACCCCATGTGCAGGGTGAGTGACCCAGTCTACCATGCCTACCATAGCTGCCCACATATTTGTTAACCTTGATGTAGCAACACCTCTTCTTCAGCATACGTCTGGTCAGCTGGAAAGAAGCCAGTATCCTAATGTGTAGTCTATATGCTGCCTCAGTCTTCCAGGGTGCCACTGAGTCCACACCAACGTGTAACCGCATTCTGCTGTGAAATATCTGATTTGGGCAGAACATATGTTTGTTTTGTTTTTTTATGTAATTGTATTAAAGCTCATTGCAGAAGTTTGTGTTGAGTCTTGATATTTCATTTGAGATTATTTTTTACTTGCAGAGAGAGCTAAACACTCCATTCAAACATGATCCCGTCACAGAAGTGCTGGAAAACGGCACTGGATTTAATTTCCACAACAGATAAACATACTGTAAATATCTTTATAGATCTTTAATGTAGAACCATCTATGACTGCCTCCTCTCCATTTTGACCACATTTTTTAGTGGCACATTTCCATCTACAGTGCACTGTAACATGTATGTATATTGGCAAGTCTTTGGGCCATCTCTCTGGGCACCATGTCTAATACACTCGAAAGTCATTTCCATAGAATTTTGCCAAGCTTTTAAAAGGTAGGTCACCAGGTCTTTCCTCAACCCTCCCCAATTGCTCAAAACTGGCATGCAGGATCTGATGGCACACGTGCATAGCCAATTTGTACAGACATTACAGGGCCAATATACGAGCCAGCAGTGTGGAAAGAAACCCACGCAAATACAGAAAGAGCATTAAACTCCTTGCAGATAGTGCCCTGGCTGAGATTTAAACCAAGGACCACATTTCTACAAGATGTAAGTGCTAAACACTGAGCCACTGCAATCTGTGCATTGTGTTAAACTACACAATGCACAGATAGGTAGTACCTATTGTTTTTGTGCATTGAGTTTTATTGAAAGCCATGCAAAATAAAAGTGGGCATAAACTCTCATGCATGAATTTTACCTATAGGTAAGCCTATAATAAGGCTTACCTATAGGTTCTCTAAATTTCTCCTAAACATGCACGTTTTCGGAGATATTTTCTGTAGATGCAGCCGGTGACATCAGTGGAGCATGTGCTCTGCAGGAATGGCATACCTGTGCCGTTCCTTCAGAGTCCTGTGCTGTCAACTGCAAGTGCAATGTGCAGGAGTGACGTCATTGTGGTTTCAGCCACTCACACAGCCGGAGTCCATGAAACCAGAAGGAAGACTAAGTAAAGATGGAAGCGCCTTCAGCGATGACAGCACACTGCTGGAGCACTTCTTTTTAGGGTAAGCTTCACATAATGCGATGCATACTAGAATATTATGGCATTGCCTTGTAGATTTTATTTTTTTTTTTTAAAAAGCCAGCAGTTTACTACCACTTTAATGGGCTGCTTAAGCCCCGGAAGATTTTACCCCCTTCCTGACCAGGGCCTATTTTGCGATTCGGCACTGTGTGACTTTAACGGACAATTGCACGGTCGTGCGACGCTGTACCTAAACAAATTTCACGTCCTTTTTTTCCCACAAACAGAGCTTTCTTTTGGTGGTATTTGGATCACCTGTGCGATTTTTTGATCATGCGCTATAAACAAAAAAAGGGCAACAATTTTGTCAAAAATAATATTTTTCACATTTTTTTATATGAAATTCCCCCAAAAAAATGTAAAAATCAAATTTTTTTAACATTTTAGGCCAATTTGTTTTATGCTACATATTTTTGGTAAAAAAAAAAAATCGCAAAAAGCGTATTTTGATTGGTTTGCGCAAAAGTTATTGCGTTTACAAACTAAGGGAAAGATTTTTGTCATTTTGTTGTTTTTTTTTTAAAGCGTAATGGCAGCGATCTGCGATTTTTTTGCGGGACTGCGACATTGCGGCGGACAGATCGGACCCTTGACTGACATTTTTGACACTTTTGGGGTTACCAGTGACATTACTACAGTAATCAGTGCTATATATATATGCACTGTTACTATAAAAATGACACTGGCAGTGAAGGGGTTAACTTTTTTTAAGAGGGAGGGGTTAAGCGTGTCCCTAGGGGTGTGATTCTTACTGTGATTGGCTGTGGCTAGTTGTGTAAGAATAGTGATCAACGGTCCTACATAGTAGAACCGTATGATCACCATTTTTACACAGGGGAGAATGACAGGAGGCTTTGGTTACATTAGCCGCCTGCCATTCTCCCGGTGTCAGGAACGATCGTGAGTGCCCAGCGGGCATCGGGTCCGCCGGGCACACGCGCGGGGGGGTCCGTGACTGAGCGGGAGCGCGCATTCCGCGGCGCGCTCTCGCTCCCCAGAGCCTCACAGGCTAGTGACGTAGACCTATGTCGCTTTGCCTGTGAGGGGCTGACTGCCAAAGTAAATCTACTGACGGCAGTCGGCAAGTGGTTAATGCAAAGTGACTCAACACATGAAAACGTGTGTAACAGAGCAGTGCATTGCAATATTGATTTATTATTTTTTTAAATACTTTATTATTGTTGCTATTGGAGTTATTTTAATTTGCTATTCACTCCAAATGGTAGCGTTCTAAACTGTGGGGAAAAAAATAAAAAATAACTCGAGGAAAGGTATTTATATTTTGTAGCAAAAAATAGCATGATCTAAAAATACCTATAATAAAATCGATAGAATAGTCAGCGCTTTGTACACAGCTGTTCTAATGTAACACAGAAGAAAGGATATTTGTGAACAGAACAGCATGGCGTGTTATTAAAGCACATGTTTCATTATAATTACGACCTGTGTAATTTGCATTCATCTATAGCTGAGGTATCCTAAGGTTCAAATATATGGAGCAATGGTGAGCTATACAAAGGAAGAGGAAATGCAATCAAATGCTCCTTGTTAATAAAGACGTTAAACGTTTTAATTAAAATGTAACAAATTAAATGAGAATAAATAAAATAGAAACATTTAAAACGTACAGGCACTAATCTAACTGATGAACACTGTACACATGCTGCGTGGCAACTTGAAAGCCACGTTTTTCCCAATGCAACCGGTCAGGGACTGGTGGTCAGACCTCAATAATTAGGATAGTTCTGGCTCAAAATATGTCAGTTTATCTGATCACTGTACGCATGCTGTGTGTTCAATACAATAAACATTTAGGTGAATCAGAGCAGATTTGTTCATAGTTTTTTTAGGCATTAATGAGTCTTCTATGTGCACTAACTGATGGTTGTGCATGATAACCAGGTGTTGGGTTGGAGTAGTACTATGATATGTAGGACTATTAATGTAGGATAGTAAAAATGCCAAGTTCCCTAGGACAAAGTCTCTCAACTTCAGTCCTCAAGTACCCAGAACAGGTCATGTTTTCAGGATTTTAAAAAAAAAAGGAGGGGGGGGGGTTTAGAACTAGTGATCGACCAATATCGTTTTTTTAGTGCCGATACCGATCCTTCGGTCATCGGATATCGGTATCGGCCGATATTGACCGATATTTTCGGACATTTAAAATGTTTTATTTTTTATTTTTCACAGGTACTCTGGTGGAGGGATCTGGGGGTCCAAAAGACCCCAAACCCCTCCTCTGCACTTAAAAGCCAAGTTTGGCTGTTTTGAACGCTCAGATTTTTTAAAATTTGCCGCCGAGTACCCGTAAGTGATGTCATGACATCACTTCCTGGTTTTTTACATGGAGACCCGATGAGAGCCGAATGCGGCTTTGATCGGGTCTTCTCTTTGGCGGCCATGCAGGTAGGAGCGGCGGGAGGGGGGAGACGTCCCCTCCCGCCCCTTGTAATGACTGCCGAGTGGCTTCTCTGTCATTACAAGACAGCCGACCGGCGGCTATGGACGCCGGTACCGGGTTGATGCCTCTAGCTGCAGGAATCACTCCGGTACAAGCACTTTCCCAAAATATCGTCAATATTGGTAACCTCAGGGGCCGATTCCGATATATCGGGGAAAGTGCATATCGGCCCCCTATATATCGGCATTGCCGATAATCAGTCGATCCCTAGTTAGAACCATGCCTGGAACCTAATAAAAATGATGTGCTATATTGCTGCTGTATTGCTGAGATTTACTCTACTCAAAGTGTGTGCTTGTAAAATGACAGCACTATGAACAATCAATAAATATCTACCCATAAATAATGTGCCAAATATGTATGTACAACTTTTGTAAATATACACGTGTAATGACACATAAAAAATGTAATCTTTTAACTCTCAAAAATCAAGTGCTAGAGTGCTATGCAAAATTAATCACTATAACATCCAATACTTTTTTTTTTTTCCATAACAACTTTTATTGAAAAAAAAAACATAACAGGTACAGATACATGACTTCATACAGCGACCGTCAGCATATTTTGAAGTAAATACAATAGGTAAAACATGAAAACAGTGAAGAGTTACATATTGCCATTTATCAAATAAAGTTAGGGTCCTTTAACACAGCCGCTCCGTGTGTCCGCAAATCATCCAATCCGTTTGCGGATGATTTGCGGACATAATGTAAGTGAATGGCACTGCGGGTGTCAGCGGAATACCATCCGCTGACACCCGATTTTCCTCCTGTCAGTTCTGTTCCGTTTTTACGAACGGAACAGAACCCTATTTTTCCTTCCGTGTAAAAAACGGAAAGGAAGGAAAATCGGATGTCAACGGTGTCATCCACTGACATCCGCAGTGCCATAGACATACATTATGTCCGCATATCATCCGCAAACGGATGGGATGTTATGCGGGCACACGGAGCGGATGACAGAAATGTCATCCGCTCCGTGGAAAAAAAAAAAAAAAGTCCCGCAGCGGACCTTTCACACGGAGCGGCCGTGTGAAAGGAGCCTTAGTCAATTTCACTGTTAGCTATGGTAATAAGCCTAGAAGTCTTGGGATGTAGTCTTCAGGGATTGTCAGATTTGTCTTATGTAAGTGAATGAAAGCTTAGATTGGGAGAACTGATGTGTAAAGGGAGGACATCAATTGGACTGTGTGCTCGAAATTCTAGAAGTTGTTTATTTTAAACCATGTTATGTTACTGATAAGTTAGAATGAAGGGCTTGACGTCAATCTCATTTTACTAAGGTTAAGCAGTTGATGGAGTATAATCTTGAATCATATCTTAAATATATATTGTGTGGAGATATTTGTTTTTCATTAATTTAATCATAGAATTATAAAGTTAGGCGGGCGAGCGTATGGGCTGTAATGGAGTTGGATATCTCCCCTCACAACCCTTGTGTAGGGGGGGGGGTCCAACCCCATTCCATCCGTGCCTGAAGAGTGATAGAGGAGGTCATTGTGGGTGTGTCAGGAGAGTGATCTTAGCTTTGAATTACACATGTTGAGGAGGGGTTGAGGCCAAGATGTTCTTGTACTGTGTTGTAGTTTGAAAATGTAACCAGCATGCCCATGTGTTGTAGAATTTGGTTGGGGTATCTTTCGTGATGTGTATCAACTCCTCCATGTCTGCAAAAGGCCAGGGCTACAAATATTGCTGGAATATGGTCTACTTCTGGTCGGCACTCCAGTATAGGTGGCCCTGCTATCCTCCTTTTTTGTCCCATTACCATCTTGCACAGCATCCTGCCATATTCCAACAATATTTGTAGCCCTGGCCTTTTTTCGCCCCTTTGGGCGGTCTCGCTGGGCTTTGTGGTTGTTTTCCTCCATTGGGAGATTGGCCAGGACCATGTCATTCCATCCTTCATCCCTGCAGAGACTGGATGATTCGCATACGATTTTATATTTTTGGCTTTCGTTTTTTGACTCATCTATGTCATAGGTACTCTGTTTGTCATAAATGTATTTCACAACCCCCCTGAAGACGGATAATTTTCCAGAAACGTGTCGGGTGTAATTACCACTTGTTGTACCTATTATACTGTTACATTGTACCTAGTTACCATATGATGTGGTCATTTTAGGGCAAGCCACCCATGTCTGTTTCATATGTACAGTATGTATTATGTATTATGTCTTTTTTCTTTTTTTACTCTTTTTGAATAAAATTATATTTTCTACATAAAACCCCCCTTTAAAGTCCCATTGGGGGTTGCTCTCCTCTTTTTCAAGTAATAGAGATGTGGTCTCACCTTTAAGCTCCATTCCCCCAACCAGCCCCATTTTCAACTAGGTTCAACTGGGACACTGTACAGAAAAATGCCTGTTAGCGCTGTCTTGACGCCAGCTGAATGCCGGCCAAAGCTCAATGGCGTTTGAAGATACTGTTCTGCTGAACTGTGCTGGAACTTCGACTTTAATACTCAGGTTAACTTAGAAGATCTAGGACTGTAGGACATTTGACTCCTGACACTCTGTTTAGCTCAAAAGTCCGGTGAACAGCTCCCTCCAGCCCTTCACTGACTGAGGTAGCTCCTTGTAAATGCTTGTGCTGCTGCAACCCTTAACACTGTACTAAAGAGAATGGGGGGAGGTGGTTGGAAACGGCGCTACCTAAAAAAGAGGGCTGTGATGTGCCCAAACTGTGCCACAGTGTTAGTGCAAAATATATTGCCGATAAGGTCCTGGATAAGGCTCCCAAATGTGTCTCCTGGCGGTCCTTACAAGCATGCGGGTCCCATCTGTGTATGAGAACATAGGGGCCCCATGGTGCAGTACAAGTAATTCGACCACAAGGAAAAAGTAGTAGCTACTCACAGTTTAGTATGTAGCCGATCGATCAGCGTGTAGCAGGCCGCACCGTGGAGCTTCCGCGTTCCTTAAAACTGTACGCTTAACTCTTCAGGGCCCAACCGCTGGCGCCCCTCTACACTTCAGGGTCCTCTCGCTAGGCACCCCCTCTGACACTTCAGGGTCCTCTCACTAGGCACCCCCCTTAACACTAGCTGACTCCTGGATCCCTGGGACATTCATCGGAGTGGTCCACTCTACACTTCAGGCAGACCCTCAGGGGCAATTCACAGTACTCACAAACTTGGCATGCTTTCCTGGAACTGAACCCCTCTATCTCCACTGGTCCTCAGCACACCGGATCCTCTCTGCAGCTCAGCTCAGCTATCTCTCTTGACTCTCATGCAGTCACCCGAGACACCCGATCTGATCACAGGAGGAAAGACAGCCATACCCTCCCTCCTGGGACTCTGCTTCCCGCCAAAGACGCTGCGTCATGTGTTCCCCTCAAACTTATACCCACTCCCAGAGTCCTCTGCTGCAGAATATGCCTTCTGGGGTAGATACAGGCCTGAATGAGCCACTGATTGGGTTTCCTCCACTGCCCAATGAGAATCTTCTCATGGAGCCAGTGGGGAGACTCCCCTCTCAGCAGCCACACCTGGGAGACATGGCAGCCCAGCTGAAATTCATGGCCCTGCTGTTAGGCAGCCAAGGCCCACTATGCTTTTACCTAGCACCTACCGTGTAAACCCCTCACATTTTTGTAATTAGTTTGATATATCTTTTCATGTGACAACAATGAAGAAATGGCACTTTGCTACAATGTAAAGTAGTGAGTGTACAGCTTGTATATCAGTGTCAATTTGCTGTCCCCTCAAAATAACTCAACACACAGCCATTTATGTCTAAACCGCTGGCAACAAAAGTGAGTACACCCCTAAGTGAAAATGTCCAAATTGGGCCCAATTAGCAATTTTCCCTCCTCGGTGTGACTCGTTAGTGTTACAAAGTCTCAGGTGTGAATGGGGAGCAGGTGTGTTACATTTGGTGTTATCGATCTCACCTTCTCATACTGGTCACTGGAAGTTCAACATATCACCTCATGGCAAAGAACTTTCTGAGGATCTGAAAAAAATAATTGTTGCTCTACATAAAGATGGCCTAGGCTATAAGAAGATTGCCAAGATCCTGAAACTGAGCTGCAGGTGGAGCAGCACAAGGTCTCTAACATCCACCAGCTACGTGATGTTGTCATGGAGGAGTGGAAGAGGATTCCAATGGCAACCTGTGAAGCTCTGGTGAACTCCATGCCCAAGAGGGTTAAGGCAGTGCTGGAAAATAATGGTGGCCACACAAAATATTGACACTTTGGGCCCAATTTGGACATTTCCACTTGGGGGTGTACTCACTTTTGTTGCCAGCGGTTTAGACATTAATGGCTGTGTTGAGTTATTTTGAGGGGACAGCAAATGTACACTGTTATACAGGCTGCACACTCACTACTTTACATTGTAGCAAAGTGTCATTTCTTCAGTGTTGTCACATAAAAAAATATAATAAAATATTTACAAAAATGTAAGGGATGTACTTACTTTTGTGAGATACTGTATATATATATACTGTATATATACCTCACAACTTTTTGAGATGGGAATTAGGGACACCTATTAGCAAAAGTATGTAGGCATAGGACAGACAACCTGCCACGCACCCTTAAAGAGGAGTTCCACCTTCCCCTCCACCCCCTCCAAAAATTAAAAGTCAGCAGCTACACACACTGTACACATACTGTAGCTGCTGACTTTTAATATTAGGACACTTACCTGTCCTGGAGTCCAGCGATGTCAGCACCGCAGCCAATGTTTCCATCGGCTGTCGGGTTCTGCCGCCACCATTGCCAGTAAGGGAACCCGCCAGTGAAGCCTTGCGGCCCCACGGGCAGGTTCCCTACTGCGCATGCGCAAAGCATGCTGCGCATTCCTATTGGCTTGGCGGCGGGGGAAGGAGGAGGGGGCCAAACTTCAGAGGGACGGCGCCACGGTGCCGTATCCTGAAAGTAGGGAAGGGTACCTGTCAAAAACAGGTACCCGTTCCCCCCTACTCCCTGAAAGGTGCCAAATGTGGCACCGGAGGAGGGGAGGAAGCAAAAGAGCGGAAGTTCCACTTTTGGGTGGAACACTGCTTTAAAGAAGAATTATGCAAAAACTGGCATTTTTCTGTGCAGTGTCCCAGTTAAGCCTAGAAGAGCCAGAGGAGTATCTCACTAATTCCCTTCTCCCATCCCCAATATACAATAAACAAAACAAACCAAAGATGCCGGAATGGTCATTGTTTCAGTTCTCACACCTGGGTTCACAACTTAAATGTGTTGGAAGTGTTACCGGTAACAATGGCAGACCCACCTCAGGCCCAAGGCCTGGAAATATTGCTACACCATTATATTGGCTTTAGAAAATATTTACGAATGCAGCAATTCAGAAATTGGATGAAAGATTTGGCACTGGAAAACACTTTTTTGATAGATAAATAGTGCATTTTATATACAACTACTGTATTTTCTGGCGTATAAGACTACTTTTGAACCTCAAAAAAATCCCCCAAAAATGGGGGGTCGTCTTATACGCCGAATATAATATCTCCAAGGTAACCTAAGTATAAGTATTACCGGTAGATGAAAATTAGGGGGGTCGTCTTATACGCCCAGTCGTCTTATACGCCGGAAAATACGGTATATAGATCAGAAAATGAGGAGGAAAGAGGGGCAGAAGAACTTTGTTCCAAATCTGAGACAGTCCCTCGAAATCAGGGACAGTTGGGAGCTATATACAGTATATATATATATATATATATATATATACTCTGTATATATATATATATATATATATATATATATATATATATATATATATATATATATGAATGAAATGTAGTGCTGTTTATTTGTTGACCATTTTTGGCCCTGTTTCCCGGGGGACAGTTGATATGTTGCTGACATCTGTTGCACCCTGTGAGTGGTGAGAAGCTTATGACATAACCTTCTTGGACTGTGATCGTGTATTCCCATTGCCTTCCTGTAGCCCTCAGGATGTCCCACACAAGTCAATGTTGACCCATACACCATCACAACACAAACATTTCTCCCTACTCCGCATCTCGACACAGAGAACCCAAGTCAAGTTCATGACTTCTCCATTTGTGTATTCACTCTTATTTCTCCTATTCCTTCCTATTGGAGGATGAGATGGTAAGCATAGAAAAATCATTTCTTAATGAACATCTGGGTCCACATCTGCTGGGTGACTTTACAAATGTGTTCCCAAGATGTCTGATTGCTCACTGCATTTTCCCATCGCTTACAGGATTAAAGCACTTTAGAGAATGTTAATATTTATTGTGAAAATGTCTTTAGAAGAGCTTTCTACTTTAAAATAAATCTCTTACATATGAGGAAGTGTTAAAATGAAATTCATTTTTAAAATTCATGCTGCCCTTGTCAAGTAATCAGCAATGGAAAGTCAACTTTACTTCTGCTTAACCACTTGCCTACTGGGCACTTAAACCCCCTTCTTGCCCAGGACAATTCTCAGCTTTCAGCGCTGTCGTACTTTGAATGACAATTGCGCGCTCATGCAACGCTGTACCCAAATAAAATTATCATTTTTTTTCAAACAAATACAGCTTTCTTTTGGTGGCATTTAAACACTGCTGTTTTTTTTTTTTTTTTTTGCTGAACAAACAAAAAAAGACCGAAAATTTTAAATTTGAAAAAAAAAACCACAGTTTTTATAGTTTGTTATAAAATTTTGCAAGCAGGCAATTTTTCTCCTTCGTTGATGTGCACTGATGAGGTGGCACTGATGGGCCCTGATAGACTGCATTGATGGGCACTGATAGGCTGCACTGATGGCTACTGATAGGTGGCACTGATGGGTGGTACTGATGGGCCCTGATGGGCAGCACTGAAGGGCACTGGTAGGTGGCACTGAAGGGCACTAATAGGTGGCACTGATAGGTGGCATTCATGGGCACTGATGGGCACTAATAGGTGGCACTGATGGTCACTGATAAGTGGCACTGCTGGGTGGCAATGATAGGCACTGGTAGGTGACACTGATTCAGAGCTGATGATGGGGCACTGATAGGTTGCACTGGTGGGCATTGATAGGTGGCACTGGTGGACAATGATAGGTGGCACTGGTGGGCACTGATAGGTGGCACTGGTGGGCACTGGCAGATGGCACTGACCTGCAATGGTAGGTGGCACTGGTGGGCACTGGTAGGTAAAAATGAGGCACAGAATATCCTCTCCTCTTCGGGACCTATGTCCCTCTAACAGCAGACAGCGTGAGGAGAAAAAATAAACCGATCTCTGACTGCGGTTTACATCACATGATCAGCTGTTATTGATCACAGTGGAGCCTGCAGGCAGTTAATGCATGGGAGTAGGTACATGGACACCCTCCCAGCAATTAAAGTCCACGCTGTAGCCGTCTTTCAGCTATAGCACGGACGGGAAGTAGTTAAATCTACATAAATGGGGAATGATTGATGTGGTCCTTTCTCATGCTGATTTTGGATTGCATTTAAATATGAATCTATATTCTAGCAGGTTTGACATGATTTGATTACAGTATGTGAGATACAATCAGCTCTACCCTTCACTATCCAAATACTATGTCAATATTTCAGCATACTCATTAATTATATAAAATTGCTGCTGTACACTCCTTATGATTCAACCACACTACAAATAACATATAAATATTCTTACAGTGCAGCGTAACCAAAAATCACCATAAAAAGTAATAGAATAAAAATAATAAAATTAATAAAAATAATAAAAATGTGTGTCTTCAATCAAAGTCATTTTAAATCAACAATACATAAAACTACCCCCGCACAAAATCAAAAAATAAAGCCCATGCGTAAATAGAAAAAAAAAGCAATATGCAGAGTGATCCACTACAGTGTTCTTCAATCAATTAATGACACCAAAGAGTGCACACCACCACCAACTGGAAAACCTGCACACCTCACAGATGAGATCAATCAGCTTTGTATATAGACACTCCAACAATCTCCTGCTACGTTCTCCTCTCCTGGCATGCGGCTCTGCAAACTCCTCTTACTGCTCTGCGAACTTATACAGTATATACGTCACTAGCCTGTGACCGTATTTGTGAGCCAATAGTGGGCGAGCGCGCGCCCACTGAGGCGGGCGAGCGCGCGCCCGCCGCGGCTCGTTCACAGAGGAGTTCGCGCGTGTGACCGGCGGACCTGATGTCCGCCGGTCACACTACGATCGTCGGTAGAGAGGGAGAAAGGCGGGCGGCTTATGTAAACAAGCCGCCTGTCATTCTCCCCTGTGCAAAAAATGGAGATCAGACGGTTCTACTATGTAGAACCGTTGATGTCTGTTTTTACAATAGGAGACCTGTCCCACTACAGTTAGAAACACGCCCCTAGGACACACTTAACCCCTCCCTCTCCAATACAGTTAACCCCTTCCCTGCCAGTGTCATTTTTACAGTAACAGTGCATATGTATAGCACTGATTACTAGAGATGTATAGAACTGTTCGCCGGCGAACAGTTCCCGGCGAACTTAGCATGTTCGCGTTCGCCGCTGCCGGCGAACATATGCGATGTTCGGTCCGCCCCCCATAAGACATCATTGAGGCAAACTTTGACCCTGAACTTTACAGTCAGCAGACACATTTCCAGCCAATCAGCATACCTCCCTCCCACACCCTCCCACCTCCTATAAATAAGCAAGGGCAGCATCCATCTTAGATCATTCTGAAGCAGTGTGTGTAGTGAGAGTAGGGAGAGAGCTGCTGCTGCTGCTGCTGTTAAGCTAGGGACAGTTAGTCAGTGTTCCTGGTCTTGCAGTGTTCTTGGTCCACTACTGCTGTAATATCAGCACCCCAAAAAGCCCTTCTAAGGGCTGGTATTTGTGTAATTTTTTTTTTATATATATATATATATATATATATATACCTAGCGTCCCCAAAAGCCCTTTTAAGGGCTGGTAATTGAGTTGTTTCTTCTTATATATATATATATCTATATCTATCTAGTGTCCCCAAAAGCCCTTTTAAGGGCTGGTAATTGAGGATTTTTTTTATATATATATATATATATATATATATATATATATATATATATATATATATATAGTGTCCCCAAAAGCCCTTTTAAGGGCTGGTAAGGTAATAGAGTTTTTTCTTTATATATATATATCTATATATATCTATTGTACACTGCAGTTGCCTGCCCGCTGTGTGTGAGAGGCCACAGACCTACCACAGACTGTACTGTGTGCACACCACACTCATTTCGGGTGGCACAGGCACAGTACCTTGCATTTTAAAAAATATTTTTTTTTTCCTCTGTCATAATTGCAGTGAGTGCTGTGTCAGGTCCACAGAGTGCACTGTACCCACTGCAGTGCACTGCCCACCACTGATATATATACGGTGGCACAGCATCTTGTTGCAAATTAAAAAAAAATATATTTTTTATTATTGCAGTTGCCTGGGCTGCCAGTTACTGTCAGGTCCACAGAGTGTACTGTGCCCACTGCAGTGCCACTGTGTGCCCACCCACCACTGATATATAAGGTGGCACAGCAGCTTGCAAAGTAAAATAAAATATATTTTTTTAAAATTGCAGTTGCCTGGGTGCCAGTGACTGCTGTCAGGTCCACAGAGAGTGTACTGTGCCACTGCCCACCCACCACTGATATATAAGGTGGCACAGCAGCTTGCAAAGTAAAATAAAATATATATTTTTTAAAATTGCAGTTGCCTGGGTGCCAGTGACTGCTGTCAGGTCCACAGAGAGTGTACTGTGCCACTGCCCACCCACCACTGATATATAAGGTGGCACAGCAGCTTGCAAAGTAAAATAAAATATATTTTTTAAAATTGCAGTTGCCTGGGTGCCAGTGACTGCTGTCAGGTCCACAGAGAGTGTACTGTGCCACTGCCCACCCACCACTGATATATAAGGTGGCACAGCAGCTTGCAAAGTAAAATAAAATATATTTTTTTAAAATTGCAGTTGCCTGGGTGCCAGTGACTGCTGTCAGGTCCACAGAGAGTGTACTGTGCCACTGCCCACCCACCACTGATATATAAGGTGGCACAGCAGCTTGCAAAGTAAAATAAAATATATATTTTTTAAAATTGCAGTTGCCTGGGTGCCAGTGACTGCTGTCAGGTCCACAGAGAGTGTACTGTGCCACTGCCCACCCACCACTGATATATAAGGTGGCACAGCAGCTTGCAAAGTAAAATAAAATATATTTTTTAAAATTGCAGTTGCCTGGGTGCCAGTGACTGCTGTCAGGTCCACAGAGAGTGTACTGTGCCACTGCCCACCCACCACTGATATATAAGGTGGCACAGCAGCTTGCAAAGTAAAATAAAATATATATTTTTTAAAATTGCAGTTGCCTGGGTGCCAGTGACTGCTGTCAGGTCCACAGAGAGTGTACTGTGCCACTGCCCACCCACCACTGATATATAAGGTGGCACAGCAGCTTGCCAAGTAAAAAAAATATATATATTTTTTAATTGCAGTTGCCTGAGTGCCAGTGACTGTCAGGTCCACAGAGTGTACTGTACCCACTGCCCAACACTCCTATAGGGTGGCACAGCACCTTGCACTCATAGTACACAACACATTAAAAAAGAAAATGACAGGCAGAGGCAGGCCACCCCGCAAGGGCCGTCGTGGTCGTGGTGCTGTGATTTCCTTAGGCCCTAGAATAATGCCCAGTGTTCAGAGGCCACCACAGACCCTGAACTCAAAAAATTCTGAGGCCATAGTTGACTGGCTTACATAAGACACCCAATCGTCTACAGCTTCCGCTCGGAACCCTAATGCACCATCCTCCTCCAGCTCAGCTTCGGGCACCTCTCAATTTACCACTCGCCAGCCCGCCGGCACCACCACCAACACTAGCACCACAGCCGCTTCACTTGATCCGTCAGAGGAGTTATTTTCACATCAGTTGGAAGAAATAAGTGATGCGCAACTATTAGTGCCAGAGGATGTAGATAACGGGGATATGTCTCAGTCAGGCAGCATTATACACATGGACGTACATTGTGATGATGATGATGTTGTACCTGCTGCTGCTGCCTTTGCTGAGTTGTCAAGTGAAGCGGCTGATGATGACGATGTGTCTGTGGATGTCACCTGGGTGCCTGCTCGAAGAGCAGAAGAAGAGGGGGAAAGTTCAGATGGGGAGACAGAGAGGAGGAGGAGACGAGTTGGAAGCAGGGGGAGGAGGTCATCGCAAGGAGCTAGTGGCGCAGTCAGACAGCATGTAGATTCGGCACCCGGGGTCAGCCAGACAGCACGCCAATCAACGCAAGCTGTTGCCACCACCAGAATGCCGTCCTTGCAAAGCTCAGCAGTGTGGCATTTTTTTTGTGTGTCTGCCTCTGATATCAGCGATGCCATTTGTAACCTGTGCCAAAAGAAACTGAGTCGTGGGAAGTCCAACACCCACCTAGGTACAACTGCTTTGCGAAGGCACATGATCTCACATCACAAACGCCTATGGGATCAACACATGAGTAAAAGCAGCACACAAACTGAAAGCCACCATCCTCCTCCTGGTCCAGCATCTTCAGCCACGTCAACCACTGCTGTCCTCCATGCCCCCTATCAACAACCCGCCCCTCCGCCTCTCACCTTCAGCAGTTCCTGCTCGTCACCTGCCCACAGTCAGGTGTCTGTCAAGGAAATGTTTGAGCGTAAAAAGCCAATCTCGCAGAGTCACCCCCTTGCCCGGCGTCTGACAGCTGGCTTGTCGGAACTCTTAGCCCGCCAGCTTTTACCATACAAGCTGGTGGAGTCTGAGGCCTTCAAAAAATTTGTCGCTATTGGGACACCGCAGTGGAAGGTACCCGGCCGAAATTATTTTTCACAAAAGGCAATCCCCAACCTGTACTCTATTGTGGAAAAGGAAATCATGTCACGTCTGGCACACAGTGTTGGGGCAAGGGTCCATCTGACCACTGATAGCTGGTCTGCAAAGCACGGTCAGGGCAGGTATATAACGTACACTGCGCATTGGGTAAACCTGCTGGCGGCTGCCAAGCATGGAATGCGTGGCTCTGCTGCAGAGGAGTTGGTGACACCGCCACGACTTGCAGGCAGGCCTGCTGCCACCTCCTCTACTCCTCCTACTCCATCCTCTTTGCTAACCTCCTCGGCTGAGTCCTCTTCTGCTGTTGCGTCTTGCTCCACACCAACTGCACCCCCCCAGCTCCCCAGGGGCTATTCCACATGCCGGATACGACAGTGTCACGCTGTCTTGGGGTTGACTTGCCTGAAAGCAGAGAGTCACACCGGACCAGCACTACTGTCCGCCCTGAACGCACAGGTGGATCAGTGGCTGACCCCGCACCAACTGGAGATCGGCAAAGTGGTGTGTGACAACGGGAGCAATTTGTTGGCGGCATTGAATTTGGGCAAGTTGACACATGTGCCGTGCATGGCACATGTGTTGAATCTGATTGTGCAACGTTTTGTGCAGAAGTACCCAGGCTTACAGGACGTCCTCAAGCAGGCCAGGAAGGTGTGTGGCCATTTCAGGCGTTCCTACACGGCCATGGCGCACTTTGCAGATATTCAGCGGCGAAACAACATGCCAGTGAGGCGCTTGATTTGCGACAGCCCGACACGTTGGAATTCAACACTGCTAATGTTCGACCGCCTGCTCCAACAAGAAAAAGCGGTCAACGAGTATTTGTATGACCGGGGTGCTAGGACAGCCTCTGCGGAGCTGGGTATTTTTTTGCCACGTTACTGGACGCTCATGCGCAATGCCTGTAGGCTCATGCGTCCTTTTGAGGAGGTGACAAACCTAGTGAGTCGCACTGAAGGCACCATCAGCGACATCATCCCATATGTTTTCTTCCTGGAGCGTGCCCTGCGAAGAGTGCTGGATCAGGCCGTAGATGAGCGTGAAGAGGAAGAGGAAGAGTTGTGGTCACCATCACCACCACCAGAAACAGCCTTACCATCGATTGCTGGACCTGCGGCAACACTGGAAGAGGAGTGTGAGGAAGAGGAGTCAGAGGAGGAATGTGGCTTTGAGGAGGAGGAACACCAACCACAGCAGGCATCCCAGGGTGCTCGTTGTCACCTATCTGGTACCCGTGGTGTTGTACGTGGCTGGGGGGAAGAACACACCTTCAATGACATCAGTGAGGACGAGGAATTGGACATGAGTAGCTCGGCATCCAACCTTGTGCAAATGGGGTCTTTCATGCTGTCATGCCTGTTGAGAGACCCTCGTATAAAAAGGCTGAAGGAGAACGACCTGTACTGGGTGGCCACGCTACTAGACCCCCGGTATAAGCAGAAAGTCTGTGATATGTTACCCAATTACCGGCAGTCGCAAAGGATGCAGCAGCTACAAAATAAGTTAAAAACTATGCTTTACACAGCGTATAAGGGTGATGTCACAGCACAACGGGAATCCAACAGGGGAAGAGGTGAAAGTAATCCTCCTCCTACCACCACAACCACGCCGGCAAGGACAGGACGCTTTACAGACGTCTTGTTGATGGAGGACATGCGGAGCTTTTTTAGTCCTATGCATCGCCACAGCCCTTCGGGGTCCACCCTCAGAGAACGACTCGACCGACAGGTAGCAGACTACCTTGCCTTAACTGCAGATATCGACACTCTGAGGAGCGATGAACCCCTTGACTACTGGGTCTGCAGGCTTGACCTGTGGCCTGAGCTATCCCAATTTGCCATTGAACTTCTGGCCTGCCCCGCTTCAAGTGTGCTGTCAGAAAGGACCTTCAGCGCAGCAGGAGGTATTGTCACTGAGAAGAGAAGTCGCCTAGGTCAAAAAAGTCTTGATTACCTCACGTTTATTAAGATGAATGAGGCATGGATCCCGAAGGGACTGACAGTGGGGGATGCATTTGACTAAAAAAGGCCTGGTGATGACTGAGATGCCTTGGCCTAAAAATGGTCCACACGCTGCTGTATATAATCATTCTCTGCATGCCGGATGACTTACGTGACGTCTCCGCCACCAACTACGGTTCAAGCCGCAATGTTTTAGTGCACTTTCTGCCTTAAAACCTCAATTTTTTAGGCCGCTGCTACAGCAGCGGCTGCAACAATACCTACTTTTTCATGCATGTGTACATGCCTAATTTTTCTGGCCTCTGGTGCTACACTGTGGCTGCAAAAAAACAAAAAACAAAAAAAAAGGCACATACATGTGTCAATTCCCCTTCATGATCGTTACCTTGTCGTGGTGAAGGGGCTTGCGTATCACAATGAAGCGATCACCTCTAGGATTGTGTTGGCACACCCCAGATGATAAGGTCGTTGCTTCATTGTGTACAGACCAAAAGCGATCCGCAGGATAATTTTTCATAAAAAAAAAACATTCATTTTCTTTCATTCTTTCTGCGGAGCTGGGTATTTTTTGGCCGCGTTACTGAATGCTCATGAACAATGGCTGTAGGCTCATGCGTCCTTTTGCGGAGATGACAACCCTGGTGGTCAGTCGAACCCAAGGCAACATCATCGACCTCATCCCATATGCGTTTTTTCTGGAGCGTGCCCTGCGAAGAGTACTGGATCAGGCTGTAGATGAGCATGAAGAGGAAGAGTTGTGGTCCTCATCACCACCAGAAGCAGCCTTGTCGTTGTCAATTGCTGGACCTGTGGCAACGCAGAGAGAGGAGTCTGAAGAAGAGAAGTCAGAGGAGGAAGGTGGCTTTGAGGAGGTGGAATACCAGCCACAGCAGGCGTCCCAGGGGGCTTGTTCTCACCTTTCGGGGACCCTTGGTGTTGTATGTGGCTGGGTGGAGGAAGAGACCTTCAATGATGTCAGTGAGGACAAGGAACGGGACATGGCTAGCTTGGTATCCAACCTTGTGCAAATGGGGAGTTTGCGGTTGTGCAAATGGACTGACTGACTGTTAAACGGGGAGTTTGGTCTGTCAGAGCTTGGTCTGTCACTGTGAAGCGGGCGACGGGCGTAACCCTTACACTACTTGACCGATAAAACATCATACCTTATCGTATTCACACACTGGATGTTTTAGTGCTGGTTTACACTGCCGCTACCACTAAAGTAGCGTCGCTTCCAGAGCGACTTTGGCGCGACTTAGCGCGACTTTGGCGCGACCTCATCGCGAGGCGACTTTTTATTTGGCCAATCACAATATCATGTTTTGTGACCGTCACCTAATTTCCTTTTCCTGTTTTTTGTTTTACATATTTCCCCATGTGTGCAGTGTTGTCTGTGTCATAGCTCAACTGATAGGCATGTTTGCCTTGGCATATCATATTTTAGCTTGCCAGAAAGAAAAAAAGACAGCTGGAAAGACACTGCATTAGTTTTCTACTAAAAATCATAAGAAAAATGCTGTTTTTTTTGGGTTGTTGTGGACATACTACAGAGCTGAAACTTGACAGGTACACTTTTTAGACCCCCCAGACACTAAATACAAAAAATGACATGCCTGCCTAAAAAAATGCCCGCTAAATGCCTGCAAGAAAAAAAGCCAGCCGCAGAGAAGCCATATTCCTGAAAATATAAGAAAAATGCTGTTTTTAGGGGTTCTGGACATGCTACAGAGCTGAAACTTGACAGGTACACTTTTTAGACCCCCCAGACACTAAATACAAAAAATGACATGCCTGCCTAAAAAAATGCCCGCTAAATGCCTGCAAGAGAAAAAGCCAGCCGCAGAGAAGCCGTATTCCTGAAAATATAAGAAAAATGCTGTTTTTTAGGGGTTCTGGACATGCTACAGAGCTGAAACTTGACAGGTACACTTTTTAGACCCCCCAGACACTAAATACAAAAAATGACATGCCTGCCTAAAAAAATGCCCGCTAAATGCCTGCAAGAGAAAAAGCCAGCCGCAGAGAAGCCGTATTCCTGAAAATATAAGAAAAATGCTGTTTTTTAGGGGTTCTGGACATGCTACAGAGCTGAAACTTGACAGGTACACTTGTTAGACCCCCCAGACACTAAATACAAAAAATTACATGCCTGCCTAAAAAAATGCCCGCTAAATGCCTGCAAGAGAAAAAGCCAGCTGCAGAGAAGCCATATTCCTGAAAATATAAGAAAAATGCTGTTTTTTAGGGGTTCTGGACATGCTACAGAGCTGAAACTTGACAGGTACACTTTTTAGACCCCCCAGACACTAAATACAAAAAATGACATGCCTGCCTAAAAAAATGCCCGATAAATGCCTGCAAGAGAAAAAGCCAGCCGCAGAGAAGCCATACTCCTGAAAATATAAGACAAATGCTGTTTTTTAGGGGTTCTGGACATGCTACAGAGCTGAAACTTCACAGGTACACTTTTTAGACCCCCCAGATGCTAAATCCAAAGAAATTTTTTATTTTTTATTTTTTTTAATTTTTCCAATAATTGGCTCTCTATCAAAAAATTATAATTTTTAAGAACTTTTTTTTTGCGTGATCCCTCTCCGGCATGCCACAGTCCAGGTGTTAGTCCCCTTGAAACAACTTTTCCATCACTATTGTGGCCAGAAAGAGTCCCTGTGTGTTTTAAAATTCGCCTGCCTATTGAAGTCTATGGCGGTTCGCCCGGTTCGCCGGTTCGCGAACATTTGCCGATGTTCGCGTTCGCCGTTCGCGAACGGCGAATTTTAGGTTCGCGACATCACTACTGATTACTGCAGTAATGTCACTGGTAACCCCAAAAGTGTCAAAAATCTCAGTCAAGGGTCCGATCTGTTCGCCGCAATGTCGCAGTCCCGCAAAGAAAATCGCAGATCGCCGCCATTACTCGTTAAAAAAAAAAACACCAAAAATGACAAAAATCTTTCCCTTTGTTAGTAAACGCGATAACTTTTGCGCAAACCAATCAAAATACGCTTTTTGCGATTTTTTTTACCAAACATATGTAGCATAAAACAAATTGGCCGAAAATGTTAAAAAATTTAGATTTTTACATTTTTTTTGGGGAATTTCATATAAAAAAATGTGAAAAATATTGTTATTTTTGCAAAATTTAAGCTCTTTTTTTGTTTATAGCGCATGATCAAAAAATCGCATAGGTGATCAAATACCACCAAAAGAAAGCTCTGTTTGTGGGAAAAAAAGGACGTGAAATTTGTTTAGGTACAGCGTCGCACGACCGCGCAATTGTCCGTTAAAGTCACGCAGTAAAAAAATCGCAAAAAACCCCCTGGTCGGAATGGGGGTAAAATCTTCCGGGGCTTAAGTGGTTAAAAGCCCCCATATAAAAAACACTTACAAAATGTAAAATCAAAAGTGCTTGTAATCACATTCACATTCGTCTGCTCAGATCTCAGTGGCTGCGTGACATCATGGGCTCGGCCCCTCCCTCCTATATGCATGTCAGCCACTCATTGGGCTTCTTCAGTAGGTGGGTGGGCACCCTTACTCGAGCCTTTATATATGCTAAATATTGTCATGGTAACCTCCTGAGCTTCACCACGACTTATATGTTGCAGTGCTCTTGTAAGATGCAATATGTGGGTCCGACTTCCAGACCCCTCTTGGTAAGGGTGCGTGAACATATAAACAATATTGAAAAGGCACTCTGCCAGGTCTTTACCAACCAGTGATGTCACCCAGCCCCATTAACTTACATGGCCGGGAATTCCTGGCAATGTAAGCAAAGGAGCCCAGGATAGGTAAAAGAAAAAAAACAGTGTGGGGGTACCTCCGTAATTCATACCTGGCACTTCAGGTCTGGCATGAATTTTAAGGGGGACACCATGCAAATAAAAAATGCATGCGTTTCCCACCCCAAAACTCCAATCCAGACCTTTTAGGTGACAGGGGATAAGGGGATAAGGGCAAGGTCTCTTCCCCACAGCTCTGGTTGTGTGGGGCTGTGGGCAGAAGGCTTCTTTGAATGCTTTAAAAAAAAAGGGGGGTCCCAGATACCTTCCTTCTATATCACATATGTCAAACACAAGGCCCGTGGGCAGAATCCGGTCTGCCAGACCTTGTCATGTGGCCATTGCACCCAGTTTTGCAGCTGGAACGAGGTGAAATACCATTTTGTCACCTTCGGATCTTACCCTTTGCTCCCCACTGTCACTAGTAAACACAGAAGCCTTCTGTGTTTAAAAGGGACAGCTTGCTCTCAGTGGCTCCTGGAGTTAACAGATCTCTGCACACATTTATGGCAGGGACAGATCTCCAGAATCTGAGAGAGAGACTAATCTCCCTGCAAAGCAAGGCAGATCCGCCGACACAGGGAGGTACTAGAGCCAGGCCAGGTAGGAGAGAGAGATGCAAGGAAGCTTTGGAGGGAAGGGGTTAGGGTTGAACACTGTACATAGCACACCCCTAAACCATGCATTCTGTACACAGCACACCCCCTGGACCTCTGCACTCTTTACACAGTGCACTCCTAAACCTGCACTCTGTACATAGCGCAACCTTGGACCCTGCACTCTGTATGCAGTGCACTCCTGAACACTGCACTGTGTACATAATGCACTCCCGAACTCTGCACTCTGTATGTAACACACTTCTGTATTCTGCACTCTGTACATAATGCACTCCTGTACTCTGCACCCTATACATAACGCACTCCTGAACTCTGCATTTGGTACGTAACGCACTCTTGAATTCTGCACTTGGTACATAGCATACTCCTGAACCCTGCACTCTGTATGTAGTGCACCTCAGATACAGCCGGCCTTTTGAGGCCAACCATACTACTGATCAGGCCCATGATGAAACTACGTTTTGACATCTGCTTTATGTGAATGAGTAAGGGATACTAGTATCACTACTTATTAACAAAAAAATGTAAATGGTACACAAAACGAACAGTTTTTGACAAGTCTTTTAATAAAAACACTTTTTCCATCTATCCATGGTACTTGTCCCCCAGGACAGTGCTCAGCCCCCCCCCCCCCCCCCCCACCCACATGTAATTTTTTTGACAATACATTGCTTATTAGCCTAGAAAATGTCCTGCACTCATTTTAAACATTCATGTCCATTGTCTTCAATGGGGTTCTGACTCAGCAACTAAAGTGTTCGTCAAACCCTGCTCATTCCGAACCCAGGTGTGTCCATCATGGCAGAATTACCAGATATTATTATTATAAATATTGTAGATTTAAAAAAAAACTCAAAATAACTTCAGAAGTGACATGAACATGTTGCAGGTTACATGAGACTCTACAATATATTAAATTGTTACAAAGGTATGATAAAATATACTCTACAAGGTCCCCTAAACCCACCATCCCCCCAAAACATTTGCATCCTCAGAACCCTAAATTCATAGTTGATTTTAGTGGAAGGACTTCAGTTACCTGACACTGCAGACTTGTCCGCTGTCTTTCTTAGACTGTCTCTATATTCCCCTAATGCTGGGCCTGGATTTCATGCATCATACTCCTGAGACAGGAAGAAAGCGTTGTGGGAACTGTGGTGTTCTGAAGAGATATGACTGAACTGCCGAACTGTCAAGGTCTTACCTTGCCCTTCTGCTGGCAGCCATCTTTGACATGTGCAGACTGCTGCCTCTTACAATCTCTGTTTGTATCATCACTTGCCTGCTGCCTGAGTGTCACACAGTGATGATGTGGCACACCTGACTATATCAATCACCTGATGGGTTGCAGTCTTTGCCCTTGCAATTGTGCTCCAAGGTGCATCACTGCTAGCAGTCTTCTGTTCTCTGTGTTCCTCTGTGTATGACCTGGCTTGGCTGACAACTCTCCTGGCTCTTGAACCTGCATTGGCAGATGATTTGCATCGGCAGACTACCTGCTTCTGGACTCGACGCCGGCTTGGATGACTAGACCCTGGCTTGTTTCTGATCTTGCTTCCTCACTCTTGCTGTGCGTTTATTGTTTGCACCAATAAACTGCTTTATTTTACCTGTATCCCCATGTGGTCTCGTTTCCTGGCACCCTGACACGAACTTTCCTTGGACTACACCTACCAGCAGGCCATCTGCTCCAGGGGAGAATTGTTGGGGAGACTATAAAGGGATCTGCTGACCTGGTCCACACTCTCTTGCTTCCTGGGATCCATCATGTGTGCATTGGTTTGCTGCTGTGAGAGAGGACTGCGGCCTACTGTGCGACATCCAGCCATCTGCAGACTCAGCCAAGGCAGGACGGATGCCGCTCGCTACATCAGGGGCATCCCAGCAGCCTCGCTGATCATATCGGAGTCGGTGGATTCACTAAATCGGCAGACGACAGCCATCTCAGTTGCTTGCAGTATGGAGAATTTACTTTGACTGGTCTTCAAGGAATCATTAAAAGGTCATCAGGATTGGTGAGAGAGCACTCGCTCAAAATCCAGTTATCAGCCATTAATACATCTCTTTGAATACTGTATACAGACACCCTACACCTGGATCCCTAAGAGGGTTACCATTAGTCAAAACCAACTACCCTGCTTTTATTGTCTCTCACTGTGCTACATCTAGGAATTCTTTGTTCTCTGAGCTCCAACTGCCGGTGAAGATAATAGCAAGGCCTTGCATTCTGAACACTGCTATTTTATTGCTCTTAAGGGGGACATGCTGCTGGTATCTAGATTACCTCATCTATCATTAGGATATAGGTATTGTAGGCCGGCCTGGAGATTCTCTTTAGTAGGAGTACTCCTTATAGCAATCAATAGCTTTCCATTCGCCTACTGTCTGTTATTGTGTACATTGGCGTTATTCCCTTGTCACTGCTAATGGTCATTTAACTGTTTTCTTTGTATTATTTCAACCAAGTTATGGCTGTTTATCTAGGGTTTGGTTGACTAATACCCCTTTTTAAGTCTCTCTTTTGAGTAAGTAAATCTGAAAGAGATAAAGCAAATCTGCATTGTGTCAGTGTGTTATTTAAAGGTATACACAACATGTCTGAACCTAGAGTGTCAGGAGGGCTGGAAAGTTCACAGGGTCAATGCGACATGGAAGAACATTCAACTACAAGCCACCCCCTTGGGGGCAGTGCTACATTTATAAAGTCTGATATCAACAGGAGATAAAGACAATTGCAGAATTCCCTGGATCATCTTACTCCTATGCTATGTCTTTTAAATATTAGTAGCTATTTCCTGTTTATTCTTTTGAAATGTTCTACCGAGTAAGCTACAGCCAGCTGCCATGGAAGACTTTTCCATATTTCCACAACTTTTACAGTAAAGAACTGTTTCTATATATAAATGTAAGGTTGAACCACTTCTCCTCCATTTGAAAAGATTGCACTAATCCACCAGTCAATTCCATCAAATAATGTAAAGATGAAACAAGCGGATAAAATAAACATCTATTCAAATAACATACAGTAAGGATTAACGCCTCTAGGTATTTCCCATTTTCTTTCTGCTGCAAAGAGGAGGGCATGCTATCACCCAGTAGATTAATGGGAATATAACATAAAAAAGGCCAAAGTCTTTTCAATAGCTGACACTTCACAAGAGTCACATCCTAAGGAAGTGAATTAATGATGGGATAGATATAGCTGAATGGCAGGCTGATTTCATGCATGAGGACAATGAAAGAATAATGGTTAGACAATCATTTTGAGGGTCCTGGAGACAAAGAAAAATCAAGAACAATTTTAGCATACATTTCCCAAAGACTGATCATAGAGATAGATGATGCACTTCATGAATAGACAGCATCCTGGGGACCACAGATGGACCCAAAATCAGGAATTAAATGAGAAAAAGAATCTAATCACATTTAACATTGGCCACCCTATCCCGCACTTACCGTAACTTGTTTCAATTAAGCTGATTATTTCTGAGAAAGATAGGACGTTGAAATGAAGAGATGTGTTATATTCAAGATACAGTTTCATTTACTGTAAGTGTATTAGAAGTCAGAAAATACTTAAAGGGCAAGCATGCTAGTTTATTAGTCAGTTGTATTTACAGTATCTCACAAAAGTGAGTACACCCCTCACATTTTTATTATATCTTTTCATGTGACAAACACTGAAGAAAGGACACTTTGCTACAATGTAAAGTAGTGAGTATACAGCTTGTATAACAGTGTACATTTGCTGTCCCCTAAAAATAACTCAAGACATTAATGTCTAAACTGCTGGCAACAAAAGTGAGTACACCCCTAAGTGAAAATGTCAAAAGTGGGCCCAATTAGCCATTTTCTCTCCCCGGTGTCATGTGACTCTTTAGTGTTTGAAGGTCTCAGGTGTGAATGGGGAGCAGGTGTGTTAAATTTGGTGATATCTATCTCACTCTCTTATACTGGTCACTGGAAGTTCAACATGGCACCTCGTGGCAAAGAACTCTCTGAGGATCTTAAAAAAAGAATTGTTGCTCTACATAAAGATGGCCTAGGCTATAAGAAGATTGTCAAGACCCTGAAACTGAGCTGCAGCATGGTAGCCAAGACCATATAGCGGTTTAACAGGACAGGTTCTACTCAGGACAGGCCTCACCATGGTCGACCAAACAAGTTGAGTGCATGTCGGCATCTAATCCAGAGGTTGTCTTTGGAAAATAAACGTATGACTGCGGTCAGCATTGCTGCAGAGGTTGAAGGGGTAAGGGGTCCTCCTGTCAGTGCTCAGACCATACGCTGCACCCTGTATCAAATTGGTTTGCATGGCTGTCTCCCCAGAAGAAAGCCTCTTCTAAAGGTGATGCACAAGAAAGCTCGCAAACAGTTTGCTGAAGAGAAGCAGACTAAGGACATGGATTACTGCAACCATATCCTGTGGTCTGATGAGACCAAGATAAACTTATTTGGTTCAGATGGTGTCAGGTGTGTGTAACAGCAACCAGGTGAGCAGTACAAAGACAAGTGTGTCTTGCTCACAGTCAAGCATAGTGGTGGGAGTGTCATGGTCTGGGGCTGCATGAGTGCTGCCAGAACTGGGGAGCTACAGTTCATTGAGGGAACCATGAATGCCAACATGTACTGTGACATACTGAAGCAAAGCATGATCCCCTCCCTTCGGAGACTGGGCCGAAATACAGTATTCCAACATGATAACGACCCCAAACACAGCTCCAAGATGACTACTATCTTGCTAAAAAAGCCGAGGGTAAAGGTGATGGATTGGTCAAGCATGTCTCCAAACCTAAACCCTATTGAGCATCTGTGGGGCATCCTCAAATGTACCTGTTACTATTTAACCACTTTACCACCGGAGGATTTTGCTGTCTTCCGTCCAGGCCACTTTTTGCGATTCGGCGCTGTGCGACTTCAACTGACAATTGCGCAGTCGTGCGACGCCGTACCCAAACGAAATTTACGTCCTTTTTTTCCCACAAACAGAGCTTTCTTTTGGTGGTATTTGATCACCTGTGCGATTTTTACTTTTTGCGCTATAAACAAAAAAAGAGAGTTTATTTTGAAAAAAGAACAATATTTTTAACATTTTTTTATATGAAATTTCCCCCAAAAAAGATGTAAAAACCAATTTTTTTAAAAATTTTTGGCCAATTTGTTTTATGCTACATATGTTTGGTAAAAAAAATCGCAATAAGCGTATTTTGATTGGTTTGCGCAAAAGTTATTGCGTTTACTAACAAAGGGAAAGATTTCTGTCATTTTTGGTGTTTTTTTTTAACGCGTAATGGCGGCGATCTGCGATTTTTTTTGCGGGACTGCGACATTGCGGCGGACAGACCGGACCCCTGACTGACATTTTTGACACTTTTGGGGGTACCAGTGACATTACTGCAGTAATCAGTGCTATAAATATGCACTGTTACTGTAAAAATGACACTGGCAGGGAAGGGGTTAATTTTATTGGAGAGGGAGGGGTTAATGTATGCCTGGTGCTTACTGACGTGTAGGGGGGGAGGTGACTGAGTGATTCATGGACAGATCGGATGTCCAGCTATGCTGAACAGTCCGATCTGTCACTCCCTGTCACTATGGAGATCCGTCCGCTTGTGTTTACACACAGCGGGCGGATCTCCAGACTCGATCCCCGACGATCGGGTAAGAGCAGCGGCAATCGCCGCTGCTCCTCCCCTGGCCCGACTCCCGCTGTGAATGAAAACAGCGGGAGCGAGCCTCCGGCGGCGCGCAAGCGCCGCCCAGAAGGGGGAGTGTCCAGTCACGTTAATACTACGTGGCTGGACGATAACGAACCACTGTGCTGCAGTAGTATTACTGTGAGCGGTTGCAGAGTGGTTAATAAACATATGATTTTAAACCATGACCAATTTTTCAGACGCCATCTTGCCTCAATTAAAGTCCCAATTTTTTTCTCCTTATTTTTTATCCTCAAATGGAGGGTGGAGGATCCCAAGTTCTCTAACATCCATCAGCTCTGTGATGTCATTATGGTGGATAGGAAGAGGACTCCAGTGGCAACCTGTGAAGCTCTGGTGAACTCCATACCCAAGAGGGTAAAGGCAGTGCTGGAAAATAATGGTGGCTACACAAAATATTGACACTTTGGGCCCAATTTGGACATTGTCACTTAGGGGTGTAACACTTTTGTTGCCAGCAGTTTTGACATTAATGGCTGTGCGTTGAGTTTTTTTGAGGGACAGCAAATTTACACTGTTATACAAGCTGTAGACTCACTACCTTACATTGTAGCAAAGTGTAATTTCTTCAGTGTTGTCACATGAAAAGATATAATAAAATATTTACAAAAATGTGAGGGGTGTACTCACTTTTGTGAGATACTGTAAGTCATTTTTTTTGTTTTTGTTTTTATTTTTACTATTTATGTATTTAAATTGTTAGGTTAGGGGTTAATATTAGCATTAGAGTTAGGATTAGGGTTAGGACATAATATTAGTGTTATAGTTTGTTTTTATTTATTTATTTTATTTATATATACATTTTATAAATAGGTATTTGTTTATTTTATTTCATTATATTTATTTGTTTACTTATTATTAATTATTTGCATTTCATTATTGCATATGAGCAGAAAAACCCTCAATGAAATGCTCAAACTACTTAAATCAAGCAATTGAATGCATTTCTTTGGAACAACAAATGCACTAATCTGCCCAATTCGAGCTACAAAAACAGCTCCAAAACTTTTTTGATCTTCAGGTATTTGGCTGCAGGCAGCTTGTAGTGGAAATGTGAAACTATAGGGAATAATAGATTTTTTTTCTCCTCCAGCATTTTGGAGTTTCGAGCTTCAAGCTACAAAATGCTGAGGTGTGAATGTGGCCACATGGCAAATAAAAGTAGTGCACTCTGAGATGGCGATGCCATGATTTTTTCTTTTTGGTAAAGCTGAGTAAAAGTAATCAGGAAAAATGATATGCAATGTGGCAGAAGCACCCCCAACAGGAATCCTACACTGTAGGAAAGCATCAGAGGTCACTTAATGCTACTGCGGCTTAAGAAGTGAGAATCCCCACTCCCTTTACCATTTGCATTCCAATAAGAAAGTCATAAATTATTTCCTTATTAGGACAGTGAAATCACACCGGGGATGTTTTTTAGACCATAAGTGTAAAGGGTGCAAGAAGTTTAGGTTAGTCACTGCATTGTGTATCTGGTCAACCTAACCGCTTGCCGACCGCCGCACGACTATTTACTGCGGCAGTCAGCCCCTCAAAGGCAGAGCGACGTAGGTCTACGTCGCTAGCCTGTGAGGCTCTGGGGAGCGAGCACGCCCGCGCGGTCACGGACCCCCCCGCGCGTGTGACCGGCGGACCCGATGTCCGCCGATCACTCGGCGATCGTCGGGGGAGAGGGAGAAAGTCAGGCGGCTTGTGTAAACAAGCCACCTGTCATTCTCCCCGGTGTAGAAACACCGATCACACGGTTCTACAATGTAGGACCATTGATCAGTGTTCCTACAGCTCAAGCCACAGCCAATCACAGTAAGAATCACGCCCCTAGGGACACACACAGCCCCTCCCTCTCAAATAAAGTTAACCCCTTCACTACCAGTGTATTTTTACACTATCAGTGCATATGTATAGCACTGATTACTGTAGAAATGTCACTGGTAACCCCAAAGTGTCAAAAATGTCAGTCAAGGGTCCGATCTGTCCGCCGCAATGTCGCAGTACTGCAAAAAAAATCGCAGATCGCCGCCATTACGCGTTAAAAAAAACAACAAAAATTACAAAAATCTTTCCCTTTGTTAGTAAACGCGATAACTTTTGCGCAAACCAATAAAAATACGCTTTTTTAGATTTTTTTTTACCAAACATAGGTAGCATAAAACAAATTGGCCAAAAATGTTAAAAAATTTTGATTTTTACATTTTTTTGGGGGGAATTTCATATTAAAAAATGTGAAAAATATTGTTATTTTTGCAAAATTGACTTTTTTTGTTTATAGCGCAAAAAATAAAAATCACACAGGTGATCAAATACCACTAAAAGAAAGCTCTGTTTGTGGGAAAAAAAGGACGCCAAATTCGTTTAGGTACAGCGTAGCACGGCCGCGCAATTGTCTGTTAAAGTCACGCAGTGCCGAATCGCAAAATACCCCCTGGTCTTTTAGCAGCTAAATCCTCCGGGGCTTAAGTGGTTAAAGGAGGGAAAGACTAGCCTAGTTCCCATTTTTGGACAATATTGTCCAGTTATTGATGGTAGGGGTTAGTGTGCTTATAACTTTTTTTTCTATTTGCACCTTAAAAAACTAATAAATAAATTAAAAGTAAATTGTGTAAGGAAATACCATTTAGTGGTTATACCTAGTTATCATCTATTTCCTCTTTATACAAGTCATAAATTATTATTGGATGCAGGGACCTGTCCTATTTATTGGGAATTGGATTCCCTTAAAGCAGAGCTTCAGTCTGTATTAAAAAAAAAAAATTAAAAAATTAAAGCGTAGCTCCAATTTAGTTGAGAAAAAAACATTCCCCTCTGGGTGATCTCTGTACATTGCAGGGATTTTAACAAACTTTGTTGCAGATTCCTACCTTTTGGTATTCTTAAGAAATCACAGTTTTTTCCTCTGTGCCTCTGTGCTGAGTGGGTCAAATGGGAGTGGTTTCATAATTATCAATCAGCTGTTCATCTTCAGAGCTCTAATGAGGAAATCTGCTGGGCCTGCATTCCTTTAGACGTGTTCCTATTGGGAGTATATCTCCAAAAATGACATTTTTGTTCCAGGGGATGCCAGAAATCTGACTTCTGGGAAAATTGATGAGCCAATCACACAAGCAGGAAATGATGTTTCTGGGGTGTGGTCAGTATACATTCTGTGTATAGAACAACTCCAGGCAGCCATATTGCATTGCTTTTTCAGAACATTACAACAGCTGCGGATTAAAAAGGAAAGGTCATTTTTAATAACTTTCAATTACAATATGATTTGTGTCGCAATTGTATACGCTATATTGTTTTTCTTTGTTTGCTGATTTTTTTCCCCACGAAAGTGGAGTTACCTTTTAAAGTCAGCAGCTACAAATACTGTGCTGTTGACTTTTAATATAAGGACACTTACCTGTCCAGGGAGCCTCCGGAGCCACCGGAAACTGACCCATCCATTGGCTCCGAGTGCAGGTTCCAGCGCCAGAAGGTAAACAGGGCCACAAGGGTTCACAGACAGTTTCCTACTGCGCATGCGTGAGTCACGCTGCAGTTTTTGAATGGCCCCCTGTCTTCTGGGACCTTTGTGTGTCTCCCAGAAGGCATCGGGGGAAGGAGGAGGGGCCACAATTGACGTAGGTCGCCGCTGCGCCCTTACACAAAAGTGGGAGCTGGTACCTGTTTTTGACAGGTATCCACGCTTCCTGAAAGTTGAAAAATGTGGCACCGGAGGGGGAGGGGGGGGAGCAGATAAGCGGAGATTCCACTTTTGGGTGGAACTCCTCTTTAATTATAAAATTTAAAGACTCTTGGTTTCCCATATTTTATTATTTATTTATCCACCTAGAGGCCACTTTAGTGTATAATTTGGACTACGAATAATGAACATGAATAATAAGGGGAACTGCAATCACATCATAATGAATCTAATCCTTAAGCAGAGAAATATTCACAACATGATAATAGAGAAAAGCTGATTATGTTCCAATTGTCATAATTACAGCAAAAAAATAACAGTTTCATGCTACTGATATACGCTTGACTAGGCTGAGAGCCAAAATCTTCCACTAATTGTTGCCGTTAAATCCATAAATGCAATGCATAACTGCTATGATTTCTACTGGTCTGAAGCCAGAACTGAGACATTTTCAACTTTAGGTTCTTTAGCTGATTATTGATACATTTGTCAGATAGAAAACGCATCATAATGTGGAACTGCCTCATGAAAAAAAAGAAAGTTACCAAAAAAAAAAGTTAAAGCTGAGTTCCGGGCTCAAAAACAACTTTGGCCCATCCGCTTGCTGAGATTGCCCTGAAAAACAAATGGATGCTCCCAAATTTTTTTTTCTTTACTTACCTTGTTATAGAAGAAAGTATACTTACCTTCCGTCTACTTCCTCCCTCTGCGGCCGCGGCCCGCGCCGTCTCTTCCTGTTTGCAATGACTCCTGGGAGCTGAACGTCATCGCTCCCAGGAGTCAATGCTCCTGCACCGGCCCGCTTGTCAATTCCGGGGCAGGCGCATCATTCCCTGCTAAACAGCTTCTGGGCATGCCCAGAAGCTGTGCAGGGATGACACGCCTGCCCTGGAAGTGATGAGCGGGGCCGGTGCAGGGCATTCTGGGAAGAAGAGAACACGGAGGAGGACGCAGAAGAGGACGCGCTGGATTCAGCTGCCCACACCTGAGATGGCAGCACTGGAGAAGAAGTTTTCAAGGTAAGTATTTCTTCCAAAAGGTAAGTGCGACCTGGGACAGTTCAGAGGCTATCCATTGTGGAATGTACTAGCCCTGACTGTCCCGGGGGTATTTTTATCTAAATTTCACCCCCGAGGCCGGAACTCCACTTTAAATCTTCTCTGCTTATTTATGGGGGGGGGGGGGGCAGAGGCAGAAAGAATGACAGTCCTTGCTTGTTAACCACTTCAGCTCCGGAAGGTTTTACCCCCCTTCCTGACCAGGCCACCAAGAAGGGAATAAGTGGGATACTCCTTTAGGCTTAACTAGATACAATTTGGGACTTTATCCAGAAAATGTCTGGTAACGCTGCCTTGACGCCAGCCGACACTAGCCAGCGCTCACTGATGTTTTGAACACACTATAACTTGACATAAGTGCTGAATCCTCGACTCTTGTTCCAGAAGACTCAGGACTGTGGAGCATAGAACTACTGATACTACTGCAATGCAAAGTCTCTGACCACTCTCTCCAGCCTGGCACTGGCTGGAGGTAGTTTGCTGTGAATTACTGTATAGCTGCAACTCTCAACTGGTACTCTGTACAATTCAGGGCCCAAACCGTAGGCTCCCCCTTTCCACGTTTAGCTCTTCAGGGTCCACTGACTATGTACCCCCTCTATTACTTTAGGGTCCTCAACCTAGGTACCCCCTTTCAGCTAGCTGGCACTGGATCCCATAATCTCCTCTGGAGTGGTCTCCTCTAACTCTTCAGGCAGACCCCCAAGTGCAATCCTCAGTACTCGTGACCTGTGTAGGCTTTCCTGGGACTGGACCCCTCTCTCTCGCTCTCCGCTGGTTCTCGGCACACCGGATCCCCTCATCTCAACTCAGCACTCTCTGGATTCTCAGACGACACCCGAGACATCCACTTCCTCAGAAAGGAGGAGAGACAGCCGTTCTCTCCCTCCTGGGACTCTGCTCCCGCCAAAGACACCATTTCACGTGCTTCCCCCAAACGTATACCCACTCCCAGAATTCCTTGCAGCATAATCTGCCTTCTGGGTTAGTTACAAGCTTGGATGTGCCCCCTGATTGGGTTTCCTCCACTGCCCTATCAGAAGCCTCTAATAGAGCCAGTGGGGAGACTCCCCTCACAGGAGACACACTTTGAAACCATGACAACCTACCTAGCAAAAGGAAACCCTGGTGTGAGGCAGACAAGTCCCACTATGCATTTACCTAGAACCTACCTGTAGGGTGCTACATACATTTTTTTTAAATATTTCATTACAATGTTTAAAGATTTCTTTTGACAATTTGTTATTTTTTTAAAGGACAGGGAAACCTGTAGCACTGCAGGAGGGGGGATTGGCATAGTAAAAGGGGGGCACACGGGCAGTGGGGGATCAGAAGCAGGCAGAAGAGGGAGGGGGATCAGTGTTGAAGAAGAAGTTACAGGAACGATGCCCTGTGTCTGTGCCTCCCCCTGCAGCAGCTGAAAGCTCGCAGGAGGTGGAGAAACTGGCTTTCAGCTGCTGCACAGAGCCGCACAGGGCTTCCTTCTGTAATTGCTCCTCTGCCCAACCGCCCCGATTGCCTGTGCTGTTGGGGCCCCCCTGTGTGGCCGCACTCCATACAGGAGGACTTTTTGCCCTCCTTCACTAAGCTCTAGAGCAGGTACACTTGCAGAATGCAACTGCACTTTGCAAAGTGCACAGCCTTTTTGCCTTTAATAAATCAACCCCAATGGAGGGTGAAACCCGGGGCTGACTGAGCTCTACCTATGACTAAAATGTCACTTTTGAATTGACTAGTACTTAAAGTAATGTGCTAAGTATAAGCATGTTGATACATAGATATGCCTCTATAGGGTGCATGGGGGACCTGAATGCTTGCTGACTACTTTGTCATACCACTCATGTGAATTAATGCCATCCCATGTCTAGAGGCCAAACTGCTTCACCAGGTCCCACACACAGAAGGATCATGTCTTATCACTTGCCAGTGACACCTGCCCGGGTACTGATTATAGAGAAATTTTGAGTATTTTGAGGGAGATAGCGCTGTACATCCTCCACCATCCTCCACACTTAATTCCCAGGGCTTGTATTCACGTAGTTCTAAGTTCAGTCCCTAGGAGAATTCCATTCTACAGCGAGCCCTAAGTCAGGAACCCTGCAGCCCTGTAAAATGCCAAGTGCCAGGCTACCTCCACCTCTGGAACCTCCATCATTGACCACCACCGCTCAACACCTGAGCTGGCTGCTCTTCCTGTTTGACATTTTTCACTTCATAACCTCAAGGGTTAACTGTAATACACACTTTGTTCCATAACCACAAGGGTTAACTTAAGATGGTACTCTTGTTCCTCAGTTCATTAATACACTGTGAATACACTTTTAAAGTACACTCTTGTTTTCCCAAGTACCTCAGACCAAACAAATCCTTAACCAGGGTAGCACTGCCCCCTGGAGGGCTGCTGGATATTACACTTTAGGGATTCCCCTGGGTTACCCGAAGCAACTGTTTTCAGAAAACTTACCACCTTAAGTTCTTGGCTCAGTCAAAGATCAGTCCAGGGGATGTTGTTTTTGTGGTTTTATTTAAGTTGGGATGGGAGAAGGGATGAGTGGGATACTCCAACTGTTAACTATTCACAATGCTGAGGACTTTTAACTTGAGAATGTGGCAAGGCGCTACTTCATTCTGCCACTTGAATGAAGATGAGGAAAGTGTTCCTATAGTATTTCTCTTCAGGGCACTCCCCTAGTACTTCCTTTCTCTCTAGGCTAGCTGACACCCATCTGCTGACTCTACACTCCGGAGTGGTCCCCTTCCTGGGCAGACCCCTGGGCAAGTTCCTCTGTACTCATGACACTGTTTTTCCAGATTCTCTAATGCCCCAAATCTTGTATTTAGCTTTCCTGGACCTCTGGGTTCAGCCTCACCTCGGTACACCAGGCTGAGGCCTGTGACCACCATTAACTCCTTTTGGGACTCTGCTTCCCACCCAAAGACCTCTACCTCATGTGCCTGTGGTTTTGTATACCCTGTCAAATAATGCACCACTGTCTGTGCCAACCCCTGGGACAGTACCACAAGCCTGTTTGTCATTGGTCAGGTTTCCTCCAGCATCCAATGTGCCTCCCTATTGAATCAGCTTGGGACACTCCCTGAGACCAGATGAATCACACACTGGGCACACTGAGTAGACCTAACTACCAATCCTGCTCCCCTATAAGAAGAATTCACAAATATTTTGCCTGCATCTTTTCTGGTAAGCAGAGAGGGCCAAAACTACATTCTCTTACCCAGCACCTGACTAGGAGGATGCTACACCAGTAATTTTGTTTAGTAAATAAAAATTATATTTTCAGTCCATTTTGTTTCTCTGGGGTACAGCTGGCATCACATACAGGTACCTGCTCCAAGTTCCGGCTCGGATCACCGTGGCCCCCCTCCTCCCCCCACAGTCTTTTGAAATACATCATAGGTTCCAGAAGGCTACAGGACCATTCACAAAGTTCAGAAAGGCTTCACTTCCGGTTTACCTTACTGGTTATGCTGGCGCCTGCACACAAAGCCGATTAAATAAACAGGTTCAGGTGAAGACATTACAACCTATTACACCTTGGTGTGCTGCTCAGGCTCTATCGCTGCAAGGTGTCTGTGGATCCTTTGCATCCACTGCCAGGAGTACTGACATGTGATGGAGCTTGTCCCAGCTCCTGCTATGTCTCAAAGAAGGAAAAGGGGGTGATCCCTATAGCCACACGTCCCTGTGGTCCTATGGTCAATATAAGAGTGGCGACCTCAGCCTGGACTTAAACCAGGCCATGCCCCCAACACATTTCGCTCCGCCCCCACAGAGCTTAATCATGGGGATTAGCCCCATGATTAAGCCCTTGGGCTGAGCAAAACACATTGGGGGTGTGGCCTGATCAGGTGAAGACATTGCTGGATACCTGGACAGGTAAATGTCCTTATATTAACCACTGTACCACCGGAGGATTTTCCTGCTTTACGTCCAGGCCACTTTTTGCAACTTGGCACTGCGCGATTTTAACTGACAATTGCGCGGTCATGCAATGCCGTACCCAAACTAAATTTACGTCCTTTTTTCCCTACAAACCGAGCTTCCTTTTGGTGGTATTTGATCACCTCTGCACTTTTCAGTTTTTGCGATATTATTAAAAATAGAGCGAAAATTTTGCGAAAAAATTTACATTTTCTACTTTGACAGTTAAAAAATATCCAATATATTCAATTTTTGTCATATATTTAGGCCAAAATGTATTTAGCTACATGTCTTTGACATAAAAAATCCTCAATGAGCGTATTTTTAACTGCTTTAAGACCGGAAGATTTTATTCCTATTCCCGACTAGGCTATATTTTTGTGGAATGAGATGATTTGAGCTAAGCATGCAGGTTCTTAGCGCCCTGGGCTCTAATTGAAGTTGTCCTGGCGCTGTCAGCACATGTTGCCTTTAAGCACAAGAGAGAAGGATGGTATACATTGTCAAATAGGCTGAAAGCCCAGACAAAGGAAGAGCAAGGAATCCAGATGTCAGGCTGATGGCAAATGAAAAACATCTAGAATTTATTAAACGCTCAGAGAACACATTATTCCACAGATTCGTACTGCTGTTAGTCTATAGCAGAGGTATTGAATTAAAATTAACGGAATCTGATGTTTGTGCCATGACTCTGCATCTTAACATTGTTGCAGAGTGCGATCACTGGGTGCAGCGGAGTCCATTCAGATCAGACATTGTGGAGTAAACAGGAACTGGCTTCTTTATTGGAACATAACACAGAAATCAAAGATGTCACCTCATTGTAATAAGAACAACAGACAGGAAGAGATAACCAACAAGTTCAGTGCAGTGTACAGGACATTACAACACATCATAGAAATGCATTAGCATATCACTGAGCATTAGCGACATCTAGTGTCCTATTTGTGAACTGCAGTTAATCTGCTAAGCTGAAAGCTGTTGTATCTCCAACAAACATCACATTCCCCCTTACATCAGTGTCCTCAGCCTTCACACCCCTTTACATCATAGACCCACTTCAAATCACGCCCCCTTCACATCCCAGACCACTTTCTTATTACATCCCCCCTACATCACAGTCAAACATTTACATGTTCCCATCACAATTTCCCCCATTCCATCACACCCCCCCACACATTCCATCACAACACCCCTTCACCCCCTTTACAGCTCTAACTTACACAACATAGCAGAAAGTGTGGGGGGCGCAGCAGGTTTGGTGGAGGGTAAGAGACAGACAACTTTTATATGTTAACAAGTGGGGAACGGAAAGGAAAAGGAGGGGAAAGGAAAGGAAAGGAAAGGGAAGGAAAAGGATAGGAAAGGAAAGGAAAGGAAAGGAAAGGAAAGGAAAGGAAAGGAAAGGAAAGGAAAGGAAAGGAAAGGAAAGGAAAGGAAAAGGTTAGGATAGGAAAGGAAAGGAAAGGAAAGGAAAAGGAGGGGAAAGGAAAGGAAAGGAAAAGGAAAGGAAAGGAAAGGAAAGGAAAGGAAAGGAAAGGAAAGGAAAGGAAAGGAAAGGAAAGGAAAGGAAAGGGATGGGGAAAGGAAAGGAAAATGAGGGGAAAGGAAAGGAAAGGAGAAGGAGGGGAAAGGAAAGAAAAGGAAAGGAAAAGGAGGGGAAAGGAAAGGAGGGGAAAGGAAAGGAAAGGAGGGGAAAGGAAAGGAAAGGAAAGGAAAGGGATGGGGAAAGGAAAGTAAAGGAAAATGAGGGGAAAGGAAAGGAAAGGAAAGGAAAGGAAAGGAAAAGGAGGGGGAAGGAAAGGAAAGGAAAGGAAAGGAAAGGAAAGGAAAGGAAAGGAAAGGAAAGGAAAGGAAAGGAAAGGAAAGGAAAGGAAAGGAAAGGAAAGGAAAGGAAAGGAAAGGAAAGGAAAGGAAAGGAAAGGAAAGGAAAAGGAGGGGAATGGAAAGGAACTGGGTCTTACATACAGTACCCTATGAGAAGCTTAAGAAAGGATTCTTCATAAAAAAATAGCAGTTTGATCATCTCCATTTGTACTTTGTGCTGGTAACTTGTTAATATATTATTACTCTTGAACTTATTACATTCATAACGGGAAAATTTATCTTATTGGTAAGTGTATTTCTTGCGTGTGCCAGAGGCTTTACTTAAGCCAGTCCAGCAAGCTTAAAATATTAGCCGTTATTGCAATATCTGCTTAGAAAGAAATAAAATAGGCCAGCTTCCCACTTCTCTCTCTGTCGTCTTTACAAACTCTGATGAATCAGTTAGCCCTTGGGAACTCTACGATATTAATGCAATGCCTGCTGTGTTCTATAACCCGCTGTGATCTCTTTTTATTTTCATTTGCAATTTGCCATGCAGTGTGAGCTGTGAGTCAATCAATCTGTGTAGATAGAGATCTCAGTATAGTGATAGGCACATTCCCCAGTGGGCTGCCACAGGGAATACACGGGGGCACCTCATGATCGGTGCTTTCTCCCATAATCTTACCACTACACACTACAATGGTAATGGCCCGAGTCATTGATACGCATCTCTTCGTGTAAACATTGTTACACTTCATTTAGTAAAGCCAAACACTAACTGTTCCTAATTCAGAGCTCAGAATTTCAGGAAAATAGTATCAAGCAAAGACTAATATAAATCAATGGATTGCTAACTGCGCCAAGTTATTACATGTGGGTCACCATAATCTGATTTTATAAATGTACTACAGGCATACCCCGCTTTAAGTACACTCACTTTAAGTACACTCGCGAGTAAGGACACAGCTTGTTCAGCTTGGCATGACACTACTCCCGGTTTTTAAAATTGGCGTCTATAGGAAATCTTGGTCAGCTTGACATAGCACTGCTCCCAAACCATAAGTGACAGGGATACCAAGCTTAGGGAGCACCGAGAGGGGACCCAGGACTACAACATAATCCGTTTGTGGCTGGCCAGCTTGCCTAGGAAATCTACTATGTCATAGTCCTGGATCCCCTTAACATGCTCCCCAAGCTTGGTGTCCTTGTCAAATTGTTTGGGAGCAATGCCATGTCAAGCTGACCAAGATTTCCTATGGAGCTAGTGTATTTACATGCATTGAGAAATGAAAAAAGGTATTGCTTCACTTTAAGTACATCTTCGTTTTACATACATGCTCTGGTCCCATTGTGTACTTAAAAGTGGGGTATGCCTGTATTTGATTAAATGATTCTCCATTGCTCCCCTGAGGCCAAATCAAATAGTCCACCCACACAGACATATGCTTTAAGAATAAGTGACAGGTATTTATTGCAGTGCTCGAAAGGGAATACAAAAACAGACAGTCTCCATCGTTCTTCATCCACAATGGATGCCCCTTCGGGTACAACTGCAGCATGCTTAGTTGATGGTAATGATTTAAAGTAGTTGTAAACGCAGAAGTTTTTTTTTTTTTTTTTTTGTCTTAATGCATTCTATGTATTAAGATAAAAAACCTTCTATGTGCAACAGCCCCGCTCAGCCCCTCTAATACTTACCTTAGCCCCATCTCCATCCAGCAATGTTGCATGAGAGCCTCGGCTGTCTGGGACTCTCCCTCCTGATTGGCTGAGACACAGCAGCGGGTGCCGTTGGCTTCTGCTGCTGGCAATCAAAGTCAGTAAGTCAATGAGGAGAGAGAGGGGTTGGGGCGGAGCCATAGCTCCATGCGTAAATGGACACACAGAGCAGCCCCCCCCCCCCATAGCAAGTTACTTGCTGTGGGAGCACCTGAACCGAGCGACTGCTCTATGTGTCTATTCCCACCGGAGGGAGGGGTCAGGAGCGCCAAAGAGGGACCCAAGAAGAGAAGGATCCGGGCTTCTCTGTGCAAAACCAACTGTACAGAGGAGGTAAATATAACCAAAAAAAAAATAGGAATTTAATATCTCTTTAATTCTTGAAGCAGACAGTCTGAAAACATGCAGAAGATCGACTGTTATTAGCAAGACAATAATCCTACAAAGATTAACCACTTCAATACCAGACAATTTCACTCCCTTCCTGCTCAGGCCAATTTTCAGTTTTCAGTGCTGTCACAGTTTGAATGAAAGTTGCGCGGTCATGCAACACTGTACCCATATGACGTTTTTATCTTTTTTTTTTTTCACACAAATTGAGCTTTCTTTTGGTGGTATTTAATCACCACTGGTTTTTTTTTTATTTTTTTCTAAATAAACAGGAAAAAGACTGGAAGTTTTGAAGAAAAAAAAACATATTCTTCTTCGTTTCTGTTATTAAATTTTGCAAATAAATAATCTTTCTTCATAAATTTAGGCCAAAATGTATTCTGTTAAATTTCTTTGGCAAAAATAACCCAAATCAGTGTATATTATTTAGTCTGTAGGAAACTTATAGAGTTCACAATTTATGGTATATATCTAAAAATTGATCAATCCCGATCTACCGACAGCTCATTTCTTGAGGAATGAAAAAATGCCAGGACAGTACAGCAGTCCCCAACCTTTTTGGCACCAGCCACAGGTGATTTTTTGGGGCAATGGCTGGTGTTAATGCTTTAATCATTACCACGCCATGGTTGATATTGTGTCAGGATGATTGAAGAGCATTATTTTTCTGACTACATTGTAATATACAATAAAATAGTTCTACTCACCATAATGCAGAATCAGTGGGTGCCCCAAGTGTGTCACTTTCCACCAGTGTTAATTTTGGCAGCAAATTTCAATTTAGTTTTAGTCTTAGTCTTAGGACTAAAATGGCATTTTAGTTTTAGTCCCATTTTAGTCTTCTGCAAGTGTTTTAGTTTTAGTCGTATTTAGTCGACTAAAACTCCAGTACATTTTAGTCGACTAAAACTCCAGTACATTTTAGTCGACTAAAACTCATTTTAGTCATCTATAATGGAATGGGTGTAGTTCAATTGTAATTTGTAATGCATTATTTAAGCATTTCTCTACAATTTCCAAACTCATTATATACTACTGCTGGTCCTGGAGTGAAAAATCGAATATGTTATTATTTATGGTATTAAGCTTTGAGCATGCACCAGTGTTAATTTTGGCAGCAAATTTCGATTTAGTTTTAGTTATAGTCTTTTGACTAAAATGTCATTTTAGTTTTAGTCGTATTTTAGTCATCTGAATTGTTTTAGTTTTAGTCGTATTTTAGTCAACTAAAATTGTGTTAATTTAGTCAACGAAAACGTTTTAGTCAGTTTTAGTCGACGAAATTAACCACTTACCGCATTCTAACGTACCGGTACGTCGGTACACTTTGCGGGGTTATACCGGGATGATGCCTCTAGTTAGAGGCATCATCCCGGTACCGTGGTTTGAAGCCGACGGTCGTCTTTCCGTCGGTAATGACCGATGTGGCTCGGGAGCCGCTCGATCGTTACCCGGGGGGGGGGGGCGGGAGGGCACGTCCGCCGGCTTGATGGAGTCCTGATGAATGCCGGAAACGGCATAGATCGGGTCTCCGATGACGTAACCCGGAGGCGGCGTCCATGATGTCACTTCCGGGTTACTGTGCTGCAAAAGGCGCAGGTTTTGAAAAACGGCTATATGCAAAAATGCCGTTTTCGGCGTTTTGCATACTGGGAAGTGTAGTGGAGGGGTCTAGGGTCTTTTAGACCCTCGATCCCTCCATAAAGTGTACCTGTCACTACCTATTGGTGTCACAAGGGATGTTTACATTGCTTGTGACAGCAATAAAAGTGATCAGATTTTTTTTTTTTTTTTAAATCTGTAATAAAGTTAAAAAAAAAAAATAAATAGGAAAAAAAAATAAAATTTAGCCACCCCCGTCACCGTTAGCTCGCGCACAAAAAAAAATGTATACGCAAGTCGAGCCGCGAATGAAATCGCTGTTCAAACCCCACATGTGAGGTATCGCCGCGATTGTCAGAGCGTGGGCAATAATTTAAAAAAAAGAGCTACACTCTAACTCTAAACTGGTAACCGTTAAATAAATTTAAAGCGTCGCAGATTTAGATCTCTATTGACCGTAGTTTGTCGTCATCCCACGGGGGGGGGCGCAATTTTAAACCGTAACATGTTGGGTATCTATTTACTCGGCGTGACATCATCTTTCACAATATACAAAAAAAATGGGCTAACTTTACTGTTTAATATTTTTTAAATGCAGTGAAATGTGATTTTTCTAATTTTTTCCAAAAAAATTGCGTTTTAAAGACCGCTGCGCAAATACTGCGTGACAAAAATTTTTGCAATGACCGACATTTTATTCTCCAGAGTCTTTGCTAAAAAAATATATATAATGTTTGGGGGTTCTAAGTAGTTTTCTATGAAAAAATACTGGTTTTACCTTGTAAACAAAAAGTGTCCGAAATAGGGCTGGGACTTAAGTGGTTAACACTGCTTTCCACCGACGCTTACCACCAGATGCAGCCTGTCACCTGGCCCCGTTACCTGTCACCAGATGCAGCTTGACACTTGCCATTGTTGCCTGTCACCAGATGCAGCTTGTCACTTGCCAACGTCACTTGCCACCAGATGCAGCCTTTCAATTGCCACTGTTGCCTGTCACCAGATCCAGCTGTCACTTGCCACCATTGCCTGCCACCCAGATGCAGCTTGTTACTTGCCACCATTGCCTGCTACCAGATGCAGCTTGTCTTTTGCCACTGTCACCTGCCACCAGATGCAGCTTGTCATTCGCCACCATTGCCTGCCACCCAGATGCAGCTTGTTACTTGCAAAAGTCGCCTTCCACCAGATGCAGCAAGTCACTTGCCACCATCACCTGTCACTAGATAAAGCTTGTCACTTGCCACTGTCACCTACCACCCAAAGCAGCTTACCACTTGCCACCCAGATGCAGCGTGCCATTTGCCACCATCACCTGCCACCAGATGCAACGTGTCACTTGTCACCATCGCCTGCCACTAGATGCAGCTTGTCACTTGCCACTGTTGCCTGCCACCAGATGCAGTGTGTCACTTGTCACCATTGCCTTCCACCAGATGCAGTGTGCCACTTGCCACTGTTGCCTGCCACCAGATGCAGCCTTTCACTGAGCACAATCACCTATCACCAGAGGCAGCTTGTCACTTGCCACCGTCGCCTGCCACCAGATGCAGCTTGTAACGTGTCACATTGCCTTTCACCCAGATGCAGCTGGTTACTTGCCACCATCGCCTGCCACCAGATGCAGCATGTCACTTGACACCATCACCTGTCACCAGAGGCAGCTTGTCACCTTTGCCTGCCACTAGATGCAGTGTGTAACCTGCCACCATTGCCTGCCATCCAGATGCAGCTTGTCACTTTCCACCGTTGCCTGCCACCAGATGCAGCGCGTCACTTGCGACCATCGCCTGCCACCAGATGCAACTTGTCACCATCACATGTAACCAGATGCAGATTATCGCTTGCCACCATTGCCTGTCTCCAGATGCAAATTGTCACCATTGTCTGCCACCAGATGTAGCTTGTCACTTACCACCGTTGTATGCCACTAGGTGCAGCTTTTCACTTGGCACCATCTCCTGTCACCAGAGGCAGCTTGTCACTTGCCACCGTTGCATGCCACTAGGTGCAGCTTTTCACTTGCCACCATCGCCTGCCACCAGATGCAGCTTGTTATTTGCCACCGTCACCTGTCACCAGATGCAGTTTGTCACTTACCACCATCGCCTGCCACCCAGATGCAGCATGTCACTTTCCACTGTCGTCTACCACCCAGATGCAGCTTGTCACTTGCCACCGTGGCCTGCCACTAGATGTAGCCTGTCACTTGCCACCGGATGCAACTTGTCACTTGCCACTATCACCTGCCACCAGATGCAGCTTTTCACTTGCCACCGACCATCACCTGTCACCAGATGCAGCATGTCACTATCCTGCCACCAGATCATGTAGAATGTCACTGTAGCCTTCTACCAAAAAATACCAGATGCAGCTTATCACTTTAAGAATTTAAGGCCACTTTTTAAGTGGGGCAGAGCACGGGAAACTGGCACATGCGTAGTTGCTACTGTGTTCCGTCCTATCCTAGAGTGAGAAGGCAGGACAGCAGTGATATCTCTCTGCTGTATTCACCTATAGGGTAAAGCCCCCCAGTGATACAAAAGAAGTGGGTTAATATAAGGCACATTAGACCAGTAGATATGGTTTAGTGCATGGATTTATTGGAAAATATACATTAAAAATGAGCCATTCCAAGTACAGCAATTGCTCTAATATAAAGCACAGAGTCAGACAATATATCAAAAATACAGCGTTCCAAGCCAAATGTTATGTGAAGCACACAAAACAGACAACGAACAACATAAAACAGAAAAGTCAGGTATGTGGATTATGTAAGTCAGTGCGGTATCCGGTAAACATATCTTATGTTAAGTCAATAGATGCGGCGTAAGCATAGATCTAGTATATTAGTACCACATATACGGCTGTGCCGCGCTGACTTACACAATCCACATACCTTACTGCGTCCGGACTCTACTTAGTGACTTTTCTGTTTTATGTTGTTCGTTGTCTGTTTTGTGTGCTTCACATAACATTTGGCTTGGGACACTGTCTTTTTGATATCCTGTGTGTGCTTTTGCAATTGCTGTGCTTGGATTGGCTAATATTTTTGTATATTTTCAAGAAATCCATGTATTAAACCATATCTACCAGTGTAACTTGCCTTATATTAACCACTTCTTTTGTATCACTGGGGGGCTTTACCCTTTAGGTCAGGGTTTCTCAACCTAGGGTTCCTCCAGAGGTTGCTAGAGGTTGCTAGAGGTTCCTTGAGCATTGGGCAATTTTTGCCTCTCAGATAAGTTCCCAACTACACCATTGTTCCTTTTAGCTATCTGTAAGGGGGTAATTCTTCCCAATGATGACAAGTGTAAGGAGCGTTCTTCCCGCTGACTATCACACTAATGTATTATATGAGTATTTAGCAGGGGTTCCCTGAGACTGGAAATGTATTTCAAGGGTTCCTCTGTGTTGAAAAGGTTGAGAAAGGCAACTCTAGGTGAATGCAAAAACCTCTTTTTGTATGCAGTGTTTTGGTTACTAGGCAAGAACCTCACAGGAGACACGGTGTGTATATATATATATATATATATATATATATATATATATATATATATATATTGTAAGGGATTAGCTCGGTGGTAGGCGTGGATGACTCCTTGGGGAGTGCGTTTTCACAGAGAAATAGCCCAAAAGTGCTTGCAAACAACAGGTTTATGGTTTATTCTAATGGTGTTTTCTTCACCAGGCTGTATGCAGCAAAACATCCAAAATAAAATAAAACAGAAAATAAATCCTTGCCTCTGTGGGCGGCTACCTTCTCACAACTGGAACCTGCCTAGGTGTCTGTCTCCAACCTACCGTCGGGCAGACTTCCTTGTCCTCCAGCGGACACTCAATAGTCCTTTTATAATAGCTTCACAGGGCAACACAGTCCTTTGTTTCTTTCACATCAACAGTTCGTCTTCTCACCTTTGAGACGTATTCACCCTTGGTTACCGTCCCGGGCACACATCACTCCGGGGGGTCTTCTCCCAGGCCCACACATCCTGTCGGGAGGCACACGCTGACTGTCCTCCTGCTCCCAGCCCACATGGCTTCAGGACACAGCTTCTGGAGGCAGCAAACAATAGGAATTTCTCTGAACAAATTATAGAGCCTTAACTCCCTCATTCTGAACAGGTGAAGGCCTTTCAACTTCCTGCTGGCTAGCTCTGTAGCCAACACCCTAAATTAATTAATGGACTTTCTAAATCAGGTAGAAATGTATCTCCTTCCTGTGACTACATTCCCAGATTTAGCTGACTTCCTGTTACATACCCCCCCCTCTTGTTTCAACCCTAGGGTTGGGACACAGATTTCCAGGCACGCATGTGTCAAGCACTGCTGACTCACTGATAAGCCTCCTATTATCCTCAAGCTTCCGGATGAAACTGTTTTGTCATCTTCATTGACGGATTTCTCATAAATGCCACACAGTTTGTCTCTCATCTCATATACACATTCTTCAACTGCATTTTTGGCATCATTTCGCTCCTTCTCGTTTCTGTCATCTTCATTGACAGCTTTCTCATAAATGTCAGACAGCTTGTCCCTCATAACCGTCTGTCCAATCCACCATGGAGGACCGTGATCCATAGGCAACTCAATTGGGCTAGTCTTAATGTCTTCAACATTCTTAAGACGCCTCTCTCTGCAATCCATAAATGTTTTCCACAAAACTTTGAGAACCTTTGCTTCACTAAGCTTTGTTCCAAGTAGGGACTCTTGACATCCCTCTGTGACTTGAGTTGCCTCTCCATACAGCTGTACACAATCATTGACTTTTTGTTGTAAAAGGGAATGATCTTCCTTCTTGAGCTTTGCTTGCTCTAAGATGCTGTGCAGAGGATTTTCCAATTGAGACAACAGGCTGTCACACATTTCTTCAAAGTGACCCCTGTTCCTTTTCCCAGAGATATCAATATCATTCAAACATTTCATATTCATAGGCAGATCTGAAGCATTTGCACTCATCAACATCTTAAACTTTTCGCCCTCCTGAGCGAGTCGCAGTAAAGGCCTACTACTTGATTTGATATTCAGTTTATATTTCTTGCCAAACTCTTCACAGAAGTAGCCAACCAGAACATCATCAACTTTCCTTCCACCAACATAGGGGTCAAAGGCAACAACACAGTTGAACCCAGCGATCTGGGTGGTATCCATTATAGACCTCCTCTCTGCATCAGTGAAGAAGCATGGAACTGCAACACATTCTTTTACAGGTTTCTTCAATGCACTTTCTGCTGAACTATTTGACCGCTCAAGGTCACCTAGTTCCTTTTCTCTATCTGAATTCCACATGGAATGTATCTCAAGATCACGATCAAATTTCTGCCACCTGTCTTTCACCAGTTCCATTTTGGAAACACTCCCTGAAAGGCACTTATTCATTTGCTTCACGTTTTCACCAACAGCCTTAGTTTTCTCCACTAGGTTTTCAGCCTGAACTGAGAAATCACCACATTTCTTACTCAGCTCCTTTGTTTGCTGAAGCTCTAATGATACATTTTCCAATGCTTGAAGTTTTTGAAGGAACGGTTTATTCCAAAGGGGTGATTCAAGCCACGTGTCATCACATTTCTGAGGCTCACTCAGGACAGACCCCAAAACACTGATCCTTTTAAAAACTGCATCAGGCACACTATCCCCTCTTTGGGACAGATCCTCTGTTGCCTGGAATTCCTCTTCCAGTTCCTGCAACGGAATCTTCATCTCTTCTACTTGCTGTTCTAAGGCTCGTTTAGACTTTTCTAGCTCCTGAACGCTTTTCTCAACCTCATCCTTGTAGCTGACCACATGTTCCATCTCTGTACATAGCTGCTTGTTAACTCTTTCTAGTTCAGCCTTGGACTCTAGAGCTTCCTCCAAAGAGCGAGCCAAGAACAGGGCTTTGCTCTCGTTATCACGCGCCTCCGCTTCTGCGCGGTCGCGTTCTTCTGCATATTTTGCAGACACAGTCTTCTCTTCACCAAGCATCTGATCAAACTTCTTTTTCACATCTTCAACACACTGTAATGAAGCAACGCTTTCTTCCATGCGTTTTTTCATATCCGCTATCTGAGCTTGCAATGTTGCGACTTGCTCCGATAGGTTTTTCTTTGCTTCCGCCTCCTCTTTTAATTGTTCCAGGAAGCCATTTTTCTCATCTTCCATTTGTTTGAGCTTTGTGCTAAAACTCAGCCTTTGACACCTCTCTTCCTGTAAGAGTTCCTGCATGTCTTGCAGCTGCGATTCCAAGATAGAAAAATCTTCCGCAATTTCTCTAGATTTGCTGTCTGCTTGAGAAAGCTGATTTGTAACATTGTCCAACTCAACCTGCAGTCGGTTTGCCTTCTCTGACAGCTTAGCACACAATCGGTCACCTTCTGACACCTTGACTTGCGATTCCAGAAGCTGTGCCTCTACTTTTTCCCTCTTATGTTCACAATCTTCTTTTCCCTGCATAAGAGCCTTCACCTCATTGGCTAGCATCTGGGAATAAGAATGTAATTCTGCCACACAGGCTTCTTTCTCCTTTAACTGCTGCTGGACACGTTGGGCTTCCCCTTTCCAACTTTCACAGTCCGCACGCCATTCATCTACCACATTGCTTAAAGTAGTGAGCTCATACACAGTACTCAGTAATTTAGCCTCTCTTTCACTTTTCTCTTTGTCGCTGAGAGACAATGTCGCTTCCAGAGCAACATTCTGTTCCTGCGACTCCTGCAGGTCTATTTTTGTAGCTCCCAAAGACTGAAGACTTTTTTCCAGCTGATTACGCAACTCCAACATATCAGCCATACTTTGCTTCTGTAAAGTCTGAATTTCAATTTCCTTTTCCATGAGGATGGTATCTTTCTCCTTTATAGTGTCTTGACATTTTTGCAACTCGACCAAAAGAAGAGCAGTGGATTCTTCCCACTGTAACACATGAGACTTGAGTAGTTCATTCATTTCCTGCAAGTTTCTATGCTCCATTTTAAGCAATTCCAAGGCTTGTTCCTTTTCTTCCATTTTCCGTTTCAAGGCATCCAACTCAGCCCTGCACACATACTCGGTTTCCTCCAAACCGATGGCCTCCATTGGCTGCTGGCGTCTCTGTTTCCAGCCTGCCATGCTCTCTTGATGAGCCTTTTGTTGAGCTGCAAAGCTCTGCTGAAAATCCGCATTTGCCTGCTGTTGAGCTGCATTTGCTTGCTGTTGAGCTGCATTTGATATAATCAGATGTTTCAACATCTCCTCCATTTTGAGTTTACTTTTCATCTGAGCACACTGCGTCTCCATAGCAGTTTCATCAGTGTTGCTAGGGACAACAACCTTCCTCTTTAGTAGACTCTCTTTAGGCATGGATGGGGCTGGTTCAGACGGCAACATCCCCTCCATCCATAGAATCCGGTCTCTCATTTCATCTATCTTTGCATTTTTCAGGCGTTTGGACCGCCCCATCTTCAATAACTCCACAAACAAATTTTTCACAGTCCAGCAAACAATTTTCAGACCACTGTCTCTTCAACACATGTAGTTTTTCTCTCTCTTGCAGGATCTCTTTTCCTGCACACACAGTTTGTGCAGTCACTTGCACCAGACACAACAAAGTTCATCAAATAATTTTGAGACCGCTGTCTCTTTAAAACACTTTTTTTTTTTTTTTCTGTCAGGATCTTCTCTCCTGCACACATAGATTGTGCAATCTCATGCACCAGACAAAGTTCATCAAACATTTGCACTTCCTTGCAGGGATCTTGCTGCTTCTGCCCGCATCCTCCACCATATGTAAGGGATTAGCTCGGTGGTAGGCGTGGATGACTCCTTGGGGAGTGCGTTTTCACAGAGAAATAGCCCAAAAGTGCTTGCAAACAACAGGTTTATGGTTTATTCTAATGGTGTTTTCTTCACCAGGCTGTATGCAGCAAAACATCCAAAATAAAATAAAACAGAAAATAAATCCTTGCCTCTGTGGGCGGCTACCTTCTCACAACTGGAACCTGCCTAGGTGTCTGTCTCCAACCTACCGTCGGGCAGACTTCCTTGTCCTCCAGCGGACACTCAATAGTCCTTTTATAATAGCTTCACAGGGCAACACAGTCCTTTGTTTCTTTCACATCAACAGTTCGTCTTCTCACCTTTGAGACGTATTCACCCTTGGTTACCGTCCCGGGCACACATCACTCCGGGGGGTCTTCTCCCAGGCCCACACATCCTGTCGGGAGGCACACGCTGACTGTCCTCCTGCTCCCAGCCCACATGGCTTCAGGACACAGCTTCTGGAGGCAGCAAACAATAGGAATTTCTCTGAACAAATTATAGAGCCTTAACTCCCTCATTCTGAACAGGTGAAGGCCTTTCAACTTCCTGCTGGCTAGCTCTGTAGCCAACACCCTAAATTAATTAATGGACTTTCTAAATCAGGTAGAAATGTATCTCCTTCCTGTGACTACATTCCCAGATTTAGCTGACTTCCTGTTACAATATATATATATATATATGTATATATGATTTTGACTTATTCTTACCCCCCCCATCTTTGCGTTTCTTTGATATCTCTCTGATGGCCCGCTGCACCCCAATCAGTGCAGCTTTTCTCCAGGAGAGCACACCTTGCAATGCTCGACCCTCTTACTGCAGGAGAGCCGACTAAGCAGAACTCTCTCCTCTAACATCAGAGTTCCACACCCAACACCACCCTGCCCACTCAATTCAGGGGAGCACACAGGGCCATCTTACCGAATGGGCACGCTGGGCAGTTGCCCGGGGGGCCCCACTTGCCCAGGGGGCCCTACCTGCCTAGTGACCCAGCCCCCCCAGTCAAGCATTAGATCTTGTGTGCATCCCACCACCAAACTTAGCAGGTGGCAAGCACCTGTTGGCCCTGCACTGCTGTCAGGCCACTTGGGCCGTGGAGGGGGAGCCCACAACTGCAGGGATGCCTGTCCTCCGCAGAAACAGGCACACACAGGACAGCCGAGTCTGACTACCATCCATGTGTGTTCACCGGACCAAGCCGCTAAAGCTTGGGAGCTGTCAATACCCTGGCACTGCTTTAACAATAAATATCACTGTATTGATAATTTGCATTTTTATTCTTGTGGGTGATTGTGTAGGCGGGGCCCCAGTGCACTGCATTGCCCGGGGGCCTGTAATGCTCGTAAGATGGCACTGGGGGCACATCAAGCCCCCATCCTATCCTCTCACTCCAGCAGAACATGACCAGTACCATTCTATCTTGTCCGTTGTCTGGTTGGTCCCAAGAGTGCCCCTCCAAAACAGTTTTTACTAGGACAGAAATGGCAGACTTGTACAGCTATCAAAAGGTCCACTTCAAAAAGCAATTGAGTTAGTATTCTGTTTGTTGGACCCTTTCAAACATCTGCAGATTGCTCTGAGAACAGAATTCATATCATTATTAGACTTTATAGTATTAATGGATTTTTTTTTTAATTACTCTGTATTGACTTTCTGTGGATGAATTGCTTTAATTTCTCAAAGTCGGCATGTGACATATGAATAATGCAGCACAGCTTCTTACTTTTCAATGTCTATAAAAACCTCTGAATCGCATTATACCAAAATAGAAAATACTGCTTTTTATTCTAAGACTGGCCTGTACGCGAGATGAATAATCAGAACTTTGTATTGGTCATATTGCCAGCGTTGGGTGATTTGAAAGTCTATGAATGAGACATGGAGGCGCTAAGATATGTCGGATGACACTTTCATTAAATTGGCCAGCATTGTCACCGAGCAAATCTATTTCTAAATGAAAAAAAAAAGAAGAGATGGCTTATTGCAAGCAGTACAGTCATTTAGTCGGCATTCGGCTGATTCATAAAAATGTAAAATATTAAAAGTCCATTATGACATGAAAATGGATGGAGAGGTGGTGGAGATAACTGGCTCAGCATGACATGGATACAGATTTTACAGGCAATTACAGAAATATTCTATGACGATTCGGGGATGAACAAGTGTCAAGACATAACTTTTTATGTTTAGACAGAATAATCCTTCCAGTAAAAGGAGACGTCACACAGTGAGTAGCGCTTCAACATGACTCTAATTTATGTTACTAGGAAAAAATAATGATGGTTTGGGGGTTAAAATTAATGTAAATTGGTGTGGAAAATATGTTCTTTCTTTATTTTTGATGAAAAAAAAAGAATTTTTAGTGTCAGGAAAACAAGAAATATTGCATATAATATTTTTTAATTCTATATAATGCCAGCAGAGGGAGCTCTCAGCTTCTTTTTCACATGTTCATCAGGTTCAATCTGAACTTGTCTTGCACAGTTGCACTGGCGGCTTTCCTATACTGAAATTGCTTATTCTGATTTCACTGCACTCTTTGAGTTTCTCGCAGTGTGCATTAGAAGCTGCAGCAAATCAGACAGAGTCCTCCTCTTTTCCTGGCTGGGGGACTCCAGCATCATCAAACACTTTCCTCTCCTGCCTGGCTGTCCCCAGACTTCCCCTTTCTTTCATTGGATTTCAGTTCTTTACATCACAGAGGCACAGCATAACATATGTTTAGTCTGCCAGCTCCTCCCACCAGCAATGATCTGCCTGCATTGCATAGAGAAACACAAAGACCTAGTTATAATGTTACTATGTCTAAAAAGGTGTGCAATTAAAACAGAATGGTTTTAGTTAAATATTTCATAGGCATGTTGATGAGGGAGGGAAGGAAGAACCAGGGAGGGTAATATAAGCAGATTAAACTTTAGCTTTAACCTTACCTGCTTTAATTTAAAAAAAAAATATTTACCCACTTGCTGACCGTAATACGTATACAGTGGACATAAAGAATCCACACACCCCTGTTAAAATGTCAGGTTTCTGTGATGTAAAAAATAAACGAGACAAAGATAAATAATTTCAGAACTTTTTCCACCTTCAATGTGACCTATAAACTGCACAACTCAATTAAAAAAAAAAAAAAAACTGAAATCTTTTAGGGCGAAAGTAAAACGAAAAAACTAAAATAATGTGGTTGCATAAGTGTGCACACCCTCTTATAACTGGGGAAGTAGCTGTGTTCAGAACTAAGCAATCACATTAAATACTCATGTTAAATAGGAGTCAGTGCACACCTGCCATTATTTAAAGTGCCTCTGATTAACCCCAAATAAAGTTCAGCTGTTCTAGTAGGTCTTTCCTGACATTTTTTTAGTCGCATCCTACAGCAAAACCCATGGTCAGCAGAGAGCATCAGAGGGATCTCAATGATAAAAGGTATCAGTCAGGAGAAGGGTACAAAAGAATTTCCAAGGCATTAGATATGCCATGGAACACAGTGAGAACCAGGCCCGGACTGGCCATTGGGCAGACCGGGCATATTCCCGGTGGACCATGGCGCCGGCTCTCACTCAGTCCGACAGACTCCTCACTCACAGTAGAAGTCAGTCAGACGATTCCCTCACTGCGGCGGCCGCCGGCCGCTGTGTACTTGCCAGCTACACCGGCTCCGCGGCCAATCAGCCTTCTGCTCAGGGGGGGTGTGAGTCACACCCCCCTGAGCAGAAGGCTGATTGGCCGCGGAGCCGGAAGTCAAGACAGTAGTACTAGAGGGGACTCCTACTATATCCACTAGATGGTGGACACTGATTGAGTACAGGTGTGTGTGGGGGGTGGGGAGGGTTGCTCAACCTCGATAGTCTGGTCAGACCGAATACATAATAAACAGGCAAAAAATTTGGGGGAGCATACCCATGTATTTCTAAAGCTGCTGCAGCTATGAACCAAAAGACATGTATATTAAAAAAGAATAGCGCGCAAATGCAAAAGAAATAACTACCAAATCTGAAGACAATCCATAAATAAAAATGGGGGTTTGGTCCCACCATATGGCCATATCGTGCTCAAGCCCACTACTGCGTCAAAGTACCCCATTATCAGTGGGTCCTACACTATCCATGAAAAAGAGATGAATCCAGCCTAACCCTTGGAGATAATACATGGGTATGCTCCCCCAAATTTTTTGCCTGTTTATTATGTATTCGGTCTGACCAGACTATCGAGGTTGAGCAACCCTCCCCACCCCCCACACACACCTGTACTCAATCAGTGTCCACCATCTAGTGGATATAGTAGGAGTCCCCTGTAGTGCATTTGCACATCCTTCCCAGCAAGGAGTATTATCTCCAAGGGTTAGGCTGGATTCATCTCTTTTTCATGGATAGTGTAGGACCCACTGATAATGGGGTACTTTGACGCAGTAGTGGGCTTGAGCACGATATGGCCATATGGTGGGACCAAACCCCCATTTTTATTTATGGATTGTCTTCAGATTTGGTAGTTATTTCTTTTGCATTTGCGCGCTATTCTTTTTTAATATACATGTCTTTTGGTTCATAGCTGCAGCAGCTTTAGAAATACATGGGTATGCTCCCCCAAATTTTTTGCCTGTTTATTATGTATTCGGTCTGACCAGACTATCGAGGTTGAGCAACCCTCCCCACCCCCCACACACACCTGTACTCAATCAGTGTCCACCATCTAGTGGATATAGTAGGAGTCCCCTGTAGTGCATTTGCACATCCTTCCCAGCAAGGAGTATTATCTCCAAGGGTTAGGCTGGATTCATCTCTTTTTCATGGATAGTGTAGGACCCACTGATAATGGGGTACTTTGACGCAGTAGTGGGCTTGAGCACGATATGGCCATATGGTGGGACCAAACCCCCATTTTTATTTATGGATTGTCTTCAGATTTGGTAGTTATTTCTTTTGCATTTGCGCGCTATTCTTTTTTAATATACATGTCTTTTGGTTCATAGCTGCAGCAGCTTTAGAAATACATGGGTATGCTCCCCCAAATTTTTTGCCTGTTTAGTAGTACTAGACACATTGTGTTCCTTCCCGCCGCGCCGGTGCCCAGCCCCGCTCAGCCAGCAGCCCAGCCCGCACTCAGCATCGGCAGATTCGGCATCCAAGCAGCTGCAGTCAGCAGCTCTGAAGCGACTCCGGGCTGCTCGCAGGGGGCGGCAGCGGGCCGGGAAGAGAAAGTAAGTGGCAGTGCGACTCCTCACTCCAGTGCCTGCAGTGCTGTGCAGCCCCGGCCGGCCAGGCCGTGTGTACTGAATAGGACATTCCCAGAAATCAGATCGATGTCCCGGTCTGGGAATGTCCCAGGCAAAATTGCAAAAATCCAACATTGTCCCGGATATCGGAAATTTGACAGAGTGGCGGGGGCATGGCGGATGCAGCAGCACCTGGAGAGGCAGCCCCTGCCAATGACTCGACCCGGCAGCAGCATATACAGGGTGGTGAGGTCAGGAGCCATGTCTTGGTATGAAGCTTGACTGAGGAGGGGCAGACAGGTTAACGCTAGAGTGCTTCCTGTGTCTACACTGTGCAGCACTACTTTGACAGTTTACAAAGTGCTGGGGGGGGGGGAGGCCTCGGGCTGTATCTGAAGGAAGAGCAGACTTCCCGCTGTGAGGTTGAGCCACTCCAAGATCTAGGAGGACACCCCAACAAAGAGAAGTGTGGCAAGAGGCCAGGTGGTTCCTGTTCTAATCAGATTGCACTGATGAGACTGCTCTGATGAAATTGCACTGAGAAGACTGCTCTGACCACATTGCATGAAGAGACTACTCTGACCACATTGCATGAAGAGACTACTCTGACCACATTGCACTGAGGAGACTGCTCTGACCACATTTCTTCAGGAGAATGCTTTGATCACGTTGCACTGAGGAGACTGCTCTGATCACGTTGCACTGAGGAGACTGCTCTGATCACGTTGCACTGAGGAGACTGCCCTGATCACGTTGCACTGAGGAGACTGCCCTGGTCACATTGCACTGAGGATCACTGAAGTGCAATGTGGTCAGAGCAGTCTCCTCAGTGCAATGTGGTCATGATACATGTCCTCAGTCTCTGACCATCTCTTGTATCATGTCCTCAGTCTCTGACCATCTCTTGTATCATGTCCTCAGTCTCTTACCATCTCTTGTATCATGTTTGCAGTCTATGACCATCTCCTGTACTATGTCCAGCGGGAACACTCTGCTGTCACACCGCACAGCACACACAAGGTAAGTGGAGGACTGGAGAGAGGAGTGACTTCTACTTAGGGATTTCTTTTGCAGATAGGCTGGGCTGGCACTGGCAGCAACAATTTTATTCAAAGAAATCAGGATTTCTTCTGCAAATAGGCTGGCACTGGCAGCAACAATTTAATTCAAATCAGGATTTATTTTGCAAATAGGCTGGCCTGGCACTGGCAGCCAGGCATAGTACTAGTCTAGTACTATGCCTGCCAGTGCCAGGTCAGCCTATTTGCAGAAGAAATCCTGATTTGAATAAAATTGTTGCTGCCAATGCCAGCCTACCAGGGGCTGATCTGAGGTGTGAAGGTGCAGCAATTGGGGTGATCTGAGGTGTGAAGGTGCAGGAATTGGGGCTGATCTGATTTGTGAAGGTGCAGGAATTAGGGTGATGTGATTTGTGAAGGTGCAAAGCTCACTTGATTTCTTACTATTATTCAAGCGGTTTACAGCAGTTACTTTATATGAAGTTGACAGTTGTTTTTTATGTATCTGGCACTCCCAATTTCTTTGAAAACATTTTTCGGCACACTGTGCCCAAAAAGGTTGTCTACCCCTTGATCAGTCCAAAATGCCCGGGCCTATTTTTTGTCCCAGTCCGGGCCTGGTGAGAACCGTCATTATCAAGTGGTGAAAATATGGCACAACTGTGACATCACCAAGAACTGGACGTCACTCCAAAATTGATGAAAAAATTAGAAGAAAGCTGATCAGGGAGGCTGCCAAGAGGTCTACAGCAACAATAAAGGAGCTCCAGGAATATGTGGCAAGTACTGGTTGTGTGGTACAAGTGACAACAATCTCCCGTATTCTTAATGTCTGGGCTATGGGGTAGAGTGGCAGACGGAAGTCTTTTCTTATGAAAAAAAAAAAAACATTCAAGCCCGGCTACATTTTGCATAAAAAACACATCTGAAGTCTCCCAAAAGTTTCTGATGAAACCAAGGGTGAACATTTGGCCATAATTCCAAAAGATATGTTTGGCACAAAAACAACACTGCACATCACCAAAAGAACACCATACCCACAGTGAAGCATGGTGGTGGCAGCATCATGCTTTGGGACTGTTTTTCTTCAGCTGGAACAGGGGCCTTAGTCAAGGTAGAGGGAATTATGAACCATTCCAAATACATGTCAATCTTGGCACAAAACCTTCAGGCTTCTGCTAGAAAGCTGAACATGAAGAAGAACTTCATCTTTCAGCATGACAACGACCCAAAGCATACATCTAAATCAACAAAGGAATGGCTTCACCAGAAGAAGATTAAAGTTTTGGAATGGCCCAGCCAGAGCCCAGACCTGAATCTGATTAAAAATCTGTGGGGTGATCTGAAGAGGGCTGTGCACAGGAGACACCCTCGCAATCTGACAGATTTGGAGTGTTTTTGCAAAGAAAAATGGGCAAATATTGCCAAGTCAAGATGTGCCATGCTGATAGACTCATACCCAAAGACAGAGTGCTATAATAAAATCAAAAGGTGCTTCAACAAAGTATTATTTTAAGGGTGTGCACACTTATGCAACCATATTATTTTAGTTTTACTTCCCTCCAACTAAAAGATTTCAGTTTGTTGTTCAGCGGAGTTGTACAGATTATAGGTGACATTAACCACTTGCCGCCCGCCATATAGCAAAATGACGGTGGCAAAGTGGTTGCACTAACCTGATTGGCCTTCATATGATGTCCAGCAGGATAGACGGGGGATAGCAGGGGGCACACAGAGCGGCAATCGGTGGTGCGGTGTGTCACTCTGACTCACCCCATCTCCGATCCTGGTAAAGAGCCTATGATGTAGGCTCGTTACCATGTGACCAGCTGTGTCCAATCACAGTTGGTCACATAGTAAATAGGAAGTGCTGTTGATCGGCTTTCCTCAGCTCGTGCCTGACAGGAGTGAGTAGAGGAGAGCTGCTCTCCTGACCGGGGGGGGGGGGGGGTCTGTGCTGATAATCAGGGCATTGATTACCAGTGCAGACCATTTGGGGATGCCAATAGAGCCACAAGGGATTCCCCTCCCATGGCCACCTGGGATGCCCACCCATGCCCCCAGGGATTCCCACCCATGCCACCAGGGATGCCAATCAGTGCTCGGGGAGCCTACCAGTGCCCTCCTTATCAGTGCTGCCCATCATTGCCATCTATCAGTGGCACCAACCAGTGCCCATCTTTGCCATCTATCAGTGCTGCCCACCTATGCCCATCAGTGCCCATCAGTGCCGCCTATCAGTGCTGCCTATCAGTGCCGCCTATCAGTGCCCACCAATGTTGCATATCAGTGCTACATAGCAGTGCCCATCAGTGCTGCATATCAGTGCTGCCTATCAGTGCCCACCAGTGCTGCATATTAGTACCCCATCAGTGCCTGTCAGTGCGGCCTCATCAGTACAGGAAAAAAAATATTTATTTACAAAACACAAACAAAAAAATGTTTTTTTTTTCAAACTTTTCGGTCTTTTTTTATTTGTTTAGCAAAAAAAAAAAAAAAACCTTGCAGTGATCAAATACCACCAAAAGAAAGCTCTATTTGTGGGGGAAAAAATGACATAAATTTGGTTTAGGTACAGTATTGCATGACCGCGCAATTGTCATTCAAATTGCAACAGCGCTAAAAACTGAAAATTGGCCTGGGCAGGAAGGGGATGAAAGTGCCCTGTATTGAAGTGGTTAAAGGTGGAAAAAGTTCTGAAATGATTTATCTGTCTCATTTTTTTAAATCACAGAAACCTGACATTTAATCAGGGATTTGTAGACTTTTTTTTATATCCACTGTATACAGTGGGTACGGAAAGTATTTAGACCCCCTTAAATTTTTCACTCTTTGTTATATTGCAACCATTTGCTAAAATCATTTAGGTTCAATCTTCTTCCTCATGAATGTACACATAGCACCCCATACTGACAGAAAAACACAGAATTGTTGACATTGTTGCAGATTTATTAAAAAAAGAAAAACTGAAATATCACATGGTCCTAAGTATTCAGACCCTTTGCTCAGTATTTAGTAGAAGCCCCCTTTTGATCTAATACAGCCAGGAGTCTTTTTGGGAAAGATGCAACAAGTCTTTCACACCTGGATTTGGGGATCCTCTGCCATTCCTCCTTGCAGATCCTCTCCAGTTCTGTCAGGTTGGATGGTAAACGTTGGTGGACAGCCATTCTTAGATCTCTCCAGAGATGCTCAATTGGGTTTAAGTCAGGGCTCTGGCTGGGCCATTCAAGAACAGTCACGGAGTTGTTGTGAAGCCACTCCTTCGTTATTTTAGCTGTGTGCTTAGGGTCATTGTCTTGTTGGAAGGTAAACCTTCGGCCCAGTCTGAGGTCCAGAGCACTCTGGAGAAGGTTTTTGTCCAGGATATCCCTGTACTTGGCCGCATTCATCTTTCCCTCGGTTGCAACCAGTCGTCCTGTCCCTGCAGCTGAAAAACACCCCCACAGCATGATGCTGCCACCACCATGCTTCACTGTTGGGACTGTATTGGACAGGTGATGAGCAGTGCCTGGTTTTCTCCACACATACCGCTTAGAATTAAGGCCAAAAAGTTCTATTTTGGTCTCGTCAGACCAGAGAATCTTATTTCTCACCATCTTGGAGTCCTTCAGGTGTTTTTTTTTGCAAACTCCATGCGGGCTTTCATGTGTCTTACACTGAGGAGAGGCTTCCGTCGGGCCACTCTGTCATAAAGCCCCGACTGGTGGAGGGCTGCAGTGATGGTTGACTTTCTACAACTTTCTCCCATCTCCTGACTGCATCTCTGGAGCTCAGCCACAGTGATCTTTGGGTTCTTCTTTACCTCTCTCACCAAGGCTCTTCTCCCCCAATAGCTCAGTTTGGCCGGACGGCCAGCTCTAGGAAGGGTTCTGGTCGTCCCAAACGTCTTCCATTTGAGGATTATGGAGGCCACTGTGCTCTTAGGAACCTTAAGTGCAGAAGAAATCTTTTTGTAACCTTGGCCAGATCTGTGCCTTGCCACAATTCTGTCTCTGAGCTCTTCAGGCAGTTCCTTTGACCCCATGATTCTCATTTGCTCTGACATGCATTGTGATCTGGAAGGTCTTATATAGACAGGTGTGTGGCTTTCCTAATCAAGTCCAATCAGTATAATCAAACACAGCTGGACTCAAATGAAGGTGTAGAACCATCTCAAGGATGATCAGAAGAAATGGAAAGCACCTGAGTTAAATATATGAGTGTCACAGCAAAGGGTCTGAATACTTAGGACCATGTGATATTTCAGTTTTTCTTTTTTAATAAATCTGCAACAATGTCAACAATTCTGTGTTTTTCTGTCAGTATGGGGAGCTGTGTGTACATTCATGAGGAAGAAGAATGAACTTAAATGATTTTAGCAAATGGCTGCAATATAACAAAGAGTGAAAAATTTAAGGGGGTCTGAATACTTTCCGTACCCACTGTATACCTTGAGGCTTGCGCATGGTTTACCGAGGTTATGGCAGAAGATATTAACCATAACCCCGGTACCATTATTTTTTTCTCCTGGCAGCTGGCTTTCTCATGAAACTGGCCTGATCAGCTTATGAGCCACTGGAACGGTTTCCAAAGTGGCGGGAAGGGTAATCCCCCCCTTGCTCGCTGGTGTTTCTCGGCCTTACCATTTCCATCGGTTCGCCGAGAAACTATCCGACAGTGCGGCCGGCTGCTCCCATAGGTGATCGACTCTATGGCCTTGGAGGACAGGAGCAACATCATGACGTCACTACTGGTCCAGGCTGGAAGAAAATATATATATATTTTTTAAAGCGAAAGATCAACATTTTTTTTATTTGACTGTTATAAATCTAATCTTACAACCACCAACCTAAAGTGATTGTAAAGTCAAATTTTTTTTCAATTAAAATAACAAACATGTTATACTTACCTCCTCTGTGCATTTGGTTTTCCCAGATCTTCCTCTTCTCAGGTCCCTCTTCGCTGCTCCTGGCCCCTCCCTCCTGTTGAGTGCCAGAGCAGATTGCTATGGGGGCACCTAATTTGAGCCGTTGCTCTGTGTATCTATTCAGATACGGAGCCACTGTTTAACCCCGCCCCCTCTCTCTCTCCTAATTGGCTAACTGAGATTGATTGACATTAGTGGGAGCCAATGGCGCCCCTGCTGTGTCTCAGCCAATCAGGAGGGAGAGTCCCAGATGGCTGCGGCATTTGTGGACATCGCCAGATGGAGAGGGGGGCAGAGTAAATTAACTACTTACCGCCCCCCCCCCCCCCACATCAAATGACAGCAGAGCGGTGCGGCTCTCGTTCTGGGACAACGTCATATGATGGCACCCCAGAACGGCCTCTCTTGTGCGCTCGCGGGGGCGCGCAGTGCGGTGATCGTGGCCACGCTATGTTGCTAGGACACGGCGTAACCCCGATTTTGGAAAAGAGCCAATGACTTGTCTCTTTACCCATGCGATCAGCTGTGTCCAATCACAGTGTGTGGCGAGGAGAGCCGATTAGCGGCTCCTCCTCAAAGGGGACTCTAGGACAGATAATTAGGGCACTGATTATCAGTGCCCTGATAACAGAAAGTTAAAAAACACTGCCCACATTGCCTACCATTAGTGATGGATGAACATTGGCCGGGGCGGTTCACGAACGTTAGCCACAAACTTTCTCAAATGTCCGCGAACCGCAAGTTCACGGCGGGCCCCATTGACTTTAATGGGAGGCGAACTTTAAAAACCTTTAGGTCATATTTGCAGCCACAAAACCACAAAAGACGTACTAGCTGTGCACAAATAGTCCCACCACATGGACAATGTCATAACAAAAGTATCGCAATTGGAAAAGTTGCCATAAGTTTTTTTTTTTTTTTTACAGCAAAAACTGTTTTTTTTTTTCCCTAAATCAGCCAGAACTGACAGCAGCCGGTAAATACATGTATAATACATATAGAGTCCATTCACACATCTGTAAAATGGGTGCGCATCCATTCCACAATTTGGCGGAACGTTTTCAGACCTATTGATTTTCAATTCCAGTCTGAGAAATTAGGCATTCACAGGATAAAGAAGTAAGTGTCGGCCATTCCAGGCCCCAAAAATTAGCCCACATGGGTTTACCTGACAGCTAAGAACGTAGTATTCTTTGGCTGAAGGTACATTAGGCATTCACAGGTAGAGATGGCCTTGCGGTTTGCCCGGCGGTCGGTTCGCGGCGAACTTTGCTTGTTTGCAGACTGCCGATTTCGCAAACACATGGCATTGTTCGCGGCGGCCATATTAGTTTACATTGGGGAGAACTTTGACCCATGACACAGCCGTCAGGTGGAACGGGACATCCAATTGAAACATTTCAGCACATGGACATGCCCCTACCTTTATAAATAGACCAGAGCTGGCAGCCATTTCACATTCTGCTTTTTGTCAGCGTAGGGAGAGGTTGGCGAGTGCATCAGGGACAGATTGCCAGTGACACAAATAGCTCTGTTAAGGTCCACAAAAGTCCTTTTAAGGGCTGCTATTTGGTATAGGTGTGCAGTGCACTATATAGGGGTGTAATCCACGTATAATATACTTTCTAATATAGAAAGCATATTTCAGTGGATTTGTATTGTGCACTGTGCAGCATTGTGACTGGTGTGGTGAGCGTTGCTGAAGCAAAACTACAAACAGTGACAAAAGCACTTTTAATGTATTATTACTGGTGTGATATACCAGTGCCCCCCCCAATACCACATATTGAAGTGGGGTGTTATCTGAGTATACTTTTATAAGTGTAATTGTGTCGTGCGGCAATATTGCCTCTTTTGCTGTGTTAACTCTGCTATACACAGTGCCAAACTCACTGGCCAATTTTTTGAACAACTGGTGTGATAAACCAGTGGCCCCCCAATACCACATATTGAAGTGGGGTGTTATTTAACAGTATACTTTTCTCAGAGTGTGTTTTAGTCCTGCAAAAATGTGGCTTCTTTTGCTGCGTTACTGTGCTACACACAGTGATAACAGTTACTGGCCAATAATTTGTAGAACTGGTGTGATAAACCTGTGGTCCCCCAATACCACAGATTGAAGCGGGGTGTTATATACCTTGTTCCAGATACACTGCGATTCTCTAGAGCTTTTGTCACAGGGTAATTTAAAAAATGACAGGCAGAGGAAGAGGCAGGCCCTTACGCAGGTGTGGTAGGGGTAGGGCAGGAGCAGTAGGGCGGAGCCAAAGTGTGAAGTTTCAGAAGGTGCGTTTGATTATGTCAAAGGGCGCACCAGACTTGGTTGAGTGGCTCACTAAGCCTTCCTCTTCTGCACCCTCCTCATCCTCTCTATCTGCACCCTATTCACTCTCTGCTGTGCACCCCCCAAAGACACCACCACAAACACCACCACCACATACCCTCCGCTTGAGTCACTGGAATTATTTTCGGATCCACCACAAGACATTTGCGATGCGCAGCCATTGTTGGCATCGGATCAGGAAGAGGAGGTAGCAACAGCCACCACTCAGCAGTCTGACGACAGTACCCAGATCAGCCCAAGGAAGTTGGTACCCGCTGTTGCTGCCTACTCCGAGATCTCAAATGTTAGTGGTGGGGAAGGTGACGTGAATGATGACGTGTCTATGGACCTCACGTGGGTGGCCACAAAAGAGGAAGAGGAGGGGAGTTCAGAGGGAGAGATGGACCAGCAGATAGGGAGGAGAGGCAGGCGGAACTTGCATTGCACAAGAGGTACAAAGCAAACTGCAAATGTATCAGGAGCGAGCCATCAACCATGTACAGTCACATCTGGCGCTCCCAGGACGCCGGCACATTGCTCCGCAGTGTGGGCTTTTTTTAATGTGTCCGCTGCTGACCACAGTGTTGCAGTCAACGCATAAGTCGCGGTAAGCCCAACACTCACCTAAGGATGACCGCCTTAAGAAGGCACCTGAACTCCCATCACTGAGCCCAGTGGGAGCAACATCCTCAGAACCTACAAAGCCAAACTCCAGGCTCTCACCGTCCAGCCTCTTCTCCTACTCCTCTCTCCTCACAGTTGTCCTCCACTCCACCTTCCATGATGCCGTTGTCACGTTGTTCTGGAAAAAGGCAGGCTTCCGTGGCCCAAATGTTGGAGCGGAAATAAATGATGACGCCGGATAACCCTCTTGCCCAACGTTTGACTACTGGCTTGTTGGAACTGATAGCCCGCCAACTACTACCATATCAACTGGTGGACTCGAAGGCCTTTTGGAAATTTGTGGCTATTGGAACACCACAATGGAAGGTCCCAGGCAGGAAATATTTCTCGCAGAAGGGCATTCCAGAGCTGTATGGCCATGTTCAGCGGCAAGTGAATATATCTCTGGCACACAGTGTTGGTGCCAAGATACATCTGACCACAGACACATGGTCAAGCAAACATGGGCAGGGAAGGTATATCACTTTTACTGCCCACTGGGTGAAAATTCTGACGGCCGTCAAGCATGTAACCCGTGGCACCCGTGTAGATTTGGTTGTACTGCCACGGATTGCATGCAGGCCTGCCTTTTCTTCTCCTCCTCCTCCTCCTTCATCCTCCCTCTCCTCCTCAGCTGACTCCTCCTTTTTCGCTGCTACCATCTCTTCCGCTGCGCCACCCAAGATCCCCAGAACCTATTCCACATGCCAGGTGAGACATTGCCATGCTGTATTGCGTCTGCTGTGCCTGGAAGCCAAGAGCCACACTGGTCCTGCTGCACTCCTTTCAGCTTTGCGTTCACAGGCAGATCAGTGGCTGACACCCCACAATTTGACAGTTGGTAAAGTGGTGTGCGATAATGGTGCCAATCTGCTGAGCACGCTGAAACAGGGCAAAATAACACACGTGCCATGCATGGCACACATCCTGAACTTGGTCGTGCAGCGATTCGTTGCCAAATACCCTGGGGTCCAGGACGTCTTGCGGCAGGCCAGGAAAATCTCGGGCCATTTCAGAAGATCTTACACAGCCATGGCTCGCCTTGCTGACATTCAGCGGCGACACAACCTGCTCGTCAGGCGTCTTATTTGTGACTGCCCGACGTGATGGAACTCAACATTGCATATGCCTGTACGAACTCTGTTCTGGGGAGCTAGGGCTTTTTTCACCTCGCCATTGGCTGCTCATATGCGACGCATGCAGACTTCTGCAGCCATTTGATGAGATCACCAAACTAGTCAGTCACGGCCAAGACGCCATCAGTGACATCGTACCTTACACCTCCTTTCTGGAGCGTGCATTGCGTCGTGTCATTGATCAAGCTGTCGAGGAGCAGGAAGATGAGGAAGTCGCAATGTTGGATGAATTCCCAGGGGGTGCTACTCCATCTGAGGCAAGTCAACAACAGGAATCTGAAAAGGAGTCAGAGGAGGATGGTGCCGGGGCGGATGAGGAGGAGCAAGAAGTGCATGCTTTAAAACTGTCTGGGATCCCTGGTGTTGTCCATGGATGGGGGGAGGAGAACGAGGACGAGATTATCCTGGATGATGAGCAGGAGCCAGGCCACTACACCGCGTCCAGTTTAGTGTGAATGGGGGCCTTCATCCTCCAGTGTTTTAAGGGGGACCCCCATATAAAAAGCATAAAGGGTAAGGACCAGTACTGGGTGGCAACGTACTAAGACACCTGGTACAAACCAAAAATGGTGGAAATGTTACCACCATCACAGAGGGCGGTCAGAGTGCAGTACTTTCAGGCCTTGCTGCGAGAAATGCTGCATTCTGCTTTTGCGTGCGCTGGCAGAGGAATTTACAGTCACAGAGAGACAGTTGCGGGTAACAATCCAACAGCACCTGCAAGAAGAGGGCGGTTTGAAGATGTGTTGGTCACTTCAGATATGAGATCCTTCTTTCAGCCGATTCACCGACAGCTGTCCTCCGGATCCAGCATCAGGGAACGCCTAGACCAACAGGTGTCCGACTACATTGTGTTAACGGCTGATGTGGACGCTCTGAGGAGTGATGAACCCCTGGACTACTGGGTGGCCAGAGCTTGCACAATTTGCAATGGAACTGTTGGCTTGCCCTCTGTCCAGTGTCCTATACGAAAGGACGTTCAGCGCAGCAGGGGGGATTGTGACCGATAAGTGCACTCGCCTAGCTCATGACAATGTAGACTACCTCACATTTATAAAAAATAATGAGGCATGGTTCTCTGAGGAATTCAACACATGTTATATATTATATGATGATACGCTATTACGAGCGGCTGCCTCGGAGTCAGAGGGATGAGTGTAGCACCCTACAGGTAGGTGCTAGGTAAAGTATAGTGGGCCTTGACTGCTTAATAGCAGGGTCATGATTTCAACTGGACTGTCATGTCTCCCAGGGGAGGTTACTGAGAGGGTAATCTCCCCACTGGCTCTGTGAGAGGATTCTCATAGGGCAGTGGAGGAAACCCAATCAGTGGCTCAGTCAGGCTTGTATCTACCCCAGAAGGCAGATTCTGCCACAGAAGATTCTGGGAGTGGGTATAAGTTTGAAGGGAATGCACTACGCAGCGTCTTTGGCGGGAAGCAGAGTCCCAGGAGGGAGAGTACGGCTGTCTCTCCTCCTGTCAGAGGAAGCAGGTGTCCCGGGTGGCGGCCTGGGAATCGAAAGAGAGTGAAGGTGAGCTGCAGATGGATCCGGTGTGCCGTGAACCAGCAGAGAAAGAGAGAGAGGTCCTGTTCCAGGAAAGCCTACAATGGTCCTGAGTACTGTGGACTGCCCTTGGGGGTCTGCCTAGAGTCAGAGGGGACCACTCCGGAGAAGGTTCTGGGGATCCAGGAGTCAGCTATCGGTTAAAGGGGGTGCCTAGTCAGAGGACCCTGAAGTATTAGAGGGGGTACCTAGGTAGAGGACCCTGAAGTGTGAAGGAGGGCGCCTGTAGTTTTGTCCCTGAAGAGTCAGTGTAAAGTGGGAAGTGTACAAGTTAAGAGTTGCAGCAGCACAAGTATCTACACAGAGCTACCTCAGTCAGTGAGGGGCTGGAGGGAGCTATTCAGTGACTTTTGAGCAAAGCAGTGTCAGGAGTCAAGTGTTCTACAGTCCTGGATCTTCTGAATTAAAGTCCAGGTTCCAGCACAGTTTCAGTACTGCAGTATCTATAAGCGTCACTGCGTCAGAAAGCGCTGGTCGGCATTCAGCTGGCATCAAGACAGAGCCAACCAGCATTTTTCTTCAAGTAACCCAAAGTGTGCCTAGTTGAGCCAGAGGAGTATCCCACTCATTCCCTTCTTCCATTCCCTAAATACAATAAAACAAAACAAACCGAAGATGCCGGAATGGTCCTTGTCTCAGTTCTCACACCTGAGTTCACAGCTCAAATGTGCTGAAAGTGTTACCGGTAACAATGGCAGACCCACCTTAGGCTCAAGGCCTAGAAATCCTGCTACATACAGCTATGTCTTTAACATATTGGCATAAATAAACATATATTATTATGTTCTTTCAATAATTGGGTACCGAGATAGTCCATTACTCTTCCTACTGTGGGTTTTGGGCTAATTTTTAATTAGGATGATGGTACGCTAATAACCTTCTAACCATGAACCCGCACAGAGGCTCACATACTCCCAAATCATATATATTTAGTGGTGCATACACTATATCATATACACTATATTAATAAAAGTATTGGGGCACCTGCGTTTACACGCACTTTAATGGCATCCCAGTCTTAGTCTGTAGAGTTCAATATTGGGTTGGCCCACCCTTTGCAGCTATAACAGCTTCAACTCTTCTGGGAAGGCTGTCCACAAGGTTTAGGAGTGTGTCTATGGGAATGTTTGACCATTGTTCCAGAAGCGCATTTGTGAGGTCAGGCACTGAGGTTGGAGAGAAGGCCTGGCTCGCAGTCTGCGCACTAATTCATCCCAAAGGTGTTCTTTCGGGTTGAGGTCAGGACTCTGTGCAGGCCAGTCAAGTTCCTCAACCCCAAACTTGCTCATCCATGTCTTTATGGACCTTACTTTGTGCACTGGTGCGCAGTCATGTTGGAAAAGGAAGGGGCCATCCCCAAACTGTTCCCACAAAGTTGGGAGCATGAAATTGTCCAAAATGTCTTGGTATGCTGATGCCTTCAGAGTTTCCTTCAATGGAACTAGGGGGCCAAGCCCTACCCCTGAAAAACAACCCTACACCATAACCCCCTCCACCAAATGATTTGCTCCAGTGCACAAATTGAGGTCCATAAAGACATGGGTAAGTAAGTTTGGGGTGGAGGAGCGACAGGAGCAGCATAAAGCAGGCAAAAAGAAACAAAAAAAGGGCGGCCTGACCTAGCGCATTATCCTCAATAATAGGCTTTTTATTAAAGTAACATATAAAATGGCTACTCACAAACATAGGTTGAAAATAATCATATCAAGCTGAGTTGCTCCAGTATCAGGAATAGTCCATGTATTAGTCCATAATCCTGTTAAGATGATGGCTGACACGTTTCGAGGCTCAGCCTCTTTCTCAGTGGTGGCTCAGTGGTGGCTCTGAGCCTCGAAACGCGTCAGCAATGGTAAGCAAGTAGTCAAGAATGGAAGCCATGCATGACTGTTTCAGTTACATGTAATCATGTGATTGCTATGATGTTCACAGCGATCACAATTTACCCCGGCCCCTCACAGAGGCCGGATACCAAGCGCTGTGATCCACTGTGACACAGTGGTCATGGGATTGCGCCTATGCATGCCCAAAGGGGCACGCCAGGGCGCATGTGCCCCGTGATGTACCAGTATTTCATGGTGCCTGTAGCTGCCACCCCCCTGCAGTAAATGTGCTGTGGGTGGGTGGCAAGAGGTTAAATTATATGAATAAAAGGTGTTGTAAATGTATGTAGAGTTATGTAGTTTGCTCCAATCCCCTAACTAGCGCTTTTACTAGACAATTGGTCTATTACAGGAAGAAAAAGTGGGAAAAACTCATCTCCTGGCAGGATCAACAGGTAATAATACAACTATTTTACAGATGGGACCTAGGAAACCTACAAAGCTGTAGTAAGTCATTTTTTATTATGCCCACAGTTACAATTAAAGCAGTAATCTAAGTTTCTTTAGGTTGGGAGTTCATTTTTTAATGGGCGCAGTTTTCTGACCTTTGCTGTTGTCTGGGTGAGAACATCTCATAGTTGTCATGCTCTTTAGTGTTAGTTTGACCTTTCTAAGCATATAATGACCAATGCTGCTTGTTATTTTTTTTAGCCAAAGGTTCAGTCCAAGTCCCCATAGTACACCTTTACTGAACCTGTACTCTTCTATGAGAGAGCTAGAAGCTGTTTTCATAACATATTTATTCTTGGTTCACAATCAGAAGGAATGTTATTAGAGATTTTCTTGCAGTTATTTTCTTATACCTTGCAGGTACATTGCTTGTTTGAGCTGCTTATTTCTATCAGCTATATTTGTAAAGCAAAAACAGTTTCTGGGGGCTGGGGGAGTTAGGAGAGGAAGCTGAACTGGTACCAGTGTCACAGTCTTATTTCTATAAAAGAGAACCCGGTTTCTGCAGGGGCGTAACTACAGGGGTTGCAGGGGTTGCAATTGCACCCGGGCCCCATAGTCCAGGGGGCCTTTGAGGCTCCCCTGTACACCTGGATAGGAGGGGTGGCGGTGGCGGGGGCAGCATGTAGAGAAATCACTGTCCTCCTTTTTCCTCCTGTAGCTGTAGGAGGAAAATGGAGGACATTGGTTCCTCTGTATGCTGCCCCCGCCACTCCTCCTATCCAGTTCACTTGTGTTCTACTGTCTCTGGGCCCCTGTGTGCTTCCCTGGGTCCTCCCCTCCCCCTACTGTGCTGCCCCCCCCCCCCTCCCCACTGTGCTCCTTCCCCTCTCCTGCTGGCTGCTGCAGGGGATGTGTCACTATAGAGAACCAAGAAGGGGTCAGTAAATATGTAATTTACCAGCTCCTTCCTTTTCTGAATGGGCAGAGTCATAGTCAGTGACATTGTAAAAAAAATAAAATAAAATGATAAAAAAAATACAATTATAATACCAAAAAAAAAAAAAAAAACTACTGACTCCAGTGGGTGAACTTCCAGGATCACAAAGGTCACACTTGCGACTGGGCCCTGGCATTCCACCACCGTGGGGAGGCCCCAAGATGGCAGGAAGGGGGTCCACTGCAGAACTTGTGAAAGGGTCCCCTCTGCAGGACCATAATAAAGGGCCCCGCAACAGGAATAAAGGGCCCCAGGATCAGTGGGAAGAGCCCCAGACTTGAAGGGAAAGGCCTTGGTCAAGGGTCTGGGGGGCCCTTTGTGGTTTCTTGCACCGGGGCCCTGAAGGTTCTAGTTACGCCTCTGGGTTTCTGTGTTATTGAAGCAGCGTCCTGCACATGCTTAGGACACCCTTCTAGTAGAGTGACCCACCAGGAAAAGCAGAAGAGCAGAAGAAGCAAAGTGATCTGAGCATTACGTCCAATGTAAAATCCAGAAAATAATGCAAGAATGAAGCCTTTACCAAGCCAGCGCTGGCTACGATAAAAACAACCTGCCCTTAAAAATACACTATATTAGCGAAAGTATTGAAACGCCTGCCTTTATACGCAAATTAAGTTTAACCACTAGACGACCTCCCGCCGCTTCTGGGCAAACCGACGTAGCTCCACGTCGCTCACTCTCAGGAGGCTAGGGGGCGAGCGTGAGCCCCCCACCCCCCCCCTTCCGTCAGCAGGGAAGCCTGTGCGTGTGTCAGGCGGCTCCAATTGCCAGCTGACAGCGGCGATCTCTCCCTGCTGACAGAGAAGGACGGTTGGCTGATGTAAACACAGCCGTCCGTCCTTCTCCCTGAAGTGATCACAGAGCCCATCCTGCTATATAGGATCGCATGTCTCTAAGGTCACTTTAAAAGTCCAACTCCCCCACAGTTAGAATCACACCCCTAGGCTTACATTTAACCCCTTGATCATCTATACTGTTATCCCCTTCCCTGCCAGTGTCATTATTACAGTAACTGTGCATATTTATATAATATTACTGTAGTAATTATAACAGGATATTGCTGCGCTAAAATATATAAAATAACATATAAGACGAAAAGCAGCCAACACAAATCTTAGAAATGCAAGATCAAAACAATATATGGCAAAATGTAGCGCTAATCTTAAACTGTCTACACAGAATGTCTTTAAAACTTCAGAGGGGAAACAGCAGTCCTTAGTTTTTCCACGTATTATAATGTGAAAAAAAATTCTTTGGATAGTGAAGATCCTCAGTGATATACCACCACCAGACACCGCACACACTGGTCCTTACCAAATGTAGGTGACCCTCATCACAAAGGTCATAACCGCATGTTAATGCCTGAGCCCTGGAAAACCGGGATCCTTCACTGCTCCTTCCTTGAATAGGTCAATATAGCAGGCAATCTCCACTCCACATGGGGTCCCCAAAAGAAGAAACAGAACACCGCCTCATAGTGTATACTGCTAATGCTTTATTGCCCCCAAAGGATTAAAAATAACTTACTGGATGGCCGCTATTAGAGAGCGTTGCAAGTTTCTCCTCCTTAGTTTAGGATGCTGCTGCATCCCACCATCAAAATGGCCGCCGTGTCCCTTCCACGTGTGGCGTGCGTCGCCGTAAGCTCCACCCGACGCGCGTTTCGTCAGAGACCCCTTGACGACGTCAGTCTCTGACGAAACGCACGTCGGGTGGAGCTTATGGCGACGCACGCCACACGTGAAAGGGGACACGGCGGCCATTTTGATGGTGGGATGCAGCAGCATCCTAAACTAAGGAGGAGAAACTTGCAACGCTCTCTAATAGCGGCCATCCAGTAAGTTATTTTTAATCCTTTGGGGGCAATAAAGCATTAGCAGTATACACTATGAGGCGGTATTCTGTTTCTTCTTTTGGGGACCCCATGTGGAGTGGAGATTGCCTGCTATATTGACCTATTCAAGGAAGGAGCAGTAAAGGATCCCGGTTTTCCAGGGCTCAGGCATTAACATGCGGTTATGACCTTTGTGATGAGGGTCACCTACATTTGGTAAGGACCAGTGTGTGCGGTGTCTGGTGGTGGTATATCACTGAGGATCTTCACTATCCAAAGAATTTTTTTTCACATTATAATACGTGGAAAAACTAAGGACTGCTGTTTCCCCTCTGAAGTTTTAAAGACATTCTGTGTAGACAGTTTAAGATTAGCGCTACATTTTGCCATATATTACTGTAGTAATGTCACTGGTCCCCCCAAAAGTGTCAAAAATGTCAGTTAGGGGTCTGATCTGTCCGCCGCAATGTCGCAATCCCGTAAAAAATCGCAGATCGCCGCCGTTACTAGTAAAAAAAAAAAAACAATAAAAATGAAATAAATGTTTCCTGTAGTTTGTGGACACAATAACTTTTGCGCAAACCAATCAAAATACGCTTATTGCGATTTTTTTTTTACCAAAAAATTGTAGCAGGGGGGGGGGGGGGATGTCATATAGCAGAATGTGAAAAATATTGTTTTTTTTTTTTTTTTTTCAAAATCGTCGCTCTTTTTTTGTTTATAGCGCAAAAAATAAAAATTGCACAGCTGATCAAATGCCACCAAAAGAAAGCTCTATTTGTGGGAAAAAAAGGACGTCAATTTTACAAACCCAATTCCAAAAAAGTTGGGACACTGTCCAAATTGTGAGTAAAAAAGGAATGGACTAATTTACAAATCTCATAAACTTATTTTTTATTCACAATATGATATAGATAACATATCAAATGTTGAAAGTGAGACATTTTGAAATGTCATGCCAAATATTGGCTCATTTTGGATTTCATGAAAGCTACACATTCCAAAAAAGTTGGGACACGTAGCAATAAGAGGCCGGAAAAGTAAAATGTACATATAAGGAACAGCTGGAGGACCAATTTGCAACTTATTAGGTCAATTGGCAACATGATTGGGTATAAAAATAGCCTCTCAGAGTGGCAGTGTTTCTCAGAAGTCAGGATGGGCAGAGGATCACCAATTCCCCCAATGCTGCAGCGAAAAATAATGGAGCAATATCAGAAAGGAATTTCTCAGAGAAAAATTGCAAAGAGTTTGAAGTTATCATCATCTACAGTGCATAATATCATCCAAAGATTCAGAGAATCTGGAACAAACTCTGTGCGTAAGGGTCAAGGCCGGAAAACCATACTGGATGCCTGTGATCTTGGGGCCCTTTGACGACACTGCATCACATACAGGAATGATACTGTAATGGAAATCACAACATGGGCTCAGGAATACTTCCAGAAAACATTGTCGGTGAACACAATCCACTGTGCCATTCACCATTGCCGGCTAAAACTCTATAGGCCAAAAAAGAAGCCAAATCTAAACATGATCCAGAAGCGCAGGCGTTTTGGGCCAAGGCTCATTTAAAATGGACTGCGGCAAAGTGGAAAACTGTTCTGTGGTCAGACGAATCAAAATTTGAAGTTCTTTTTGGAAAACTGGGACGCCATGTCATCCGGGCTAAAGAGGACAAGGACAACCCAAATTTTTCTCAGCGCTCAGTTCAGAAGCCTGCATCTCTGATGGTATGGGGTTGCATGAGTGCGTGTGGCATGGGCAGCTTACACATCTGGAAAGGCACCATCAATGCTGAAAGGTATATCCAAGTTCTAGAACAACATATGCTCCCATCCAGACATCGTCTCTTTCAGGGAAGACCTTGAATTTTCCAACATGACAATGCCAGACCACATACTGCATCAATTACAACATCATGGCTGCATAGAAGAAGGTCCTGGGTACTGAAATGGCCAGCCTGCAGTCCAGATCTTTCATTCATAGAAAATATTTGGCGCATCATAAAGAGGAAGATGTGACAAAGAAGACCTAAGACAGTTGAGCAAATACTGTAGAAGCCTGTATTAGACAAGAATGGAACAACATTCCTATTCCTAAACTTCAGCAACTTGTCTCCTCAGTCCCCATACATTTGCAGACTGTTATAAAAAGAAGAGGGGATGCCACACAGTGGTAAACATGGCCTTGTCCAATCTTATTTTTCCCTTAAAATTATACATTTTCTCAGTTTAAACATTTGATATGTCATCTATGTTGTATTCTGAATAAAATATTTACATTTGAAACTTCTACATCATTGCATTCTGTTTTTATTCACAATTTGTACAGTGTCCCAACTTTTTTGGAATCGGGTTTGTATTTGGGTACAGTGTCGCATGACCGTGCAATTGTCAGTTAAATTCACGCAGTGCTGAATCGCAAAATAGGGCCTGGTCATTAAGCAGGAAAATCTTCCGGTCCAGAAGTGGTTAATGGCATCCCAGTCTTAGTCCGTAGGGTTTATTATTGAGTCGGCCCAACCATTGCAGCTATAACACCTTCAACTCTTCTGGGAAGGCTGTCCACAAGGTTTAGCAGTGAGTCTATGGGAATGTTTGACCATTCTTCCAGAAGCGCGTTTGTGAGGTCAGCTGATGAGTCACCGGTTGTTAAGGAAGCGGTGGCTGGCTTCCCAGCATCTTGCATCTTAGCAACCAGCTAAGACACACAGAATTTGAAACATTACGAAAATTTGGAACTCTTTAGAAAATTAATAAACAAAACAAAATTTTAACAAATTTCAACAAAATTCGTTACTGTTTCACTCGGAGATTTGGATCCATCTGAATCTCCGAATAACCAAAATCTTTCCTGAATTTGCATTCAGACCGAAACGAATTGCATATGTCTACAGGTGGACACGATCGGTCCACCAGTGATAAAGGGGCCTTACAGGAGTTGGAGTTTTTCTGCCTCTAAATGCCCTTCTATGTTAGCCTATGTGTCTTTGCAGGCGTTTAAAGGCAGGACCATAAATCTGAACTTAGAAAAAATCAAGCTCAGGAGAGGAGGGTTATGAGTGCAGTAATTTACACATATACATGTGTATATTGTAACTCCGGCAATTAGAAGAGGATGAAGAAGATTTATATGCATGTATATGCATATGAATATTTATGCGCATTTACTCAAAGTCTTTAAGGAACATTTTACTATGGATTTTTCTGTCAACAAGATCCTCAGAATAAACATCAGTAAATTATTACATTTATGTGCGACTGGCCTAAGCCCTCATTCATATTAAATGCAGCTTTAAAATTGTGCACCTTCATCTGAAATCTCACAATTTCCAATCTGGATGCCAGTGCGACTTCAGGTGCGACTTGGAAGATGTCTGTGCAGCTTCATGCACAGATGTCTGTGCAAGTCACAACCGAACTCATCAAAAGTAGCGCAGGAACAAATTTTTCAAATCGATGCGGCACTGCAAATTTGGTGTTGCCCCGATTTGAACAGTGCCATTGCCGACAATAAGTTGCGACTTGTCATGCGAATTGACCTGTCGCTCCAGTGTGAACAGGGGCTAAAAGTCAAAACTGTAACTTAGAATTCTGAATTTAAGCATAAAATTATTTATCAGAATTATGTTTTTGTTTTTCTATTCTATTCTATTCTATTCTATTCTATTCTATTCTATTCTATTCTATTCTATATTTTTCATCAATTTCTTTTAGGTTGGCCCCAGGACTCTTCCATGGTATCTTTTTACTATATATGCACTTAATGCATGATAAAGGTTTCCCATAGCACTGTGGGCAGAGATGTATAGTAACTAAGTAGAACTACTTCACTACTGTACTTAAGTACCGAAAGGCGGTATCTGTACTTTCCTGGAGTAGAATTTTTTTCTCCTACTTCCACTTTTACTTCACTACATTTTTTCAATGATTTCAATACTTCTACTCCGATATTTTTTTTGTGCTGCATAGTTACTCGTTACTATTATAAAAATTACCACTGCCAGAACAGTAGATGGCAGGTTCCATGAAGCTCAAAACATGTGTATTATCAGTGCATACGAAAATAATAGCTACTGTATGTATAAATAAAAGCTGCATTTGAAATAATAAAAAAAAATATGATTTTCAAACTTTTGACTTCTTTCTTTAATAACTACATAACACAGTACTTGTACTTTTACTTTCAGTACTTGAGTAGCAATTTTTGTTTCAAAACTACTGGTACTTTTACTTTCAGTACTTGAGTAGCAAATTTTTTAAAAAAACTACTTGCAATACTTAAGTACAAAAAATGTTGAATACTTTAGTACTTCTACTCAAGTCACTTTTTGATCGAGCACTTGTACTTTTACTCAAGTATGGGTTTCGAGTACTTTATACAACTCTGACTGTGGGCTAGCTAAAGATACAGCACAGCAGAACAGCTATAATAGAGTTTGTGTACATAATAAAAAAGTGCATTAGAAATGTGTTGGTGCTGCAGTAGTAGAATACTCCTTTCAAACCATTTGCCTATTATTAAAACATCTGAGCTATGTAGAGAGTGTGGGGGGTGGGGGGGGGGGGATTGAATGCATGCTATGTGGGTATGTGGCTACATTTTAGTTTTGTATAACAAGAGGTAAGGAAGAAATTGGAAAACATGATCTATCTCTCCACCCTTCTGCTCACTCCCTCAGTCTCCTCACACATCACCAACCTACTAACAGACATATCAGCCTGGATGTCACACCACTTCCTTAACCGCCTTAGCGGTAAACCCGAGCGTGACTCGGGGTAGGAATTTTCTGCTATTAGCGGTATCCCCGAGTCACGCTCGGGGTCAATGGGCAGAGCGTGCAGACAGCGCAGCGGAGCTTCTCTTACCTTATCCTGGCGATCCAGCGATGAGCTCTCATTGCTGTGACCGCCAGCGAGATCTCCGCCGCTCGTCTGTCGGTAGGAGGACTTCCTAGTTCCGTTCCCTGCAGCAGCAATGCTGCATGGGAGCGGAACTAGGGAGGGAAATTCAAAAAAAAAAAAAAAAAAAACGTTGCACATAACACATTTTATATTATATATATGCATATATATATATATATATATATATATATATATATATGCATATATATATATATATATATATATATATATGCATATATATATATATATATGCATATATATATATATATATATATGCATATATATATATATATATATATATATGCATATATATATATATATATATATATATATATATATATATATATATATATATATATATATATATATATATATATATATATGCAAATATATATATATATATATATATATACATATATATGTATTTATATATATATATATATATATATATATATATATATATATATATATGTATATATATATATATATATATATATACCTATACACACACACACATATATATATATATATATAAAATTATATTATTGATTCGATTATAATTCATGCGTTATGCAAATATATATATATATATATATATATATATATATATATATATATATATATACATATATATGTATATATATATATATATGTATATATATATATACCTATATATACACACACACATATATATATATATATATATATCTATATACACACATATATATATAATATATAGCGCATGAATTATAATCTAATCAATAATATAATTTTATTATATATATTATATATTAAATAATAAAATAATATTATTGATTCAATTATAATTCACTTGTTTGTGTTTCAAATTTATCACATCTGGGATGTCTACTAGAGTCTTGTTTTGGTCAGGTTTAAGTCAGTAATTACTAAGAATTGTAGGCCTATAATACATAACGCCAAATTTCCATGAAAAGAATTGTACCGCTTTTGGAACAGAATTCCTGACAGAATCATACCGCCAGGGAGGTTAAACTCAGTCTATCCAAAACCGAGCTCATGATATTTCCTCCCCCACATTCCTCTTCCTCTGATTTCTCTGTCAAAATCAACGGCTTAACTATCAACCCGTCCCCCCATGCCAAGGCCCGAGGTGTAATCCTGGACTCTGAACTATCCTTTCGGCCCCACATCCAATCAGTGTCCAAAGCTTGCCACCTCAACCTCCGCAACGTCTCAAAGAAATGCCCCTTCCTAGCCAACGACACGACAAAGCTTCTAATACACTCCCTGATCATCTCTTGTCTTGATTACTACAACTCCCTTCTCATTGGCTTACCATTAAATAGGCTATCCCCATTCAGTCCATCATGAACACTGCTGCTAGGTTCATCCACCTTTCTAACAGCTCGGTGTCTGCTACCCCTCTTTGCCAATCCCGCCATTGGATGCCACTCAATCTACAAATTAAATTCAAGATGCTAACCATGACTTTCAAAGCCATCCATAACTTGGCACCCAGCTACATCACTAACCTGGTCTCAAAATACCAACCAAATCGTTCTCTTTGTTCCTCCCAGGACCTCCTACTTTCTAGCTCCCTCGTCACCTCTTTCAATACTCGCCGCCAGGACTTCTCTCGAGCCTCTCCCATCCTCTGGAATGCTCTACCCCAATCTGTCCGAATATCTCCTACCTTGTCCACTTTCAAACGATCCCTGAAAACACATCTCTTCAGAGAGGCCTATCTGGCCTGCACTGAACAACAGTACTTTTATTTTCTCCATCAACCCATCCCCCACAGTTATTACCTCTTGTATCTCTTGATCCTCCCTCTTAGATTGTAAGCTCTAATGAGCAGGGCCCTCTGATTCCTCCTTTATTAAAGTGTATTGTATTTGTACTGTCTGCCCTCAAGTTGTAAAACACTGTGTAAACTGTCGACGCTATATAAATCCTGTATAATAATAATAGTATTAATAATTTACAGCCCTACCTGTTGGCGGCATTAGGAACAAAAAAAAAAATATTGATAAATGTATATAACATCACAATACTTTCCCTCCAAAAGGATTACTAAGTCAACCACTTTTAAATATATCTTTAAAAAAAAAAATGCGATAAAAGTTTTCCCTAACCACTTCTCGCGAATTGATGTAGGCCAATGTCGGCTCAGAGGTGGTTGTACCAGGGTGATGCCTGCAGCTAGAGGCATCAACCTGGTACCATTTTTTAGAGCCGGAGGTCAGCTTTCAGGAGATAACAGCCTTCTGCGGCTCTGCCTGGGTCTCCCGTCCCACCGGGAGACCCAAGCAACCAGCTGGCACGTCCGCCGGCTGGTTGGAGTCCCGATCAAAGCCGAATTTGGCTTTGATCGGGTCTCCGATGTAGTAACCCAGAAGGGGCGTGATGACGTCACGGCCGGGTTACTTGGCAGCTAAAGGCGCCAAATTTTAAAAATTGTCAGTATTCAAAAATGCGGCATTTTGAATACATTGAAGTGCAGTGGAGGGGTCTGGGGTCTAAAACCTAAGAAACCTAAGACCCCCGATCCTTCCATAAAGAGTATCTGTCACTGCCTATTACTGTCACAAGGGATATTTACATTGCTTGTAACAGCCATAAAAGTGATCAGATTTTTTTTTAAACTGTGCTAAAATTAAAAAAATTTAAATAAATAAAAAAAAATAAAAATTTAAAGCGTTCCCGTCGCCGTGAGCTCGAGCACGAAAGAAAAGGCATACGTAAGTTGTGCCCACCCATGTGGGGTATCGCCACGATCGCCAAAATGAGAGCAATAGTTCGAAAAAAAGAGCTCCTCTGTAACTCTAAAACTGTAACCGTTAAAAATGTATAAAACGTCGCCTATGGAGATTTTTATGTACCGTAGTTTGTCGCCATTCCGCAGGTGTGCGCAGTTTTAAACCGTAACATGTTAGGTATCTATTTACTTGGCGTGAAAACATCTTTCACAATGTAGAAAAAAATTGGGCTAACTTTAATGTTTAGTGTCTTTTAACCACTTCCCATCTAGCCACTGTGCTGCTACTGCGGCACAGTGGCTCGTTATCGTCTAGCGTCGCTAGACTCCTCCCCTGTAGGCGGCACTCGCGCGCCGCCGGAGGCACGCTCCCGCTGTTTTCATTCACAGCGGGAGTCGGGCCAGGGGAGGAGCGGTGGCGATCGCCGCTTCTCTGCCCCGATCGTCGGGGAATCCAGTTTGGAGATCCGCCCGCCTGTGTAAACAGAGCGGGCGGATCTCCTAAGTGACAGGGAGTGACAGATCGGAGTGTTCAGCATAGCTGAACATCCGATCTGTCCCTGGCTCACACAGTCACCTCCCCCCCCACACGTCAGTAAGCACCAGGCATACATTAACCCCTCCCTCTCCAATAAAATTAACCCCTTCCCTGCCAGTGTCATTTTTACAGTAACTGTGCATATTTATAGCACTGATTACTGCAGTAATGTCACTGGTACCCCCAAAAGTGTCAAAAATGTCAGTCAAGGGTCCGATCTGTCCGCCGCAATGTCGCAGTCCCGCAAAAAAATCGCAGATCGCCGCCATTACTCGTTAAAAAAAAAACACCAAAAATGACATAAATCTTTCCCTTAGTTAATAAACGCAATAACTTTTGCACAAACCAATCAAAATACGCTTATTGCGATTTTTTTTACCAAACATGGGTAGCAGAAAACAAATTGGCCAAAAATTTAAAAAAAAATTTGTTTTTACATCTTTTTTGGGGGGAATTTCATATAAAAAAATTTAAAAATATTGTTATTTTTTCAAAATAAACGCTTTTTTTTTGTTTATAGCGCAAAAAATAAAAATCGCACAGGTGATCAAACACCACCAAAAGAAAGCTCTGTTTGTGGGAAAAAAAGGACGTAAATTTCGTTTGGGTACGGCATTGCACGACCGCACAATTGTCAGTTAAATTCGCACAGCGCCGAATCGCAAAAAGTGGCCTGGACGTAAGACAGCAAAATGCTCTAGTGGTAAAGTGGTTAAATGCAGTGAAACTTATTATTTTTTTTTTTTTTTTTAAATGTCATTTGAAAGACTGCTGCGCAAATTCCGCATGATAAAAAATATTGCAACGACCGCTATTTTATTTTCCAGAGTTTTTGCTAAATATATATGTGTATATATATATATATAATGTTTGGGGGTTCTTAGTAATTTTCTAGCTAAAATACAGATTTTAACTTGTAAACAACATGTGTCAGAAATGGGCTCGGTCCAGAAGTGGTTAAAATATGTTTTTCCTTCCAGATGGTCCATTAAAAACAAAAAGTAAGCACAGGTAAATCAATATTCACATCACATATTTATGACTGATTTTATTTTAGCTGTCTCTGCAGTTTTCCCAATGCCCAAAACCTATTTTGCCAAGAAATTATTTCTTTGAAAAACACAAATGTATCCGCAGATCAGAAATCCATTCTAGAACTTCAAACATAAAAAAAAAAAAAAAAAAAAATTTTGTAATTCCAGGCATCGATCTCAGTCCAGCCCTTGTAAATAAAACATAGAAAATAATACATAAATAATAGTACATTCCTATGGAAGGATTATAGAGAAGTCTTCTCATCTGTGACTTTGCATACATAATACATCAGTGTGGATGATGGAAATCGGCAGTCTTCACGGCAAGAACAGATTAAACGCTAATCATCTTTGCCTAGAGCTATTTTGCTACTATGTAATCTAATTATTAGAATAATAAATAGCAGCCATTATAATTTGTTTAGCATGTTTGTGTTTTTTTTTCTTTGTACAATGTTTCTTTTGCAGTTATGTCAGTAGAAAACAGTCCCATGGTTTTGGGATTTACTGTAACCATTTAGGGTATATTTCCCTAGGGGGAATAACAATGCTTTTATGCACTTCTCAACAGTTGTGTATTCCTCAACATCAACCATTTGTATGCAGCAGCTAGATGTAGAGTAATAGTGGCGTGCCAGCTAATTTTGGTCCAGGGGACGCTCCAAGTTAAGTGGCTCATAATAATATCTTAACACAGGGTTATAGCAGCAGGAAATTTTAGGAAACTCACATACAGTATCTCACAAAAGTGAGTACACCCCTCAAATTTTTGAAAATATTTTATTATATCTTTTCATGTGACAACACTGAAGAAATGACACTTTGCTACAATGTAAAGTAGTGAGTGTACAGCTTGTATAACAGTGTGAATTTGCTGTCCCCTCAAAATAACTCAACACCCAGCCATTAATGTCTAAACCGCTGGCAACAAAAGTAAGTACACCCCTAAGTGAAAATGTCCAAATTTGGCCCAATTAGCCATTTTCCCTCTCTGGGGTCATGTGACTCATTAGTGTTACAAGGTCTTGGGTGTGAATGTGGAGCAGGTGTGCTAAATTTGGTGTTATCACTCTCACTTTCACATACTGGTCACTGGAAGTTCAACACGGCACCTCATGACAAATAACTCTCTGAAGATCAGAAAAAAATAATTGTTTCTCTACATAAAGATGGCCTAGGCTATAAGAAGTTTGCCAAGATCCTGAAACTGAGCTGCAGCATGTTGGCCAAGACCATACAGTGGTTCAACAGGACAGGTTCCACTCAGAGTACAAGGTGGGGAGTACAAAGACAAGTGTGTCCTGCCTACAGTCAAGCATGTTGGTGGGAGTGTCATGGACTGGGGCTGCATGAGTGCTGCCTGCACTAGGGAGCAACAGTTCATTGAAGGAACCATGAATGCCAACATGTACTGTGACATACTGAAGCACAGCATGGTCCCTCCCAAGGGCACAAGGGCAGTATTCCAACATGATAATGACCACAAACACACCTCCAAGACAATCACTGCCTTGCTAAAGAAGCTGAGGGTAAAGGTGATGGACTGGCCAAGCATGTCTCCAGACCTAAACCCTATTGAGCATCTGTGGGGCATCCTCAAACAGAAGGTGGAAGAGCGCAAGATCTCTAACATCCCCCAGCTCTTTGATGTTGTCATGCAGGAGTGGAAGATGGCTCCAGTGGCAACCTGTGAAGCTCTGGTGAACTCCATGCCCAATAGGGTTAAGGTAGTGCTGAAAAATAAGGGTGGCCACACAACTATTGACACCTTAGGCCCAATTTGGAAATTTTAACTTAGGGGTGTACTCACTTTTGTTGTCAGTGGTTTAGACATCGATGGCTGTGTGTTGAGTTATTTTGAAGGTACAGCAAATTTTTACTGTTATACAAGCTGTACACTCACTACTTTACATTGTAGCAAAGTGTAATTTCTTCAGTGTTGTCACATAAAAAGAAATATTTCCAAAAATGTGAGGGGTGTACTCACTTTTGTGAGATACTGTAGATCCTGGGTAATAATACCCTCCTTTACTGCTTGTTTTAAAAATTTACAATTGCTTCCATATATCACCATGTGGGATGTGATGTCAATCTTCTATATACTCGCTTGTCTTCTAATTGCTAAATAATCTATCTCATATGCAACTGTGTCCATAATAACCACAGATCCTCCTTTATCTGCTGGTCTCAGCACTATGCCCTTTTGTGTGCTTAACTCCTTCAGAGCAGATTTTTCCACGATAGTCTATTCCTGGTACAAAGTTCTGAACATCTCCCAATACTTCTCTGAGAAATGTCTCAACAGGTGCATAAGTGGTAGGTGGTAATGCTTTGGATTTTGTAATTAATCCCTATTTCTTGCTATCTAGAATCCCATCAGGGATGTCAATATTCTTTTTTTTTTTATTCCAAACTTGTTTATTTCAATTTGCATGAAAGAAGAATACAAGGTTTGACGATAATACTTAAATACCAACGAAAGTACAAAACAATTGTGTGATTAACAATACAGAGTTCTTATAAAGGAGTTCAATAAAAACATATAAGTGGTTACATATCACTCTCTGAGTCAGAATACAAAGAGTGTGCAGTGGGTCATATTACCTATTTGGTAGAGACAATACAATGCAAAAGAGAAAAAAAAAAAAAAGTATGTATCTCCCGTAAACACCTTGATAGGATCCTGTAATGCAATGTCATGGGAGTATACCGCTTCATAAAGGAGCAGAGTCAAGGACGTCCTCGTTGGGGAATGGGGGGGGGGGGGCTGCCTGTGTCCAGCACAAGCATCCAGAGCATGTTGACCTTGTATTGGAAGGGGAGGTGGGATGTCAATATTCTGGAACTGAAGAGAAAAAGGGGATTAAAGTTGTGTGTGTAGAAACCAACCGGCCCTTAGTTTGCTATACTTACCCACCAGTCTGCTGACAAACCAAATAAACCTGTCTAACATAATAGGTTAAAAACAGGGGTTTAGTTAACACACATTTGCAAACGCATGTATAAGCTGCAGGCCACTCCAAGGCACCCTGTGTATCCTGCAGTCCTAACACGACCTAACCCTACTCAAACTGAGTGTCTCCAACATGGGAGTACATGAATGCTAATGGATGGATGGGAAACAGGTGAGCTTGGAGGTGGCCCAATCCTCCCCCAACCTTCTCCCAGCCATGACTGGTATTGAAAAATGAATGGCTATGTGAAAGCCATAGGGTGCAAACTAAAAAATGACCAGCTGGGAGACACACACCCCCATCCCAGTAATATAGATGGTAAAGGCAAATTGGGACTTTAGATGAAACACCAGCCTGTAAAGCGAGCGTCTCCATCCCTGGCAACATGGAAAATGTTTTATGTGTGTTAACTAAACCCCTGTTTTTAACCTATTATGTTAGACAGGTTTATTTGGTTTGTCAGCAGACTGGTTGGCAAGTATAGAAAACTAAGGGCCGTTTGGATTCTACACACACGCACGCCTTCTTTAATCCCCTTTTTCTCTTCAGTTCTGGTATATACAGAGATGGAGACCCTGAGCAGTGCTCACCGGTGTCTCATGTAAAGTCCCAAAACTAATAAGAAGAGCACCCAAAATGGAGACTGCTGTGTCCTAAATTACCTGGGCACAGACCCGTCAATAGACCCAATGGTAATCCAAGAGGGTCTCAAATGATAAGTGGGGAGCCACCGCAGCCTAATGTAACTGGGGAATAAAAAATGGAAGGGGCCAAAGAAAAGCCTCTAAAGAACGGCTGCATAAAGGGATGCTCAGACCAACTTTGTATGAATAATCAAAAATTCTTTATTAAGGATCAAGGTGACACATTGTCTAAAAATTAACCCCGTCATAGGGGAACAGTGTACAAAACATGAGAGGATACAGAAAATAAACTGACCACACACAAGACATAAAACCAAAAAAGAGATCACACATACAAGGCCGGCCTCACACATACACTGGAAGATCAGACCAGCAATAACCGGAGTAAGCTGCATACATTCCAACCGGGAATGTCTGAATGCTGCTATCTCATCGGTTTTCTGGTCGGCATGCCACAATGATGTAAAGTACCTGGTATGATTAATAACCAATATAGCTGCACCAATGGTTCAAAAGGTTGAGAACTTCAAACTTTAAACTCTAATTTTGTCAACCCTAAAATTCAGAATATACTGTGAACTGTTGCAATGCAATGCAGATCTAAACCCATACACTTCTACTGTCATTGAGAGGCATATAGGCTCTAAATTATCAACACGATTTCACCATGAAAAGAGGGAAGCATCTAGAGGAATGTCTGCACACCGATTAATATAAACTGTAAATAGAGCCAGTCCTTGACATGGATGATGGCTAGTATCTTGAAAAAAATGAAGTTCAAATCCTCAAATAACGTTTGGTTTGCATAATCGGGCCAACTTAGAACCCCTATGGCAGAGAGTCTCTTGCTGTAATGGTGAGTAGGGGTGCGGGAGCAAGGGAGAGACGCAGTGTATGGGGAAGACTGCGCGGGCTCACACCAAACATAAGCTGTATCCCATACTGGTCAATTGTGCCATTGGCCAGGTGACGGCCGTGAATTGATTGGCATATATCCACTGTATGGCTGGGTCAGCTTGGTGGTCACGGCCTTTTCTCTATCCCCTTTATAATAAATGCTTATGCTCACCATGCACTGGAAGTCTTGAATGAAGGGACATCTGCACAATTCCTTGGGGTAATTTTAAAGTGAAGGCCCAGACATTAAAAGTTCCGCTCCGACATGCCACGAGGGGATGGCGTGTTCTGAAAATTGCAGGCGAACAACGCTCTGTACGGAGGCTGGAACGCAGCGGTGACTCTTCCGGGTAGTGTGTTGCCGGCGTGTGACGTCAACGCGTTTCGCGTGCGTGACGCACGCTTCGTCAGGTCCATTTTAGGGTTGACAAAATTAGAGTTTAAAGTTTGAAGTTCTCAACCTTTTGAACCATTGGTGCAGCTATATTGGTTATTAATCATACCAGGTACTTTACATCATTGTGGCATGCCGACCAGCAAACCGATGAGATAGCAGCATTCAGACATTCCCGGTTGGAATGTATGCAGCTTACTCCGGTTATTGCTGGTCTGATCTTCCAGTGTATGTGTGAGGCCGGCCTTGTATGTGTGATCTCTTTTTTGGTTTTATGTCTTGTGTGTGGTCAGTTTATTTTCTGTATCCTCTCATGTTTTGTACACTGTTCCCCTATGACGGGGTTAATTTTTAGACAATGTGTCACCTTGATCCTTAATAAAGAATTTTTGATTATTCATACAAAGTTGGTCTGAGCATCCCTTTATGCAGCCGTTCTTTAGAGGCTTTTCTTTGGCCCCTTCCATTTTTTATTCCAAAGTCCCAAAACTGCCCAAATTTTCAGGATGTCAATATTCTTACTTGGCTTATACAAAAAAATGCTCTTTTTTACCTAATGTTCCGAAATAATCTGTATAAGTCCCCGATCAAGTAGAAATCTATTCAAATGACTTTTGGGACAAAAAGATAGCCCTCTATTAAGAATTCCTAACTCCTCCGGTGACAGGACTCTTGCGGAAATATTATTGATTAGGTTTCCAGATGCTGATATTGATTGTGTTGCGGCGTGGTTCCAAGGCAGAAGCATTTTCCCTGGCATTGAATGACTGAGTCTGTATACGGGTATACCCCCCCCCCCCCCCCTTGTCTGTCCTAGAAAACCAGTGGAGGAGAAATTCATATCTGTAGCACCAGCAGATGAACTGCCCAATATATTTCTTCTCTTGTCTGGCCGATGTCTGACCGACCTCGCCGGGTATATGGTTGGGGCCATCTGTAGAGTTTGTTTTGCTGGTAATCTTCGTTATCACAGTCAAATTTGTTCCTTCTTATTTCTAGTTCCGATTGGTATTTGGAGATGTTCAAATCCAACATCTCCTTAAAGAGGAGCTCCAGCCACCTATCAAAAAAAATTAATTAAGCAGCTACAAAAAATGTAGCTGCTGAGTTTTAAAAAACAGCCACTCATCTGTCCCATGGTCCAGCGGGACCTGTCAGTGTGCCAGAACACGGCAGGGGGAGGGTGGAAGGAGAACTTCCGAAGTCGAGTGCCACAGCGCTTGTAATGGAAGTGGGAAGCGGGTATCTGTCAAAATTGTGTGCCCGCTCCTCACAAATGCAAATTGTGCAAGAGAAGCGGGGACGATTCCTTAAAGCGGAGTTCCACTTTAAGCTTATGGATTTCCTCCACTGTCACTGAAGTGCCTAAATCTTGCTCAATTTTCTTTACTTGTTCTGAAATAACACTAAGCTCCTTATAAAAGTTCAAATCGCAGCGCTTGATAGAGAAGTCTTCCACCATCAAAGTGCAGATAAGCACACGGCACCTCACTGTGCTCTTGTAGTCTCCTTACCGGATAAGAGATAAGCAATGCACAAGGCTCAAGATGGCTGATCCTCCCAATATCCAGAAAAGCAGCACAACACAAATCCCACAGGATGGATGTTAGATCTCTGTCCACCAAACCTCCACTCCAGTCGCAGTCCTAATGAAACAAAAGAGGATCCCATGGTGCAGTACGTTTCAATCATATACCAAATTAATTTAAAATTATACTCACAAGAGTACAATAAAAACAAACATCATATGCACAAATATCAAGAGTCTTCCAGCATGTATGTGTTAGCGTAGTCACCTTAAGTTTCCAATCAGGAACTTTCTTGATCCGGCTACCTGAGACACAATCTGTGTGGCCTTTTTATTTTTTTCTGTAGAATAGTCATGCTTTCTACTCCTAAAAAATATTTGGGAGATAGTTAAAGTGGTTGTAAACCTTTACATATACCCAATGAAGTGACTGGCTTTAGGTGATAAACTGAGATGAACTGAATCCCCTTACATAGGTTGTACCTGTTTATATGCAGTCTTTTCCTCTCTGCATCAGTTCAAAATCCATCGTTTATAAAGCTTATCTGAGGTGTCAGAAAACAGAGGGGCAGAGAGCAGAAATTACATTTTGCAAAACTAAGTGAGGATTGCTGAGAGCTGATTGTAGGGAAGGGTCACTCCCCCCTCCCCCTTTCCATTCACACAGCACACAGGGAACATAGGTGTGCACAGGGGGTGTGCCAATTCCCCCTACTGCCCGGGATCCCCCCGTGTTGTGCCCCTCCACCGCAGTGCTGCTGGCTTCCCTCCTCTCCTCTCCCCCCAGCTATTGCGGGGGATGTTTCAGGCTGGAGAATGGGGGGAAAGAGCTAATCAATATGTCATTTACCATTCATTCGCTGTCCAGAGGCTGCAGAGAAAGCCATGTGTGGCTGAGCTTTGGGGTACACACCCTAATGCAATAGGCTGCGCGCACCTATGACAGGAACAGAGCTAAGGCTGTCAACAATCACAGGCTGTGTGTTGGAGATTCCTCCACACCATTTTTGCGCTGTTTCTCATTTGCACTATCATTCACTAAATCACTTTGATTTATGCACAGCAGCACTTTTGGTTACAATTTATATAATACCATAGCGCGGCATTAATCTTTTTTGCACTACAATAGGCTGTGCATGCCTATGACAGGAACAGAGCTAAGGCTGTCAACAATCACAGGCTGTGTGTTGGAGATTCCTCCCCTGTCACCTTTTTTCTATTAGTGTCAGGAACGCTTATCAGAAGTGACTCATGCTAATAGCAGGGGAATGAGGTAGCAGACAGAATGGCACCTAGTGCTATATAGTGAGACAAGTAAACATTTTATAGAGATAGGCTTTGTTAATATTTCTTTTTTGAGGTTTGCAACCACTTTAAAGTCAGAATATGGAGATTAAAAGTGAAAATTCTAGGGGTGAACATTTCTAGATAGTGGAGAGCTAAAATTACACACTGCAGAGCTCAGTGAGGAGAGGTCTGAGAGCTGATTGGAGGGAAGGAAGACAACACACAGGAACAGAACTGAGGTTGTCAATCACAGGCTGTGTTTGAGCTACCTCTCCTGTCACCTTTTTTCTGTTGGTGCAAGGAAAACTTGGCAGAAGTGACTTATGCAGAAAGCAAAGGATTGGGACAGCAGACAGAAATGACACGAAATGACACTGAGTTTTTTTGTGAATTGAGCATTGTCAGGCTACCCCCCCCCCCCCCCCCCTTTAAGTACTCAATCGCTTCTACTCTTAGATACAACATAAAGGCTAACTATTCAATAGTCAGACGATAAGGAGGACTTTTTGAGATAATACAGGAACTACACACAGGGCTTTTGGATGTCTGACAGGATCAACAGGATATTCTGCACTTTTGAAGCAGGTACAACAAACTTTAACCGACCACCAAATAAAGTGTATGTAAACCCTAACAACTATTTTCATCTTAAGTGGCCTAGCAGAGTATCTTTCTTCCCTTGTAGAAATGGTTTGCAGAAAAACAGGGTGGCAGAACCAGGTTTCACCTCCTGGTGGCACTCCGTTCTGCAATCTGTCAGCATGAGCAAATCAAAGGGATTACTCTATCAACAAACAGGAATTTATTATAATACTGTACATGTTATAATATGTTTTCATTTTCTTTCCACATTTTCCAAAATCTTGTGGAAAAAAATGACATGTTCAAAAGACTCATTATGCCTCATAGAATATACGTTGGGGTGTTTGCTTTCCAAAATGGGGTCATTTTGTGGGTATTAATTCCATTGTCCTGGTGTTCCAGGGCCTTCAAAAGTGTGATAGGTCATTAGAAAATTATGTGTCTATTTTATGCTTGTAGAACACCTCATGGTGCTCCTTGCATATGTGGCCAGGCTGGGTAAAAGTCTCACACATGTGGTATCGCCATACTCAGGAGGAGTAGCAGAATGTATTTTGGGGTGTAATTGCAAGTATGCATATACTGTGTGTGAGAAATAACTTGTTATTATCATAGGCGTGCGCACGAGGTGTGCCAGGTGTGTCCAGGCACGCCCTAATCACCCTCGTGCTTCCGCCATGGCCGCCGCCTGCTGAGTCTGCTCTCTGCCCCTGCCTATCTCTCACTGCTGGCTGGCTTCGGCTTGGCAGCTCGGCTCCCGAATCTGATCCAGCTGGCGCCGCCCACTGTGGAGTGGTGGGGGAGACAGGCGTGCAGTGCGGAGAGGGACTGTCTGGGGGAGGGACTAGCCTGTGCAGCGGCCGCCCAGCGCAGCGCGGGAGAGAACCACCAGGCCAGCAGCAGAAGAAGCCAGTGCGGCGAGGAGGAGGACGACAGGAGTCAGACAGCAATTTCAGCAAAGAAGGCAAGTGAGAGGCCAGAGAGCCTGGTGATGGTCTGTGGTGCTGGTGCTGCAGGAGGAAAACCTAGCCTGGGGAGTCGGGACAGGTGAAAAAAAGGTAGGTAAGAGTTGTACTGTAGTACTGGCTGTACTAGTGACTGTCTGACTGAGTGAGAATGGGATCTATTTTATGGGGAACCTGGCCTGCTGTAAGGGGGGAGATCTAAATGGGGGATGGGACCTCACCTCACCCTGACCTGCTGTAAGGGGGGGTCTATTTGGGGGACCTGATCCCCCATATAGATCCCCCCTTTACAGCAGGCCAGGGTGAGGTGAGGTCCCCCATATAGATCCCCCCTTACAGCAGGCCAGGGTGAGATGAGGTCCCGCCCCCCATATAGATCTCCCCCCCCCCCTTACAGCAGGCCAGGGTGAGGTGAGGTCCCGCCCCCCATATAGATCTCCCCCTTACAGCAGGCCAGGGTGAGGTGAGGTCGGAGGTCCCCCATATAGATCCCCCTTACAGCAGGCCAGGATGAGGTGAGGTCCCCCATATAGATCCCCCCTTACAGCAGGCCAGGGTGAGGTGAGGTCCCGCCCCCATATAGATCCCCCCCTTACAGCAGGCCAGGGTGAGGTGAGGTCCCGCCCCCCATATAGATCTCCCCCTTACAGCAGGCCAGGGTGAGGTGAGGTCCCGCCCCCCATATAGATCTCCCCCTTACAGCAGGCCAGGGTGAGGTGAGGTCCCCCATATAGATCCCCCTTTACAGCAGGCCAGGGTGAGGTGAGGTCCTGTCCCCCATATAGATCTCCCCCCTTACAGCAGGGCAGGGTGAGGAGAGGTCCGGGGTCCCCCATATAGATCCCCCTCACCCTGGCCTACTGTAAGGGGGATGATCAATATGAGGGACGGGACCTCACCTCACCTCACCCTAGCCTGCTGTAAGGGGGGATCTATATGGGGGACCTCACCTCACCCTGGCCTGCTGTAAGGGGGGATCTATATGGGGGACCTCACCACACCCTGGCCTGCTGTAAAGGAGGATCTATGGAGGACCTGCCCTGGCCTGTTCTAAAGGGGGATCTATGGGGACCCTGCTCTAAAGGGGATCTATGCCATAGATCCCCCTTTAGAGCAGGATCCCCATAGATCCCCTTTAGAGCAGGCCAGGGTCCCCATAGATCCCCCTTTAGAGCAGGGTCCCCATAGATTCCCCACTTTAGGGGAATGTCCCCATAGATTATATGGGGACCCTTCTCTAAAGGGGGATCTATGGGGACCCTGCTCTAAAAGGTGATCTATGGGTACCCTGGCCTGCTCTATAGGGGATCTATGGGGGACCCTGCTGTAAAGGGGGATCTTTGGGGACACTGCTGTAAAGGGGGATCTTTGGGGACCCTGCTGTAAAGGGGGATCTATGGGGACCCTGCTCTAAAGGGGATCTATGGTATACATTGATAATTGTTTATTTAATTTAAAATGTTTTAATACCGCTTAAAATGTTTGTTTACATTTATTTATAAAAGTGTGTGTATATATTCATATATGTATATATATATATATATATATATATATATATATATATATATACACACACACGCACATGTGTTTGAGCTTTGGTTTGAGGTGCACACCCTAATGCCATAGGCTGCGCACGTCTATGGTTATTATGACAATTTTGTGTAAAAAAATAATTTCTTAATTTTCCCAAGAATTGTTGGAAAAAATTACAACTTCAAAAAACTCACCATGCCTCTTAAAAAAATACACTGGAATGTTTACTTTACAAAAATGGGTCATTTGGAGGGTATTTGTACTGTCCTGACATTTCAGGGCCTCAAGAAATGGGATAGGCTGTCGGTACATCGGGTGTGATTAGGTGTGATCAATTTTCAATGATTGGCACCATAACTTGATAACTTTCAGACAGACTAAATAATATCTACTAATTTGGGTTATTTTTACCAAAGATATGCAGCAGTATAAATTTTAGCCCAAATTTATGAAAAAAATTACTTATTTGCAAAATTTTATTATAGAAACTAAAACAAAAGGTTTTTTTTTTTTTAAATTTCGCTCTTTTTTCACTTATATTGCAAAAAATTAAAAATCCAGTGGTGATTAAATACCACCAAAAGAAATCTCTATTTGTGTAAAAAAAAAAATGATATTTTTTTTTTGATTGGGTACAGCGTTTCATGACTGAGTAATTATCATTCAAAGTCTGAGAGCGCTGAAAGCTGAAAATTGGTGTATGGAAGTGGTTAATAATTTTTGTTTTACTTTCACATTATTCCCTGGCTTATGTACAACAGCAGTACCCTAATCTGATTTATTACAACCTAAAAAAAAGGGTTTTTAAGTGTATTTGGCTGCAAGTTTGTGTTGAACTGTACAGGTAGCAGCCACAAAAGATCTGGAAGCTTTAGGAAAATGTAATCTAAAAAATAAAGCTAAAGCCCTAAACCTTGTACCAAATGGTCAGTGTCAAAACAGCTGATTAGAGTAATTTTTTGAACGTCTGTTTCTGCAGCTAAACAATGTATTGTCTTAAAAATTTAATAAAATTAGTGCACAAAAACACTTCAAAACAACCCACAATTTCCAAACCCCCTCTTAACCCCTTATCACAATTTTTTTCAAAAATATTCCAAACACTAATAATTGACAAGCAACAAGAGTCAGGACATGTGAACACTTAAATAATCAGCAAATTAAAAGAAATAAAACAGGTTCTGCGTTGCAATAAAAAGTAGATTGTATTATCTAAGAGACAATAGCCACAAATATTTTTCAGTGGCAGGACAGTGCATAAGCAGCTTGGCTAGGCTGTAATATAAAAGGGAAAGGCAAGCCTGGTTTCATCTTGAAATTAACATAAAAACATATTATTTGAGAGACTATAGCCATAAACATTTTACAGTGGCTTAACAATATGTAAGCAGCCTGATTAGGCCACAGTATAAGAGGGTGTCAGGGATGTGCTGGCCACAGCACAGCTGATGCTCAAAGGCAGATGCAAATGCGCAGGCGCGATCCTGCAAGTGCCCATCGTGCCAGGTTAAGGTGCACAAATGTGCACATGCGCACCTTTGCGTGGATGCACGCCATTAGCGTTGGCACCAAATGCCATATGAAGGCAGCAGTTGCACTAGTGCTTTGCTGTCTGATCTGCAGCTGTACCTGTGTTCCTAAACCTGATCCTGCTAATTCCTGTATTTGACCCGGCTTGCCTCTGACTCCGTTGAACTTTCCTTCCCTGACCCTGGCCTGTATCTGGAATTTGCCTTTTGTCTCTTGCTTATCTGCCTGATTTCATGTGGCCGATCTCTAACTGTACCTTGACCATTCCTTGCCTGCCATCTTTGCCTGCATCTGACTGTCTGTTACAGCCCTGGCGGCCACTTGACCGCCAAAAGATTTACCACCGTTCATGACCACGCCATTGTTTGCTATACGACAATGCATTATTTTAACTGCCAATTGCGCAGGCATGCAACGCTGTACACAAATGAAATGTGAAAAAAGAAAAATGTTTCCACTAATAGAGCTATCTTTCACTGTTTTTTTTTATTTTTTACACTATAAATGAAAAAAGACAGAACATTTTGAAATAAAAACAATACGTTTTACTTTCTGCTAAACACATTGCCAATAAAAAATTTACAAAATCTAATTTCTTCATAAATTTAGGCTAATATGTATTCTGCTACATATTTTTGGCAAAGAAATTCCATATAAGTGTATGTTGATTGGTTTGCACAAAAGTTATAGCATCTACAAACTATGGGATATATACTGGAATTTTTATTTTTTTTTTTAACTAGTACTGGCGGCAATCAGTGACTGATAGCGGGACTGCGATTGTATGGTGGGCAACCTGACACTAATTGGCACTTTTGACACTTTGTGGGAACCAGTGACACTAATACAGTGATCAGTAGTAAAAATACTGTCACTGTACTAATGGCACTGGCTGAGAAGGGGTTGAACATTGGCAATCAAATGGTTAAATGTGTGCCTAACCAGTGTTTATGTGTGTATTGTGCGGTGCTTTCACTAAGGGACGTGCCGGTTTTTATCCCTTTGCCTTGAAGGGAAACTAAACAAAATCCTTCACATTCCGGCTCTGTATTGTTTGCGTAGGCAGAGCTCTGACCTGTGTTTCCTCGCCGATCAGCAGGTGCCTGTGGTCATCCATTGGCCGGCACCTGCTGATCGGCTTGTTCTGTGACTAATCACAGCACAGCCGATGCCGACAACGTACACGTGCCCCCTGCCCGGAAAAGCAGAATTGCGTATATTGTATATTTATGATTCTGCGCAGGCGGCCTCACTGTAGCAGTAAAGCTACAGTGCATGGTCGGCAAGTGGATACAGTAGATTAACTTGATATATTTTATATAAATATATATATATAAAAAATAAGGACCAGACTTTCCCTGCTGATCTCAGGACTGTAGTAGTAGTAGTAAAGGTTTTGAGGTTTTAAAGCAGAGTTCCGGCCTCAAATACCTTTTTTAACTAACAATACCCCTATAATACTAATCCATCGCCCTTTACAGAACCGCTATTCTCATACTTACAAGGTGTACGGTATTGGATTTTAGTCAAAATCTTACTTTTAAAAACACTGTCTGGGCGCGGCCATCTTGGATGTGGGCATCTGAAGCTGCATTGTAATCTGCTGTGTCCTTCTTCCTGATTCCAGGGAGTGTTCTGGGAGTTCTTCCTGATTCCAGCATCCTGGGAGTGATGACAAACAGCTCCCAGGATGCAATGCAAAGGCGGAAGTGATGTCAGTGGCCACGGCCACAGAGGGGGGAGAAGGAGGAAGTACAATCAAAAATGCCCTGAAAATAAGGTAAGGGACCCCCGAAAATGATTGAAAATGCCCAATTGTTGATCAGCATAGCGAGCACTCCAGGAATCACTAAAGTTGCAAAATAGGCCGGAACTCCACTTTAATATTCTGTTTATGGTTCTCGGAATGACTGAAAGTTATGTGGCTAAAAGAGCTTTTGAATGTTTCTTTAAACACTTATTGATTGACAGACAGGGCCGTGGTAAAGCAAATCAAATGAGATTATAGTAGCAACAGCTAAGAATTTACAATAAGCCCTAAGTTGAAAAAACTAAGTTTGATAAAAAATAAAATGTGTCTTTCACCCGCATATGAATGTCTCTATAAGCAATGACTCATAGACCGTAGACACAAATATATTTCAGCAAACTGTTAGTCAAGGTAACAGTAAATATTTGATTACAGCGGATGGATTGCCGGAGGGTGAATAATTCTTCTGCAATATGAATGCAGTGATTTCATAAAAGTTGGATTCGGCAGAAGACACAATAATTGGACAATATTATCTACTGAGATAATTAGAAGTTAACTCTTCTTAGACTTGCTAAAGTTATTTTAGGGTAAAAAATCTTAAATTGATGGAACAGAATGATACAAACACTTGTATGGAAAATGAATAGATAGACTGTCATTATCATTTATTAACCAAATTAAACATTTTTGTAGCCAGAGTTAAAAGTGTATTTATACCCAACATTTAATATTCCTGATATGTGGCTGCAGTACCATGTACTTGTATGAAGAAGTCTCCTGTTCTCTTTGTATTGCTTCCTTTATGTGAAATCCCTTGTATTCCTGCCAGTCCCTCTGCTTTCCTCTTAAAAAACTGACCACGCTAAGTAGGGAAACACATCATGATCAGTTCTCTAGCTATGCTGGGAAATTAGCCTGCTCTCCTACAATGATCAGACGTGTCCTGACACACCCCTTTTGCACAGCTATTCACTGGGAAGTTCATTGTACTGCTGTTTCTCCTCTCCCCAGCTCTTCTGAAGCTGAGAACAGAGGAAATGTGATCACTTAAAAAACATGGAAAGAAAAGTATTTATAATGTATTTTATATGTCTACAGTGTACACAAATGTTTTGCCTTTCATTTCTATTTTAGCGCCGGTTCACATTGCAGCGACGCTACTTTTTACAGCACGCCGCGACCTCAGAGCGGCCGCCACGGACTTTATAACATTGAAGTCTATGGCGGTCGCCTCCGGGTCGCCCCAAAGAAGCTCCGGACCCTTTTTCTAGGTCGGAGCGACTTGTGTTGCTCCTATTAGAACGGGTCCGCAGCTTCCCTATGGGAGGCGACCTGCGGCGACCTGTGAGGCGACCAGGTCGCCTCACAGGTCACCCTAGTGTGAACCGGCACTAAAACTAAATGAGTTGTTTTACAAGGTGACCGTTTACAATCACTTTAACAATGCAAGATTAAATAATGAATAGAAAGGACAGCTAATACAAAGAACAACGTCAGAAACCTCCTACCCCATAAAAAATGATTACAATATCTAAACTACAAAAAAAAAAAAAAAAAAAAGCTTACTCCTAAAACACAAAGTATATTAAATCTTGTGTTTTTGAGTTTTGGATAGAGTAAGGGATGATTAGAACCTGCGTCAGTTTTTCCCCCTTGGGGAAATTCACTCTCTCGGTTTGTCCTAGTGACCATTCTCACCGTAACCATTGTCAGAGAATAAGGCTAAGTTCACATTTGTGCAGTTCTGCGTGCCCCGTTTGGAAAAGCTCAGCAGCCACGTGGAAACCACATGGCGCTTTGGCACCATGTGTTTCCAGGTGTGGGAAACTGCACCACGCTTTTCAGCACATGGGGTTGCCATTAAGAGTTAATAGCTCCACTGCACATTTTCCTAAAGCAACTAGTTTTTGGTGCGGCTGCATGCAGTTGCAGGAGCATGTGCAATTCTACACGCACTCCCGCACCCACACAAATAGGAACCTAACCTGATGGGAAATTCAATTTCCTCAATTGCCAAAAAATGTAGGTAGAACTAACACAGCCGTACTTGTAGTTTGCTATAAATAGCAAAGTATTGGGTAGACTTGAAAAAGGGGGCCACGCCCCAGAAACGCGTTGTCCTGGAAACTACTACTAGCGTTCTCTCTGTCATCACTAGCGGTTTCTGTTCCTCTTTCAGGTTTTTTTCAATATCCCTTCACATGAGTCCCCAAAGTAGGCCGGTGGCTGAGGAATACACTGACACTTTGGTCCTCTTGTTCTCCAGTGTTTTTAACATCTTGAAGCATAAACAGAACATGCCCTGAGGCTAATGTGAACATGAGGAAAAGTGCAAGGAATGAGAACCCTGTGGTGTCTGATATGACTACATTACATTTGTGAATATGTGAGTGTATTGATTTTAATAAATCATCAGAGTGTAAGCTCCTTGAAAACAGGGACTGATGTGATTGTACAATATACAGTATATATAGAGTGCTGTATAAATTAATGGCACTATGCAAGTGCATGTAATAAAAGAATAAAATAATATGATTTATTTTATTTACTGTGCTATGGCGTATTTGTTTTTTTCTCTTTTGTTGTTATATTGGTTCTGCCACCCAGTGGATGAAGTGGGAGCTGCAGCTGTCCCTGGATGCTTTAGCTTATTGTTGTTATTTTAAAGCAGGGGTGTCAAACTCAATGTCATTGCAGGCCGCATCAGCATTATAGTTGCCCTCAAAGGGTCGGTTATATCTGTAGAATTAGGTGTCCAGAGCACCCCACACCCCCTTACACCCTTACATGAGATGTCAAGACCCCCCCACCATCAGAAGTCAAAAGTCACCCATCCTTCCTTACATCACAATGCACCCCTTACCTTGTGCTGCTGCCAGGAAGAAGATGTGGATGGATCTGGGAAGAAGTGCACGGTCTGGAGGTGAACCAGAGAAGGGCTGGAGTCAGCTTCCAGAGTCTGCTGAATGCTGAGGAGTCAAAAGCAAGGTGGTGTTGCGGCTGCAGAGAGAGGTGCAGGATCTGCAGGAGAAGTTCTGCCCTCCTCTCTGCTGCAGACTGCTGAGAAGTGGGGGGGGGGCAAAGATGTTCCTTTCTGCAGCTGCACAGAGGAGTGCAGGATCTGGCAAAGGAGCACACTTGTATAAAGTACTCGAAACCCATACTTGAATAAAAGTACAAGTGCTCGATCAAAAAGTGACTTGAGTAGAAGTGGAAGTGCTCTATCAAAAAGTGACTTGAGTAGAAGTTCTAAAGTATTCAACATTTTTTGTACTTAAGTATTGCAAGTAGTTTTTTTGTTTAAACTTTGCTACTCAAGTACTGAAAGTAAAAGTACCAGCAGTTTTTAAAAAAAAATTGCTACTCAAGTACTGAAAGTAAAAGTACAAGTACTGTGTCATGTAGTTATTAAAGAAAGAAGTCAAAAGTTTGAACATCATATTGTTTTTTATTATTTCAAATGATTAACCTAAAGGACAATTACAATTCCTTTGGCTGTAACTTTTTGTAAACAAAAACAGATAAAGTATGTCCCTTCCTTTCCCCCTTAAAGCATCCCTCCTTCTCTTCCCTGCATGTTTTTTTTTTTTTTCTCCACAGCTTATTGGTGTGCAAAATCATATATAAACCAATGTGATATACAACAATATATTTCAATAATGAAATAAAGGAACAGTGTATGAAATCAAAGTCAATAAAAAGTCCATATATATACAGTGGGTACGGAAAGTATTCAGACCCCCTTAAATTTTTCACTCTTTGTTATATTGCAGCCATTTGCTAAAATAATTTAGGTTCATTCTTCTTCCTCATGAATGTACACATAGCACCCCATACTGACAGAAAAACACAGAATTGTTGACATTGTTGCAGATTTATTAAAAAAGAAAAACTGAAATATCACATGGTCCTAAGTATTCAGACCCTTTGCTGTGACACTCATATATTTAACTCAGGTGCTTTCCATTTCTTCTGATCATCCTTGAGATGGTTCTACACCTTCATTTGAGTCCAGCTGTGTTTGATTATACTGATTGGACTTGATTAGGAAAGCCACACACCTGTCTATATAAGACCTTCCAGATCACAATGCATGTCAGAGCAAATGAGAATCATGAGGTCAAAGGAACTGCCTGAAGAGCTCAGAGACAGAATTGTGGCAAGGCACAGATCTGGCCAAGGTTACAAAAAGATTTCTGCTGCACTTAAGGTTCCTAAGAGCACAGTGGCCTCCATAATCCTCAAATGGAAGACGTTTGGGATGACCAGAACCCTTCCTAGAGCTGGCCAACCGGCCAAACTGAGCTATCGGGGGAGAAGAGCCTTGGTGAGAGAGGTAAAGAAGAACCCAAAGATCACTGTGGCTGAGCTCCAGAGATGCAGTCAGGAGATGGGAGAAAGTTGTAGAAAGTCAACCATCACTGCAGCCCTCCACCAGTCGGGGCTTTATGGCAGAGTGGCCCGACAGAAGCCCCTCCTCAGTGTAAGACACATGAAAGCCCGCATGGAGTTTGCTAAAAAACACCTGAAGGACTCCAAGATGGTGAGAAATAAGATTCTCTGGTCTGATGAGACCAAAATAGAACTTTTTGGCCTTAATTCTAAGCGGTATGTGTGGAGAAAACCAAGCACTGCTCATCACCTGTCCAATACAGTCCCAACAGTGAAGCATGGTGGTGGCAGCATCATGCTGTGGGGGTGTTTTTCAGCTGCAGGGACAGGACGACTGGTTGCAATCGAGGGAAAGATGAATGCGGCCAAGTACAGGGATATCCTGGACAAAAACCTTCTCCAGAGTGCTCTGGACCTAAGACTGGGCCGAAGGTTTACCTTCCAACAAGACAATGACCCTAAGCACACAGCTAAAATAACGAAGGAGTGGCTTCACAACAACTCCGTGACTGTTCTTGAATGGCCCAGCCAGAGCCCTGACTTAAACCCAATTGAGCATCTCTGGAGAGACCTAAAAATGGCTGTCCACCAACGTTTACCATCCAACCTGACAGAACTGGAGAGGATCTGCAAGGAGGAATGGCAGAGGATCCCCAAATCCAGGTGTGAAAGACTTGTTGAAACTTTCCCAAAAAGACTCCTGGCTGTATTAGATCAAAAGGGGGCTTCTACTAAATACTGAGCAAAGGGTCTGAATACTTAGGACCATGTGATATTTCAGTTTTTCTTTTTTAATAAATCTGCAACAATGTCAACAATTCTGTGTTTTTCTGTCAGTATGGGGTGCTATGTGTACATTCATGAGGAAGAAGAATGAACTTAAATGATTTTAGCAAATGGCTGCAATATAACAAAGAGTGAAAAATTTAAGGGGGTCTGAATACTTTCCGTACCCACTGTATATAATGCCATAATGCCATAATACCATATATATGTGACAAAACAAGATGAATATATTTTCAAAGGTGCAGGAATCAAACAGGTGCTAATCCAAATAATAGGTGCAGACTCCCACCACCTTGCGGATTTCCCCCTTACCCGGAAGATGAAGGTAAGTGCAAAATAATATCCAAATAGACTCTTCCAGTGAAACTAAACTGCAAAACCTGTGCTCTCAACTTCCAGTGAAAAAATCAAAATCAGCCTCTTACCAGAAAAAAGGTCTATGTACGCTTGTGACTCTCCTTGGTTGGGGGAGGTTCTCTTTCCCCTTAACAGCAGATATGTAGACCATTTTATTTATACATACAGTAGCATTTATTTTCGTATGCGCTGATTTACACATGACATTATACACATTTTTTTGAACTTCATGAAACCTGCCATCTACTGTTCTGGCAGTGGTAGTTTTTATAATTGTAACGAGTAACTATGCAGCACAAAAAAAAATATCGGAGTAGAAGTATTGAAATCATCGAAAAAATGTAGTGAAGTAAAAGTGGAAGTAGGAGAAAAAAATTCTACTCCAGGAAAGTACAGATACCTCATTCTATGACAGCAAAAATACTTAATGTGGCTGAATCTACCATTTCCCAACCACTTGTAGCCACCTATTAAACAAAGCTGGTGTAGGAATCCTATCTATTTCCTCTCTAGGAATCCCCCCCTCCTTAATTAAATCAGTCCACATGTTTCTTCTGGAGACCATAGGCCTTACCTTACTTTCATCCGACTCAACTCGGCTATAGATGATCAGATCCTCAGCTTCCCGATTATGGGAAGTAACAGTGCCACATGTCCTACTTTTACAGTCTTAGGGTCTTTGTCCTTGGTTAGGGCATCTCTAGACTTGTTTATGAGGGCTGCACACCACTCATTCAAATCTTCAGCTCTGCCTACAAGGGTTTGAACACACTTTAAAGCCACTGCAGGTTTAACTTTAAATGTGCTATTTCCTTAACCCCCTTCCTGACCAGGGGGTTTTTTGCGATTTTTTACTGCGTGACTTTAACGGACAATTGCGCCATCGTGCAACGCTGTACCTAAACTAATTTCACGTCCTTTTTTTCCCACAAACAGAGATTTCTTTTGGTGGTATTTCATCACCTGTGCGATTTTTTGATCATGCACTATAAACCAAAAAAGAGCGTAAATTTTTTTTTCACTTTTTTTTATATGAAATTATATGAAATTCCCCCCCCCAAAAAATGTAAAAATCTAAATTTTTTAACATTTTGAGCCAATTTGTTTTATGCTACATATGTTTGGTAAAAAAAATCGCAAAAAGCGTATTTTGATTGGTTTGCGCAAAAGTTATCGCGTTTACTAACAAAGGGAAAGATTTTTGTCATTTTTGGTGTTTTTTTTTTTTAACGAGTAATGGCGGCGATCTGCAATTTTTTTTGCGGTACTGCGACATTGCGGCGGACAGATTGGAACCCTTGACTGACATTTTTGACACTTTTGGGGGTATCAGTGACATTACTGCAGTAATCATAGTAGAACCGTCTGATCTCCATTTTTACACAGGGGAGAATGACAGGCGGCTTGTTTACATAAGCCGCTCCGCCTTTCTCCCGCTCTACCGACGATCGTAGTGTGACCGGCAGACATCGGGTCCGCCGGTCACACGCCCGCACCCCTCCGTGAAAGAGCCTCAGCGGGCGCGCGCTCGCCCGCTATTGGCTCAAAACCCAGTGACAGGCGAGCGAGGTAGACCTATGTCACTCTGCCTGGCCGGGGCTGACTGCCGCAGTAAATATACTGTGCGCAGTCGGCAACCGGTTAATCATTCACCTTGCTTGCAATGTTTTCCAAACACTCTATCACCACTGCAAGCTGCTCCTTGGGCTCAGTTTGGGTATACCCCTTTACCACTTCATTTAGTTCATCACGAGCACTATTCCACAAACCATTCTCTCCACCATGCTCACAAGTTATTTTCCTTTTTCTCCGTTGTATGATTATTGGACGTGCCTGACACTCATCCAAATCAACACTATCATAAGAATAGGACACATCACATCATCTGAAGACTGGAGCTTGTCTTCAGGATTCCATGCGGGATCTGCAATCATCTTTCTCATTTTACACATTTCCTCTAGGTCAACTACTCGACTTGCATTACTTTGCATATATTCTTTGGTCGTAACCAACATCTCTTTCAATTCCTGCAACTCTTTCTCAAGTGCTTTATTCTTCTGCACCTCGTGGCAAAGGGCCTGCATGACTAAGCACCCAGTAGTGGCAGCAGCTTTCTGCTCCTTCTTAGAATATACGCTCAAATCTACATGCAAAACCTGCGTGCCAAGTTCAATACCAAGGTCTGGAAGGATTGGAGCAGCATATTTAATCAGTTCCTCTGCAATGGGTTTCTAGTACCCAAAACAGACCCATGTTGGAATTGCTCCATACTTAGAAGCTGATTCCTTCCCTCCAGCTCTTTTGCTTTTTTTAAACAGAGTATGCATCTCTACTCTCAGGAGTAACACAAATGCAAAAACAACAATCACAATCTTTATGTATTATCCTGTCAGTTTTTCAGGCAGACCTGATCGGATGTTCCATGCAGCCCTATGGGGCAGCGGATGTCAGCGGAGACATCTTCGTTGACACCCACTGCTATCCGATCCGATCCTCTCCATGAAATCCGGACAAATGGAAACCCTGTTTTCCATCCGTCTGGAGGATCGGTTTGGATAAGATCGGATGAAAACTGACAGGCGGTCCATTCTCATCCGATCTCCCATAGAGGAGAGCGGGGCTCTGACAGGTCTGTCTCTGCAAAGTAAGTGTAAGAGCTGTCGGATTCGATCGGTGGATCGAATCCCACTGAGAAAAACGGAGTCCGTCGAAGTGCACCACCCGTGTAAAAGGGCCCTAAACATACACTCCTATTCCCAATATCCCAAAATATCAAATAATACTTAGCTCTGGTAGTTAAATGTCAACAGCTTACACTGGATAGGTGGAGGAACAGGACAATAAGAAATCCTGGCTGCATGCTTGGTCTTTCCACAGCTCCAAAAAACAGATTATTCCTCATGTTATGGACTCCTTTCTAGTCCTGTATACCAGAGACCACCCACAGGATGTAATCATTCCTCTTGACCACTCACAGGTCATTTTGTGAGTGAGGTCAGCAACACATGGTTACACTTCCCCCAAAACCACATGGTCAAATGGATATGCGGCAGCCATGTTTACAAACGACATCAAAGCTCACTGTGGGTGAGAGATATTATAACACATGTATGGGAACATTTGTCATGAATCAGTTCAAAAATATCCACAACTGATACAAGTTGCACCTGTAAACGCTATATTATTTCTTCTTAATTTGCTATTATTTTTCCCCACTAAAGTGGCGATACCCTTTATAGGAGAAGTATAAAGAGGAACAGTATTGTAGTTTTTGGACTTTGAATCACAATCACCAGATATAGCTTTTTTTTGCTTCACGGGAAATCCAAAATGTTCTGTTGCAACTGGAACTGGAAGTTAGTGTAAATCTTGCAAACTGCCCAGTGACAGCCATCCAAAGGGAATTTTTCCATTTCTATGGACAGATTTTCTTTTCACTCTCTGTTGTGTTTCTGGCAAGTGATGGAAAATCTTTACAGGACACTCAATAAAACCTGGCAGAGTTTTGAAAGCTTCTCTATTTTATCAAAAACAAAACCAGAAAAAACACAGAAGCTAGAGGAAAGCAAAACAAAAATAAAAAAATAACAAAAAAAACTTATAAAGTGCAATCAAAGCAGTGTTCCACCCTTTTTGTATTTATTAAAAGTCAGCAGCTACAAAAAGAGCCACTCTAAGTGCAGTAGACTCGGTAATTTATTTGACATATACCATACTGGGTACTCACAAGATTAAAAGAGTAAAAACATGGTGAATCTTCCTCAAAAGATTGGTAGTTTCAATGCCTGGGCAAGGAGGGACTGATGTGCTCCAAACGAATCCGTGTCTGACTGCGAGAGTCAGCAATATCCGGACCCAGGGGACACCTACAGCGCCTCCGGTGGCGGACTTCCGGGTTGGACATAGCGTGGGGCGTGATGACGTAGGCGACGCGTTGTCGGAGCTTGCGCTCCTTCCTCAGGCCTCTAGACCCGCCATCTTACAGAAGGGCATTATGTGTCAGGATAGGGGCACTCCCTAAGAGCAGAGAGAGAGGGAAGGCCTCTCCAATACATGTGCTATTGTATATCCAATTGGTCCCTGAATCGGACACTACTTACAACTCCTTCTTTTTATTCATGACTTTGATTATGATATTTTAATAATTTTACATTTAAAAGTGTTTTTATTTTTATTTTACTATCACACCCCTATATATATATATATATATATATATATATATATATATATATATATATATATATATATATATATATATATATATATATATATATATATATATATATATTTTTTTTTTTTATTTTTTTTTAGGTTTAAAGTGATAGTTTGTATTTTAGCTACGTTTCAACAGTATTTTTTAATTAGTTTGTGAATGAAGGTTGCGAGATTGTGTGCACATAAGTGTGTGTGCACACAGCTCCCCTTCTTCACATTTAAATGAAGGTTGCGAGAGTGTATGTTACATGCACACTACTCCCCTTCTTTTCATTTCAATTGTCACTAGCTCTATCTATTCCAATTTATTCCATCTGGTTAAATATTATCAGGGTTAATTAGTATGGTATATGTCAAATAAATTACCGAGTCTACTGCACTTAGAGTGGAGCTTTTCTTTTTTTCCAGTATCTTGCAAGTTTTCTTCTCCACTTGAGATTAAGCTGCCTTCAGGAGTGCACAGACCGGTTCCACTTATGGACTCTATGGACTTTTCAAAACACCATTCAGGTCCGTTTATTTCCCCATATGATTTACAGGAGGCCATTGAGGTTCGCCTTTGAGTCCTGTTGCGCCAGTCTATTTATGTTTGTTTTTACAAAAAGAGCAGCTGCTGACTTTTAATAAACACTCACTCACCTGTCCCACGGTCCATCGATGCGGCCGGCGGGAGCCACGGTTCTCTCTGCCTTCTCCTCGCAGCGCCGTCATCTCTAGTGTGGGCACCCGACTGTGACAGCTTGCGGCTTCACAGCCGGGTGCGCACTGCGCATGCGTGAGTCACGCTGCGCGTCCTGAGTGAACGTGCAATCTTCTGGGACCTGTGACGTGTCCCAGAAGTTTGCATGGAGGGAGGGGGAGAGGAGAACTTCTGCTCGAGCCACCTAGGTGGCCCGAGTCGAAGTGGGAGCGGGTACCTGTCACATCTAAGTACCCGATCCCCCCCAAACAAATGGCATGCCAAATGTGGCATGTCAGGTGGTCAGGAGGCCTTAAAGTGAAAGTTCAATTTTTGTGTGGAACTCCGCTTTAAATGTGTCTGGAAAGTGTATTTAGAGCCAAAACTTTTGGATAGTGTAGAGAATGTTTAGACCCATATCTGTTTTTTTTTTTTTTTTTTTTTGTGTACCAGAATCTATGTTTAAAAATTTACTAAATCCCAGTCTTGTCATATTCTTTTAAATAACTACAATATAACACTTTTGATCAAAGTGCCATCTAATGTCCCAAATTGCTCTTTTTCCAGACTGAAGTGCTCAAAAACAAATTCTGCATTTTTTGCCACTAGTTGGCACTTCAGTCATATAGGACAGTAATATAACATGGAATGTGGCAAGCATCATTGTAGCTGAGCAGGCATGTGTCACATTCATCCAGGGAACTGTTTATATAAGGACCTCTTGGTGTCTTGAGATACAGCAGAACATGTCTCCAAAGGAAAAGTAAACCCGTTTATGCCTGTTCCAGTGAATCTTAAAATTTTAGATTGCTGCTCACTGTAAGTCCTGGTAACAATGGTCATCGGGACAAAAAGAGAGGATGAATCTCCCCTGTGGGCTCACAGACAGATACGACAACCAACGGGGGTTCTACTTCCTCACCACCCTATCCATAGATTAACTTTAACCACTTTACCGCTATGTACCGGAGTACTACTGCGGCAAAGTGGCACGATCCCGTCTGACGACGTAGACCTACGTCGCCAGACTCCTCCCCCTGTAGGCGGCGCTCGCGCGCCGCCGGAGGCACGCTCCCGCTGTTTTCATTCACAGCGATCGCCGCTGCTCTGCCCCGATCGTCGGGGAATCCAGTTTGGAGATCTGCCCGCCTGTGTAAACAGAGCAGGCGGATCTCCTCAGTGACAGGGACTGACAGATCGGAGTGTTCAGCACTGTTTAGCTGGACATCCGATCTGTCCCTGTCTCACACAGTCACCCCCCCCCCCCCACACGTTAGTAAGCACCAGGCATACATTAACCCCTCCCTCTCCAATAAAATTAACCCCTTCCCTGCCAGTGTCATTTTTACAGTAACAGTGCATATTTATAGCACTGATTACTGTAGTAATGTCACTGGTACCCCCAAAAGTGTCAAAAATGTCAGTTAAGGGTCCGATCTGTCCGCCGCAATGTCGCAGTTCCGCAAAAAAAATCGCAGATCGCCGCCATTACTCGTTAAAAAAAAAAACACCAAAAATGACAGAAATCTTTCCCTTTGTTAGTAAACGCAATAACTTTTGCGCAAACCAATCAAAATACGCTTATTGCGATTTTTTTTACCAAACATAGGTAGCAGAAAACAAATTGGCCAAAAATTTTAAAAAAAAATTGGTTTTTACATCTTTTTTGGGGGGAATTTCATATAAAAAAATGTTAAAAATATTGTTATTTTTTCAAAATAAACGCTCTTTTTTTGTTTATAGCGCAAAAAGTAAAAATCAAATACCACCAAAAGAAAGCTCTGTTTGTGGGAAAAAAAGGACGTAAATTTCGTTTGGGTACGGTGTCGCATGACCGCGCAATTGTCAGTTAAAGTTGCACAGCGCCGAATCGCAAAAAGTGGCCCAGACGTAAGACAGCAAAATGCTCTAGTTGTAAAGTGGTTAAAGCTGAACACCAGCCACTCCTTCAGTCTTGCACAGTTGTACAGGTTCCTCTTCTGAACTTGCTTACTCTGATTTCACTGAACACTGTGAGCGCCTCTTCGTGTGAGTCAGAAGGTACAACAAGTCAGATAGCTGAAGGTGAACCCACACCACCTAATCCTTTTTTCCCCAAACTCCACCCATCAAGGGATTTTGCATAGTTCTCAACTGTCCCTGATTTTCCAGGGACAGTCCCTGATTTGGAAAAAAAGTCCCTCTTCCCTCCTCATTTGTCCCTCATTTTGGTTTGATCTATATAGTTGTATTTAAAATGCACTTTTTATATTTCATAAAGTGTTTCCCAGTGCTAAAACTTTTATCCAATAACTAAATTGCTGCATTTGTAAATTCCAAAAGCCAGTATAAAGGAATAGTAGTGGTAAAAAAAGAGGAAAAAAAAAAAAAAAAAGCACTTGTGGGTTTAACTAATAATTTTTTTGTATAATTCTCCTTTAAGAACAAAACAGTATCTTGTCACTCAGTGCCCAGTGTCAGTGGCCATCATCCCTGTAAATTGTAAACAAGAAAGGATTCCCCTGTGTATGGGACTGTAAATGCCACTGAACACTGTGTTATGCATAAAATGTCTTTATTAATACAAAATACATACAATGATAACATAAATCAATAACATCACAGGGCATAAAAATATGCATGCATATGACAGACCAATTACCGAACACACTAGGGGCGCTTAGGAGTACAAGGTGATCATGGAACCGGAACCGACCCTACGCTTTTCGGGCAAAGGAGCCCTTCTTCAGGGGTCACCCAAAGCTCCAGATACAGTACCTAGTATATCCTTAGCGTCTATCCCTATGGGTTGGATTGGTCTGTCAGCTAAAAGATGGTATTGCTACCATTGGGAGGAATGCCCAAATTCCCACAGGCCCGTTCCGGGGCTGCGAAGTCCGTGAGAGTATGAAAGGAGTAGTAGCATCCGCCCAGAGGAACCAGGGAGGCACCACGATGACCGGCAAAAGAAATTGGCTCAGTATAAACTACTCCCGTGAGGGGGAGAGGGATATATCCATATAACAACCTGTATTACACAGGAAGGATGAGACCGCAGAGGGTCCAGAATAGTACGAGTAGTAATAATCTTGTATGGGTAAGATCAAGGTGTATGTGTATCTGTCTCCTATCTCGCTATGGGCTTGGCATCCTCAGAGGATGGTTTGCGCAAAAGTTATTGCGTTTACTGACTAAGGGAAAGATTTTTGTCATTTTTGTTGTTTTTTTTTTTAACGCGTAATGGCGGCGATCTGCGATTTTTTTTGCGGGACTGCGACATTGGGGCGGACAGATCGGACCCTTGACTGACATTTTTGACACTTTTGGGGTTACCAGTGACATTTCTACAGTAATCAGTGCTATATATATGCACTGTTACTGTAAAAATACACTGGTAGTGAAGGGGTTAACTTTATTTGAGAGGGAGGGGCTGTGTGTGTCCCTAGGGGCGTGATTCTTACTGTGATTGGCTGTGGCTTCAGCTGTATGCAGAGTGATCAACGGATCTACATAGTAGATCCATATGATCATCTCTCATACAGAGGGGAGAATGACAGGCAGCTTGTTTACACAAGTTGCCTGACTTTCTCCCTCTCCCCTGCCGATCGCAGAGTGGCCGGCGGACATCGGGTCCGCCGGTCACACACGCGGGGGGTCCGTGACCACGCGGGAGCGGGAGCGCGCCTCTGGCGGCGCGCGCTCGCTCCCTAGACCCTCACAAGCTAGTGACATATAGCCCTACGTCACTTTGCCTGTGAGGGGCTGACCGCCGACGTAGATCGGCGTGCGGCGGTCGGCAAGTGGTTAAAATTAGTACTGAGGCAGGGTGCTGTCATGTTTAAGGTATTGCGGCACCCTGCTGGCCCCTCTCATCAGCCATGATCTGACTGCATTGCATAGAGAAGCACAGGGACTAAAACAAGGTCTAACAAGGTCCTTTGTAGTTTGTAAAAAATAAGAATACTGTATTGTGCATTATATATGATTGTTTTAAATTTTTATATGATGTGATTAATACATTTGGAAATATTTGTTATACCTATGTGTTGAATTTGCATCCTTGGGTGCTGTCCTGGAAATTCTCAAATTTTTATCTTTGTGCAATAATTAGGTGTACTAAGGTGATAAACACCTAATATAAGGCCGGGTTCATACTACTTCCTTGTGTTAAAAGTAGGGATAGACCGATATGTTTTTTTCAGGGCCGTTACCGATATTTTGGTCACAACGTATCGGTATGAGCCGATATTTTGTACATTTAATGTTTTGAAAAATAAAGACAATTTTTGACACAAATCTGGTACTCAACATGATAATTTTTGATTAATGCTTAATGGCTGGCTTGCTGGAACCCTGTGGTGGATAGCTGGCTGGCACCCTGTGGTGGGTGACTGGCTGGCTGGTACTCTGTGGTAGGTGGCTGGCTGGCACAGGGGCTGTGGGTGGCTGGCTGGTACAGTGCCTGTGGCTGGCTCTTACAGGGCCTGTGGGTGGCTGGCTGTCTGGCTCCCTGTCTGTGAGTGGCTTGCTATCTGGCACCCTGTCTGTGAGTGGCTGTCTGTCTGTCACCATGTCTGTGGGTAATTGGCTGTCTGGCACCATGTCTGTGGGTGGCTGGCTGTCTGGCACCATGTCTGTGGGTGGCTGGCTGGCACCCTGTGGTGGGTGGGTGGCTTGCACAGGGGCTGTGGGTGGCTGGCTAGTACAGGACCTGTGGGTCGCTGGCTGGCTGGTACAGGGCCTGTGGGCGTCTGGCTGGTACAGTGCCTGTGGCTGGCTCTTACAGGGCCTGTGGGTGGCTGGCTGTCTGGCTCCCTGTCTGTGAGTGGCTTGCTATCTGGCACCCTGTCTGTGAGTGGCTGTCTGTCTGTCACCATGTCTGTGGGTGGTTGGCTGTCTGTCACCATGTCTGTGGGTGGTTGGCTGTCTGGCACCATGTCTGTGGGTGGCTGGCTGTCTGGCACCATGTCTGTGGGTGGCTGGCTGGCACCCTGTGGTGGGTGGGTGGCTTGCACAGGGGCTGTGGGTGGCTGGCTAGTACAGGACCTGTGGGTCGCTGGCTGGGTGGTACAGTGCCTGTGGCTAGCAGGTACAGGGCCTGTGGATGGCTGGCTGGCTGGTACATGGCCTGTGGGTGGCTGGCTGGCTCGCTGGTACAGTGCCTGTGGCTGGCTGGTACAGTGCCTGTGGCTGGCTGGCTGGTACAGGGCCTGGGGATGTGGGTGGCTGGCTGGCACCGGGCTGCTGTGGGTGTATGGCTGTGATACACTCCCGCGAGACTAATTCGGACTCCAGACGAGGCTGTCCAAGGCGAGGGAGGTGGCCTAAGAAGGCAGAATGACATCACAAAAATATCGGCAATATCGTCCAGTTCCGGGGCCGATACCGATATATCTTGGAAAGTGCGTATAGGCCCCCGATATATCTGCCTTGCCGATAATTGGTCTTTCCCTAGTTAAAATTATGTGAAACTGCATGAAAATTGCATGATGAGCTCTGCGTCATTTAACATTTTATTAACATTGAAACTGTGTGAAGAAATCACAGAAATGATTTCATTTTGCATGCAGTTTCTCATGCATGTAACTTCACCATAATTTAATAAATGTTATCAGAGCCCTTATTTGTGACCTGGAGGTTACAGAGGATATTCACACAGTATTTACTTCCAGAGGCTGACCAAACCACTTGACCTCCCAAAGATTTACCCCCTTCATGACCAGGCCATTTTTTGCAATACGGCACTGCGTTACTTTAGCTGACAATTGCATGGTCAATGCAACACTGTATCCAAATATAATGTATGTAATTTTTTCCCCCACAAATAGAGTTTTCTTTTGGTGGTATTTGATGACCTCTGCGTTTTTATTTATTTCTCTATAAATAAAAAAAAAAGACCTACAATTTTGAAAAAAGAAAAAAAAAAAACAATATTTTTTACTTTCTGCTATAAAATATATGCAAATTAAATTAAAAAGAAATTAAATTTCTTCATCAGTTTAGGCCAATATGTATTCTGCTCTTTATTTTTGTTCAAAAAAAAAATCCCAATAAGCGTATATAGATTGGTTTTCGTAAAAGTTATAGCGTCTACAGACTGTGTAATATTTTTATTTTATTTGTTATGTTTCAATCTTTTTTATTAGTATTTTCACTTAAAAGTATAACAATAAAATAATAGAACATGAAGGATACATATATGAACATTGTTACATTCCATGAAGGATAAGGTACATACATAGCAAAGATTTATTGGACCGTTGCTACAATAAGTCCTACATCACCTATTTTTAATTGTTTTTATTAGTATTGGCGGCGATCAGCGACTTATAGCGGGCAGGGCCAGACATTCTGGCACTAACTGACACTTCTTGGAGATCAGTGACAATAATACAGTGATCAGTGCTAAAAATATGCAGTTACTGTACTAATGACACTGGCTGGGAAGGGGTTAATATCAGGAGAGATCAAATGGTTAACTGTGTGCCTAGCCAGTGTTTTACTACACTGTGGGAGGTGCTTTTACTAGGGGAAGAGATTAAATTTTTTCCCTGCTTTGCAGCAAGGGACACAAATTTAATCTCTTCCCTCCTATCAGAATGGCAATCTGTCTGCTTGGCTGCTTGGCTCCCACTGTGTGTAACCACAGTGGGAGCGAGCTGCCGACGGCAAGCATGTGCGCCCCCTATCAGGAAGAGTGGGATCAGGTATATACATGATTTGGCGCAGAGGTGCCATCCTGTAGCAGTAAAACTCCTATAGGGTTGATTTTAAGTGGGTAAAAGACAGAGGAATAAAGGGAAAGTAAGTATAAGCTGCAGTTGGGGCAGCCAATTAAGAAAAGCTGTAGATTTTTCTAACATTTACTGAATATCTGGCAAAGTTCACACTCATTCAAAAAATTGAGATTTAGTATTAATTTAAAAATCCACTCTTGAGCTCCAGTTGGGTACCTTTACCCAGGTTGAGCTGTAGTCATAAATCTGCTGCAGGCAGAAGGGATCACATCCTTCTGTCCTGGGGTCAATCCTGTTTAATTTATTCATAAATGATCTAGAGGAGAGGATATCGAGTACAATCTCAGTATTTGCAGATGATACTAAACTAAGCATGCCAATATCTTCTATGCAGGATGTCGAAACCTTACAAGCGGATCTGAACATAAAAATGGGGTGGGCAACTACATGGCAGATGAGGTTTAATGTTGAAAAATGTAAAGTAATGCACTTGGGCGTCAGAAACACGAAAGCAAGCTACTCACTAGGGGGAAAACCTCTGGGTGAGTCTAGGATGGAAAAGGACCTGGGGGTACTAGTAGACAACAGGCTTGGCAGTGGCATTAAAAAAAATTCAGATGAAGTCATTTCTATGACGAAACGCATCAAGTTGTTACGCAGGCTGCCTTGTCCTGGGCCCGCAGTTGAACCGCACGCCACTCTCACCATTTCCGGGTACGGCGCGGCTCCCTCAACAGACTCCACGGATAGCCGCAAGGCACTGAGCCTACACGGGAGAACAACTAAGGGCACCAGCTTTTACCTTACAACCTTTATTGTGATTGCGTGGAATTTGTTGGAGTAATATATATATTTTTTTAATAAAGATGGAAAGTTTTAAACTTACAGCACTATGAGGAGCCTCTTTACTTTTTATACCTACGAGCACAAATAGGTGAAAATCGCGAATATCCATCCATCCCCAGGAGATCTGAGCCGCAAGTGTGAGAAAACACCAAAGCCTTAACTGATCCTTTGCTGGCGTACACTAGCCAGGATCAACACCATCTGGTAAGTGTGCCATCTTACCATAACTTGTTGGCGGTGAAGTGGAGGGTCACATCATCACTACTGTATATGTGCATGCATCACCACCTGACCGAGCTCTATCAACCTATACAAAGGACTCACCTTTTTTCTGCACCATTGTTTGCAATATATTTGCTTGCACATGTTTCCTAGCATTATTAATAATGGACTTTAATCAATACTCACTTATGTAATAATATGTAAGCACTTTTTTCTTGTTGCTTCACATTGCACTTTATATACTGGCAATTTTACACATGTATTTATTATTCCTATGTTAATAACCATTTGCACTTTGTATCCACTTTAAATCAACTGACTGTGAGCAGTCAGCTTTACTTCAAGCTCTTTATGTTATAAGGTAGCAATACCATAGCACTTTATATTTACTTATTTTTATTGTATTATTTTTGATACAGACTATTAGTAGGACGTCAATGCCCTCTAACACTGGGTTTAGCCCAGTTTTCACATATTTTTCACATTTTATATTTACCATTTGAGGTATCTTTTAAAACTAGCTGCTCACCCCCCCCCCCCCCATTATAAATTAGTACCAATCCCAGTGGCGCGAGTGGGGCATCAATATTACCATTATTAGGTGGCTTGTGTGCCCATGTTCATCTAAGGCCCCTTTCACACTTGTGCAACCTGAAAGTCGTTTGACTTTGACGCAACTTTGATGCAACTTTGACATGACTTTGACACAACTTGAAGCAATGCCTGTGCAATCTTGAGGTCTATGAACCTCAAGTCTTATCAAAGTTGGACCAAAGTAGTGGACTACTTTCAAGTTGCTGCGACTTGAAGTTGCACAGATATGAATTTTACTCATTGGAAATCATGGGGTAAGACTTGTCATGCGACTTTGCAGTCCCAAGTTCCAGGACAAGCCTCAGAAATGTGAAAGGGGCCTAATGGGCAAAGATAAAGACTTGGGGGAGAGAGAACATGAAAGAAGAAGGAGAGTGCAGAATAATGGTGGTTTTAGTTGAGCAAGAGTAGTTTAGGGTGGGGGAGGAGGAATTTAGAAGTAGTGGGAGAGAGGGAATAAGGGGTCTCCATGCCACCCTCACTGTGTTTAGTCCAGAAGAGTATATATTTAGGGGAATGATAATTGGTCAAGGAATTCTTGTGAGCTCCGGGAGAATAGTCCAAGTGGCCAAAATCCATGCATCCAAGAGTTCCATGTGGGAGATAAAGTCTAATTCTGTGAACCATTCAGAAAGTTAGACTTTAAGGCTTATTGACATGTGAAAAAGGCATACATGTGATATTATAAATAATAACATTGGGTTTTCTGCAGAAATAAACAATTCATTTTCCTAAATAAATGTGCACATCAGATGTTAAAGCTTACAGGAAGCAATCTCATACGAGGTGTTCTGCCAGAAATCTAATGACCAAAACTTCTTTTATGTTTTATATATTTTCATTTATGTGCTGTAATGTTTGATGTTGTCTTAACTGTCCACGTTATTTTGTGTAAATTGTTTATATGAGATCTGTACTTTTTCCTGAAGAAATCTGCAGCATATCCTGTCATTTTTGTTTATAACTAAACATTGTTAACTCAGATAATTAGCAAACATAAGTTGTGATTTCAAAGAAAACGGGAACATGAAATACAAGCCTAATATGTGCTGCATATAGAAAAGGCCAGCTTTATTTTTTCATTTTACTTCAATAAACGGAAATCTGATTGTCAGTCGCGGGTTAGCGCACTTTTCAGTAGTGGTAGTTTGTCACATTCACATGGAATTTAATATAAATTTGAAGCATTTTCACTGCTTATCCACATGGCAATTGAACTACCAAGCAAGGAGGGCCCATTTCCTCACAAAGGAAATCCCAAACTGATACAGTACATGTTAATTAAAAAAATATAAAAAATGTATCTATAGTAGAACAAATATAGCATGAACAGTGACAACATAGGTACTCTTAAAATATAAGGTGAATACATTCCTAGATCAGTGGTCTCCATAATGTGGCCTGGGAGCCAGAAGCAGCCCTTTACTTGCCTTGGACCACTATTCCTGCCACTGATACAAGGCACTAATCCTCCCACTGATACAAGGCACTAATCCTCCCACTGACACCAATGATGGAACACTATTCCTTTGATTGATACTAATGATGGGGCATTATTCCTTCCATTGACACCAATGAAGAGGCACTATTCCTCCTATTGACACCAATGATGATGCACTATTCCATCCATAATACCAACAATGGGGCACTATTCCTCCCACTGACACCAATGACAAGGCACTATATCTCCCACTGATACAAAGCACTATTCCTCCAACAGATGCCAACAGTGGAGCCTAATTACAGCCATCGACACCCACAATGGGCTGCAATTCCTCCCATTGACACCAACAGTAGGTTACTGTTCCTCCCATTGACATCTATGATTGGGTATTATTCCTCCTACTGACACTAATGATGGGGCACTAGTCCTCTCACCGACATGAATGTTGGGGCACTATTCCTCTCACTGACACCAATGATGGGCCACTAGTCCTCTCACTGACACCAATTGTTGGGGCACTTTTGCTCCCACTGACACCAATGATGGGGCACTAGTTCTCCCACTGACTCAAGACACTAATCCTCTGACAGATGCGAACAGTGGGGCAGAATTCCTGACACTGACCCCAACAATGGGCAATGATTCCTCCTCCTGACACCAACAGTGGCTCACTGTTCCTCCCACTGACAACCAATGATGGGGCACTATTCATTCTACTGACACCAATTATGGGGGACTATTCCTCCCATTGACACCATCCAAGGAGCACTATTCACGTTACTGATATTAATGATGGGAAATATTCTTTCCACTAACACTAATGATGGGGCACTATTCCATCCCACTGACATCAGCAACAGAATACTATTCCTCCCACTGGCACCAATAATGGGTCAATATTCCTCCTACTTCTATGACAATTTTGTATTTGTATTGACTGCAGAGACTTTATATACTTTGCTACTTTTGACTTTTTCTTTGTATTTTATCAAATTTTTCATTGTCAACTTACATTTTGGTTCTTATATTTCATATTTTTTCATACAATTACAAAAAAATATATATATTCCTCCTACGGACACAAATGATGGGGCATTATTCCTCTCACTGACACCAATGATGGGGCACTATTCCTCCCATTGACACCAATGATAGGCACTATTCCTTCCATTGATATAAGGCGCTAAACCTCCAACAGACGCCAATTTGGGGTATCATTTCTGACACCAACAATGGGCCACTAATTCTTTAACTGACACCAACAATGGGTCACTATTCCTCCCACTGACTACAATACAACAATAATGGGGGACTAATCTTCTCACTGACACCAACCATGGGGTATTATTCCTCCCAATGATACCAATGATGGGACACTATAATGTTTAATATGTCATGAAATGCTTTATTTATTTATTGCATTAATTAAAGGGCACTTTGTGTCATGTAGTTGGAGTTGTTGGTGTAGTTCCATCTGAGGCAACAGAATTGTCCCTTGGTGATATTGTTTTTCCATATAGGGTGGTGGCAGCTATATATTGTATAATTCCTATTATGTAGGAAAGAATTACCTGCTGTTGGTTTAGTGTAATTCTTTGCGTGAATGGTGTGTTGGATGCTATACATTTGCAAGTCTAAGAAAGCTAAGCAGTTGATATCTTTCACTGAGGTGAAGGAAATACCCAACAAGATGTTGTTACAGAATGTAACAAATTCATCTACTAAAGAGAAGGGGCCTTCCCAGATGATGACAATGTTATCAATGAAGCGGCCATAGAAAATCAAATTGGCCGAAGGGATTGTTGTGCCAGATGTAATTTTCTTCCCGGAAATTCATGGTTAGTTTGACATAAGACAGTGCAAAGTTAGCTCCCATGGCTACGCCATGGTTTTGTAGATAGTAGTCAGCAGCATCAAACTTAAAGTAGTTATGTGTTAAACAAAATGCAGTAGCTTCTAGGAGGAAGGCAGATCATTTGGGATATTGAGATGGATCTTGAAATAGAAATTTTTGTATGGCTGCCAGACCCACGTCATGAGGGATCAAGGTATGTAGGGAGCAAACATCTAGTGAGACCCAAAGGTAGTTGTTTTGCCAAGTATAGTTGGTGAGGAGCTCTAGTAGAGAGTGCTGTCCCCAATATATGATTGTTGGTTTTGTGCTAGGAGCTGAAGGAATACATCCATGTACTGGGAAAAACAAGTAGTGATGCTGTCTATCGCTGCGACTATGGGCCTGCCTAAGGGATTTTGCTGATTCTTGTGGATTTTTGGCAGGTGGTAGAAGTACGGAGTTTTTGGAAATTCTTTGCATAAAAAGGAGGCTTCAGACTTATTAATGACAACATCTATTAATGCTTGGGGCACCAACCGTACAGCTTCAATTTTAAAATCCGGCAGTGGGTCTTTTTTCAATTTTAGGTATGTATGGGTATCCGAAAGCAATCTGGTTGCTTCAGAGAGTTAATCAATTCTGTTCTAAAGGACTATACCTCCCCCTTGTTGGCAGATTTTATAATGATGGCAGTCTGATTTATTAAGGCTTTTAAGGTATGGGTTTTATTTGGTTTCAAGTTGTTACTAATGAACTTTCTGTTATCCTGTGTTTGTTGGCATAGTTGAATAGAGACGGAGTAGACTACTCTGTAAAAACGTGTAAATATGGGCCTTTAGCATGGGACAGGTAGAAGATAGATGGGTTTGAGGGATGTGTGGTTGACTGGGGGTGATGGATCAAGGTATTGTGAGAGTAGTGACAGATCTAAGTCTTCAAGGAGATAAGAGTTGAGATCCTCCGGTCAAGAATGTCTAGGCTTTATTGGTCCAATTCAGGAAAGTAGGGGCTGGATAAATCAGTGATGGTACAGTAGGTGGTATTGTTTTCCTTTAGGACTAAATATGAAGAAAATCTATTGAGTGTGAGGTTCCTGATGAATTTAAAGACTTTTACCTATAGGTGCTATAAATATCTCCTAAACATGCACCGTTTAGGAGATATTTACAGTGCATTCAGCCGATGATGTCACCAGCGCATGCGATCTGAAGGAACGGCCACCCGTGCCATTCCTTCAGAGCCCAGTGCCGTGAACGGCGGCTCCCACGCGCATGCGTGGGAGTGATGTAATCGCGCCTCCGGCCAATCAGATGGCGCGATCCAGGAAGTCGTCTGTCCTGTCGGCACTGCGGGGGCTTTGTTTTAAAGTACTTCATAATGAGCTAGTATGCTAGTATTCATAATGAGCTATTAGCTCATTGTGACGAGACCCTTCCTCGCTCTGTCCGCTCTCCTGACACTCCTCTGTTTCTAGTAAGTCAGCTTGCAGATCACAACGTCTGATGGTTCGTTTAACCAAGGATCCGGGATCCATTAGAACAAACACCAAGCAAGCTGTATGTAAGTTCAAACAGGAAGACCATTTATTGGAAGAACACAGCACACTTTTATACAGAATTTGGAACATCCTGCCCCCAACAACCGCTTTCCTATTGGTCAATTGTAAATTACCTGCAGTTCCCATTCAGGTCCTCTCCAGACATGCAAATGAGGGCTCGAAAATGAGTCAGTAGTGATTGGTCAGATAGCTTGACCAGGAGGACTGCCATGCAAATGAGGACTTGAAAATGAGTCAACAGGGATTGGTCAGATAGCTTTGCAAGGAGACAGAAGCCCCAGGGGGCAATCAATGTACACAATAGTCAGACACAGAACAATGGTTCCCTAACAAGCCCTCAATACACATTACTCTGAGTGTCAATACCTCCCTTAGCAGACAACAGGTGAGGTCATTAGCACACCTGACACTAGGTGAATGGGGAGCCACCTTAGACAGTCCGTCTGCTCAGAACTTCCTGGGATGACCATATTAGGAATGCACTTCCTGCTCAGAGACCTCATGAGAAAGGGAACAATTGACCTTGCTGACAAATATGAAGCAATTCAACCTATCACCCCTCTGTCCTTAAATTCCAGTGATGGTGAACAGTGATGGTATATTTACTGCGGCAGTCAGCCCCGGCCAAGCAGAGTGACGTAGGTCTACGTCGCTCGCCTGTCACCGGCTCGTTCACAGAGGAGTGCGGGCGTGTGACCGGCGGACCCGATGTCACACTACGATCGTCGGTACAGCGGGACAAAGGCGGGCGGCTTATGTAAACAAGCTGCCTGTCATTCTCCCCTGTGTAAAAATGGAGATCAGACGGTTCTAACATGTAGAACCGTTGATCTCTGTTTTTACAATAGTAGACGTGTCCCACTACAGTTAGAAACACGCCCCTAGGACACACTTAACCCCTCCCTCTCCAATACAGTTAACCCCTTCCCTGCCAGTGTCATTTTTTTTTTTTTTTGTTGAAAATTATGTTTATTAAGTTTTATAGCAACATACAAAACAGAGCCATTTGGGCATACCCCGGCTCAAAAAATAAAACAACAAAAAAAAGAGAAACAAAAAGAACATAGAGAGCAGAACAAACAATAGGGGGGGGAACCCCCCCACTAACCCCCCAACAGTGGCTGCAGCTCAAAGATAGTCAAGAGTATCACAGGTATGTACCGAGTCCTCTAAGCATTGGTGGTCCTAATCGTGGTCCAGTGCACACCGTAAATCACAAGCTTCACATAGCACAAAGCATATATACACATAAACCTAAGTAGCTGGTCGAGTTACATCAACGGCCGGAGCCGAGGAATCATCAGCGGTATCTGCAGCATCCAACCACAGATCCCACACTTTGTGGAATTTTTTGGAACATCCCCTAAACTTGTACACCGCTTTATATAGAGGTATCATGGAGTTCACCAGCGTTTTCCATTGTGACAACGTCGGGATCCCAGGGGCTCTCCAACGCATCACCACCAGTTTCCTGGCATAGAAGAGCAGAAGCCCCAGGAGGGTACGTGTAGCAACAGAATGGGCCAGCCCGTTCACCAGCCCCAAAATACAAATCTCAATCTCAGCCGGGATAGGAATAGTAGTCAGTTTGGTAATGAAACCCCGGACCTCAGACCAAAACCCCAGCAGGGACGGACAGTGCCAGATCATATGGGTATAGGACGGGGAATCCCCATTACAGCGCCAACAGGCATCCGGGATGTCAGAAGACACCCTGTGTAATCTGGAGGGCGTAAGGTGGAACCTATGTACAATTTTAAATTGGACCAGCCGGTCCCTCGAGGAGACCAAATATTTAAACGGGTAGTCCCAGACATCCTCCCAATCCTCCGTGTCCAGGTCCCGCACCTCCGCCGCCCAGAATTCCTGCAATCTCTCCAGACCCACATGCACGCCTGGCAGCAAGGATCTGTAGATGGAGGACAGCGGTTTCCGAAGATTTTCGTCCCTAAGGAGGAGCTCCAAATCCGCCGGAGTCATATCAGGGGGAGAACCCCCAAACTGAGTCCGAAAGGCGTGGCGAAGTTGCAGGAACCTGAAAAAGTATGAGTTGGGTAGATCAAAATTGGCCTTAAGCCTATCAAAGCTCAGCAAACCCTCCCCTTGACAAATGTGTGAGAGACACTTTATACCCCTAGAGGCCCACAGAGACGGGTCAGGAATGAGTAAGAACTCAGGCAACTCCGGATTGCGCCATAAGGGGGTATTAGGCGAGAGCCCGTGGGGGTCAGATTTAGTATAAGGAGAGACCAGCACCCAAGCCCTGATGACCGCCTTCATAGAGTTGGTGAGGGGATATGGGGCACGGGCGCCACGGAACAGGGCGTCGCGCAGTGCCTCATAGGACCCCAGAAGCGCCGCCTCAAGCACCACCGCAGAGTTCGCGTCATCCGATACAAGCCAGTTGTGGGCATGAGTCAACAGACCTGCAATGAAATACATGAAGAAATCCGGGCAAGCCAGACCCCCATGCGTCCAGGGCCGCTGTAGGACTCTACAGCCCCCCATATGAAGGCGGTCATTTGAGAATGAATGGCTCTAAAGATCCGTTTCGGGATCCACACCGGCGACTGCCGCAAAACATATAGTAGGGGAGGCAACAACTTCATTTTAACAAGGTTTATGCGCCCAATCAAAGTCAGCGGGAGATTCGCCCATGCCCGGAGCCTGTCCTTGAAGGACTGGAGGAGAGGGTAAAGATTCAGAGCACAGAAATCCTGCACCCTCGGGGAGATCGTGATCCCCAGGTATCTGACACTGTCCGCCCAGCACAAGGGCAAAGAGGGGTCCGCCCGTGCCCGGGATTCCGCGTCCACCGGGAGCAAGAGAGATTTCTCCCAGTTTACTCGGAGGCCCGACAGCTCCGTAAAACGCGACAGCAGGGCCAGGACAGCCCGGAGGGAGGGGCCCGGGTCCTGGAGGAACAGAATGATATCATCCGCGTACAACGCCAGCTTTTCCTCCAGGGACCCCACCCGAATCCCCCCGATCTCTCCGGAACCCCGAACAGCCCTCGCCAGGGGCTCCACCGCCAGCGAAAACAACGCCGGCGACAGTGGACACCCCTGACGGGTGCCACGTCGGATATCAAATACAGGCGACACCCTACCCCCCAACTTGATCTGTGCCTGAGGCTTACTGTAAAGTATGTCAATCCATTTGCGGAAGGTAGGACCAAAACCAAACGAGCGGAGCACCTCACTAAGGTAGGGCCAGGCCACAGAGTCAAAGGCTTTCTCTAGATCCAATGACACTAAGACTCGCTGACTTCGATCCTCCGCCGGGACTTGCAGATGTGTATACACCCGGCGGATATTGATATCCGTAGATTTCCCCGGCATGAAGCCAGTTTGGTCAATGTCGACTAAGAGCGGGAGGACCTTCATCAACCTAGTGGCAAGGATTTTTGTGAGAATCTTCAAATCATAATTAAGAAGGGAAATCGGCCGATAGGCCGAGCAGAGGGTAGGGTCTTTGCCAGGTTTCAAGATCAGCACAATGTGGGCCTGAGCTAATGAGTCCGGAAGCGCGCCAGCCTCCAGACTGGCTCGGTATAGACTGCACAATCTGGGGGCCAGGTCTGCAATATACATTTTATACCAATCCCCCGGCAGGCCGTCCGGACCCGGGGTCTTCTCGGGGGGAAGAGAGCGGATGGCCGCCTCCACCTCCTCCAAGGTCAAGTCCGCCTCCAAGGAAGCGGCCTCATCCTCGTCCAAGTGCGGCAAGGAGAGATCCCCAAGAGCCCCCAGGTCCACCACGTCCCGCGGAGGGGAGGGCACAGAATACAGACGTTGATAGTAATTTCGAAACTCATCAAGAATAGCAGCAGGGTCCGCAGTGGTGTCCCCCGCCTCCGTTCGGATAAGGGGGACAACTGTTTGAGATTTAGAATCCGCCACCAGGTTAGCCAGGAGCCTCCCGTTCTTGTCACCACCCTCAAACACTCTAGCCTTGAGTGAGCCAACCTCTGCCAAGGCGGCCGAGGAGACATGCAAATGTAACGCCCTCTGGGCCTGGACCAGGGAGGAGTGCGCCTCAGGAGTCTGATCCAAGGCAAAATCAGATTCAGCCAAGGATACCCCTTCTTCTAACGCCAGCAGCTCCGCAGCGCCCTCCACCCTGGCCGCCTTAATAGCACTAATGTACTCCCCACGAATAGTGGCTTTAAAAGCGTCCCAGCAAATCATAGGTGTAGATGTATCCTCATTACGGTCCCAATACTGAGAGATCTTGCCCTGCATCGCCTCCTCCACCCCAGAGTCCCGCAGCCATCTTGTGCCCAGCCTCCAACACTCGTTCCCCCTCCGGCCCCCCAGCTCCAACGTGAGCTCCAGCGGGGAATGATCCGACAAACCCGAAGGTAGGTACACGGCAGAGTTCACAAGCCGGAGAGCCGAAGGAGGGCAGAAGGCGAGGTCAACACGCGATCCATACCTATGGGGCGCCGATACATGTGTGAAATGGCGGAGGTCAGGATTTTTCCAAATCCAAATATCAGTTAGCTGTAAGGCAGAAGCCCAGTGAACAAATTCAGGGCACCCTTGCCTGCTCGGGTTGGAGGTGTCAAGCGTCCCATCCAAGATGGCATTGAAGTCACCAGCTAGGAAGATCCCCGGGGTGGAGAACGCAGCCAGGCGCTCGTAAATCAGATACAACACAGCACTAGAGAAAGGCGGGGGCACATATACATTTACAAACACATACAATTTGGCCTCAAACCGCAATGCAAGAATAATATATCGTCCCTGCGGATCAGTAACAACCTGCTCTATATGGCATGGGAACGACTTGTTGACAAGGATAGATACCCCTCTTGCATAGGAGGAGTGCGTGGCGTGAAAGGAATGCCCCACCAGGCGCCGGCGCAGTGCCAGTACCGAGCTCCCAGTCAGATGCGTTTCCTGGAGAAACAGAATATGCGGCTTATGAGATTGGAGATATTTGAACATTAGGGAACGTTTAATTTTATTATTCAATCCCCGCACATTCCACGAAAGCAGCTTAATACCTCCCGCCATGGCATCCAAGGCAAAACGGTTGCAGGATCCCAGGGAGGGAGCGACCCAGCGGCTCCAGGAGGGGAGGTCCCCACACCACACACTCTTCCCCACCAGTTATACACTGGCTGGACCAAGGATCAAACAGTACTCGGTAAAGATACATAATAGAGAGAACGTCTGAGCACAAAATATAAGACAGTGAGCTAGCAGCCATGAGAAAAAAAAAGAAAAACCCAGTAGCACAAAACAACAATAAAAAAGAAAAATTAAAACAGTCCCAAAAAAAATAGTCCCTGCCGACCAGGAAAACAACAACACCCTGGCACGGCTTCATCCCAAAAACATGTGGTACCTCTTGCGGCCACAAGAGGGAAACAGTTACTTCAGGCCGCAAGCATGGGGTGCCGTGAGAGAGCCACCCGCGAAAAACAGGGGAGGCGGGTGGCACCCCACTGCACAGTCAGTGGCAAGGGAAAAGGGCGATAAAGGAAGAAGAAACAGTCAATCGCAGTGTCAAAAAAAAAAAAGAAAAAGAAAAAATAATAATTTTCCGTGTAGGACACCAGAGTAGTAGAGCCCGAGAGCTCCTCATCATAGGAAAAGACAAACCATCCCAACAAGGAGCAATGAGGCAAGGGGAGACCAAGGTCCCATCTAGAAAATAAAAAATGGGGTCAAGGCAAAAACAGGGAGAGGATAACCCAGGGATCCAGAGTGAAGAAAACCGGGGCAAAGAGTCATCCAGGGAAGCAAGGGAGAGAAAGGGGTGCAGCTGCACGGATCCAGGCAGGATGAGGAAGAACAGCAGTGCAGATAGGAGCCATTACTCACACCTCTCAACGAATGGTCAGCAGCCAGGCATCCGCGTCGTCCGGGGTATTGAAGAACCGCACCGTGCCCCCATGAGTGACCCGAAGCCGACTCAGGTATAACATGCCGTACTGGACCCCCTTTTCGTGTAGTCGGCGCCGGACATCAGTAAAGGACTTTCTCTTCCTCTGGAGGTCAGCCGAGAAGTCCGCATAGAGCTGGATAGAGGCATTCTCGAATCGCAGTTCGGGATGCTTCCGGGCCTCACCCAGGATGCGGTCCCGGTCCCGGTAATTAAGGAAGCGGACCAGGAAGGGTCTAGGAGGGGCTCCAGGAATCTTTTTGCCGGTAGGGACCCGGTGTGCCCGCTCCACCACATACGTGGGCGATACCTCCCGAAGGTCCAGAAGCTGCCTGAAGAACCCCTCCGCAAACTCCGCCGGGGTCTCGCCCTCCGCTCCCTCAGGTAGGCCGAGGACCCGGACATTGTTGCGCCTCATGCGGTTCTCCGCATCATCCGCCTTAGCCATAAGCGTGTCCACCTTTTGTTGCAGGGCATCCAGCAGGCCAGAATGGCGGGCCGTCGAATCTTCCGTCGTGGATACCCTGTCCTCAACCTCCGTGAGGCGGCCTCGGATCTTGTCGAGATCGTTGCGGATCAAGTTGCACTCTTCCGCAAGATGATCAATGCGGACCAGAAGCGAGGTCTTGCTGTGCTCGATGGCTTGCAGGATGACCGCCGTATCGGCTCCCACGTCCTTGCCCGGAACAGCCGGATCAGGGCTGGCGACTCGCGCATCCTCCATCTCTGCCAGCAAGGCCCGAAGCCGCTCCGTCAAGATGGCATCCGGGCAGGCCGCAGGCAGGGCCTGGCGCGTGGCAGGCTTGCACGGAGTTGCCGATTTCTTCCCCTTGGACGGCATATTAGAGCAGGATATCGATCCTCAGCAGTGAGAGATGAAACCTAGGCAGGTACAGTCAGCGGATTCCCCAGGATGGCATAGATTGAATCAGGATGGCAGGAGCTCTCAGGGCAGACGTTGCCAGTGTCATTTTTGCAGTAACAGTGCATATGTATAGCACTGATTACTGCAGTACTGTCCCTGGTACCCCCAAAAGTGTCAAAAATGTCAGTCAAGGGTCCGATCTGTCCGCTGCAATGTTGCAGTACCGCAAAAAAAATCGCAGATCGCCGCCATTACGCGTTAAAAAAAAAAAACAACAAAAATGACAAAAATCTTTCCCTTTGTTAGTAAACGCGATAACTTTTGCGCAAACCAATCAAAATACGCTTTCTGCGATTTTTTTTACCAAACATATGTAGCATAAAACAAATTGGCCGAAAATGTTAAAAAATTTTGATTTTTACATTTTTTTGGGGGGGAATTTCATATGAAAAAAGTGAAAAATATTGGCTTCTCTATCGCTCATTGACAGACGTAGTCTTCTTGATTCTCAAGAGCTGGGTTATGTTGTCTCCGCAGGAGTAGGACTAGGCAGAATGACAAAACGTTCTGGCTCCACCCTAGGGGCAGTCCCTGAGGGTATATCCTCCCTCTCTCTGCTACAGGGAATCAGTTTTTTTCTGTCTAGTCAGGAGTAAGGACCTAAGTTCCTTGCTGGGATCTTTTGGTCCTGGCAAGACTTTTTTTCTTAAGAAAAAGACATTTTTTAGGTAGTTTTCTCCAGTGTTTTTTTCCTGTGAGATCTTCAAGCAAAAATGCCGGACTGGGCGACACTTGTGGTCACCCCAGCCGGCCTACGAGCGCGCGCAGACCATGGCATTGCGCTTGGTCGGCCGCGACATATTCAAGTAAGTATGCGGGGCCGGGCGACGGGCTGGATGTTGAGATCCAGTGGTCACCCCGGTTTCTGCCTAAAAGCGCGTGCAGACCAGTGCGCTGAGTCGGCCGCGACGGAGTCCCAGTGAAGGGACTGACTTTGCGAGTTAAAAGCTCGCTTGGACGCCAGGTACCAGAGAGTCGAGGCGTCCACAAACCCCCACCCCGGTGGAGAGGGTATTGTGAAGAGAGGGTGCCTGTCGGTTCGGTATGGTGAATAAACGTTCCCTTTTTTCCTCATTATGAGGCAGTATATATTATGGGCCCCTCCATATATGGTCAGTATATATCTGATACTTACAAGTCCCCCTTGTAATACAGCATGTGTTTGTGGGAAGTGGACTTGGTTCAAGAGCTAACACTCTACCCAGCAGACTGTAACATTACAGCAGACATAGGAGGTATAATCCTACCTTATGTGCAGTGTATCTCTGTAGATCCATATGTCACCTCTTAGCAGAGTGCAGGTGGATGTGCTGGGAAGACGATATCGGCGGTCCGCCGCCATTTTGCCGTAGACCGAATGCATGTATGTCCTCAGGTCACGCCGGCCGCCATGTTTTTGGAGTCTTATGTCTCTTCTATGGAGGCGGCCATGTTTTGTGAGCCCAGCTACCTCGTGGAGGGCTGGGAACGCCGGAAGGCGTATACAGGGGGCGGAGCCACGCCTTCTGCCCGGGAAAAAGCAAACAGCTCCTTCCAGTCTGTGTAAGACAGACGCTGACTGCAGTTTGTTGGAAACTGCACTGCATCGGTTGGTGAGCCTTGGGGGTCCCTCTCTCTCTCTCTGGGATCGAGAAGCAGGTACTCTGAGGGGCGCTATTGCGCTAGGGGGAGACACAAAAAAAAAAAAAAAAAAAGAAAAAGTTTTTTTGTTTTTGCTGGCAAAGGTGTCCTGTATTAACATGGACCCTGCCACTCATGTATCTCCTCCGGATCCCCTCGAGGGGTCTGCGGGATCCTCCAGCACCCCATTGACAATTGAATCTTTGTCAGCTATTATGGAAACTTTTGTGTCCCGGGTGGAAGTGGCTTGTCAGGGACAGGGCGCAAGAAAGCGACCCCCGCCTAACCCCTTATTATCTGAAACCTCGGATTCAGACTCTGAGCCTATTTCTGCAGTTGCAGGTACTTCATCTGGTATTGGTGTCTCGGGTCCTGTCTCTTCAGACAGTGAGGAGGATGTTTCGGCATCCGCCATAGCCCGAGAGGAAGCGTTGGTAAACGCACTCATTGTATCTGTTCAAGAGACTTTAAGGTTACAGGGTATTCCATCAGAAATAGCTGAAACTGAGATCCCTTTTGGGACTAAAAAGCGCATCAAAGTGGCGAAGGTTTTTCCATTGCCCAAATGTTTTGGCAATCCAATCGAAGAAGAATGGCGTCTGCCAAAACGCACTTTTAATATTTCTAAACGCATTGACAGGCGTTATCCGTTTGAGGAAACCCTTATTAAGAAATGGACAGAACCACCTGTGGTGGATTCACCTATTGCTAGATTGAATAAAGCCACGGTTATTCCTTTAGAAGACGCTCCGTCTTTTAAAGATCCAGTGGATCGCAAGATAGAAGCTATGTCTCGCACCATGTTTTCCTTGATTGGATCAGCTTTCAGACCAATAATTGCTATTGGTCTGGTTTCGCAGGCTGTAACTGAATGGACCAAGTGGTTACGCCGGGACTTAGAAGAAGTCCCTCAGGCGGTATCAGATTTGTTGGAACAAATGATACAGGGGTTACAGTTTGTATGTGATGCGGTGTTAGACGCCACTCCATTAATGGCGCGAGCATCAGTCTCAGCAGTGGTTCTCAGGCGTACACTGTGGCTAAAAGGTTGGTTAGCCGACCAAGGTTCCAAAAAAGCATTGGCTAATATCCCCTTTTCAGGAGAGCGTCTATTTGGAGCCAACTTAGATGAGATCATTAAGGATCTCACCGGTGGAAAAAGCACCTTTTTACCGCAAAATTTTAAAGGTAGAGGAACTCGTCAAAGACGAGGGCCTTCTTTTTCTGCTCACAAGAGGTTTTTTCGTCCAGCGGGTGAAAAAACTAAGTCCTCCAAAGCTCCTGCAGGAGGCGTCAGGGGTCGTTGGTCGGGCAAGCAAAAGCCCGCCCCCTCCAGACCTGAAGATAAACCATCCAAAGCCTGAAGGTGCGCCCCCACCCATAACTGGGGTGGGGGGACGTCTTCGCCGGTTCCCGGATCCATGGCTTTCCAGAATCCCGGACAAATGGGTTTGCAAAGTCATAAGGTCAGGGTACAAGATCGAGTTTCGATCTCTCCCACCGGCGCGATTCTTCCCTTCCAATATCCGTCTATCCGCAGATCGTTTAGAAGATCTGCGGAGAGCAGTCACAGATTTACTACAACAAGGAGTGGTAGTCCACGTTCCTTGGACAGAACGGTTTCAAGGGTTTTATTCAAACCTGTTTACAATACCCAGGAAAGAGGGCAAAGTGCGTCCAATTCTGGACTTAAGAGCACTCAATTCTTTCGTCAACATAAGAAGATTCAGAATGGAGTCCATTCGCACGGTAGCAGCCTTCCTGCATCCAGGGGATGTCCTAGCGTCCATAGACATCAAGGACGCCTATCTTCACATTCCCATTTTCGCAGGACATCAGCGTTTTCTACGCTTTTCCGTAGAGGAGAACCACTATCAGTTTGTGGCGTTACCTTTCGGTCTCGCCACGGCTCCGCGGGTCTTCACAAAGGTGTTGGCCCCAATGTTGGCACTTCTGCGCCAAAGAGGTATATCGATTCTAGGTTACCTAGACGATCTTCTGCTTCATGCAGAGTCTCCTCAGACCTTGCTACAAAACATAGAAATTACTATGATTTCTTTACAGGAATTTGGGTGGCTGGTGAACCAGCAAAAGTCATTTCTGGTTCCCACCCAGAGGCTCGAATATCTGGGTCTAATTCTAGACACAGTCAGGACAAGAGTTTTCCTTCCGGTAGGGAAACTCCGAAAGATTCAATCAGCAGTCCAGTTGTTACTGTCCAACAGCTGGTCTTCCCTTCGGACTTGCATGAGGGTTCTGGGGTTGATGGTGGCTTCATTCGAAGCAGTTCCATTTGCCCAGTCCCATACCCGAATTCTTCAGCAAGAGATTCTTCTCAGATGGAATCGGAATCCGGAATCCCTGGACAATCAGATCCGATTGAGCAAACAGACCAGAGAGTCTCTGGTATGGTGGCTTCGGTCTCCGATGCTCAGCCAGGGAAAGTCATTTCTGCCAATATATTGGACGACAGTGACCACGGATGCCAGTCTATCCGGATGGGGAGGAATTCTCGGTCAGTTATCTGTCCAGGGACTTTGGTCCCCGGAAGAATCCAGGTTACCGATAAATGTATTGGAACTGAGAGCGATCAGACTTTGTCTGATTCACTGGACCGAGCAGCTCCAGGGCAGCTCGGTTCGGATCCAGTTGGACAATGCCACGGCCGTGGCTTATGTCAATCACCAGGGGGGCACCAAGAGTGTCCGAGCGGCCAAAGAAGTGGCTTGCATTCTTCGCTGGGTGGAACGATTTGTTCCAGCAATCTCTGCGGTGTTCATTCCGGGGGTGGAGAATTGGCAGGCAGATTATCTCAGCCGTCAGACCCTGGATCAGGGGGAATGGTCCCTCCATCCAGACGTTTTCCACCAGTTGTGCCTACGGTGGGGCACCCCGGATGTGGATCTGTTGGCATCACGATTCAACAGGAAAGTTCAGAGATTCGTGGCTCGCTCCCGCGATCCTCTAGCAGAAACCGCAGACGCACTGATCGCCCCGTGGGGGCAATACCAGCTAATATATGCCTTCCCTCCTCTTGCGTTACTGCCAAGACTTCTTCGCAGAATAGAGGAGGAAGGAATCCCAGTAATCCTGGTAGCTCTGGACTGGCCTCGTCGAGCTTGGTACGCCGACATGGTCAGACTGGTGGCGGACGTCCCGTGGAGACTTCCTCTCAGGGAAGATCTACTGTCTCAGGGACCGATCTTCCATCCTGCTTTACGATCGCTGGCTTTAACGGCCTGGCTATTGAGACCCAGGTGCTGAAGGACAAAGGTTTGTCAGCTTCAGTTATTCCTACTCTAGTTGAAGCAAGGAAAGCGACTTCCAGAAAGATTTATCATCGCACATGGAAGTCCTACATTGCATGGTGTGAACCTTTGGGGTTCCGTCCTCGGTCTTATTCGATTAGTCGAATATTGACTTTTCTGCAACAAGGGGTTGAGCAGAAACTGGCCTTGAGTACTATCAAGGGTCAGGTCTCAGCATTAGCCATCTTCTTTCAGAAGCCTTTGGCTACTCATTCCTTGGTGCGGAATTTCATCCAGGGGGTGCGACATCTGGCTCCGCCAGTGCACGCGCCGTTACCCCCCTGGGATCTTAATTTAGTGTTGTCGGTTCTTCAGAAACCTCCCTTTGAAGATATTAGGGAGATTCCTCTACCCACGTTGTCCCAGAAGGTGGCCTTCTTGGTGGCTATTACTTCTGCACGCAGGGTGTCAGAACTGGCCGCATTATCTTGTCGTTCACCATATCTGGTGGTTCATAGAGATAAGGTGGTTCTTCGTCCGAATCCATCCTTCCTACCAAAAGTGGTTTCAGAATTTCATCTGAATGAAGAAATTGTATTACCTTCCCTGTGTCCTAAGCCCAGTCATCCTCGGGAGTTTGCGTTACACTCCTTGGATGTGGTCCGGGCGATCAGGGTATACTTGAAAACGACAGACTCGTTTCGCAAGACGGATTCACTTTTTGTGATCCCAGATGGACCCAAAAAGGGGTTGCCTGCATCTGCCGCAACCATTTCCAGATGGATCAGACAGACGGTAGTACAGGCTTATTCTATTAAGGGTCGGGAGCCCCCGTTCCCTGTTAAGGCGCACTCCACTCGGGCACTTAGTGCGTCATGGGCCTTTCGCCATCAGGCGTCAGTAGTCCAGGTGTGCAAGGCGGCTACCTGGTCGTCGGTGCATACCTTTTCTAAACATTATAAAGTTGATGTAATGGCATCGTCTGATGCCTCGTTTGGCCGCAAGGTTTTGCAGGCCGCAATTTGAGGAGACCAGTGGTCTACCTCGAGGGTTTTTTCCGTTGGAAAATTTTTCTTTAGTCTCATTCTTTGTTTATAATGAGCCTTTAAAACTTCTAGTTTGGCACCGGTTGGGCCTTCTAGATTGGATTTGATTTTGTCAATCCCACCCCTCATTTGTGGCACTGCTTCTGGATGTCCCAGCTCTTGAGAATCAAGAAGACTACGTCTGTCAATGAGCGATAGAGAAAAATGGATTTTTGTAAGAACTTACCGTAAAATCCTTTTCTCTTAAGCTCATTGACAGACGTAGTACCCGCCCCTCTATCATTGAGTTGGGTTGGGTTAAATTCTCTGTACTGCTTTAAACAGAACTGATTCCCTGTAGCAGAGAGAGGGAGGATATACCCTCAGGGACTGCCCCTAGGGTGGAGCCAGAACGTTTTGTCATTCTGCCTAGTCCTACTCCTGCGGAGACAACATAACCCAGCTCTTGAGAATCAAGAAGACTACGTCTGTCAATGAGCTTAAGAGAAAAGGATTTTACGGTAAGTTCTTACAAAAATCCATTTATTTTTGCAAAATTTACGCTTTTTTTTTGTTTATAGCGCATGATCAAAAAATCGCACAGGTGATCAAATACCACCAAAAGAAAGCTCTGTTTGTGGGAAAAAAAGGACGTGAAATTCGTTTAGGTACAGCTTCGCACGGCCACGCAATTGTCCGTTAAAGTCACACAGTAAAAAAATCGCAAAAAACCCCCTGGTCAGGAAGGGGGTAAAATCTTCCGGGGCTTAAGTGGTTAAAGAGTAGAAAGAGGTTTGGGGTGGTAGAAGGGGCAAAACTTAATCCCCGACTGAGTAGGGCAGATTCTTCGTTAGATAAAGTGTATGTGGAAAGATTAAAATCTTTATAGTCTGCTGTTTGTTTCTGTTTGGTGATCTTCGATTTGTTTCAACAGCCTCTGTGATGTCATCCAAAAATGCAGGGTAAAGCTCTTTCATGCAACAAAGAAGCCATATCTAAACATGATCCAGAAATGCTACTATCTTCTCTGGGCCATAGCTCATTTAAAATGGTCTGTTGCAAAGTTTGGCCACCCACCAAAAGAAGAATCCTTGTAGAGACAGGTATATTCTCTGCAAGTTTGTGTACAATTTTGGTATAATGCAACCTACTATGTAATATCAAACCAACATTCTTTCCTATTTGTGGCTATGATAAACCAAAGAAACTACGCTATACAGGGCTTTCATTGAGTGAGAGGGTTATGGGGAATAGAAGGTTTCACTTTAAGACCCGGTCCACACTAGCGCGACTTGTCAGGCGACTTGTCAGCCTGACAAGTCGCGCTCCTTCGCAGTCCATTGACTGCTACAGGACCCATTCTAATAGGAGCGACACAAGTCGCTCCGACTTAGAAAAAGGGTCCTGTACTACTTCGGGGCGACCTCGGAGCGACTTGCATAGACTTCCATTATGTGAAGTCCATGCAAGTCGCTCCGAAGTCGTGGTGCATGGGAATGCACACTTTCGCCCCCGAAGTAGTACAGAGTCGTGTCGCCCCCAGTGTGAACTGACTCTAAAGGTCTTCATGTCTCCACCACGTACAACACTGCAAAAAAGTTTACATAATAAACAATTTTATGTAACTTTTTTGTAACTTGTCCCAGAAGATAACAATTGAAATGTAATTGATGGTTATGAAATAAATGGAGAATTTCCTTTCTGCATTTATTTATACAAAGGACTCAGCAGCTATGAATTCAGGAACACCTTCAGACTTTTAATCTCAGTATTTCCTCTACTGCAGCAATGTATTATCAGCTCAGACGTTATCAAGGAAACTGTTTATTATTCATATGTCTCAGACTTGTTGTGGATAAATCTGTGTGGAATCTTATTCTTCTCAAGTGTGTATGAGTCAGCCAGCTGGAGGTCCCAAGATATCTTAGAGAAAGTAACAAGTTCATCTGCCTGTGTTATTTCCTTATGCCGCTGAGCCCTGGGCCTGCCTCTTGTTTTTGAAAATGTTACCGTATAACTGTCTAGAAACTAAGGATGAGATTTTGTTTCACCACAGGTTGGGTTTACTGCAAATCCAGGGGTTTCATAGTTTGCGGTTCAGGCAAATTTATGGTCCAGTTCAAATTTTACCTTAACCACTTTACCACCGGAGGATTTTGCTGTCTTACGTCCAGGCCACTTTTTGAGATTCGGCACTGTGCTATTTTAACTGACAATTACGCGGTCGTGCGATGTCGTACCCAAACAAAATTTACGTTCTTTTTTTTCTCACAAAAAGAGCTTTCTTTTGGTGGTATTTGATCACCTGTGCGAGTTTTAGTTTTTGCGCTATAAACAAAAAAATAGCGTTTATTTTGAAAAAATAACAATATTTTTAACATTTTTTTATATGAAATTCCCCCCCAAAAAATGTAAAAATCTATTTTTTTTTACATTTTTGGCCAATTTGTTTTCTGCTACCTATGTTTGGTAAAATAAATCACAATAAACTTATTTTGATTGGTTTGCGCAAAAGTTATTGCGTTTACTAACTAAGGGAAAGATTTCTGTCATTTTTGGTGTTTTTTTTTTTTTAACGAGTAATAGCGGCGATCTGCGATTTTTTTTGCAGGACTGCGACATTGCAGCGGACAGATCGGACCCTTGACTGACATTTTTGACACTTTTGGGGGTACCAGTGACATTACTGCAGTAATCAGTGCTATATATATGCACTGTTACTGTAAAAATTACACTGGCAGGGAAGGGGTTAATTTTATTGGAGAGGGAGGGGTTAATGTATGCCTGGTGCTTACTGACGTGTGTGGGGGGAGGTGACTGAATGACACAGGGACAGATCGCAGGTTCAGCTATGCTGAACACTGCAATCTGTCACTCCCTGTCACTTAGGAGATCCGCCCGCTCTGTTTACACAGGCGGGCGGATCTCCAAACTAGATTCCCCAACGATCGGGGAAGAGCAGCGGCGATCGCCGCTGCTCCTCCCCTGGCCCGACTCCCGCTGTGAATGAAAACAGCGGGAGCGCGCCTACAGGGGGAGGAATCCAGCGACGTAGTACGATAACGAACCACTTTGCCGCAGTACGGTCAATGTGACCGGTCGGCAAGTGGTTAAGAACCCATAATGCCCTGCCTGATTTAACTATAGTCAGCAGAGTTGGAAAGGCCAATAATTGGGATCTTATTGTGTGCAAGACCCCTTACTATAAAAGAGTGAGTTCCCAGTAGTCATTTGTTTGTGTGCGTGGGTAGTTTAAAGAAAGTGGAGTCTGTGTTGGCTGCTATATGGTGCTGTACTATGCTATATTGGGCTCAATTATTTTGGATTGCAGGGTGGTAGGCTACATATTCTCATGTACCCCCAGAAACTCAAATTCACAGTTCAGAGACCCAACAGTCCATTTAACATTTTGTGTGTGTCAGCAACAACTGTAATTTCTGCTTAGCTGCTGAGCCCCATTGCAGCGTTTTTGTTTTTTTAATTGGGTTTTAAATGAATTTCCCATTCATGTGCAGCAGCCCCCCTAATACTCACCTGAGCCCCATCTTGACCCAATGATGTTGCATGAGAGACTCGGCTGTCTGGGACTCTCCCTGATTGACTGAGACACACAGCGGGCACCATTGGCTCCCGCTGCTGTCAATCAAAGTCAGTGAGCCAATAAGGAGAGAGAGAGAGGGGGTGGGGCTGAGCCCAGCTCTATGGCTGAATGGACACAAAGAGCAACGGTGTGGCTCAGGTGCCCCCCAGGATGCTTGCTCTGGGGGCACTCTGCAGGAGGGAGGGCCCAGGAGCGCAGACGAGGGACCCGAGAAGAAGAGGATCTGGGCTGCACTGTGCAAATCCACTCTACAGAGCAGGTAAGTATAACATGTTTGTTATTTTTAAGCACAAAAAACAAGACTTTAGTATCACTTTCAGGATTGGTAAAAATATATTACACTTTTGTTTTTTAGGTTTAGATCCAGTTTAAATTCCCCTGACTTCTCTGTCAAGATCGATGGCACAACTATCAACGTGTCCCTGCATGCCAGGATGCTAGGTGTAATCCTGGACTCTGAACTCTCCTTTCGCCCCCACATGCAATTACTGTCCAAAGGTTGCCATCTCAATCTCCACAACATCTCCAAAATACGCCCCTTCCTAATCAATGACACCACAAACCTTCTAATTTGTTCCATGGTTATCTCTCACCTCGACTACTTCAACTTCCTGCTCATTGGATTATCTTTAGAGAGTCTTTCCCCCTTCAGTCCATCATGAATGCTGCTGCCAGACTCATCCACCTTACCAAACTTTCAGTGTCTGCTACCTATATCTGCCAATTGCTTCACTGGCTTCACCCAACAAATTTAATTCAAAATATTAATAATAACTTACAAAGTCATCCACAACTCAGACCCCACCTATATTCACTAATCTTGTCTCAAAATACCAACCAAACTATCCTCTCAACTCCTCTCGAGACCTCCTGCTCTCTAGCTTCCTTGTCACCTCCTACCATGCTTGACTCCAGAACTTTTCCTGAGCCTCTCTCACCCTATGGAACTCCCTACCCCAATCTGCCTGACTATCTCCTACTCAGTCCCCTTTTAGGTGATTCCTGAAGACCCTTCTCTTCAGAGAAGCCTATTCTGCCCCCACCTAACAACTGTACTGTTATTTTCTTCATCAGCTCATCCCTCACAGTTATTACCTTTTTGACCCTCCGTTTGAGATTGTAAGCTCTAAAGAGCAGGGCCCTCTGATTCCTCCTTTTTTTGGAACTGTATTGTAACTGTACTGTCTGCCCTCATATTGCAAAGCACTACACAAACTGTTGGCGCTATATAAACACTGTATAATAACAATAATACTACAAAAATTCACTTACTAGTGTAGCAGGTTTTCCAGGCCTGTGGCCTGATGTGGGTCTGCCATTGTCACCGGTTATCTCTCCAGCCCATGTGAGCTGCGACCCTGGGTGTGAACACTGAGACATGGACGACTCCGGCATCTTGGTTTTGTGGTTTGTATTGTAGTAAAGGGGGATGGTAGAGTGTTGGTCGAGTGAGTGGGATACTCCTTTAGGCTTAACTAATTACACTTGAGACTTAATCCTGTAAAAATGCCCGTTGGCGCTCCTTGACGCCAGCCGACGCCAGCCAACGCTCACTAACACTGAGAACACACTGTAGCTTGCTAGAAGTGCTGGATCCTCGACAATAAGTCCAGAAGACCCAGGACTGGGAATTGTAGAATTACTGACACTGCTGTACTGCAAAGTCACTGAATACTCCCCTCCCGCCCTGCACTGGCTTGAGGTAGTACGTTGTAGATTTCTGTAAAGCTGCAACTGTTAACTGACACACTCTATACAATTCAGGGCCCAACTGCAGGTGCCCCCTTTACCTTGAATTCTTCAGGGTTCACTGACTATGTACCCCCCTCTGTAACTTCAGGGTCCTCAACCTAGGTACCCCCTTTTAGCTAGCTGGCACTGGATCCCAGAACCTCTTCCGGAGTGGTCCCCTCTGACTCTGGCAGACCCCCAGGGGCATTCCGCAGTACTCACGACCTGTGAAGGCTTTCATGGGACTGGACCCCTCTCACGCTCCACAGGCTCTCAGCACACCGGATCCCCTCAGCTCAACACTCTCTGGATCCTCAGACGACACCCCGAGACATCCGCTTCCTCAGACAGGAGGAGAGACAGCCATTCTCTCCCTCCTGGGACTCTGCTCCCGCCAAAGACACCCTGTCACGCACTTCCCCCAAACCTATACCCACTCCCAGAATCCTTTGCAGCATAATCTTCCTTCTGGGGTAGTTACAAGCTTGGATGTGTCCCCTGATTGGGCTTCCCACACTGCCCTATGAGAAGCCTCTCACAGGAGCCAGTAGGGATACTTCTCCCCTCAGCAGGCACATCTGGAAACCATGACACCCTAGCTAAATAAATCACAGCCCTGCTGTTAGGCAGACAAGGCCCACTATACATTTACCTAGCACCTACCTGTAGGGTGCTACACCAGTAATTGACCCACTACCATGATGATGCTGAGGGTTGACTGGAGAATACATTGGAGCACAGCGCCTAATAAGGATGATAGTGAACAGATAAAGGTGCAATGGATGGCTTCAATAGTTCACTCAATAGATGGTTCACCTTATGCCAGAAATTAGAGATGTGTGGTGAACATCCAGTTGCCGCAGGTTGACCCTCTTTACTGCAGATCCCAGTTCAGACTAAATGATCCATTCACCCTCATAATTAGTAAAATTATATTTGCTGAGAAGAGTTTTGGAAAATAAAAATGGTATTCATAATAACGCACCAAACATGGTGTAATCAGACATATAGTAGTTTGAGGTTCTTCAATAAAGTTTTCAGTGTAAATACTTTAGGAACATAAGCTCAGAAGCTAAGCTCCTCTATTATGTGATTATTATGTGATTTCAGAAGCTCAGCCTAGGGTTTCAATAAAAAAATTACCAAACTCTACTTAAAATGGTGACCACTTATATTTAGGAACACGATGTACACTGAAGGTGTTGACTGCCTTCCAGGATCAGGTCACAGATAAACATGCTAGAAAGAAAAGTAGAACAGTAGCTTATTTTTCTAAATTTGCACAGGTACAGAACAATGATGGTTGCTAGGCAATGTAACCAGGCAGGCGATCTAAATTAAGTGCTAAGATTCCCCAGCTCAAAGCTAAGCTCCTGGAAAATTGATTTATACATTGAACAGGTGTTGGATGTACCGCGATATCATTTTTATTTACTTGATTCCTTTTCAATGCATCTCATCCATTCTGACCCATTGGTTTCATTATGATGTATACAGCTGTAGAGAAATGTGAAAGCTCACCAGCTAGTAACGATGAAGGATGAAGTCAGATGCAGGAAAATGTGAATACAGTAACATACAGTACAGTATATACAATGGCTGCCTGCCATAAGAAAAATATGGAGGTTACCATTGCTGGCCTCCTCCCAAAAATACTAGCTGCATGGCTATAGCAAAGTTTAATACTTGTAACCCCTTCCCGCCCAGACTATCATAAAATGACTGCCGGCCAGGAGCCCCATTATCCTGGATGATGTCCTCCCAGGATCGCGCCTCACCTGTGCCCCACAGGCCGCGCTCTGGCGCAATCTGTCACCTACTGACATATTAGTCTACCAGCCTGTTGCCAGTACCATGTGATTGCTGTGACCAATCACAGCACATTACATACCATTCTACACAATGAATGGCTTTGATCAATGCCATTTATTGTGTACTACTGTGTCGATCTCTGTGATTGGTCACAGTGATCACATTGTACAGAGAGAGCCATTCACAGCCTATCTGTAACATGTGATTAGCTGTGGGCAATTACAGCTAATCACAACAATACATACTGAATGAATCCATTTCATTCAGTAAAAATGACTGTTTATAACAGTGATATTCACTCTAAGGCTCGGTTCACACTACGTCGCTCCGACTTAGGGGGCGACCTGTGAAGTCGCGTGCAGCGCGACTTCGGCGCGACTTGCACAGACTTCATAAAATGAATGCCTATGCAAGTCACTCCAGGTCGCCCCGAAGTAGTACAGGACCCTTTTTCTAAGTCAGAGCGACTATTAGAACGTGTCGCTCCTATTAGAACGGCTCCTGTACCAGTCAATGGACCGCGACAGTGCGTGACTTGTCAGCCTGACCAAGTCGCCTGACAAGTCGGACTAGTGTGAATAGACACTTATAAGCAATCATAGCATGTATAAAAAAAAAACAAACAAACCCTGATCACTTCCCCAGAGTAGTACAGTGTTACTGTGGTAACACTGCATTGCTCTGGTCACTGTAATTAAAAAAAGATATTAAGAAAAAAAGTGATGAAAACATTTTTAAAAATGAGGAAAAAAAAAAGATTTTCTTCTTTACATATTGTCACCAGTCAATGTCCCTGAACACCTCCATTGCAGTTATATGATGATGCTATACTGCACTGGTGACAATATATAAAAAAAACAAAAAATCTATTTTTCTTAATTTCTTTATTTTCCAAAAAAAGTAACAATGTATTACAACTTAAAACACACCATTCCTCTTACTAAATACTTTGGACTGTCTACTTTCCAAACAGTCATCATTTAGGGGATATTTGTACTATTTGGCATTTTTGGTCCTCAAGAAATGAAATAGGTCATCAATACATCAGGATTGATTCATGTACAGTATATACAGGTATATACCATAGTTTATGGACTATAATTTTCGTACAGACTAAATAAAATATACTGATTTGGGTTATTTTCATCAATAAAATGTAGCAGTATACATATTGGCCTAAATAAAGACCGCAGAGGTGATCAAATACTACCAAAAAAGATCTATTTGTGGGAAAAAAGGACATACATTTTATTTTGGGAAAAGTGTTGCACGGCCGCGCATTTGTCAGTTAACCACTTCAATACAGAGCCCTTTCGCTCCCTTCCTGCCCAGGCCAATTTTCAGCTTTCAGCGCTGTCACACTTTGAATGACAAATGCACGGTCATGCTACACTGTACCCATATGAGATTTTTATAACATTTTTCACACAAATAGAGCTTTCTTTTGGTGGTATTTAATCACAGCTGGGTTTTTTATTTCTTACTTAAAAAAAAGAAAAAAGACAAAATTTTGAAAAAAAAAAGTTTTTCTTATTTTCTGTCAGTAATTTTTGAAAATAAGTAATTTTTCTCCTTCACTGATGTGCGCTGATGGGGCGGCACTGATGGGCACTGATGAGGTGGCACTTATGGGCACTGATGAGGTGGCACTTATGGGCACTGATGAGGAGGTACTCATATTGCGCACTGATGGGCACTGATAGGTGGCACTGATGAGCACTGATAGGCGGCACTGATGAGCACTGAAAGGGAGCACTGATAGGCGGCACTGACGGGCAACATTGATAGGCACTGACGGGCAGCACTGACGGGCAGCACTGATGGGCAGCACAGATGAGCAGGCACTGATGGGCACTGACTGGCAGCACTATGGGCACTGATTGAGTGCACCGATGGGCACTGTTTTTTACTTTATTGTAATCAGGGCACTGTAGACTCCCCTTTGAGGAGGTGCCGCTGATCGGCTCTCCTCGCCACACACTCTGACAGTTTGAGGCGAGGAGAGCCGGTTAACGGCACTTCCTCATTTACATGTGACCGGCTGTGATTGGACACAGCCGATCACATGGGTAAAGAGCCAAGTCATTGGCTCTTTCCCAAGTTCGAGGTCGTGCCATGTCCTGAAAACACGGCGCGGCCACAATCTCCACACTGCGTGCCCCCGCGGGCACACGAGAGCAGCCGTTCTAGGGCGCTGTCATATGATGTCGTCCCAGAACAAGAGCTGCACCGCTCCGCTATCATTTGACGGTGGTCAGGCGGCAAGTGGTTAAGATAACACAATGCCGTATTGCAAAAAATGGCCTGGTCATGGGGGGGGGGGAGGGGGGATCTTCCAGAGGGCAAGTGGTTAAAGCAGAGGTAAGGCCATACTCCTGCTTTATAATTGGGCACCTACAGTGAAGGAAAATCCCCTGCTGACTTTGTACATTTGCCCACTGACAAAGAAATGGTCAGTATATAATTTTAATGGTTAATGTTTATTTTAACAGTGAGAGACAGAATAATAACAAAAATATCCATAAAAAAAGTTTGAAAAGTTTGCATTTTAATGAGTGAAATATTTATTTGACCCCTTCGCAAAACATGACTCAGTACTTGGTGGCAAAACCCTTGGCAATCACAGCGTTCAGACGTTTCTTGTAGTTGGTCACCAGGTTTGCACACATCTCAGGAGGGATTTTGTCCCACTCCTCTTTCCAAGTCATTAAGGTTTCGAGGCTGACGTTCAGTGACTCGAAAACATATTTTCTATGGTATTAAGTAGGGATCGACCGATTATCGGCAAAGCCGATTGTCGGAGGGCTGATATTCACTTTTGCCGATATATCGGTATCGGCCCCCGGAACATGCCGATATTACCGATATTCCAAATAAGTGACCCTTTCCACCACACCACATGAGAATCACTCCTCTTTGTAATTCCACTCACCAAAAGGTGAACGACGTTAATGAGCCTTATATTAACAATCCTATGTCAGGGTCTGACCGAGACTAGTCTTCTCCTCCTCCAAACATTAGGTAGTGGTGCTCATGTAAGGGTAAATGATGTCACATAGCATAATTCTGTTTACAAAAGTTATTGAATAAACATAAGTGATACCTGGGTGATACTGCTCCGTCCGGCATACAATCTCGGAGGTCACATGGTCACACCTTACGGCAAGTGGGTGAGAGATACCAGTCTACCAGCAGATCTGCTAATGTGGAATTGCTTATATCTTTTGTACATATGTGAATGGCATTTCAAGTGTGTATGTTTATTCAATAACATTTGTAAACGGAATTATGCTATGTGACATCATATTACCCTTACATGAGAATCACCACCTAATGGTTGGAGGAGGAGAAAACTAGTCTCAGTCAGACCCTGACATAGGATTGTTAATACAAGGCTCATTAACGTTTACCTTTTGGTGAGTGGAATATTGTGAAACTGATGTCCCTGCAAGTGAAATCTGTGCGGTTTTTCTATCAGTTTTCATGCAGGTAAGGTGTGAAGAGCGAGCCTTTAATGTTAAAAATTTTAATAAACAAACATTAACATGTTCAGTACCAGATTTGTGTCAAAAATTGTCTTTATTTTTCAAAACTTTAAATGTACAAAATATGGGGCCATATCGACCGATACCGTTACATTTTGACCAAAATATCTGTGTCGGTATCGGCCCTGAAAAAAAATGTATCGGTCTATCCCTAGTATTAAGGAGTGGAGACTGGCTAGGCCACTCCAGGACCTTAATGTGCTTCTTCTTGAGCCACTCCTTTGTTGCCTTGGCTGTGTGTTTTGGGTCAATGTCATGCTGGAATACCCATTTTCAATGCCCTGGCTGAGGGAAGAGGGTTCTCACCCAAGATTTGACGATACATGGCCCCGTCCATTGTCCATTTGATACGGTGAGGTTGTCATGTCCGCTTAGCAGAGAAACAGCTCCAAAGCATAATGTTTCCACCTCCATGTTTGAAAGTGGGGATGGTCATTGGACGTATTCCTCCTTCTCCAAACACGGCAAGTTGAGTTGATGCCAAAGAGCTCCATTTTGGTCTCATCTGACCACAACACTTTCACCCAGTTCTCCTTTGAATCATTCATATGTTCATTAGCAAACTTCAGACAGGCCTGTACATGTGCTTTTTTGAGCAGGCTGACCTTGCAGATGCTGCAGGATTCCAGTCCTTCATGGCATAGTGTGTTACCAATTGTTTTCTTGGTGACTATGATCCCAGCTGCCTTGAGATAATTGACAAGATTCTCCTGTGTAGTCCTGGGCTGATTCCTCACCATTCTCATGATCGTTGAAACTCCACGAGGTGAGATCTTGCATGGAGCCCCAGACTGAGGGAGATTGACAGTTTTTTTGTGTTTTTTTTTCCATTTGCGAATAATCGCACCAACTGTTGTCACCCTCTCACCATTCCAGCCTTGTGCAGGTCTGCAATCTTGTCCCTGACATTCTTGGACAGCTCTTTGGTCTTGGCCTCGGTGGAGAGATTGGAATCTGATTGATTGATTGCTTCTGTGGACAGGTGTCTTTTAAACAGGTAACAAGCTGAGATTAGGAGCACTTCCTTTAAGAGAGTGCTCCTAATCTCAGCACGTTACCTGTATAGAAAACACCTGGGAGTCAGAAATCTTGCTGATTGATAGGGGATCAAACACTAATTTCACTCATTAAAATGCAAATCAATTTATAACTTCTTTTGAAATGTGTTTGTCTGGATATTTTTGTTGTTATTCTATTTCTCACTGGTAAAATAAACCTACCATTAAAATTATAGACTGATCATTTCTTTGGCAGTGGGCAAATGTACAAAATCAGCAGGGGATCAAATACTTTTTCCTCTCACTGTAAGTTAATTGGGAAGGCAGTGGGATGTGCCGCCTCTACTGCATATACCACTGTATATGCAGTAGATTGTAAGTTTTCATGAGCAGGGTCCTCCTAACCCTATTGTATTGACATGTATTGTAATTGTACAACCTCCTTTTACGTTGAAAATTGCTGCACAAACCGTTCTTGATTTAGAAATATAATGATGATGTAGCACCCTACAAGGTAGGTGCTAGGTAAAGTATAGTGGGCCAGGATTTTCAGCTGGGCTGTCATGTCTCCCAGGTGTGGCTGTTGAGACTGGAGAGTCTCCCCACTGTGCTCTATGAGAGGGTTCTCATTGGGCAGTGGAGGAAACCCAGCCAATGGCACACTCAGGCCTGTATCTACCCCAGAAAGGCAGATTCTGCTGCCCACCAGTGGGATCGCCTTACTCTCCTTCAGCCTCTCTAATGGTTTGGACGCCCTCAGTAGAAGTCACTTGCTGACGAAACGCGTCAGACGTGGTCACGTAATCACGCAAGAAGCCCTCGTCACGCTGACCCCTCGAGGCTCGTAGCCAGGTACCGGGCTCCGGGCACACAGGACGGATGTTAGCGGTAGGACTGTCGGCTTTCATGCTATAATGCTGATATGAATTTGTTGTCTTGTAAGTGCAATTGTTGAAGGGTGATTGTTTTGGGAATAAAGGCGTACCTAATTTTACTGGATTACGCTATGTTGCCTCTTTATTACTATTCCCTATGCAAATGGTCCATATGCTGGTGAGACGATATCATCTGTCAGCTGACGGCGGTCCCCGTGAAACCCATTAGGGAGGCTGAAGGAGAGTAAGGCGATCCCACTTGCTTGTTTGGCACAAATATATAAAAAGGTGTTCTGTTCAGCGGTCAGAACTAAAAATGGTTAAATGGTCAAAACAAATATAGGGACACGGGTATTCTATATTTTAAATAATAACAAGTTTATTAATGAAAATTTGGACTTATAATCATAACCGTACAGTATATAATTCTTTATGTACCAGTATATTCATGAGGAACAAGACATACAACATAAAACGATAAACATATAACAAAGTACCGGCCGGTGCATATTAATTCAATCACAGGGCTAATTTTCACTATTTTGGTTAAATACCGGGAGTATATCTTCCTGTGATTAGTGTCTGTGGATAAACGGAGTGTAGTACAAAAAAAAGAGTGGTGGTGGTTTTAAAGTTTAAGATGTTCTGAAAAAATTGCGGTTTTGGAAGGTAGGTCTGATAGGATGGCTATTTTCTGTTTAGCATCTTTGAAAAGTAAATTCTGGGGTGCCGGTGTGCAGTCCGGAGTCTGTCCTAATACTTTTGACTCCTGTGGTAATTACCATTGCTTCACCTTTTCACATTTCCTCCCTTTTACTTTTCCAGATACTGGTTGGGTAAGTGATTTCTCAGCGGTTTGTAGACAGAAAGAGATGGGGATTTCCTGTGATTCGTTATCACCTATGGTTCCCTTTTATGGCGGGTGTATAGAGTGGTGTCAGGGGTATTTGCTGGTGGTTGATAATACCGTATCTCTTTTTGGGACTATGCAGAGTGTTTTTTGTAGGGCGGATAGTTGTTGGGTTTTAACTTTAAACGTTATTTCTCCCAGGGTGTCTTTAAGTCCTTCCTCCCACTCTGTCAGCTGTTTTTTTGCCGATGTTTCACCCCTCTACTGATGTGTATCAGTGCGTTTGGGGACTATGCAGAGTGTGCTTATACAGGGCGGGTAGGTAATGGTTATAACAATACATCTCCTCCGGTACCCGTCTATTCCAATGCACCGCTCACCTATTGTTTTTCCCCACTCTGTCAGCTATTGGCTGATTCTTCACCCCTTCTTCCGTCGTGTTCCAGTAAAGTCTTGTACTTACCTGACCTTCACTCTATAGCCGCTCGTTCCGTCTTCTATCTTCCGCTGTTTCCTTGTTGCGGTCGCCGATCCTCGACCTTTCGCTTCCGTTTGCTTTCTCCGTTGTCCGCGTCTGAGACACTGGTGGGCGTGCCGGCGGTGGTGATGACGTCAACGCGTTTCGCTTCTAAGTGGCGTAGCTTCGTCTGGACGTACGTAAGCCCGATGCCTGTGCCCTATAAGTACTTGTCTCCACAGGTGATCGGGTTTAGCTCATAATTACATGATCCGGGATTTCCTCAATCATTTCTAGTCATACACCGGATTATTTCATTATGCATTGGATGCTTTTACTTATCTATCTTCAATTTGGACATGTAACAGTATTATACATGCTGTCTTTAATTTGCAGCCTTGACTCAAAATTACTTTTATTGGGGGATACTCTTGACTTTCATTCCACAGACGATATTGTTGCCGATCTGTCTGTGTATGTCTCCTATTTTTGAAAAAAAGTTTTTTGTTTTTTCCAAAAAACAGGTAATAAATTTCGGGCATTTCTACATTACAGGACAACATGATGACAACATTTACAGTGACATAATTACTGGATTTTTTTGATTCAGCTGGGGTATATGTGTATGTGTTAGATTTTGGGATAATATGTTTTACAGGATTTTTAACTTTTTGCAGTAAGGACCTCCTTTTCTATGTTTCTCTTTCTTTTTCTTGTTTGTATGTGTGGGTTTCATTACTTTGAGATGGCTACATTACCGTTACTTCTTCTTATTTCTCTTACTTCTCAAGGAATACCTGAAGGTTCATTTCTGTGTTTAACCCTGTTGGTATCAGGCTCTTTAAATTAAATATCCACCATTTTTCCTTTTGTAGGAGGATACGGTTGAAGTCACCCCGTCTAGGGGAGATTTTCAGTTCATAAATTCCTTTAATTTTTGTTCCTTTCAGGTTTCCATTATGGTATTCGGTATAATGTCTCGCTAGTGGTTTGTCTGGATTCTTTTCTTTTATTTCCCTCATATGTTCGCCAATGCGGATTCTTAGTTGTCGTTTTGTTTTACCTATGTAATTTTTGTTTATTACATAGGTAAAACAAAACGACAACAAAAAACAAAAATAGGAGACATACACAGACAGATCGGCAACAATATCGTCTGTGGAATGAAAGTCGAGAGTATCCCCCAATAAAAGTAATTTTGAGTCAAGGCTGCAAATTAAAGACAGCATGTATAATACTGTTACATGTCCAAATTGAAGATAGATAAGTAAAAGCATCCAATGCATAATGAAATAATCCGGTGTATGACTAGAAATGATTGAGGAAATCCCGGATCATGTAATTATGAGCTAAACCCGATCACCTGTGGAGACAAGTACTTATAGGGCACAGGCATCGGGCTTACGTACGTCCAGACGAAGCTACGCCACTTAGAAGCGAAACGCGTTGACGTCATCACCACCGCCGGCACGCCCACCAGTGTCTCAGACGCGGACAACGGAGAAGCGAAAGGTCGAGGATCGGCGACCGCAACAAGGAAACAGCGGAAGATAGAAGACGGAACGAGCGGCTATAGAGTGAAGGTCAGGTAAGTACAAGACTTTACTGGAACATGACGGAAGAAGGGGTTAAGAATCAGTCAATAGCTGACAGAGTGGGGAAAAACAATAGGTGAGCGGTGCATTGGAATAGACGGGTACCGGAGGAGATGTATTGTTATAACCATTACCTACCCGCCCTGTATAAGCACACTCTGCATAGTCCCCAAACGCACTGATACACATCAGTAGAGGGGTGAAACATCGGCAAAAAAACAGCTGACAGAGTGGGAGGAAGGACTTAAAGACACCCTGGGAGAAATAACGTTTAAAGTTAAAACCCATCAACTATCCGCCCTACAAAAAACACTCTGCATAGTCCCCAAAAGAGATACGGTATTATCAACCACCAGCAAATACCCCTGACACCACTCTATACACCCGCCATAAAAGGGAACCATAGGTGATAACGAATCACAGGAAATCCCCATCTCTTTCTGTCTACAAACCGCTGAGAAATCACTTACCCAACCAGTATCTGGAAAAGTAAAAGGGAGGAAATGTGAAAAGGTGAAGCAATGGTAATTACCACAGGAGTCAAAAGTATTAGGACAGACTCCGGACTGCACACCGGCACCCCAGAATTTACTTTTCAAAGATGCTAAACAGAAAATAGCCATCCTATCAGACCTACCTTCCAAAACCGCAATTTTTTCAGAACATCTTAAACTTTAAAACCACCACCACTCTTTTTTTTGTACTACACTCCGTTTATCCACAGACACTAATCACAGGAAGATATACTCCCGGTATTTAACCGAAATAGTGAAAATTAGCCCTGTGATTGAATTAATATGCACCGGCCGGTACTTTGTTATATGTATATCGTTTTATGTTGTATGTCTTGTTCCTCATGAATATACTGGTACATAAAGAATTATATACTGTACGGTTATGATTATAAGTCCAAATTTTCATTAATAAACTTGTTATTATTTAAAATATAGAATACCCGTGTCCCTATATTTGTTTTGACCATTTAACCAACTTTAGTTCTGACCGCTGAACAGAACACCTTTTTATATGCATGTTTAGGTTAGGTCGAAAATGTATTATCTAAATACAGGGACCTCCAATAATAACAATTGAGACACCTATACTCCTTACAATAACCTTATGCTATTGTTTGGCACAAATGCTGTTTTGATCTGGTAAGTGTTCCCACTTAAGGGTGCACACAGCGGTGTGGTGAAGGCTTTTTTGGGCTCTCTGCAAGGATACACCTTCTCAGCCAACTTCCTCTTGGGACTGCATGTCTGGACTTTCCTTGTATTCATTGAATAAGATGATGTATTGATTCATGTTTACTCATGGACCCTAGCGCTGCTAGTGTGTGAAGGAGTCTATGAGTCTTTCGGCCGTTTGGATCTTTATGCACCTTATTGATGTTATCTACTATTATAGCAGCAGCTTGAATTTTATTTAATTTTATTGTAATTTATTTGAGCTTCAGGGCTTTTTAGCGCCGGGTGAGCAAAGTCATTTGTTGGTTCCTGCGTTTCCTTTCTTTGCTCCCTTTGTAGGTTTATAATTCTGTTTTTAAAGGAACCCTTTAAAAAATTATTAAAAAAAAAAAGCAGTCCATTAAATGCCAGGTTTGGTTTAAATGGCTTGGTAAATGGATAAGGGTCTAATGGACCGGTTAATTTAGGGGTTAAGATGAGCAGGTAAGTTGCATAAACCATAAACCAACAACCCCCCCCCCCAACTAAAAAAAAAAAAAAGTGAAATAAGTCAATATGCTTAGGACTTGGTTGATGTAAATTCCTATCTTTCGGTAGAAAATGTGAGAATGGTGAATTGAGATTTCAGATATAATAACCGGTTAACATTACTAGTGGTTTCCATATGCTCCTTTTCATATCATTTCTCAGTCTAAACCATGAAGCTGGCAACTCTATTTAATATAATAGAGACAGTAAATAAAATTCTAACCTCCCTGTGTAGAGTTCTATCGCTTTGTCATTCTGCATCGAGTCACTTCCTACTACAAGAACTGTGTCTTTTGCCCTCGTTCTAATTGACTGACCCCTAGACTTAATGCTGTCTAAATATGGATGATGGATTTAAGATTGAAGTAACTAATCACACTAGAGCAATACTAGGAGTGAAATCTCTCTTCCATTCTTCTATTCCTTTTAAAAGGAAAGTATTCTGTGGTGTTAATGTTTAAAAGTAGTGAGCAAATGTGAACATGCTCCTTACTGTTATGTTAATATTAGATCATACGTCATATAGAGCAGGGCTTCCCTGAAACCCTAAGGTTCCTCCAGAGGTTGTTAGGGGTTCCTTGGTCAATAAGCAATTTCTGCCTCTCAGATAAGTTCCCACTGATACTTTTGATATTTTTAACTACCGTGTTTCCCCCACAAATAAGCCCGGGTCTTATAATAATTTTGGCACCAAAAGACACAATAGGGCTTATTTTCAGGGTAGATCTTATCTCACTCCCTGCCTGTCAGGATACTCCTGTGTGAACCTATTTAGTGTTTGTAAAATGCTAAAATCCACTTTATGACTGTTTTATATAATGTCCAGTGTGTTTCTATAATCTAATAGTGTGAAATACCTTTGGTACAGTGCCGCTCAGCTAATCTCCCGCTCTGCTCTCCTTCTCTTCTCATAGCTGTCAATAGGGGATCCCAGCCCCTCCCCTCAGAGCGGGTCACAGAAGTGCAGGAGCATTATATTATAATAGTGTGAAATACCTTTGGTACAGCGCCGCTCGGCGCTCAGCTAATTTTCTGCTGCTCTTTCTTCTCTTCTCCACCGCTGACAGCTGAGGGTCACAGAAGCACGGAGCGGCACTGTAGCAAAGGTATTCCACACTATTATAATATAATGCTCGGTGCTTCTGTGACCCGCTCTGAACACTGCAGAGGGGAGGGGCTGAGATCCCCCGCTGACAGCTATGAAAAGAGGAGAAGAGCAGAGCGGGGAATCAGCTGAGCGCCATGCAGCGCTGTACCAAAGGTATTCCACACTATTAGATTACAGAAACACACTGGACATTATATAAAACAGTATAAAAGTGTATTCTAGGATTTTACAAACACTAAACTAGGGCTTGTTTTCGGGGTATGGCTTATATTGCAGCCCTCCCCGAAAATAACAGTAGATCTTATTTTCAGGGTAGGTCTTATTTTCGGGGAAACACGGTATCTGTAATTCTTTCCAATGACCACATGTTTAAGGAACAATGACCACATGTGTCTTCCCACTGTTAATCACACTAATGCAGGGCCGGTGCAAGGATTTTTGTCTACCCAGGCATTTTGCTGTGCCCCCCCCCCCCCCCCACACACACACATTTTTCTGGTAAAATATAAAAGATAAGGTTGTGCCAGGCAAATAGATGCCCAACATATAATTGCGTGCGCCCGTGAAATGGTGAAAAACTTCAGTACCCTAAATTTTATCAACGCTTTAAAAGCCCCTACAGGTCATCAGTTTAGAGCTACGCAGGAGCTCTGGTGCTAAAATTATTAACCCTATCTCCTGTATCATGTCCCCAGTCTCTGACCCTATCTCCTGTATCATGTCCACAATCTCTGACCCCATCTCCTGAATCATGTCCGCAGTCTCTAACTCCATCTCTTGTATCATGTCCACACACTCTCTGACCATCTCCTGTAGCATGTCCGCACACTCCCTGTCCATCTCCTGTAGCATGTCCACACACTCCCTGACCATCTCCTGTAGCATATCTGCACACTCTCTGACCATCTCTTGTAGCATGTCCGCACACTCTCTGACCATCTCCTGTAGCATGTCCGCATACTCTCTGACCCTCTCTTGTATCATGTCTGCAGTCTCTGACCATCTCTTTGATGGTATCTGCCTAGGGGGATGGAGTTTGGAGTATCTTCCAGCAGGATACGGACAGCATTATTTATAGGTAATTATATAGCACCATCAATTTACGCAGGGCTTTACACATATATTGTATGTAGCACAATTCCCAGCCATTTTGCTGGATATGGGTCCCCCTAGGTTATCGCTAGCAACAACAGCACATTTAAGCATGTTTCTCCAAGTGTGAGCACTGAGACAATGACCAGTCCAGTGTCTTTGGGTTTTGAATTTATTTGGTAAATTGGATCGGGCAAGGGATGAGTGGGATACTCCTTTGGCTCAACTATGCACAAATTGCTTGGGACAATTGAAAAATGCAGATTGGCGCTGACTTGACGCTGGCTGGATGCCGGTCAATGCCTATTAATGCTGGTTAATGCTGGCCTGCTGCCTGTTAACGCTGAACTGACTTCTGACTGCTTTCCTGAATGAAGAAGTCCTCTTCAAGCTCCCTTAAGCACTCCTTGCTGAGGTAGCTACATGTATACTCTGCTGCACTGCTGAACACTTCAGGGCCCACACCGGCACCCCCTTTCTCTCTCTTATCTTCAGGGCTTAGACACTGCCACCCCCTCTCTCTAAGCCTTCTCTACTGGTTAGCTGGCTCCCAGATCCCTTTGACCTTCTGGAGTGGTCCCCTCTCCCAGGCAGACCCCTGGGCGGTTTCGAGTACTCACAACACTGTTTTTCCCCAAAATGTCTGCCCAGCAGCTCCACTCGGTCTACAGCACTCTGGATCCCTCTCTGCAGCCCAGCTCAACATTCGTCCTCTAGGCCGACTGCCCAGGACACCTTCTCTCGCTCTGACAGGAGAAGAGACAGCCGTCAGCCTCCTCCTGCTTCCCGCCAAAGACCCCCTGTCACATGCTCCCCTCAGACTTATAACTCATCCCAGGGTGCATTGCGGCAAACTCCGCCCACTAAGACAGCTATAAGCCCTGGTGTGCTTATGGCTAGGTTTCTTCCACTGTCCAATACGAGCCTTCATTGGAGACACTCCCCAGACTCAATAGATCACACCTGGAAACATGTGACAGCCTAACTAAATGATCAGGACCCCTAATAAGCAGACAGGGCCCATATATGCTTTTTCCTATAACCTACCTATGAGGGTGCTACATCTATATCCATATCAGTCCCTGCCCCCAAGGAGCTTACAATCTAAGGTCCCTAACTCCCATTCATACATACACATACAAGAGCCAATTTTGACAGGAGCCAATTACCTACCAGCATGTCTTTCGATGGAAACCAGTGTACGCAGAAAAAACCCAGGCAGGCACAGGGTGAAAATGCAAACCAGGGCCAGGACAAGGGGTGGGCAGAAGGTCGGTTGCCCTGGGCGCAATAGTTTATTGTAGGGGTGGGGGGGGGTCTTGACCCTAAACCTAAGGGGGGGCAGTTTGGCATCCTTGCCTTGGGCACTGGATGACCTTGTCTTGGCACTGATGCAAACTCCAGGCAGGTAGTACCATGGTTGGGATTCAAAACAATGACCCTAGTGCTGCTAGGCAGAAGGGCTAACCACTTAGCCACTGTGCTGCCCCTTCAAATCTTTTAGTTTTCTACTCTAAGATGACACGCTTTACCACAGTTGGTGATTACAGTAAATGTTTTCTACAATAACAGTCCCAGTCATTGAAATTCTTCCCGTTCTGCAGAAATAAAGAAATCATTGGCCTGGTAAATGATAGAAAGGTCAGCTGTGAAAGGACAAGCATGTCTCTGGACAGAAAACGGTTTATCAACCCTTATCAACCAGAAACCATAATCATGACCTTTGCCTTGCGATTATAAAAAGCCACAATGTAATGTCACTACAAGAGAGTGCAGAATTATATATGATATACCATGCAGAAGTTAGGAGGGTGACTACTGAGTACAGTCATCTTAGAAAAGAATGTCGTATTTTTGTTGATAGCGCAAAAAATAAAAAATTCAGTGGTGAACAAATACCACCGAAAGAAAGCTCTATTTGTGGGCAAAAAATTAAACACGTTTTATTTATGTAATAGTGTTTCATGACCACACAATTGTCAGTTTAAGTAACGTAGTGGCATACCGCAAAACGTGGCTTGGTTATGAAGGGGGGTAAATCTTTTGGCGGCAAGTTGTTTAAAAAAGTTACAGTATGCCTCTTTTTGTATTAGTTATGGTACAACCCTCATAACAGTAAGATACAAAGCCATGGTAGGTACAATACAAGAGGGTAAATTATATGCAGACAATAATGTAGTCTCCTGGTTCAACCATAGTGGCCTAAGTAGTAAGCACAGAACCATTGAACTCAGATTTTTTGTTTGATGATTAATAACTTAAATGTGAAATGCATGAAGCGCCCTATGATAACCAATTTTTGGCATGTGTTTGAGCCAAGCTAGCCTAAATTGGCAGCTATGATAGAGCAACAGGCTACAAACCAAAGATGCTTTACTGTCCAATATCACTTTTTTTTACAGCACAGTTAAGCAATTTGTTTTACTTTACTTTTAGGTTCATGGAGCCTTGAATTTTTTTTTTTTCAAATTCTTTAATTAGACAAAGGTATATAAATGACATACAACAGAGCCGTAAAGGTGGCTCGAGGAACAATATAAAGAAACAAGAGACAGAGTAGTTACAACAAACAGAAAGTTATACGTTAGTGTAACGGATCAACCGGAACCCCAACTGGGCACCTCCGTTGACGGATGCTCCCAGTGCTTCCCGAGGGCTCCAAGCACTACACCAGACACCGTAACCACTTCAGACCCCACGAACCGCCGCAGCTTGGTTAGAGTCTTGCCGTCTCCTACCCACCCTGAGGAATAAAGACACAATGAGCATCTGCTACTGGATGCAGGGAAAGCAAGTAAACCTTTGCACAAAGATCCACGCTGCTCACATTGTGTCTTTATTCCTCAGCTGCTCTGTTCAGCCACCTTCTGGTGAACAGGGAAAATCCTGTAGTGTTGTCACCCTACAACAGGAAGTGTCTTACTGGCTGGATCACCCAATGAAAGTAAAGGAAAAAAGCCCAAAAAAAGAAAACGAATGCAGCCACCACAATTAAGGATTGTGTGGGTGCTCGCCGATAGGTGGCTTTGGGACGTGGTTTCAGAATGGTCTTATACTGTCCTCCGCTTCCATCTACCGGCCTTGAACATCTTTTCCCCCGGATTCAGGACTCTGGATTCTACGATCACCTCATGACCTCAGATCGATCCTACTTACTATCGTTCTATGTGAGTTGATAGATCTTGTGTGCCTATTGAAATAAAAACCTACTGCACTTAGAGGCGCTTCGCCTTTTTTGTCTTTTGCATCCTCCACAGAACTGACTTCCTTGTGCGGTGGAGCTGGCCCTTTGTTGCAGACTGAGATATATCTTCTAGCCACACAGACACATCTACCGTCGGGGTTCCTCCCCCACCTGATGGACTTGACTATGCCCATAAAACATGTATGTTAAGGTATTTTATTTAACCTTATTTGATGATTTCACCCTCTAGCTATCCTTACACCCATCACACCGACCTTACTACACCAGAGCAGAGCGCAAGCTTCTTACTCATCTTCCAGAAAGTGCAGCAGGAACAAGCTTTTACACAAGCTCTTACAAGAGCTTAGTGATTATCCAAGGGAGTATGAAGGACATAGAAATCCCTTGTAGCATATTCCCCCAATGAAAGACAGGGTTCTAGATTAAAGGTAAAGTATAACTCAAACTTTAATGAACAAGAAACATACTTTTATACAGTTTTCCCCCACAAGGTTACCGCCCAAGTGGAGCTTGTTGAAAACAGGCCCTGACATTCACAATCCAATGAAAACAGAGTTTTACACTACCATACAGTGTACACAGAGATATACACTGTGGGACAATCCCCCCTCCCCCTTAGCAGCCAATCCACATACACATATACATCCCACAATAAGCTTATCTTAAGGCAGACAGAACAGTGTGAGGTCATTGACATTTAACAATGAGAAAGGCACAATCCACATTCGTTCCCAATACAAAAACAATAGGGAAGTCTGCCAATGACAGTCTGTGTGTCTCTCTCACAGACAAGCACATGGAATACACTGTGTAAGGTGGTATTAAATCTTCATATCTCTATATGAAGATATGGCTGACAAATATTACCCTCCCAACTGAAGCAATTCAAACCATTAAGTATATATTTTTTCACTTCCAGTGACGGTGAATACCGTCACAGTTAGGGTATCTAGTTGCCTGTCACTTTCCAACTATCTCATATACATATAAAAAACAACAGCTTTTTACATAATAGGGGGAACAGGGGAAGGGTGCGGGTTGTAGGGAAAAAAAAAAGGAGGTGGGGGAGGAGAGGGGGTGGTATAGAGGAAAAGGACCAGGAAAGGAGGGGATGGAGAAGCAGAAGGAGGCAGAGCAGGTGAAGAGAGGCCAAAGAGAAGTGCTTCATACCAAACTAGCACAATAATTTAGTCTCCTCGCCTCTCTTCTCTGTCAACCTCCAGGGAGGTCGCCTTGTAAGGCCATGTCCTCATCTGAGAGAGCAAAAATGTTTCAACATTCCCAGGTTTTAGTATATTGTGCTTTTCTCTCTTGTGAAGACAACACAAGGTCTTCAAATGTATTAAGGGTTCTTACTTTGTTCAGCCACATTGCGAGCCTTGAATTTTTATCTGGAACCTGAACATTAAAAAATACTCTTCTAAGTTTAGTCTTAGTCAGCTTTAATTTTAAGGACATATTAATAATAATTTATGATGTATATCTACATAGAACAAAGTCATTTCGGAGCACTAATTATCATTAGACTCTATAGAGAATTAGTAAGGCAAAGTTACGAGGTCTTCTAAGGCATTAACCTCACAATTAGCATCATTGTTGCGTGAATTGCAGCTTGCCAAATTTCATCAGCTGCAAATCATTTCTACAAAAATGACTGCACTAATAACAAATTCTATGGTATGAACAAATTGAGAAAGTAAATATAGAATGTTAAAGCAAACTTGTGGGCTTCTGAGGAAAGAATATATCAGCTACCTCCATGTACTCACCACCTCAGTTTACACAGGGTATAGGAATCCCCAAATCCCCAAGTCCTTTATTAGGTAGTGACCAAACTGCATGCTGGTTGATATCTGAAGCTATGGGGTTGATAATAGCTTAAAATACACTGTATTGTCAAAAGTGCTGGGATGCCTGCCTTTACACCCACAAGAACTTTAATTTGAGTCTTAGTCTGTAGGGTTCAATATTGAGTTGGCCCACCCTTTGCAGCTATAACAGATTTAGTTCTTCTGTAGTTCCACAGACTCTGCCAATCACATCTCCCCACTAGCAGGGTATGTCACCAGAGACACCCCAGATTCAGAACATTCCCTGAAAGCAATGTTCCTCTCCCTCCAGGCTGACATGCAAAGGGAACTAAGATCCTCTATTACACAGCTGCATGACAGGATGTATGGTCTGGAAGGACGCACAGAGCACAGAGCAGCATCTCTCAGCTGCTGCTGTAGCCCATAACAGCATGGTGGATATTCAGGATGAGCACTCAGAGGCAATAAAACAAATGCGCCTCAAAATAGCCGACCTGGAGGATCGCTCCAAGCGAAAAAACATCAAAATCAGGGGGGTTCCTGAAGCGATCACACTGCAGAAATCACCCCCTACATACAGCAGTTGTTTCGCAAAATACTTCCCTCACTCACTACGCAAGACCTGCTCATCTACAGAGCACACAGGATTTACAAACCACAACATTTACACGACTCAGTTCCCAGAGATATCCTGGCCCGTGTCCATTTCTATCACGCGAAAGAAAGCATCATGAGAGCTGCCCGATCCATGCCAACACTACCTGAGCCATTCAGTAAACTCTCGCTTTACAATGATATTTCAGCAGCCACCTCACAAGCCCGCAAGGCCTTCGCCCCAGTCACCTCAGTCCTGCTGGAGCACAGGATAACCTACAAATGGGGATATCCCACTAAGCTCTTGGTCACTTACCAACACCAGCAAATATTAATCCTCACGGATGGGCTCAAACAGCTACACAACTAGGGCAGACTCCCCAACTCACCTCCTAAAACCCCCGTGAGCAGACCCTCTTCTAAGATTGCCAACACATGGGCTAGGAGAGACAAAACCTGAAATGACTGGTCCATTACCTTTGAGTTACACTGCTAGGGTTACTACCAGAGCCCGCTGGCCCACTTCTTTTGCCCTTTGTGGATATGAAAAGAGGAACCACTCCACTTTCGCCTAACCTACCCCGCCCTATCAGGGGCGTAACTACAGGGGTTGCAGGGGTTGCAATCGCTACCGGGCCCCATGCTCCAGGGGGCCCGGTAGCAAAACAGTGGGTGAACTTCCAGGACCGCAAAGGTCACACTTGCGCCCGGACGCTGGCATTGCACCACTGTGGGGAGGCCCCAAGATTGCAGGAAGGGGGCCCACAAGATTGCAGGAAGGGGGCCCACTGCAGAACCTGTGAAAGAATCCTGCTGCGGGACCATAATAAAAGGCCATGCAACGAGTGTAAAGAGCCCCAGGATTAGTGGGAAGAGCCCTGGGCTTGAAGGTAAGGGCCCCGGCCAGGGGTCTGGGGGGCCCTTCATGGTTTCTTGCATCAGGGCCCTGAAGGTTCTAGTTACGCCTCTGCGCCCTATCGCCAAAGTGTGCAAAGCACACGGCATTTTACAGAGTTTTATTGTTTTAATCTATACTGCATTATACACTGGTTATATTCTAATTACCTAAAATTATATGGCCTCTACAGGGTACCCGTCTACCCTGTAGACGTCAAATACATCTTTATCGCAATATTGTACACTTCTCAGTAAACTTGGTGATCTATATACTACCTACCTGTTCTTCTCTGCTGCTTCAGATCTTGGTGCCACCTTGACACTCTTGTTAACCCCTGCCATGACACTCAAAATAGTCTCGCTTAACTTTAAGGGCCTCAACAGCCCATTCAAAAGGTCTCTATTATGGCGGGAAGCAAATACTCAAAAGGCCGACGTCCTGTGTATACAGGAAACACATCTCTCCTCCACAAATCCCCCACATTGCACCCACAAATTCTACCCTCATATTTTCCACTCACAAGCTCCCAAAAAAAAATCAAAGGGGTAATGATTGCCATTCGCTCCACCGTAGCCTTCACTAAATCGTACATAGAGCAAGACCCTTCTGGGAGATTTTAATTGTCCCTGGAACCTTCAACAACACGCCCTTAACGATAGTGCCCCGAACACACACCAGGGACCCTTTCACAAGACGGTAGTCCAAACAACTTATTGTTCAAACTTGCCAGGAAATCCCGCTCACAGATGTATATAGCGGGATAAACCAAACAACACGGGCATAGTGTAAAACTGTTATGGACAATTTTTTAAGAATACAGGAGTACACTTACAAACTTCCACAGGAATAAAGCAGTCAATGTACAGGATGGCACTTTGTTTTTTACACTATGCCCATGTTGTTTGGTTTATCCCTCTATATACATCTGTGAGCGGGACTATCGCTGCAACTTCTCTCCCCAAATCTGTCACTCCGCCACTGGCATCTAGCTGGCATCACAACCATTGGAGACCTTTTCCACCTTCGGACACTTAGGAGCTTCCTCCAACTCTCATCAATCTTTGGACTCCCTAGTAAAGACTTTTACATGTATCTAAGGATCCGCCATCTTCTTTCTGCAGTACAGACATCCCTTTCACCGACTACCAAAGAATCAGAACTCTAAGGGCATATCCGGGTTCTACAAAATCCTGACCTGCCCCACCACCACTGACAAACCTACAGCAATGACTTTTTGGGAACACAAACTACAAATCTCCTATCCCGCAACAATGTGGTACCGCACTCTTCGGCTGCCACTCTCTATATCCAGAAATGTTTCACATTGGGAAATGCTTATGAAAATATTTCATAAATAGTACTACAGCCCGGACAGACTCGCAAACATCTCACCCTCCTGCTCCCCAAAATGTTGGAGGAACTGTGATATGACGGGGGACATTCTCCACATTTGGTGGGAATGCCCCATAATCTGCCCCTACTGGAAAAGGGTTTTGAACCTCATCTGTAATGTGACTAACCCCACTCAATACCTTACCCCGCAAATGGCTCTCTTTGGTCTCAGTCCTTTTACATCACATGGAAAATACCCCCCAATAGCGCATCATATTTTGATCTCGGCACACATAGTATTAGCTAGGGTGTGGAAACACCCCTCTCCGCCGACAATCACGGCACTAATTAATACCATCAATGAGCATTGCCACATGGAATACCTCTTTTCCAAAGCACACCTAACGGAAGATCAATTCCGGAGGCAATGGTCATCCTGGCTATCTCACCCTGGAAGCATCAAAATGTGATTATTAACATACCAATATATTCTGACACATCTGGATCTGACCATAATTACAAACTAAACTTTGAAGCAGAGAGGGCCCTAGTGGCACTTACCCCTATTCTATATCCATACCAACCTCTGTGGCCTATGATCATCAGATCTTTGTTTGTTAAAAGTATGATATCTCTTTGACTTCACTTGACACGTATCTGTCTTTATCTGCTTTCCCCTGCTAATCCTTTCTTCTTTGTCAGGCAGGTATCGGTATCCCTCATGGGATAGATGTCGTTCCCCTCTCTATTATAGAGTTGTTCTGTTTCAATTAAAATAACAGTTATATTCAAGCTTTTAATCTGCATAGCGATTACTACATACTATGTAACTTTACTGCATAAGTTGGCTGCTTACCAAGTGTTTACCCATGTCACTCGCACTGTTTGTTTCTTTGATTGCACTTTGTACAAATGCACAAACTCCAATAAAAATGTTTTCAAATAAAAAAAAAGATTATTGCCGAAAAAAAAAAAAAAGAAAGGGTATCCTCTAAGGCAGGGATCCTCAAACTACAGCCCTCCAGCTGTTGCAGAACTACACACCCCATGAGGCATTGTAAAACTCTGACATTCACAGACATGACTAGGCATGATGGGAATTGTAGTTCCTGAACAACTGGAGGGCCATAGTTTGAAGACCCTTGCTCTAAGGGGTTGGGACTTTTCAGGCACACATAATCAAGAAAAAAAGGAGAGTAGTGAAAAATGTAGTTTTATTATACACAAAATGTTAGTAAAGTAGACAAGACAATAACGCAATAAAAAGATGAGTAAACAGTTCCAACATAAAAAACACCGCACAGATACAGAGATTTACAGAAAAGCAGCAACAGAATACCCAACGCGTTTCGAAGCTTCTTCTTCAGGGGTAAGTAGCTGGGTGCTGCAAATCTAAATATCATCTGTGATTGTGTTAGATTTCCTGTTTGCTGGATATAAAAACAAAGGCTATTTCCAGAGCCTCCCTGTAGGATTTAAAGAAATACAATGGAAATCCTCAATGAAAAGGAGCTGTTCATATCAATGGCGGGTCAGAGGTTGGAATGCACAGTCCATGGTCTGCATGCGGCTGGAGTCCAAAAATATATATATATATATATATATTTATAATATAATAATATATAATATAATAATATAATATAAATAAAAGAACTTGGATTTAAGATGGTATAGAAAAGAGGTCCTTGAACGCACTAAAGATAGAGATAGTCTCTGATAACCGCCATCACCGCAGGTAGACCTCTGTGGTTGACTTAACATTAAATGGCCCAATCAGGCAAACATTCTCTTATATATGTCAAATTTACAGATCTATACTTCCCAACTTTCTGAGATGAGAACAAGAGACACCTATTAGCAAAAGCATGTAGGCATAGGACACACACCCTGCCACTGCCCCTTAAAGGAGAATTATAAAAAAAAAAAAAAAATACAAATAAAAAATAAAAAGATTATTTTAACCCACAAGGGCTTTTTTTAACCACTATTATTGCTTTGTACTGACTTTTGACATGTGCAAATGCCGCAATTTAGAAATTGGATGAAAGGTTTAGCACTGTAAGCCCTTTTTAAAGATAAAATAGTGCATTTTATATACAACTATATAGATCAGACAAAAATGAGGGACAAATGAGGAGGAAAGAGGGACAGAGGTACATTGTTCTAAATCAGGGACAGTCCCTCCAAATCAGGGACAGTTGGGAGCTATGCAGATCTAAACAAATTATCTAAACAACAGGGTGGTCTTTTATTGTTTTACAGAACCCCTGAAGTTAGATAATGTTTTTTTCGGAAGCTCGGGGAAGATAGTTAGGTCATTGTGCATTACCACATGTTTAGATCTACAGTATAAGAAAACTTTACTGGTGTGGCCTAATTTTTATATAGAGATAACTTAGTAAAGATAGTGTCCCTTGTACATATAGAGAAGAGTAATGCTGCAAAGAAGAAAGATAGAAGGGATGGCTAACACCAATCTTCATTTTTTTTTTGTAGGATTTGTATAGCTTGGGAAAAAGTTTAAACCTGTGTTGGTATAAAAAGTGTATCAAAGTGTAGTAAACGCTTGACATCCGTGAGATTTACCTCTCTTCTGACCAGGCCATTTTTTGCTTTTTGCCACTGAGTTATTTTAACTGACAATTTTGCGGTCATTAAACGCTTTACCCAAGTAAAATTTATATCATTTTATTTTCACAAAAATAGAGCTTTCTTTTGGTGCCGTTTGATCACCACTGATTTTTTTTTTACTTTCTGCTATAAAACATATCCAATATATATATATATATATATATATATAATCCCAATAGGCGCATATTGATTGGTTTGTGCAAAAGCTATACCATCTACAGACTATGGTATACTGGAATTTTTATTTATTTTTTTTTTTTTATACTAGTAATGGCAGCGATCAGCAACTCATAGCAAGACTGCAATAGTATGGCGGGCAATCCGACACTGGGAGATCTGCAAATAGCCTTCATGGTCGGATTGAGCCTTTTTTGGGAGTGACTGGAAATCACAAACAGCTCAGTTGACTCAATACCAATGGTATATGAGTCCACTTGGTCTGGTAAGCATGTTGGCTATACATTTGGTTGTGGATCACTGATTAGCTTTGGATTTATTATTTATTTAAGCAGAAATTCACTTATCATCCTTTCTTGGACTCAGAAAGTATGGTGGTGTGTCATGCTTCATTTACTTTGTCTTTTCTATTTCACATGTAGCACTGCCCCCTAGAGGACTGCTGGATATGACACTTGGGTTACCCTGGGTTACCCATAGCAACTGGTTGCAGAAACATAAAACTTTAAGTTCTTGGCTCAGTCAATGATCAGTCCAGGGGATGTTGTTTTGTAGTTTTATTGAGAACTTGGATAGGAGAAGGGATGAGTGGGATACTCCAACTAATAACTATTTACAGTATTGAGGACAACTGACTTTAGAATGCGGCAAGGCCGCTGCTTCACTCTGCCACTGAAGTGAAGATATTGTAAGTGTTCCTGCTTGCAATTTTCTTCAGGGGTCTAAACTTAGCACCCCCTTTCTCTCTCACTGTGTGTGCTGACACCCATCCACTGACTCTATCCTCTGGAGTGGTCCCCTTCCTGGGCAGACCCCTGGGCAAGTCCCTCTGTACTCATGGACACTGTTTTTCCAGAGTTACTGCTGCCTCCAACTCCACCAGTCAGCTTCTCCTGGACCTCTGGGTTCAGCCCCACACTCTGGTTCACCAGGCCGACTGCCTGTGACCACCATCCACAGCTACAGAAGGAGACACAAAGACCCCCTGCCCCCTGCCCACAGACCCCCTGCCTCATGTGCTCCTGGCTTTTATACTCTATCCCATGATGCACCACTCTATGTGCCAAACCCATGGGACGGTATAAAAGCCTGTGTGTCATTGGTTGGGTTTCCTTCACTGTCCAATGTACCTTTCCATTAGATACAGTGGGGAAACTCCCTCAGTCCATATGAATTACACATGAAACAGGCCTAACTAATAGATCCAGCTCCCTGATAAGCAGAGAGCTCCTATGCTTTACCTACTGCTTTCCTGTTAACCACTTAAGCCCCGGAGGATTTGGCTGCTAAAAGACCAGGGGGTTTTTTGTGATTTTTTACTGTGTGACTTTAACGGACAATTGAGCGGTCGTGCGATGCTGTACCTAAACGAATTTGACGTCCTTTTCTTCCCACAAACAGAGCTTTCTTTTGGTGGTATTTGATCACCTGTGCGATTTTTTGATCATGCGCTATAAACAAAAAAAGAGCGTCAATTTTGCAAAAATAACAATATTTTTCACATTTTTTTATATGAAATTCCCCCCAAAAAAAATGTAAAAATCTAAATTTTTTAACATTTTCGGCCAATTTCTTTTATACTACATATGTTTGGTAAAAAAAAAATCGCAAAAAGCGTATTTTGATTGGTTTGCGCAAAAGTTATCGCGTTTACTAACAAAGGGAAAGATTTTTGTCATTTTTGGTGTTTTTTTTTTAACGCGTAATGGCGGCGATCTGCGATTTTTTTTTCGGTACTGCGACATTGGGGCGGACAGATCGGACCCTTGACTGACATTTTTGACACTTTTGGGGTTACCAGTGACATTACTGCAGTAATCAGTGCTATATATATGCACTGTTACTGCAAAAATGACACTGGCAGGGAAGGGGTTAACTGTATTGGAGAGGGAGGGGTTAAGTGTGTCCTAGGGGCGTGATTCTAACTGTATAGGGACATGGCTATTGGCGTAAAAACAAAGATCAACGGACCTACCTAGTAGAACCGTCTGATCTTCATTTTTACACCAGGGAGAATGACGGGCGGCTTGTTTACATAAGCCGTTCCGCCTTTCTCCCTTCACCGGAGCGATCGTAGTGTGACCGGCGGACATCGGGTCCACCAGTCACACGCACTGACTTGTCAGTGAACGAGCCGCGGCGGGCGCGCGCCCGCCCGCAATTGGCTCTCAAGTCAGTGACAGGCGAGTGACGTACCCATACGTCACTCTGCCTGGCCGGGGCTGACCGCCGCAGTATATAGTCGTGCGACGGTCGGCAACCGGTTAAGCAGAGAAAGCGAAAAACTATCACTACTATCTAGCACTTCTATCTAGCACATTGATTGATCTTGAATTATCCAATATATGTATGTATTTATAGATTGTCCATTTTTAGCACTGCACTATGTTTTGTGTATTTCATTTTTGCACAATCTATGTCAAGTGAAATGTTAGCAGCTACTTATACTCTCAAAGCACAATTTATTTTTATTTTATCATATATACTGTATATATATATATATATATATATATATATATATATATATATATATACACACACACACACACACAGCTAGTATATCACTACAGCACCATCTATAGTTCTGAGTGCATAGTACATGTCGTTGCACTACCTCCAACATGTGGAGGTAAAAAAAGGTGGGCTTTAGTTCCCAGTTAATGCACACCTGAGTCTGCGACAACATAGAAACATAGAATGTGTCGGCAGATCCTGAATCCTATGAATAGTCCCTGGCCCTATCTTATATGAAGGATAGCCTTATGTCTATCCCATGCATGCTTAAACTCCTTCACTGTATTTGCAGCTACCACTTCTGCAGGAAGGTTATTCCATGCATCCACTACTCTCTCAGTAAAGTAATACTTCCTCATATTACTTCTAAACCTTTGCCCCTCTAATTTAAAACTGTGTCCTCTTGTGGTAGTTTTTCTTATTTTAAATATGCTCTCCTCCTTTACCGAGTTGATTCCCTTTATGTATTTAAAAGTTTCTATCATATCCCCTCTGTCTCTTCTTTCTTCCAAGCTATACATGTTAAGGTCCTTTAACCTTTCCTGGTAAGTTTTTTCCTGCAATCCATGTACTAGTTTAGTAGCTCTTCTCTGAACTCTCTCTAGAGTATCTATATCCTTCTGGAGATATGGCCTCCAGTACTGCGCACAATACTCCAAGTGAGGTCTCACCAGTGTTCTGTACAGCGGCATAAGCACTTCTCTCTTTCTACTGCTTATACCTCTCCCTATACATCCAAGCATTCTCGTGCTGCTCTATTACATTGTCTTCCCACCTTTAAGTCTTCTGAAATAATTACTCCTAAATCCCTTTCCTCAGATACTGAGGTCAGGACTGTGTCAAATATTCTATATTCTGCCCTTGGGTTTTTACGCCCCAGGTGCATTATCTTGCACTTATCCACATTAAATTTCAGTTGCCAGAGTTCTGGCAACTGAACATGAGGCTGTTTGCTAAGAGGGTGCTCACTGCATGCTCCCAGCACACTGACTGAGCGGTCACCGACAGTTCTCAGTCAATGCTTCTGATTGGGAGCAGACAGGATGGGCTCCTGATCATTTGACCAGAGTCAGGCCAAAACTGATCTGTACAGTCAACGACCAAAGAATTAGTAAATACCCTGGATTAGAAAAACAGCCAGGCAGTTATCTGGTTTGTATTTTGCATTATATAACTTGATTTACATTTTTATGATGACATATAGAATACATTGAAGAATATTAGTATTAATAGTATGCATTAATTATCAGCAGTACTAAGCGTTCACCTCTTGCCTATGACACATTAGTTATCCTCACCACGTTCTGCGGGTGATTAGTCATCCCAAGAAGCTAATACACAGCCATGACATCATAGAGTACACAAGCCATAACTCAGACCAATCTGTTTCACATCCTCTAGGATGAGAGGAAGACATATGATTAGAATGGATGGCTGTATTCCTCCACTCAAGCCTCTCCTCTATTTATAACTTACTGATCTGATTTATTTTCTGTTGTGTTCCTGGCTATATCCAGCTCTTTAGAAATGAGCTTTGTTTGGGTTCCTGTAGCGCTGAGCATGAATGAATCTTTAAACCGAGCTATAAAACACCAACGTGCTGTGTTAGCCAAGTGATTTACCGTACCCCATTCACAATGCATGCTGGAAATATATACAGTGTTAAGTGGGTCGTTTAGCTTATACCATGTTATTTCCAAACAATATAAAAGGCCCAGAACTGAAAGATGAGATGGGGAAATGCAAGAGAATTACAATACATCAGGAATCTGTTTTTTGTTGTCATCTGCACACCTGGAAAATAACCTGGTTGGCTTTTTTTTTTTTGTAAAATATTTATTTTTAATTTTTGCATAATAATTTTTTTTTTGCAAAATAAGACATCATAGACATTCCCAACATATGGGTGCAAAATCAACAAATTGTATGCAATCCAACAAACTGAAATAGTGTCATGAAATAGCATCATTAACAAACGTATAGGAGAGTGATGGAGAACCTTGGCACCCCAGATGTTTTTGAACTATATGCAACATGATGCTCATGCACTCTACAGTGTAGTTGTGCATCATGGGAAATGTAGTTAACCACTTCAACCCCGGAAGATTTGGCTGCTCAAAGACCAGGGCCTATTTTGCGATTCGGCACTGCATGATTTTAACGGACAATTGCGCAGTCGTGCGACGCTGTACTTAAATTAAATTGATGTCCTTTTTCCCCACAAATTTGATCACCTGTGCGATTTTTATTTTTTGCGCTATAAACAAAAAAAGAGCGACAATTTTGAAAAAATAATATTTTTCACATTTTTTATATGAAATTCTCAAAAAAAATGTAAAAAACAAAATGTTTTAACATTTTAGGCCAATTTGTTTTCTGCTACATATTTTTGGTAAAAAAAAATCGCAATAACTGTATTTTGATTGGTTTGCGCAAAAGTTATTGCGTTTACTAACTACGGGAAAGATTTATGTAATTTTTATTGTTTTTTTTTTTTAACTAGTAATGGCGGCGATCTGCGATTTTTTTGAGGGACTGCGACATTGTGGCAGACAGATCGGACCCCTGACTGACATTTTTGACACTTTTGGGGGTACCAGTGACATTACTACAGTAATCAGTGCTATAAATATGCACTGTTACTGTAAAAATGACACTGGCAGGGAAGGGGTTAACTTTATTGGTGATCAAGGGGTTAAGTGTGTCCCTAGGGGCATGATTCTAACTGTTAGGGGGCGTAGCTAGTGAAGTAACCACAGAGACATGCGATCCTATATAGCAGGATCGCATAGCCTCTGTGCCTACTTCAGTGAGAATGACAGACGGCTGTGTTTACATCAGCCGTCTGTCTTTCTCCCTCTCCTGCAGGAGATCGTGAGTGGCCGGCGGACATTGGAGCTGCCGTTCACACGCACTGGCTAAGCAGGGAACGAGCGGGGGCGGGAGCGCGCCCCCTACAGGCTCTTTGGCAAGCGACGTAGGTCTACGTCACTTCGCCTATAAGCGGCTGAGTGCCGCAGTAAATATACAGGAGGCGGTCGGCAAGCGGTTAAAAAACCACTGGAGTGCCAAGGTCCACCATCACTTGTATAGGACGTTGAAGGAGGCACACCTGGGAAAAAAAAAGCCCTCAGCAGGGAATATACGTACATGTGCATCTCATAGAATTAGAATATCATCAAAGTTAATATATTTCAGTTAATCAATTCAAAAAGTGAAACTCATATATTTTATATAGATGCGTTACACATAGAGTTGAGCGGACACCTGGATGTCCGTGTTCGGCGGGTTCTGCCGAACTTTAAAAAAAAGTCCGTGTCCCGGACTTTTGCCAAACTTTTCCCGGACACTGAACCCCATTGAAATCAATGGGGACCAGAACTTTCAGGCACTAAAATGGCTCTAAAACACCAATGGAAAGGGCTAGAGTGCTGCAAATGGCAGCAAAACGTTGTTAAGAGCATGGCAAGTGCTCTGCAAACAAATGAGGATAGGGAAATAACTTAAAACAACAAAAAAACTTAAAACAACAAAAAAAACCCTAGAAAAATAAAAAAATGTTCTTCATCTCTGAAGGACGAGGCCCATATGGAGTAGGAGGGAGGTTGAGGTGGTGGTGGATGTGGCGGTCTCATAGGCGTGCGCACAGGGTGTGCCAGATGTGCCTGGGCACACCCTAATCACCTAGGGCACATAGCATTATCGCTCTGTTTGCCAGTGAGGAGATGGGAAAGATCTCCCTCGGACCTGCTCTGCTCCATTTCTCCTTGCCAGCAGGGAGAGTAATGTATCGGGGCCATGTACATGTAGGCAAACACATGCATGTGTATTTCAACTTTGGGGTGCACACCCTAATGCAATAGGCTGCGCACACCTATGGGCGGTGTAGGTGGAAGCGGCGGTGGAGGAGGACCAGGGCCGGATTAAGAGCATCATGGGCTTGGTGCTGAGGATTTTGAAGGGCCTTAAGGGCCGTGCCTTGGCATGCACCCAGAGGAGGAAGGGTGCAGCCATGCATGCCTAATTCAACATGGGATGCTGTCTCTGAAGCCCATAAACACATCCATACATCGGCAACTGTCCCTCCTTGTCCGGCCTTCGTGCTGTGTGGGGAGGTTCTGAGGGTGCTGCCTGGGGAAGCGAGCATAGAAGCCAGACTTCTGTGTTTACAAGTGACAGAAAAGCGGTAACAGTGAATATAGCCAACCCGGGGCCTATATAAAGGTAGGGGCCTGGAGCTGCAGCTCCAATAGCCCCTACGTTAATCTGGCCCTGAGGAGGACGAGGTAGCCAACACTGCTTCTTTTCAGAAATTTTAAATCCCCAAAAGAGTGAGAAAGAGCAAAAATAGAACAATGGCTGGGTAAGGTCGGTATCCATCGCTATTCTGCACAAGGTACGGAAAAGTCCAGTGGGATCCATGCCTGGTTCATTTTAATGAACGTGAGCTTGTCCACATTGTCTCTGGACAGGCGGCTGCGCTTGTCTGTGATAACGCCCCCAGCCGTGCTAAATACCCGTTCAGATAATACACTGGCTGCAGGGCACGCCAGCACCTCCAAGGCGTAAAGGGCAAGCTCAGGCCATGTGCCCAACTTGGAGACCCAGAAGTTGAAGGGGGCAGACCCCTCATTCAGTACGTCTAGGCGTGTGCACACATACTGCTCCACCATGTTCGTGAAATGCTGCCTCCTGCTAAGACGTTCCATATGAGCTGCTGGTGCTGCTGTTTGTTGTGGCGTGCTGACAAAGCTTTTCCACATTTCGGCCATGCTAACCCTGCCTTCTGAGGTGCTGGCGGTGCCCTGGTTGCGTTGGCGACCTCTTCCTCCTCCTCCTCTGCCTTGTGCTTCCACTGTGGCCCCGCTGTCAGGTGGGAATGCCAGCAGCATCGCGTCTACCAGCGTGCGCTTGTACTCGTGCATCTTGCGATCGCGCTCCAGTGAGTGAATTAAGGACAGTACGTTGTCCTTGTAACGGGGATCCAGCAGCGTGGCCACCCAGTAATCAGCACAAGTTAGAATGTGGGCAACTCGGCGGTCGTTGTGGAGACACTGCAGCATGTAATCGCTCATGTGTGCCAGGTTGCCCAGAGGCAACGAAAGGCTGTCCTCTGTGGGAGGTGTATCGTCCGTGTCCTCTGTATCCCCCCAGCCACGCACCAGTGATGGCCATGAGCTGGCCTGGGTGCCACCCTGCTGTGAACATGGTTCCATCTCCTCCTCCAGCTCCTCCTCCTCATCCTCCTCATCCTCCAGAACTGTGCCCCTGCTGGACAATTGTGTCCCTGGCGTTTGTGTGTGCAGGAACCCACCCTCGGAGCCCCTTGTGAATGACTGCCATGAAAGCCTTGGAAATGTTACCTCTTCATCCTCCTCCTCCTCCTCCTCCTCCTCCTCATCCTGTGCCACATCCTCTTCCATCATCGCCCGAATTGTTTTTTGAAGGAGGCATAGAAGTGGGATAGTTAAGCTGACAACGGCGTCATCGGCACTGGCCATGTTGGTGGAGTACTCAAAACAGCGCAACAAGGCACACAGGTCTCGCATGGAGGCCCAGTTATTGGTGGTGAAGTGGTGCTGTTCCGCAGAGCGACTCACGCGTGCGTGCTGCAGCTGAAACTCCACTATGGCCTGCTGCTGCTCGCACAGTCTTTGCAGCATGTGCAAGGTGGAGTTCCACCTTGTGGGCACGTCACATATGAGGCGGTGAGCGGGAAGGCCGAAGTTACACTGCAGCGCTGACAGGCGAGCAGCAGCAGGGTGAGAACGCCAAAAGTGCGCACAGACGGCCCGCACTTTCTGCAGCAGCTCTGACATATCGGGGTAGTTTTTAAGGAACCTCTGCACCACCAAATTCAGCACATGCGCCAGGCAAGGGATGTGCGTCAAACCGGCTAGGCCCAGAGCTGCTATGAGATTTCGCCCGTTATCGCACACCACCAGGCCGGGCTTGAGGCTCGCTGGCAGCAACCACTCATTTGTCTGCTGTTCCATGCTCCTCCACAACTCCTGCGCGGTGTGTGGTTTTTCCCCCAAACAGGCAAGTTTTAAAACTGCCTGCTGTCGTTTACCCCTGGCAGTGCTGAAGTTGGTGGTGAAGGTGTTACGCTGTCCGGATGAGGAGGCGGTAGAGGATGAGGAAGCGGAGTAGGAGGAGTTGGGAAAAGGAGCCAAACTGAAGCGCCCTGCAATCCTCGGCGGTAGAAGGAGATGCGCCAAACAAATTTAAAAAGGTGTATCTCACATGTAGCGATACAGACTATCCCGCAATTTAATTTTTTACACTCAAACAGGGTGTATATTGAATAGCGGAATAGGACAAATTTTACAAAACGGTGTATCTCACACGTACAAACACAATCTAGGCCCTGATTACAATTTTTTGTACCCTAAAGGCAGGATGAGGAGTAGGAGGAGTTCGGAACAGGCTGGAGGCAGACTGAAGCACCCTCAAATCCTCGGCAGTATGAGATGCGCCCCAAAAATTGGAAAGGTGTATCTCACACGTACCGACACAGACTATCCCGCAATTTAATTGTTTATACCCAAAGGTTTTGATTAAATAGCGGAATAGAAAATACGATCAAAAAAAGTGTATGTATCTCACACGTACAGAAGCACACTAGGCCCCAATTACTATTGTTTGTACCCCTAAAGGCAGGATGAGGAGTAGGAGGAGTTTGGAACAGGCAGCACCCTCAAATCTTCAGAAGTATGAGATGAACCCCAAAAACTTGGAAAGGTGGATCTCACACGTACCAACACAGACTATCCCGCAATTTAACTGTTCCCCAAAGGTTTTTATTGAATAGCGGAATAGAAAATATGATCAAAAAAAGTGTATGTATCTCACACGTACAAAACCACACTAGGCCCCAATTACTATTGTTTGTACCCCTAAAAGGCTGGATGAGGAGTAGGAGGAGTTTGGAACAGGCAGCACCCTCAAATCTTCAGAAGTATGAGATGAACCCCAAAAACCCCAAATATCATTCAGCTCTGCTGCAGGCCACAATTTAATTTTTTTTAACCCAAGGCTGTATATTGAATAGTGGAATAGAAAAAAGTGTATGATTTTTGAAACCACTCAATAATAGCACATGTCAACTGCACACAGCAGTGTATGATCAGTCAGCACAGCACAGCTGAAGGAAAAACGCTGCACACAGTGACTGATAGAAAAATGCTTTTCTCCCTCCTCAGTGGGCAAAAAAAATTGTGTTCACTGCACCCCACACACAGCAAAATCGATGTGGACCACTGACACCTGCCTATCTCCAGCCTCTCCCTAAATGGATTGATAAGATCGTAGATCGGTCACTGAAAACCCCTCCCACACAGCAAAATCGATCATAGAAAACTGACCCTAAAAATCAGCAGCAGCCTCTCCCTAAAAGGATTGATAGGATCGTAGATCGGTCACTGAAAACCCCTCCCACACAGCAAAATCGATTGTAGAAAACTGACCCTAAAAATCAGCAGCAGCCTCTCCCTAAAAGGATTGATAAGAGCGTAGATCGGTCACTGAAAACCCCTCCCACACAGCAAAATCGATCGTAGAAAACTGACCCTAAAAATCAGCAGCCTCGCCCTAAAATGTCTACAACTCGCCCTGCCTAACACACTCCGACCTGTCCCTCAATTCTATCCGGACACAAATGTTTTTTTTTGCCTGTCTGTCCCTAATCAGCAGCCAGCACGTATGATGTGTGCTCTGTCCCTTAACTAACACAGCAGAATGACGCAGCGGCGCTGCCTCGGACATATAAAGACTTGATCACATGCTTCAGATGGCCAATCACAGCTACTAATACATTTGTAGGCATGGCTGGGATGGCTTAAGGCACACTAGTTAAACGCTTGTTGATTGGCTGTTAAAAGCCCGCCATGAAAAGCGCGCCAATGCATGCAAAACTCGTAAATAAAACGACCGAACACGGATTTTTACCCGAATATACAGTAAAGTTTTCGGGTCTGTGTTCGGGTAACAAAAAACCAATTATTCGGTACCAACACGAATAATACAGTCCGTGTTCGCTCAACCCTAGTTACACATAGAGTGATATAATTCAAGCATTTATTTCTTTTATTTTGATGATTATGGCTTACAGCTAGTGAAAACCCAAAATTCAGTATCTTAGAAAACTAGAATATTACATAAGACCAATAAAAAAAAAAGATTTTTAATACAGAAATGTTGGCTTACTGAAAAGTATGTCCATACAGTATAGTATGCACTCAACACTTGGTCGGGGCTCATTTTGCATGAATTACTGCATCAGTGTGGTGCAGCATGAAGGCAATCAGCCTGTGGCACTGCTGAGGTGTTATGGAAGCTCAGGTTGCTTTGATAGCATCCTTCAGCTCGTCTGCATTGTTGGGTCTGGTGTCTCTCATCTTCCTCTTGAGAATATCCCACAGATTCTCAATGGGGTTTAGGTCAGGTGAGTTTGCTGGCCAATCAAGCACAGTGATACCATGATCATTAAACCAGGTATTGGTACTTTTGGCAGTGTGGACGGTGCCAAGTCCTGCTGGAAAATGAAATCAGCATCTCCATAAAGCTGGTCAGCAGAGGGAAGCATGAAGTGCTCTAGAATTTTTCTGGTAGGGGGCTGCGCTGACTTTGGACTTGATAACTCACAGTGGACCAACACCAGCAGATGACATAGACTGTGGAAATTTTACAATTCATTTGAAAATCAAGGTCCCAGAGTCTGGAGGAAGAGTGAAGAGGCACAGAATCCAAGTTGCATGAGGTGCAGTGTGAAGTTTCCACAGTCAGTGATGATTTGGGGAGCCATGTCATTTGCTGGTGTTGGTCCACTGTGTTTTCAAACCACACATGTGAGGTATCGCCGCAAATTTTAGAGTGAGAGCAATAATTCCAGCACTAGACCGCACCTGTAACTCTAAACATGTAACGCATAAACAGTTTTAAAGCGTTGGCTATGGAGTTTTTTTAAGTACTAAAGTTTGGCGCCATTCTACGAGTGTGTGCGATTTTACAGCGTGACATTGAAGGTATCTATTTACTTGGCGTAACATCATCTTTCACATTATACAAAAGAATCGGGCCAAAGTTAATGTTTTTTTATGCATGAAACAGTTAACTTCCAAAAAAAAAAATAACACGTTTGAAAAATTGCTGCGCAAATACAGTGTGACATAAAAAGTTGCAATGACCACCATTGTATTCCCTAGGGTGTCTGCCAAATAAATATAAATAATGTTTGGGGGTTCTGAGTAAATTTCTAGCAAAAAAATGATGGTTTTTACATGTAGGAAAGAAGTGTCAAAATTGGCCTGGGTGGCAAGTGGTTAAAAAGTAAGTAATATACAAATAAGTATTATATATTGTTTTTAAAGTAATTTACTATATTTTCAAAAACTGTACTCACACAGGTGGATTAACGGACAAATTACTGAAGTTTGAATTTATGACTTCAAACCAGTAATTTCACAGTAAATAGATAAAAAATAAATGATTGTGTTATAACATATAGCATAATAATATATTATTTTGCTTGATTAAAAAAGTACCTTTTCAGCAGCAAATTCTCCCTCTTAACTGTGTGAGAAAAACATGGGATTATGGGTAAACCTTATACCCATAAACCCATGTTTTTTCCTTGTAGGTAAGAGGGCTGGGCTGGAAGGGAGCATTTATCTTTTAGACACTTGCCCCTTTCTATGACACTGCAAAGAGAGGAGAGCCTCCACTGCAGCATTTTTATTGGACAGCTTGGTCCAATGGTGCTTTACTATTGGTCCAAGGCTCCAAGCTGTCCATTGAGCTCAGAGGCACTGTGAGCTCATCCTCTAACAGCTTTTGCCCAGTGGTGGGGTAGGACTAGGGCTACCTACCCCCTAAATTTGGGGTCTCTGCGACCCCAGATTGCTGGACTACGACCCTCAAAGCTTGATCATTTTTTTTTTTTATGTTCATGGCAGGTGAGGCTTTGCCTCCTCTGACTGCATGTCCCTGCCCCCCTAATACTTACCCAAGCCCTATCCCAATACAGTGATGTTGCACAAGAGTCTCAGCTTTTCGGGACTTTCCCTTCTCATTGGCTGAGACACCAGCGGGCGCCATTGGCTCCAGGTGCTATCAATCAAAGTCAGTGAGCCAATGAGGAGAGAGAGGGTGTGGGGCCAAGCCGCGGCTCCATGTCTGAATGGACACAAGAGCAGCGGCCTGACTCAGGTGCCCCAATAGCAAGCTGCTTGCTGTGGGGGCATGTGGCAAGAGGGAAGGTCCAGGAGCACCGGCAAGGGATCCTGGGGATTGGAGCTGCTCTGTGCAATATCATTACACAGAGCGGGTAAGTAAGACATGTTATTTTTAGTATCACTTTAAACCCTGCAGATTATGTATGGACTACAGACTTGACTTTTTCAAGTACCTCTTGGAGGCTGATAAACAACAGACTTACTGTCAGGATCACCAGGTAATACAACTATGTTACAGGGGGAACAAAGAAATATGAAGGCTATTGTATGCATTGTTGTATTAATGCTACTCACAGACTATCAAATATGCCATTTTTTATTTTGGCCACAGTTACACTTTGTTATAAATCACTCTTGGCCAGCATGTTGACTGATAACAGGCTGGAGAATATTGAAAGTAAATCTCACTATGCTTATATAGTAACTGCAGACAATTGGTTACCATATTATCTCTTGTAGCAAGGAAGCCATTCTACAAATGTGAATCTGCCCTTAACCCCCACCATTTCTATATAAGCTGTCTTATGCTTTTCAAATGGAATGGGTAGAGACCTCCTTAGATAAGGAAACATGGGTCCAAAAATTTCCTGATTTCTGGGAATCTTATTTAAACCTTGTCTACTGATACCCAACAATCCATAGTACAATGTTTCCAATATACTCAGAGGTATCAAACCAGACTATTAAAGTGGTAGTAAAATCCCTATTGTTTACTTGTACCTACAGGAAAGCCTAAAATAAGGCTTAACTACCTGTGGGTACAGTAAATATCTCCTAAATGTGCACCGTTTAGAAGATATTTACTTTAGTAGCAGCCGGTGATTTCACCGGTGCATGAGCACTGCAATCTAAATGGAGAGCGTGCCATCCATTGAAAAAAACGTGCCGCAGCCGTGATTCCCACGCACATGCGCAGGAGTGACTTCATCGTGGCTCGGCCAGTCAAACAGCCAAAGCCCGCGACCCTTGAAAGAAGACTAGGGGAAGATGGAAGCCTTAGCAGCGGTAACAGCATGCCACTGGAGGGCTTTGTTCTAGGGTAAGTCTATTATAATGTGCTAGTATGCCATGCATACTAGCACATAATGCTATTATCCTGCAGGGGACCATTTTTTTTTTTGCAGTTTACTACCGCTTTAACTAATGACACATCAACTGACCCTCTACTTTCCACCTAAATCTTTATATCCCTTTATATCCTTTTAACCCTTCCTCCACTATGTAATGCAACGAATGCCATCCATCCAAATACTGCTCAATGTTTATCCTTAGACAAAAGTCCACTATTCTAACTCTAAACTATGCTATTTAAATGAACACTGGTATTTTGTATTGTTCTTTAGGCCACATGCTGCAGCCATCCTCATTGTCAACTGCATTCTCACATCCAAAAAAAAAAAAAAGGGAACTGCAGGCAACTTTTTACTAAAGAATTAGACACATCTCTCAGACACAACCATGCAGGCACTAGCTGAGTAAAGCTGGCCATAGACAGAGCAATTTTGATTCCCTTGATAAAGTCATGTGATCTAGTGACGCAACGCGTCGGGAGGAGCCGGGTGACGCGCTTCCACGTTTACGGCCAGAACCGGAAGTCCTATTGTGTACCGCTTGTATAGCGGTGTCAGCGTGTACAGTTTTTTCCTTTATGTAAGTGCATTATGTTTTGCTTAATAAACTGGTTTTAAAGATACAGAACCATGAGCGATCTCTCCTTTACATCCCTATGAGGCTAATTCGTCATCTATTTATTTATTATCACCATTATTAATTATTTATTTATTTATCTATATCTTATCAGACTTAGTATTGTAAAGACATATCTCACACTCACTGCACTGAATTTCTCATCTGCAAATCTTCCTATATTAGATTGATTTTTGAGAAGATACATTTTTTCCTTCACTTTACTGATTTATTCATTTGCACTGATCCAGAAAATTGTTTTTATTAGGATTTTATTGGAAGATTATGAATTAGCACGGATTTTATTTCTAAATTAGATTTATTATTTTGAAGATACACTTTTTCATCACTTTCACAGATTTATCTATTTGCACTGATCTAGAAAATTGTTCTTTATTAGGATTTTATTGGAAGAATATGAATTAGCGCCAATTTTTTTGTTTTTTAGCTATATTATTTACAGTGGGGACACTGATTAAGATTGGCTGCTTTTTCTGAGTATTTTACATTGCGGATTTGCACATTATATTTATACGTGTTCTTTCTACACTTCACCGGCAATTTTGAGGTCAGACTATCTCAGAGTAGCGCATTGGTCCTCGCCATTTTTAATTTTCCTTCCTGCAATCACAGGTTGCAGGAAAGGAAATTGTTTGATTCCCTTATCCACACAGTCAGTGTTGACAGGGGAATCCGTCTGGTGAAGCCATTAAGTTCTCCTGTTTGGGGGCATCCCCGCAGGGAGAACACAGTGATTACTGCTAGCGGCTATATAAATGATCAATCGATCAACTGAACCAGTCAAGATTCAAACCATCTATGGCCAGCTTAAGATATGCTGAAAGTCCTGGGATGCTGTGGTCACTAGATGCACAGGGGTGCAGAAGTTTCTGAAGCACTGGGTTACACAAATCTACTAGTAAAAGTCTTTGGGAGTGCTGGCATCAGGGGAGTGGAAGCACCGGAGTGCTGGGATCACAGGAAGACAGCAGTAAGAGTCCCAGGAAGCAATTGAGTACTTAGCTCGCATGAACACAAAAGTAAGATTCTCTGGGAGCACAGGAGTGCTGGGATTATAGTAGCTAAGTAGTGCAGTGGGCATGCAGGTGTTGGAACACTGAAAGCTCACATGAAATACACAGAAGTCCCCAGCAGGCACCAAGTTTAGGAACACTTGGAGTCACTGGAAATGCACAGGGGTTACAAAGGTTCCCTGGAATACACAGGAGCATAGGGAGAAGATGTATAAAGACATCAGGGGACTAAGTGTGCTCATTATTTAGCGTGGTAACGTGCTGCTTTTACGTCAAGCAACACCTGCACTAGCCCTTTAAAACACTGATGGTACCAGTACCAGTGGCCTCTAAATGGCTACAAGCCAGTGGCCTTGTACAGATGATAGGTAGTGGCATTGGTTCCTTTTACTACTGGTCTACAGGTCATGCAGGATACTGATAGTGGCACTGAATGCTCCCCTTACTACTGGTCCAAGGTGCAGGCAGGATACTGGTGGTGGCACTGGGTCCTCCTAGTACTACCGGTCCAAAGTGCAGGCAGCATACTGGTGGCGGCACTGGGTCCCCCTAATACTACTGGTCCAAAGTGCAGGCGGGATGCTGGTAGTGCCACTGGATCCTTCTACAACTGGTCTAAAGTACAGGCAGAATGCTCGTAGTTGCACTGGGTCCTGCTACTACTAGTTAAAAGTGCAGGCAGCATACTGGTAGTGGCACTGAGTCCTCCAAATACTGCTGGTCCAAGGCGCAGGTGGGATGCTGATAGAGGCACTGAATCCCTCTACTACTACTGGTCCAAAGTGCAGACAGGATGCTGGTAGTTGTTTTGGGTCCTCCTAATACTACTGGTTCAAAGTGCAGGCAGCATATTTGTAGTCACACTGAGTCCTCCTAGTATTACTGGTTCAAAGTGCAGGCAGGATGCTGGTAGTGCCACAGGGTCATCCTACTACTACTGATCCAAAATGCAGGCAGGATGCTAATAGCTGATTTGGGTCCTCCTAATACTACTGGTCCAATGTGCAGGCAGGATACTAGCAGTGGCACAAAGTACTCCTACTATTACTGGTCCAAAGTGCAGGCAGGATGCTGATTGTGGTACTGGGTCCTCCTCTTCCTACTGCTGCTGGTCCAAAGTGCAGACAGGATGCTGGTAGTTACACTGGGCCCTTCTATAATGTACTACTACTGGTCCAAAGTTCAGAAAGGATTTAGGTAGTGGCACTGGGTCCTTCTGATTCTACTGGCACAAAGTGCAGGCAGGATACTGGTAGTGGCACTGGGTCCTTCTGATTCCACTGGCACAAAGTGCAGGCAGGGTACTGGTAGTGGCACTGGGTCTTTCTTATGCTATACAGTCTCATAACCTTAGCAAGTTCAATGAAACATCAAAATATGTGGTGAGTTTATAAATCTTATGACAGGTAAAATATTACTTATATACATGTTTTTCATCTGACAGCTAAATAACAGTATTTTATGACTTACAATGTTCTGATGTGAAAACATACTGTTTATTCAGATATAATTGAAGCACTGTAGATGGTTACTGTAAACCTATCATGTTTGACAGATAGTAAATCTGACATGAAAAATGAAAGATATTTTTATCTCCCACAGCATTCTGGGGTGCCAAATTCTAAGTGCGTTCAATATTTGCAAATGAACTGTCAGCTGAGAATTGCAATACGCAACTCTCTTATGGTTGGGGAGACTTGGAAAGATAGAACGTGGCATGACGTAATTTGGATCTAGAAGTCATTATCTTCATAATAAATGTCAAGGATTTAGGAGCCCCTGGGGTGTGCAAAAATATAAAAAAAAAATGTATTAGTCAATTAGGCCCCTTTCACACTTGTGTGACTTCAAAGTCGCGCAATTTTACCGCGATTTTGCCGAGACTTTGTTGCCGCGATTTTGATGCGAGTTTGACTGGGCTTGAATGCCTTTGGTCTTAAAACGCTTCAAAATCGTGCCAAAGTAGTGCAGGGACTACTTTAAATTCGGTGTGACTTCAAGTCGCACAGATATGAATGGTACTCATTGGAAATAATGGAGAACGACTTGTCATGTGATTTTGCAGTCCTAAATCGCATGACAAGTCGCACAAGTGTGAAAGGGGCCTTAGAGCTGGTTCACACTTATGCGAGTGCGGGAAGGCTGCGAATCCGCAGCCTGTTCCCGCATCGCACACACACCCCCGGCAGTTCACATTGCCATATGCGATACGCTGGGGGTGTCAATGTAATCTTAACGACACCCCCAGTTTGATCGCATATCGCAGTGCGATCGTGCAGTTCGCACAGGATCGTATCGCACAAGTGTGAACCGCTGTGCGATCCGATCCTGATGCGGCTAGAAAAAAGGGTCCCTGTGCATGTTTGGTGCGGCTGCGGTGCGAATTTAGCCATACAAACTGTATGGCTAAACTCGCACCGCACAGCCGATCGCATGTAATGTCGGAGCAGTGCGCTCCGACATTACATGCGAACCCCGCACACGCACAAGTGTGAACAGGGGCTTAATGTACATCGTTTTTCTTTTTTTTTTTGACCAAACAAACAAACTACTCCACAGACAAGTTCAGGTCTGTGTCTCACTTCAAATGCGTTTTGCATTCCCATATAATACATGCTATGCAAGTACAGAACCTGCTTGAAGCAGCTCAAATGCAGGTCACAAGAAGGTCAAATGTACGTTAAATGCACCTATCAATGAATTCTGAATGATGTCAAAAGCATCTCAAACTGATGTCAACTGATTCTATGTACACAAGCCCAAAGCTCTTCTACACTGGCCCTAAACTTGACTACAGAAATAACTCAAGAGCAAACTAAAACAAACAAAAATAAAATGGCATGAGCCCCCCCAATTTCCAAGCCAGACCCTTACAGTCTGGTTTTGATTATAAGGGGGGTGCTCAAACAAAAAAAAAAAAGCCTGAGCCCCCCCCCCCCCCCCCCAAGTCCATACCAGGCCCTAATCCAAGCATGCAGTCTAGGTGGCCAGGAACAAGGGAAGACGATTATGAGGCTCCTCTTGACATGTATATCCTTCAGAGGTGCAAAGGTCATTGTAGAGGTCACGGTAAGAACAGGCTTGTTTGCATGCCTGACAATGTCTGGGCATGCTCCTAATGAGACAACAGATGGTGCTCTGGGGTATTTCCTTCCAGATCTGGATCAGGGCATCACTGAGCTCCTGAACAGATTGAGGTGCAACCTGGCGGCGTTGCATGAACCAAAACATAATGTCCCAAAGGTGTTCTATTGGATTTAGGTCAGGCAAACATGTGGGCTCTTTAATGGTATCAATTCCTTCATCCTCCAGGAACTGGCTGCCTACTCTCCCCACATGAGGCCGGGCATTGTTGTGCACCAGGAGGAACCCAGGGCCCACTGCACCAGCATAGGGTCTGACAATGGGTCCAATGATTCTTTCCAATATCTAATGGCAGTCAGGGTGCCATTGTCTAGCCTGTAGAGGTTGAAAGATTGTATTAACGTGCCTTATTATATTTCATAATATATTTCAGCTCATGCCTACTTTCCAATGGAATGTGGTCCCTTTCAATTACATATTAACGAGCCAGACTAACACTCATTCATACACCCTGGACATCAGATAGCTGTATTTTGCATATATATGACAAGACGTTGACATGTTAAACACCTTTCCATTCATTCATTTGGACACTTGACAGTTGGATATTTTGCATATAGACGGCAAGACGTTGTCATGTTAAACACCTTTCCATTCATCCATTTGGACACTTGACAAGTTGAGGCTTCACATAGAGATTACTGACACCACCCATAAACAATAGACAATTGCTTACATTAACACATCAGACAAGCTGAGTAGAGACGGAACGGCCCTTGTCCACAAACACAATCTCAGACACACGACACCCCACACTTACAGAGATGTATAGGGAAAACAAAAGCCTTTCGTGTATTGTTTCTGTGGGATATGTTCTATTGTTAAATTGACTCATGAATTGTAACCAGTTTAAAGCAGTTTTTGCCACTCACAACTTCCCTTAAATATGAGCGAAACTTGCAATAAAATCAGATGTGTCTACACCTTGCTTAGGTGCGCTGTGTCCTCGCATCTCCCGACTGGAGAGAGGGAATTCACTATCCAGGGGGGTTAGCAACTTAAGGGCCGTATATCATCTTGTAAATTGCCTCCTGACGAGGTTTGAGCTAACAAGGTCTGTGCATCCCTCCATGAATATCCCTCCCCAGACCGTCACTGACCCACCATCAAACCGGTCATGCTGAACAATGTTTCAGGGAGCATAACGTTCTCCATGGCTTCTCCAGATACTTTCATGTCTGTCACATGTGTTCAGGGTAAACCTGCTCTCATTTGTAAAGAGCACAGGGTGCCAGTGGCGGACCTGCCAATTCTGGTGTTCAATGGAAAATGCCAATCAAGCTCCACAAGGCCCACTAAAGCACTTTGGGTCCTCTGGCTACACTCATGAAGTCTGTTTCTGATTTTTTGGTCAGAGACATTAACACCAGTGGCCTGCTGGAGGTAATTTTGTAGGGCTCTGGCAGTGCTCATCCTGTTCCTCCTTGCACAAAGGAGCAGATACAGGTCCTGCTGATGGGTAAAGACCTTCTACGGTCCTGTCCAGCTCTCCTAGAGTAACTCCTGTCTCCTGAAATCTCCTCTATGTTCTTGAGACTGTGCTAGGAGACACAGCAAACCTTCTGGCAATGACACGTATTGATGTGCCATCCTGGAGGAGTTGGATTGCCTGTGCAACCTCTATAGGGTCCAGGTATCGCCTCATGCTACCAGTAGTGACACTGACCCTAGCCAAATGCAAAACTAGTGAAAAACAGTCAGAAAAGATTAGTAGGGGGAAAAAAAAGTGGCCTCCAGCTGTAAAAACACTACTGTTTTGGAGGTCTTCTCATTGTTGCCCATCTAGTGCACCTGTTAATTTCATTAACACCAAAGCAGCTGAAACTGATTAACAACCCCCTCTGCTACTTAACTGACCAGATCAATATCCCAGGAGTTTTAATTGACTTGATGCTATACTCTGTTAAAAAGGTGTTGCTTTAATTTTTTTGAGCAGTGTATTATATATATATATATCATTTTTTTTGCTTTTTTTTTTGTTAACTGAAGTCAACAACCCAGGTCACTGCAGGGGTAAATCTCCAAAATTATAGGCTTGCGCCTGTTATAGTCAGACACAGAATGAAATAGCCTGATTAAAGTAATCAGTTCAACGGGTGGAATGGAACTTTTGTTTTTGTTCCATCCATGCACAGAACATTATGTTTCTGTGAATTTGGCAAGTGTCTTTTTTCCATAATAGCCCATCTTGCAGAGCCCTTGTCCAAGGTGTCACATTGTGAATGTGAAATCATTTTCACAGCACCAGCCCCACACCTGCAACCCCGCAAGAACATTGATTCAATAAGTCCGGCACAGTCACAAGAACACAACACAATGGGTCGCCAATGAGGATTCTCAGACTTTTCACAGGAGTCCCGTGGAACTGCTTATGGGTTTGAGGCAGCTCTTTGTGATTAGCAAACCAGAAAAATAGTGCTGGCAAGTACACAAAATACTTTTTTTTATTAAAGGGTCATTCCACTAAAAGCAGATATGCCATGGCACAAATAACACAGATTACAACAGTAGTTGCAAGGGGAGAATGGCAGCGATGTAGATAACTCATGCAGTGGAAACTTAATGTTCCTTTGTTCACACACTTCTGACTTTTTGTTAGGCAGAACAAAGTTTCTTTATTTTGGGCTTTTTATTTTCACCTATTTATCTTGTCTATAACATACTTCTAGAGAGCCAAATCTCTTTTTATGAGATTTGGGACCCTGAGCTTTCCTAGGATCTTGTAGTAAGGCCCAGTGATGTCACTTTAAATGTTGTCTAACTTTTTTGTGTTTAGTGTTGCTTTTTTTCAGGAATGGGGGGGCTACATCATAAGCGGACCTTGCATTTTCATTACTGTTTCTTCCCCGTATTCTTTAGGTTGAAAAAAATATTTACAGTATGTGTTCTACTGGATGCAGCTTTCACTCACAGTTCTACCTTGTAAAACATGGTATTGACCAGTACTTTATTTTTCCTAAACGAGGTTATTTGCATACATTTCCCAGGGGGCAATGTTAAAAGATCTCCCTGTCCAGTTTTTGCATCCCTGTGAAAGACTAAGTGCAGCCAAAATCACAAACAGAAAAATGAGTAAAAGAGACATAACTTACAGTCAATAGGATATGTCACTTGTGCTAATTCCTTTTCTATGAGTAAATTTCTTCCTCGGTTGTGTACCCCCCACTCCCCTCACTGCCGCAATCTTCTGGTAAGGCAGGGGGTGATAGAACTAAGGAGATATATTGATCCCAGCTGCACTGAAAGATTATGGTAACGGGAGTTGAGAGGGAGGGTGGAACACAATGGTGGAAGAGTATCAAGAGACACTTCCCACTGACTGTAAGTTATGCCTCTGTGTTGCTATAGCTACTTCTAGTGATTTTTTTTTGCATAATGATATTAAATAATTGTAACACTGTGCACTGTTACTGTAATTCAGATTTATACTTCTCCACAAGATGGCATTGTTTAATATCTCTGCTTAACATATTCCAAACACTGGAATTGGGTAGACACTTTGCTGATGGAAGGTGTGTGTGTGTGTGTGTGTTGAGTCATGTGGGCCTGGACCAGATCCGGTTGGGCAGAGAAGCCACAGAGTACAATCAGTAACCTGATTGCTGCAGGATTGCTTGAATCATCATCATCATGGCAGGTGCATCCTCAAAGAACAAGGCCCCCCAACTAGGCTCATATTACTTCATTCTTCTTTGCATAAGGACCAGGTGAGAGGAATCCTAGCCCACTTAACATTACTCTTGTTGCAAACTTATGTTGATGTTCAAGTTTGTTCAAGGACATTGTACATTGCAGGCTTTTGCAAGCAGCACATGTGCCAGAGCCCATCCATTGCTGCAGTCAACCATCCTCAACGATTCCCACAAATACTGCCTGCTGATTATCTGACTGGGTTAACTCTGCTAGGCAGGACACTATAGATACTTTGCCCAGGTGCATGCTATCTAAGGAAGGAGTGACTCAAGTTCAACTTATCTACAGTTTTTAAAGGCTAATATACCGTACATCTCCCCCCCCCTCCCTTTCCTTTCCTTTCCTTTCCTCTTTCTTTAATTCATTTCTCTAAGTGAAACTTGCTTACTGATTTATCACATATTAAAGGAGAACTCTGTAAAACCGTTTACTGCCAATGGGGATTATAGTAATTCTTCACATATTAAAGGACAGCTTCCTTCACTGGGTGTCAAGTTAAGGGCCCCAACGGAGTCGGCAGATAAACTAAATACATATTTTAAATGTGAGCGGTGGATTTGACAAACTCTCTGGAGCATAAACATTTCCTCTTCTGACTGAGGGCCTACAAGTGAGTTAGCCTTGTGTTCTTGTTACTCTTATTTTGCTCACTTGGGGAAAATTTCCCAGTCTAAGAATTATAATTTACATCTTCAGTCCTGTAGGACGCACGGGCGTGACTTAAAGAGGTAATACACTGTGTTGCATTGTTTTTTTGGCTAATCTACCTCGCTTGTTATTAATTCTTGTTAGCTGTTACTTTGCCTGCAATTCTCTTCATTATTGTTAATACAACCCTGTCATCTATTTTGTAATAGCGTGTGTATATTTTCTTTCCTTGTATATTGCCAGTGAACTCCCAAGATACTTTGGTGCTTTGCCCAGGGCTCTGTGGCGAGCAGAGGACCCAAATATACTAGCAAATCCTGCGGGGGTAGCGCTACGTAATATTTTAAGACCATGTATTGTTTTTAAAAGCTAGGCTCCCCTTATTCATATGCTAATGACACACACAGTATACTGATTCTTGAAGCGCAAGCAACAGGAAATTATGTTGACAGGAAGTGGGTGGGGGGGGGGGGGCTTGGACTTGAAAACAGCCACAAAGCAACTGATTGTGCTGCAGGACTTCAAGGAGCAGTCTGAGGAGATACTGAAAGTAATAAGACTCCATCATCAGGAAGAACCACGTTAAGTAACTGTTTAGTGTACGCCTATCACAAAGATAGTATATGCTTATTTGCTAGGAAGGATAGATAGCTTGTGCATGTTGTAGGCACAATTTGTAATACTTTGTATGTGTTGAATTGTTACACTTGTACACTACAATTGTATGTGCAGTGTTTTTTATTTAGTAAAGTATTAATACACAACAGAGGTTTTTTATGCTTTCTTGTTTCTACCACAAAGTAACCTTAAGGCCCCTTTCACACCTACGGTTCTTCAGTTTTTCAGGCGGATCTGAACGAATGCCCATGCATCTCTATGGGGCATCGGATGTCAGCGGAGACATGTCCACTGACATCTGATCCGATCCTGCCTGTCAAATCCGGACGAATGGAAACCCTATTTTCCAATCCGTCTGGCGGATCGGATCGGATGAGAACGGACAGGCGGTCCATTCTCATCCTATTCCCCCATAGAGGACAGAACCTCCCTCCCTGCACACAGAGCAGAGACAGAGCTGTCACCCGCCTCCTCAGCGGGGATCGATCGGCAGAACAGACATGTGTGAAAGGGGCCTAAAAGGCAAAGCAAAACAGTCCTCTTTGCTAATTTTTTTGTTTGTGATTTTGGCTGCATTTAGGCTTTAAGTCATTTAGGTGGATCTTCACATGACAACAAAACCATTAGCCTCTTGCTGATTGCTTTAAAGAGACTCCAGACCATTCATTTCAACAAAAATCTTTCCAAACGATTATCTGTGCATTTAGCATATTTTATTTATGCAATTAGCCTGTAAAAGCCACTTTGTGTAAACATCCAAAATCCCTGAGAACTGTTGCTGGGCACTGCCATCTTAAATGTGGTGTCTTCAGCCCAAACAGACTCATAGCTGCCACTCAAGTGACACTCTGTAGTATTCCCCTTAACGCCTTCTTCGGCCAGCGATATAAACATATTTTTTAGGCAGTTAAGGGGAGGGGAGAGGACCTGGTTGAGCAGAGAGAGTAATTAGACATTACCAAAAAATTAGGGCTTTGATATGCAAGCAGAACAAGAGAGTGGTGCTAGGAAGTTGACTCTTCCTTGAGTTGGTAAATGTTCTAGCAAGTACAAAGGCATATTGCAAGGGATTGAAAAAATATTTGTGGAAAGGAAAAACACTTCAAGCAAGCATTTAAAATACTTTATTTTTTTCTGTGATTTTCTCTGCAATTTTTAAGTTGGTGACAGGGTCTCTTTAACCCCTTACCTCCCATGCTATAGCCAAAAGACGGACTATCATAGTGGCTTTTTACCATGTGATAAGCTGTGTACAATGACAACTGATCACAGTGTAAACAAACACAAGCCTGTTATCCGCTTTCCTTTCCTCACACTGACAGTGTGAGGAGGGGAGAAGAGAGCCGATAAGTGGATTGTGTTAAACGGACACCTGCACTGATAATCAGGGCACTGATTATCAGTGCAGTCCCAACAGTGCCCACCAGTGCTGCAAATCAATGCCCACCAATGCTGCCAATCAGTGCCCATTAGTGCTGCCAATAAGTGCCTATCAGTGCTTCCTCATCAGTGTCACCTAGCAGTGCTGCCCATCAGTGTCGCCTGTTAGTGCTCATCAGTGCCACCTATCAGTGCCCTTCAGTTCCGCCTATTAGTGCCCATCAGTGCCACCTATCAGTGCCGCCTAAATGTGCAGCCTCATCAGTACACATCAGTGCATATCAGTGCCACCTATCAGTGCCCATTAGTGCAGCCCATCAGTGCCCATCAGTAAAGGAGAAAAATTACCTGTTTGCAAAATTTTATAACAAACTATGAAAAAAAATTTTTTTTCTAAATGATTTTAGTTTGTTTAGCAAAGAATAAAAAACCCAGTGGTGATGAAATACCACTAAAAGAAATCTCTATCTGCGTGAAAAAAAAAAATCATCTGGGTACAGCATTGCATGATCACGAAAGTGTGACAGCACTGAAAGATGAAAATTGGCCTGGGCAGGAAGGGGGTAAAAGCGGCCAGTAGGCAAGTGGTTAAAGTGCTAGCCCTCCCAAAACTAGCATTTCAGTTTTTGATGGATGCTGGAGCATTAAACAGTTTCATACATCTCTTGGGGACTTTACTGGTGAGATATCTGTGCTGAGGTCACGGGTGTGCACAACAGGTGAGACCATTGATAGAGAATGCAGCAGCAGCAGCATATCCCCATTTTATATTATGTACAAAGTAACAGGGAGTGTTAAAAGATGGAAAGGCATCTTGGAACATCCAGAGCTCCCAGTCACATAGGGACAATCAAACAGGGAGACCTCACTTATTGTAGAAACACAGAACTGCCGCACACTTGAGAGATCAGTGACATCTGCATTTATTGCAAAGGTTCCAAAGACATTGCAATGACAGTCCAGGACTGCTTCAGGACTATCCCCCTGAAACATATTCCACCCAATAGGTAGATGTGCTATGACTAAGCCCAATTGGATAAAACCTGTTTGAGGGGGTGGTCCTTGGACCGTACTGTCTATGGATGTGTGTGTGTGGTGGTTCCTTTCAACACTGAGGTTATCAACATGAATGGCTTGGCTAGCTCCCAGCACCCAGTGTTCAAGTGGCGGCGGAGAGAAGTTGCTTGGATTAGACTGTCACTTGTCAATGTAATCCAAAAGTGAGACCATACTGTTGAACCGCAGCAGAAGAAAACGGGCATGACTACCACTATAGATAAAATACAAATTTTTGGGTGGACTGACTCTTTTAGCACCTGTTGGGTGAAGTGGTAACTTACTGGACTGCCTGTAAACCTGATACTCCCCAGAAGTACTGTCTCCTTTTATAGATGGCTATTGACATACATTTATTAGAGAATGTTCTTAAGGACATCTTGATGAGTAGATGATGGCATTCCTTCACACACTGGAAACTAAATATAGAAAGAAAATAAGACTGTTCTGGTGGTTTTAAAAACCAGCAACACAAAGTTCAAAAAATGTATATTTATAACAAATATAATAAAACATTTTTATGATGAAATAGTGTACGCCAACATAGTTACATCTTTCAAAATGAATGATTCATAGCATATAATAAAAGCCTCTAGTGACTTGCCCTTCCAGATTCTCAGTTTATAATTTCTTGTATAAAATTCGTTCTTGGCAGGTAGAATGGGAGACCATGATTGCGGGCAAAGGAGTAGCCTGTGCTTGCATCAAAAATGTTCCCCCGTTTGATTTGATACATACCGCAATGTGAATCAGTGGTCTTGCTCCTGTGGCACATACAAACTAAAGTTTATCTAATATCTTTGCCTCTATACTCCTGATGAAGCTCTTCAGAAAAACGAGTTCAGTCTTTCATTTGGTCCATGTTTTAAGCTTATATGAAAAAAAAAAAAAAACAACTAAGAAGCAGCTTTATGCAATAAATGACAAACTGAGAATCTGGGAAGACAAGTCAACAGAGGCTTCTATTATATGCTACAGGTCATTCCTTTTAAAAGTATGTAACTGTTTTTGGTATACACAATTTTATCATGACATTTTAATTATATTTGTAATAAATATGTGTATATATATATATATATATATATATATATATATATATATATACACATATTGGGTAAAATAAGTATTGAACACATCACCATTTTTGTAGGTAAATATATTTCTAAGAGCTGGTTCACACTACCGCGACCAGAAAGTCGCCCCATGAAGGAGCGACTTTTTAGCGTGACTTTGAAGAGACTTGTTTAGAGACTTGTAAGAGACTTGGAAGAGACTTGTGCACTACTTTGAAGAGGCTTAAATGATAGGTGACTTTGTCTATGGGGAATGCCTGGGTAATCTTTTTCTTCTTCCTGGAAAGTCTGATAACAAGTCGCTTGAAAATAGATAAGGATCCGACTTAGGAGCGACTCCCATTGAAGTCTATGTGCACAAGTCGGATAGAGGTCACCTTGAAGTAGTACAGGAACCTTTTCTGAAGTCGGAGCGACTTCAGTAGACCATATTAAGACGCTCTCATTCATTATATTGAATTTGTGATGACAAGAGACTTGGGGCGACTTGAGGGCACACAAGTCGTGTCCCAAGTCGGAGTAGTGTGAACCGGCTCTAAAGGTGCTATTGACATATAATGTTCACCACATGTTGTTAACAACCCATGCAATCCATACTGTAAGGGGACTAGCTCGGGGGCGGGTGTGGATGACCCCTTGGGGGGTTCGTTACACAGGGAGATAGCCGAGAAGTGGTTGCAAACAACAGTGTATGGTTTTAGGCCCCGTTCACACTGGGGCGACGCTACTTCCCGGGGCGACCTCACAGGTCGTGGCGCGCTGCTCGCACCGCGACCTCGGAGCGGCCGGCACGGACTTCATAACATTGAAGTCAATGCAGGTCGCTCCAGGTCGCCCCAAAGAAGCTCCGGACCCTTTTTCTAAGTCGGAGCGACTTGTGTCACTCCTATTAGAACGGGTCCACAGCTTCTCTATGCCAGGCAACCTACGGCGACCTGTCAGGCAACCAGGTCGCCTGACAGGTCGCCCCAGTGTGAACGGGGGCTTATTCTTGCAATTTTCTTCACACAAGTGCAAGCCTCAAAAACATCATACTTCAAAATAAACATAAAATAAAATAAACCCTTGCCACTGTGGGCGGCTACCTTCTCTCTCTACTGTTGGGCAGACTTGGCTGATCCTACAGCAGACCATCAATAGTCCATTTATTTTCTCTTCACACAGCAAATGTTCATTGGTTTCTTTTCACACAGAAAATGTCTATTTTCTCTTTACATAGAAAACATCCATTGGTTTTTCTCTTCACATAGAAAACAATCCAAGACCTCACCTTGAGAAGTCTTCAGTCTTAATACCCTCCTCAGCGCACATCGCTTCAGGAGGCATTCTTCTCCCATGCTCACACAGCTTCAGGAGGAACCCATCTGACTGTCCTCCTCTACTCACACAACGTCAGGAGGCAGCAATCAATAGACTTCATCTGGACAAATTATAGAGGCCTTAATTTCCTCATTCTGAATAGCTGAAGGGTTTTCAACTTCTTTACACCTTCCTGCTGGCTACCTCTGCAGCCGACACCCTATAGTAATTGGTGAATTGTCTAAACCAAGCAGACATGTATCTCCTGTCTGTGACAACATCCACAGATTTACCTGACTTCCTGTCACATACCCCCCCTCTTGTTTCAACCCTAGGGTTGGGACACAGATTTCCAGGCACGCATGTGTCAGGCACTGCTCTTGACTCTCACTGATAAGCCTCCTAGCATCTTCCCAAGTAATGTTCAGTCCATTCTATTCTTTGTCTGCTTCAGCTGCCATAGATACTTTCTCCTGAGCAATCTGCTTTGCTTTTTCCATCAGCCAATGTCTTTCATGCTGATTTGAATTAATTTCCCTTCCCGGTTCATTAACAACTGCTAACCTTTGTTGAAATACTTGTCGGGTTGGCTCTTTCTTTAAGTCCGTTAGCTTGTCTATATACACTTGTTTTGGCTGATCCTCTCCATCTTCATATAGCCAATTCTCTGTATCTTCAAGCTTCATGGTGAAACTGTTTCTGTCATCTTCATTGACAGATTTCTCGTAAATATCAGACAGCTTGTCCCTCATCTCATATACACATTCCTCAACTGCATTTTTGGCATCCTTTCGCTCCTTCTCAAGTTTGTCCTGCATAACCGTCTGTTCTATCCGCCATGGAGGTCCGTGATCCATAGGCAACTCAATTGTGCTAGTCTTAATGTCTTCAACATTCTAGAGCTTTTCGCCCTCCTGAGCGAGTCGCAGTAAAGGCCTAATATTTGAATTGATATCCAGTTTATATTTCTTGCCAAATTCTTCACAGAAGTAGCCAACCAGAACATCATCAACTTTCCTTCCACCAACATATGGGTCAAAGGCAACAACACAGTCTATTACAGGTTTCTTCAATGCACTTTCTGCTATTGCACTACTTTTCCCTTGTAACTCCTTTAGTATTTCCTTGATTTGGTTGAATTGCATATCTGCTGAACTATTTGACCGCTCAAGGTCACCTAGTTCCTTTTCTTTATCTGAACTCCACATGGAATGTATCTCAAGATCACGATCAAACTTCTGCCACCTGTCTTTCACCAGTTCCATTTTGGAAATATTCCCTGAAAGGCACTTATTCATTTGCTTCACGTTTTCACCAACAGCTTTAGTTTTCTCCACTAGGTGGTGTTTGCTTTTTTCTCCAAGCTTTATTTCACTTGCCTTCTTCACTAGACTTTCAGCCTGAACTGAGAAATCATCACATTTCTTACACAGCTCCTTTACTTGCTGAAATTCTAACAATACATTTTCCAGTGCTTGAAGCTTTTGAAAGAACTGTTTATTCCAGAGGGGTGATTCAAACAACATGTCATCAATTTCTGATGCTCACTCAGGACAGACCCCAAAACACTGATCCTTTTATAAACTGCATCAGGCCCACTATCCCCTCTTTGAGAAAGATCGTCTTCAAGTTCTTCCAACTGAATTTTCATTTCTTCTACTTGCTGTTCTAAGACTCGCTTAGACTTTTCTAGCTCCTGAACGCTTTTCCCAACATCATCCTTGGAGCTGACCAAATCTTCCATTTCTGTACACAGCTGTTTGTTAACTCTTTCTAGTTCAACCTTACACTCTAGAGCTTCCTCCAAGGAGCGAGCCAAGAACAGGGCTTTGCTCTCTTTATCACGCGCCTCCGCTTCTGCACGGTCGCGTTCTTCTGCATATTTTGCAGACACAGTCTTCTCCTCACCAAGCATCTGATCAAACCTCTTTTTCACATTTTCAACATTTTCTAATGAACCAACGCTTTCTTCCATGCGTTTTTTCATATCTCCTATCTGAGCTTACAATGTTGCGACTTGCTCTGATAGGTTTTTCTTTGCTTCCTCCTCCTCTTTTAATTGTTCCAGGACACCATTTTTCTCATCTTCCATTTGTTTGAGCTTTGTGCTAAAACTCAGCCTTTGACACCTCTCTTCCTGTAAAAGTTCCTGAGTGTCTTGCAGCTGCGATTCCAAGATAGAGAAATATCTGGCAATTTCTCTAGATTTTCTGTCTGCTTGAGAAAGCTGATTTGTGACATTGTCCAACTCAACCTGCAGTTGGTTTGCCTTCTCTGACAGCTTAGCACAAAATCGGTCACCTTCTGATACTTTGACTTGCAATTCCTGCAGCTGTGCCTCTACTTTTTCCCTCTCGTGTTCAGAATCTCCTTTTCCCTGCATAAGAGCCTTCACCTCATTGGCTAGATTCTGGGAATGAGAATGTAATTCTGCCACACAGGCTTCTTTCTTCTTTAGCTGCTGCTGGACCCATTGGGCTTCATCTTTCCAACTTTCACAGTCTGTACGCAATTCATCTACCACATTGCTCAAAGTGGTGAGCTCATACACAGTACTCAGTAATTTAGCCTCTCTCTCATTTTTCTCCTTGTACCTGAGAGACAAGGTAGTTTTCAGAGAGACATTCTGTTCCTGCACATCCTGCAGGTCTATTTTTGTAGCCTCCAAAGACTGAAGACTTTGTGCCAGCTGATTACGCAACTCCAACATATCACCCATACTTTGCTCCCGCAAAGTCTGAACTTCAATTTCCTTTTCCATGAGGATGGTATCTTTCTCCATTATAGTCTCTCTACGTTTTTGTAATTCGGAAAAAAGAAGAGCAGTGGATTCTTCCCACTGTAACACCTGAGCCTGCAAGTTTCTATGCTCCATCCTAAGCAACTCCAGGGCTTGTTCCTTTTCTTCCATTTTCCGTTTCAAGGCATCCAGCTCAGCCCTCACACATACTCGGTTTCCTCCAAACCGATGGCCTCCATTTGCTGCTGGCATCTCTGTTTCCAGCCTGCCATGCTCTCTTGGTGAGCCTGTTGTTGAGCTGCAAAGCTCCGCTGAAAATCCGCATTTGCCTGCTGTTGAGCTGCATTTGCCTGCAGTTGAGCTGCATTGACTGCTGCTGTTTTGCATTCGATATAATCAGTTGTTTCAGCATCTCCTCCATTTTGGGTTTATTTTCCATCTGAGAACACTGCATCTCCATAACATGTTCATTTGCACCAGTGTTGCTAGGGACAACAACCTTTCTCTTTAGCAGACTCTGTTCAGGCATGGATGGGGCTCGTTCAGGCGGTAACATCCCCTCCATCCATAGAATTCGGTCTCTCATTTCAGCTATCTTTGCTTCTTTCAGGCGTTTTGACCGCCCCATCTTCAATTACTCCACAATAAATTTTTTCAAAGTCCAGCAAAAATTTTGAGACCACTGTCTCTTTAAAGCAAGTAGCTTTTCTCTCTCTTGCAGGATCTCCTTTCCTGCACACACAGTTTGTGCAGTCTCATGCACCAGACAAAACAAAGTCCCTCAAACATTTTGAGACCACTGTCTCTTTAAAACAAGTAGTTTTTCTCTCTTTCAGGATCTCCTCTCCTGCACACACAGATTGTGCAATCTCATGCACCAGACAAAGTTCATAGAACAGATGCACTTCTTTGCAGGAATCTCTGCTTCTGCGCAATGCATACCTCCACCATGGGAGGGGATTAGCTCGGTGGCGGGTGTGGATGACCCCTTGGGGGGTTCGTTACACAGGGAGATAGCCGAGAAGTGGTTGCAAACCACAGTGTATGGTTTTATTCTTGCAATTTTCTTCACACAAGTGCAAGCCTCAAAAACATCATACTTCAAAATAAACATAAAATAAAATAAACCCTTGCCACTGTGGGCGGCTACCTTCTCACACACAGGAACCTACCTAAGGAGTCTGTCCTCAACCTACTGTTGGGCAGACTTGGCTGATCCTACAGCAGACCATCAATAGTCCATTTATTTTCTCTTCACACAGCAAATTCTGATTGGTTTCTTTTCACACAGAAAATGTCTCTTTTCTCTTCACATAGAAAACATCCATTGGTTTTTCTCTTCACATAGAAAACAATCCAAGACCTCACCTTGAGAAGCCTTCAGTCTTAATACCCTCCTCAGTGCACATCGCTTCAGGAGGCATTCTTCTCCCATGCTCACACAGCGTCAGGAGGCACCCATCTGACTGTCCTCCTCTACTCACACAGCGTCAGGAGGCAGCAATCAATAGACTTCCTCTGGACAAATTATAGAGGCCTTAATTTATAGAGGCCTTAAAAAAAAACAACTAAGAAGCAGCTTTATGCAATAAATGACAAACTGAGAATCTGGGAAGACAAGTCAACAGAGGCTTCTATTATATGCTACAGGTCATTCCTTTTAAAATTATGTAACTGTTTTTGGTATACACAATTTTATCATGACATTTTAATTATATTTGTAATAAATATGTATATATATATATATATATATATATATATATATATATATATATATATATATATATATATATATATATATATACACATATTGGGTAAAATAAGTATTGAACACATCACCATTTTTGTAGGTAAATATATTTCTAAGAGCTGGTTCACACTACCGCGACCAGAAAGTCGCCCCATGAAGGAGCGACTTTTTAGCGTGACTTTGAAGAGACTTGTTTAGAGACTTGTAAGAGACTTGGAAGAGACTTGTGCACTACTTTGAAGAGGCTTAAATGATAGGTGACTTTGTCTATGGGGAATGCCTGGGTAATCTTTTTCTTCTTCCTGGAAAGTCTGATAACAAGTCGCTTGAAAATAGATAAGGATCCGACTTAGGAGCGACTCCCATTGAAGTCTATGTGCACAAGTCGGATAGAGGTCACCTTGAAGTAGTACAGGAACCTTTTCTGAAGTCGGAGCGACTTCAGTAGACCATATTAAGACGCTCTCATTCATTATATTGAATTTGTGATGACAAGAGACTTGGGGCGACTTGAGGGCACACAAGTCGTGTCCCAAGTCGGAGTAGTGTGAACCGGCTCTAAAGGTGCTATTGACATATAATGTTCACCACATGTTGTTAACAACCCATGCAATCCATACTGTAAGGGGACTAGCTCGGGGGCGGGTGTGGATGACCCCTTGGGGGGTTCGTTACACAGGGAGATAGCTGAGAAGTGGTTGCAAACAACAGTGTATGGTTTTAGGCCCCGTTCACACTGGGGCGACGCTACTTCCCGGGGCGACCTCACAGGTCGCGGCGTGCTGCTCGCACCGCGACCTCGGAGCGGCCGGCACGGACTTCATAACATTGAAGTCAATGCAGGTCGCTCCAGGTCGCCCCAAAGAAGCTCCGGACCCTTTTTCTAAGTCGGAGCGACTTGTGTCGCTCCTATTAGAACGGGTCCACAGCTTCTCTATGCCAGGCAACCTACGGCGACCTGTCAGGCAACCAGGTCGCCTGACAGGTCGCCCCAGTGTGAACGGGGGCTTATTCTTGCAATTTTCTTCACACAAGTGCAAGCCTCAAAAACATCATACTTCAAAATAAACATAAAATAAAATAAACCCTTGCCACTGTGGGCGGCTACCTTCTCTCTCTACTGTTGGGCAGACTTGGCTGATCCTACAGCAGACCATCAATAGTCCATTTATTTTCTCTTCACACAGCAAATGTTCATTGGTTTCTTTTCACACAGAAAATGTCTCTTTTCTCTTTACATAGAAAACATCCATTGGTTTTTCTCTTCACATATAAAACAATCCAAGACCTCACCTTGAGAAGTCTTCAGTCTTAATACCCTCCTCAGCGCACATCGCTTCAGGAGGCATTCTTCTCCCATGCTCACACAGCTTCAGGAGGAACCCATCTGACTGTCCTCCTCTACTCACACAACGTCAGGAGGCAGCAATCAATAGACTTCATCTGGACAAATTATAGAGGCCTTAATTTCCTCATTCTGAATAGCTGAAGGGTTTTCAACTTCTTTACACCTTCCTGCTGGCTACCTCTGCAGCCGACACCCTATAGTAATTGGTGAATTGTCTAAACCAAGCAGACATGTATCTCCTGTCTGTGACAACATCCACAGATTTACCTGACTTCCTGTCACAATACATACAAAGAAACGAAAAAACAATAATTTCAGAAATTAAGTTATGTGTAATAAAATGGAATGACACAGGGAAAAAGTATTAAACACGCCAACTAAAATGTATTTAATACTTTGTACAAAATCCTTTGTTGGTAATTAGGGATGATCGAACGGTTCGGGTCGACCATCGGTTCGGCCCGAACATTGGGTGTTCGAGGTTCGGCCGAATTTAGAACTTTTTGCCCAAAAAGTTCGGAATTCGGCAACCAGAACTGACCAAAATGCAATGCTTCAGGAAATGGGCTTTAAAAGCCCGTGATTGGACCAGAACCATTAGCAAAAGCCAATTGAGGGGGCAGGAGAATGCTAGGAATGTGATTGGAGTGACTAGGGGGTCCCTAGACCAATCATTAGTGAATACGCCCCCCAGTATATAAGATCGCCCCCGCCATATTCCTAGCATTGTTATACTGGACATGGAAGAGAGTGGAAGCAGTTCTGTTAATTTTACTTTAAAAGTGTCATTTAGCTATTTATTAGTGTGAGGAAAGGGATATCTAGTGTAGTTAGAGTGCTCCTTTACACTTAAGTTAGCTTCAAAAATTTAGTTTCTGTAGGGAAAGTGTTAAAGCGGAAGTATCCCGCTTTTTGACACTTTTACCTACAGGTAAGCCTATAATAAGGCTTACCTGTAGGTACAAATAATATCTCCTAAACCGGTACGGTTTAGGAGATATTTACAGTGCATGCAGCCGCTCGCGCGAGCGGCGCATGCGCTCTGAAGGTCCGGGGGACCTTCAATTAAGTTGCCGGGAGCTTGCCGGAAAAATCACTCCCGCGCGCATGCGCGGGAGTGACGTCATCGCGGCTCCGGCCAATCATCGCGCCGGAGCCGTCTCTTCCGGCCAATCAGCGCGCCGGAGCCGCCGAACCCGGAAGAGGCGACGAGGGACCATGGCAGCTCCCGCAGCGATGTCTGGGGGTCCGTGTCGGGGCTTCGTTTTAAGGTAAGTTACACATAATGGGCTAGTATGCGATGCATACTAGCTCATTATGCCTTTGTCTTGCAGGTTTTTTTTTTTTATTTTTTTTTATAGAGTTTACAACCGCTTTAAGGGGACCGTAATGTAGTGTAGGGTTAACTGGCAGTGACTGTTATGGCAGGGTGACAAAACCCTTCCATAGCAGGGTGACCGCTATAGAGAAATGATCATTTCTCTGAATTGCTTCGGGACAGGCATATGGCTTCTCACCAGCAAGCATTTTTTATGCTGCAGGGGCTGCCACTGCCAGTGCTTTTTTGAGGACATGTTTGATGTCAGACATGACATCTGAACATGTGTATAGGGGGTATATATACACATATATGTCTGTATATATACCCCTAGACATATATAGGTGTGATAGTAGCAGAAATAAATGCTTGCGCGAATGAAATCATTTACAGTAATATATTTCTGCTACTATCACACCTATATATGGCTAGATGTCTATATACATATAATTATGTGTGTATATATACCACTATACACAAGTTCAGATGTTTTGCCTGCCTCAAAAGAACCCATAAAAATGCCAAAAAAACGCTAGCGTAAAAAAAAAAATGCCCAGGTGTGTTTTTGCTGGCATTTTTTGAGGGGTTTTGGAGGCAGGCACAACACCTGAACTTGTGTATAGTGGTGTATATACACACATCCATATATTTATATACACACCTAGACATATATAGGTGTGATAGTAGCAGAAATATATGCTTGCGCTAATGAAATCATTTACAGTAATATATTTCTTCTACTATCACACCTATATATGGCTAGGTGTCTATATACATATAATTATGTGTGTATATATACCACTATACACAAGTTCAGATGTTTTGCCTGCCTCAAAAGAACCCAAAAAAATGCCAAAAAAACGCTAGCGTCAAAAAAAAAAATGCCCAGGTGTGTTTTTGCTGGCATTTTTTGGGGGTTTTTGGAGGCAGGCAAAACATCAGAACTTGTGCACAGTACCACTATACACAAGTTCAGATGTTTTTCCTGACTGCAAAGAACCCAAAAAAATGTCTTCTATTAAACCGGCAAGGTGTTTCAACAGCGAAGCCAACCCCCTGAGCTGAAAGTTTTCTAATACAAACTATCTTTTTTTATGGTTCTGGACATGCTACAGAGCTGAAACTTCACATGTACACTTTTTAGAACCCCCAGATACTAAATCCAAAGTAAAAATCAAAAAATCTCTTTTTTTTTTTAAATTTTTCAATAATTGGCTTTTTTATCAAAAATGACAATTTTTAAGAACTTTTTTTTGTGTGATTTTGTGTCTGGGGGGTCTAAAAGGTGTACCTGTGAAGTTTCAGCTCTGTAGCATGTCCAGAACCAGAAAAAAGATCATATAGGTGTTAAAGGAGGGTCCCACATCCCTGTTCTACTGAAAAATTATCTTTTTTTTTTCATGGTTCTGGACATGCTACAGAGCTGAAACTTCACATGTACACATTTTAGACCCCCCAGATACTAAATCCAAAGTGAAAATAAAAAAATCTCTCTTTTTTTTTCAATAATTGGCTTTTTTATCAAAAATGACAATTTTTAAGAACTTTTTTTGTGTGATTAATAGTTAATGGGGCATGACCCAGAACCCTAGGCAATTTATAGGGTCATTTATTGGATTTTAGGGCTTAAAAATGGTGTTTTTTGATTACCGAAGTTTGGGTCCCATTGATTTCAATGGGGTTCTAAAATCCGGGCCGAACTTTCGGGAAGTTCGGATGTTCTGGCCGAACCGAACTTTTCAAAAGTTCGATCATCCCTATTGGTAATGACAGCTTCAAGACACCTCCTGTATGGAGAAACTAGTTGCATGTATTGCTCAGGGTGATTTTGGCCCATTCTTCCACACAAACAGTCTTCAAATTTTGAAGGCTCTGTGGGCTTCTTCTATTATCTCTGATCTAGATTTTCTATTGGATTCAAGACAGGTGATTGGCTGGGCCATTCTAGCAGTTTTATTTTCTTTCTTTGAAATCAATTGAGAGTTTCCTTGGCTTTGTGTTTGGGATCATTGTCTTGCTGAAATGTCCACCCTTGTTTCATCTTCATCATCCTGGTAGATGGCAGCAGATTTTTATCAAGAATGTCACATTTTTCCATTCATCCTTCCTTTAGAAGTTTGCCAGTACCGTATGCTGAAACACAGCCCCACACCATGATGTTCATACCTCCAAACTTCACTGTTGGTATGGGGGTGTTTTTGGGGTGATGTTCAGTGCCATTGGACCTCCAAACATGGGATGTATTATGGCATCCAGAGAGTTCAATTTTGGTCTCTTCTGACCAGACTATATTCTTCTAGTATTTCACAGGCTTGTCTAAATGTTGTGCAGCAAACTTTAAACTAGCTTCAACATGCTGTTTCTTCAGCAATGGAGTCTTGCGTGGTGAGCGTGCATACGGGCCATGGCGGTTGAGCGCATTACTTATTGTTTTCTTTGTTGTTTGTTGTACAATTGTACCTGCAAATTCCAGGTCTTTCTGAAGCTCTCTACAAGTGGTCCTTGGCTTTGGACAAATCTTCTGATAATTATTTTCACTCCTCTGTCAGAAATCTTGCCAGGAGCACCTGGTCGTGGCCAGTTTATGGGAAAATGATGTTCTTTCCACTTCCGGATTATGGCCCCAGCAGTGCTCCCTGGAACATTCAGAAGTTTAGAAGTCCTTCTGTAATCAATGCCATCAGTATGTTTTGCAACAATAAGGTTGCAAAGGTCTTGAGAGAGATCTTTGTTTTTACACATCATGAGATGTTTCTTGTTTGAAACTTTGGTAATGAGACACCTTTTTATAGGCCATCATTTGAGACTGAACCGGCTGAATAATTTGCACTAACAAGGGCCAGGATTGTTTTCTAATTACTGATAGATTTCAGCTTGTGTCTTGGCTTTCCATGCCTTTTTGCACCTTCCTTTCTTCATGTGTTCACTTTTTCCCTTTGCCATTCCATTTTATTAAACATAACTTAATGTCTGGGCTTATTTGTTTTGCTTGTATGGATTGCATTGGTTGTTACCGACATGTGGTGAAAATTTCATGTCAATAGCAACTTTAGGAATATATTTACCTAGAAAAATGGTGACGTGTTCAATACTTATTTTTCCTAATATATATATATCTATTACAAAAATAATTAAAATTTCTGAATAAAATAGTGTATACCAACACAGTTACATAATTTAAAAGGAATGACCCGTAGCATATAATAGAAGCCTCTGGCGACTTGTCCTTTGACATGTTCAATATTTTTTTTACCCGCTGTATATATTTTTTTTATGTGACTTTTTTTATGACACCAAGAAAGTCCAATTTGTTTCTATATTTGGTTTCCCATAAATGTATTAGAGATCGTTGTCTGAGGCTCTCTTTACCTGTACTTTGTATTCTGGAGAAAATGAGTCATTTACATTATTGCATTGAGTTTGAGGAAAAATGACAAAATCAAGTCATTTATTTTCACTTCACAGAAAATGAAGACTGACTTGTAATGTGAGATTAGTCAGAGCAAGATGAAAATGAGTCTGGTAAAGTGCTTAATTGCTGTATATTTACATCTCAAACACGACTGATGAATGGGCATGAATTCATGTTCATAAGAAAGATTGGAAAAAGCTTATTGGCATGTATCACTGGGGTTTCAAACACATACAGATTTGTATGCTTGCTAACTCAACCAGAACATTTTAACGACAACAAAGATGTTAAAGTATTCACAATAACCAAATACATTATAGGGAATAAATGTGTAATTAAATGAAAACATTACCAAAATAATCAAAGCTCACAAGGCCAGATAGCTAAAGGCTGGGATGCTGCCATTTTGGAGACATTTACAAGAGGACCTGTTACACTGCAGTGTCTCGGGCAAGGCTGGAATAAAATATCTGGAAGGCATCCTTTCTCATTCTTTTTACCAAGGAGGAAGCCTTGAAATAGGTCACCGCTCATTTGTGATAACGTAACGCGTATAGGGGAAGAGCATATCCTGCCGGACGTCACATCCTCTCAACTGTGCGGAGCTTGTCATCCTACATGCACTGTTTTAGTGCTCGTTTGTGAGTATAAGATCTTAATAAATATGAATTGAATTCACCCATACGGAGAGCATTCGATTTTGTGTGCTTTTCCTTTCCATACTTGGTGTCTGCTTCTGGGGAGAATGGAATCCACCGCTGGAATACCTGTAGGTGTTTTAGTGAAGATCCCTTACGCCATCCTCTGACCCTTGTGGGGTAAAGCTGCCTCTGACCCGGGGTGAGAGATTAAGGTGAGAGGCTTTCATTTTTTAGTGGCGGTGAAATGGAGCACATCACAGAGATACAGTGGTGATCACAGATGCTAAGATATATTTTTTTCATGAGTCACTTTTCAGGGTTATTTGGGGGGGTTAGATTTATAAGAAGAAAATGAAATGTTATATTTTGTTCTGTATTGAATCAATGACATCCATTTTTGTCAGGTTACTAAAAGGTTAAACCTCCTAAAACAGAAAAGTGCCTGTTCAGGAAATTCTTAAACAGGTTTACCCCAGACATGCTGTGTTGACCTAGGATAATAAATAAATAGTCTGTTGACTTTCTTTAGACTAGCTGACAATATACCACGATAATCTTATCTTTGTGTGGGATCATAAAACAAGTCAGTATTTTTCTGTGTTCAAACCCATTTAAAAATAGGATTTACAGATACGTTATATCTTATATGTAAAGGAATATTAACACTGAAATACATATATATAACTAGCATACATAGATATGTAGAAGACCGTTATATATTATAATTGTTTCATATTTTGCTAACTTCTAACTTTACTGATTTTGACGAATCATCTCTGTATGTCAAGACAGGCTTTAGTAAACATTTGTAAATTGTAAGTAGAAATCATCATAAAATTTTGTTTGACCTTGCTAGACTCCAGAAGGTCTGGATTGTAAGCTATTGGTCAATATAAAGTTCGAAGTTTATTTGAAGATAAATATTGCTATATGCCGAAGCTAAGGGCAATGCAATACTGCCATCACTGGTCACTGAATGCTACTACGCTAATTGAAGTCTTGGGTTAAAAAGTAAAAACCAATATATTTTAAATAAGATATATTAAATATTAGAATGGTGTCATCAAGATTAATTCTTTATTCAGATGCCTGGTGGATATGAAATGGACATGTCATAGATGAGAGCATGGTTACATTTTATGTTGTTTTATAATAGTCTTAAATGGAGAAATCTTTATTTAATTTTAATATACTGGTTGACCAAGAGGTGTCACCCTATGACATCACTAGTTAATGAATAAGATGTTCCAACCAATAGGGATCATGTTACTCCCTCTGGGTTTAACCTATGGTAATTTTAATAATCCTTTGTTCTATACCATATAAAAAGGCAATCCCAGATGAGAGAGGGACACACATGACATTTTGCCCAATATACATCACACTTACAACATACACACTACTACAGCTATGCATAGACTCATCTACACAGACTCCATTTCGCTCCACCGTGTATCTGAACCTTTGAGGGACGCCAAACGAAACTCCTCCCTAATTGGCCACCATCTTGGAAAAGCAGCCATCTTAAGGAACCTGGTAACTACCATTCTAAGCTAGCGGCCATTTTAAATATGGTAAATATGCCTTGCTAATTATTTGATTATTATTCAATATTGTTTATGTACTTCCTTAAATGTTTTACATTTCATGCTAAAGGGTAACGAGAGTATCCCAGCCGTATAAACCATATGTAGATTTTTCTCTAAAGAGATGATTTTGTTTTTATAACATTTTTATTAATATCAGATTTAGCGCATTATTGCAAATTTAGTCTTCCGTTTTGCATGGCTTATTCTCACTCCATCTGCAGTGGAATGACTTTCGGCCGTGTGATTGTGCAGACAATTGTGGTCTGATTGTATAGTATACTTAAATATGGTTTCTACTACATCTGGGGAAAATGTAATCTTGCTTTATTTTCACTTTCATTATAGAGCTATACATCACATTGCATTTAATTGTTTGAAGTTGGTATTTTTTGTGAAGTTATCTTTTTGAGTCATCTCAAGTTTGATCATTTATCGTGATTACATGTCTCGTGAATAAAACTCTTATATATTCCATACTGTAGACTGTTTTCACTAAGATTGGTATATGCTTTTAAAAAGAAATTAATCAATAAAAAGAATTCGCTACATATTGATTTTGTGGAAATAAGTGAGATCTCCTTCCGCACAGATCTTTGCTTATTGACATAAATCGACACTGTTATATTCAGAGCAGTATAAAGATTCTGACATAATGGAGGCACAGCGAGATATTATTAATGTATTATTAATTCTGACATAATGGAGGCACTGCTGAGATATTATTAATTTCTTACATATGCCAATCATAATTATGATCATGATGACATAATTCATAACTTCAATGTTTTTTTTTTTTTTTTATTGATTGTGATGTTGATAGAAATGCCTTAAAAAAAATGTCTACAGAAGATAAGGTTCACGCTGCCAACTCTGGCAAGATGTCAATCCCACAGCCCCAGTAGATTCGGCACAGATCTAGAATATGTAGAGACACCTCTCTGAGTCTGAAATGATGGAATATGTAAAGGCTGGTTGGAGTCATACCAAAATCCTCAGAAAAAGTCGGGCCAAATATGGGCATCTGACATGGGTAGAGGAAAACCTGATGTATGAACTCACCAATAGCTTCTCTTACACCAAAGACGCCAGGAAGCGTGATCACATACTTTTAGAATCATGGCCAATCTTACTGTATCTCTGTGAGGAACTGCACCAGAAGGTTCAGCAAAAAGGAAGTTAGTAAAGTTCCAATCTCCACTCCAAATAATAGGAAGTGAGATAAGGAATCTCCTTGAGCAGGTGAAAGTAACCTCTATTGGGACACATCAGCAAAGAGAATGTAGCGTGAAACTGCAAATGAAGTAGAACTGTGGCAGAAGTCTTATCAAGAAAGCTGTAATGAAAGCAAACATTTGAAAGAGAAATGTAAATCATTAATTCAATGAGTAGGAAGTTTTAAGCAAGAAAAAATGTTTTCTAGCAAAAGTTGCCGAGTAACCAGCAGTGGAAAATTTAAAAATAAAAAATAAAAAAGTGTAACAGTTCCAGTCAGGACAGGAGCTCATTAGTAAATAAATAGTAGAGTTCCAAAAGGTTATGGTGTCCATACAAAAGGGTAATGCTTATTAGTCCTGCATTAAAAAAGTAATTAATTAAATAGACCCAGATATGACTCCCAGTCTGATGGTCATGACCCAGACAAGGGGGGGGGGGGTCAGGTAGAAGTCCACATCCTACCCCAGCCATATTTCTAATATAGGAGGGCAGAAATTGGGCAGCCATGCATAAATAGGTATGAGTCATATCAAGGTCACTGCAAAAAGACTAGCACCCCTAAAAAGATACCATACACCTCCAGAATTGAAAAAGTTTGTTTTAAAAAAGTACTGTCCCGATTTTTGTTATGAAAGGGTCCTTAGACATTATTGATCCTCTTGAAGCCTATGAAAACAGTCTTTCTGTGTTGTGCCTCAAGGATGTAATTTAAAAGTCGGCCCACACATAAAAAAGAAAACCCTTACCGCTGCTAGAGCTGCTATCTATAATTTCAAATGTACACAGCACCAAAGCCCATTGAATTTTTGGCTGTACTCAAAAGTGCCTAACACCCTTCAATGAAGGAGCCTGAATTTAAATTCCTGTGCTTTTAGGCATTGCCTGCGTACATGATGATAAGTTTGGCAAGGTACTACAAGTTGGGGTGTTCACTGGAATAGTTGGTGAAAAAGAGCGACAATTTGTACTCCATCCAACAGACCAGTGAATACAAAGAAAGATGTGAGCCTGTTACCAAAATTGTGGCAGAAACACACCTTTCTCCTAAAATAATAAAAAGGAGCAAGAATTATATTGGATACCTCAAGGAGGACACCATACACCCCACCAATTAGGAGGGGGGAACAGAGGCCATTTTAGGATTTCCCTCCAAGGGGACAGGGCCCAAGGTTAAAAAGAATCTCTAGGGAGTATCCTCAAAGAGCCCAATTTACCCTTGAGGATGGGAAACCTCGCTATGCCCAATATCCTAAACAGAAGGGGGGGACCCACAAATAAATAGGGATTTGCCCCATCTTAGGGTTCCCCAAAATCCTCGGGAAGATCAAGAGACATTAAGGCCCAGACTCCACGCCAGAACCGAACAAATGGTTCTGATGGGGATCTGTCCAATCTGTCTGCACCCGAGAGACATAGGCACCGCAGGAGGCGGAGCCAACAATCCAATTCTGAAAAGGTTTTCAGCAGAGTAGATGCCAAGTTGGATCGGATGATCACTTGGTTCACTCAGGACGCTGTAGCCCAGAATTAAAATAATTCCTCTTTAGGAACAAATCCTGTGGCCAGCCAAAGGCCACAAAATCCTTAAATGCCCAAATAACAAGGGATCAGAGGGATACACTGAATAAAGGCATAGGAGACAGGGGTTCTAACACCATTTTATCCCCAGGTCACAGTATTGAGGATCCTGAAATCTCTGCCAGGGGGATCTTGGTTGTTAGATGCTAACTACCCTCCTATTTTTCAGTGGTCACTTCATCCCTCTGACTCAAACAGGTCGCTCAAAGCGGGCACGTTTCAAAAAAATCGCCAATGACGGTGATACCGGAAGGATCAAACCCTAATGACGTAATGAAGTCAAGAGGTTAAAGGTTGTATACGGTAACCAAGAAGGAATCCTCCGTGTCAGGTAGTTTTGTTGCATACAATAAATTGCATTAATGCCCCAAAGGGGGAGATAATATATTTTTCCTCCCAAGTAGTAGGTAAATTTTAAACAAAATATTGTATCATTGTACAATTGTTCAATGTGTGGTATCCATGGTGATGAATACATCCCCATGTTGATGAGCCCTGGAAGTCAGTCGCCCTAAGAAAGGTCGCAGAAGTTAGTCTCACATTCCATGGTGGTCAGATAAAAGACTGATCCCACGATGGAATAAAGGAGAACTCTGAGAAAGCTTAGATTACCAACCTCACATTGAAATGTCAATTGATGAGAATATATATTCATACTGTATATTTCATCCAATAGAGGGAGAATAACCTTCCATGCCAGGTCGTTGATTGGTACAGACGATGATGTTAACCATAGACGCGGCAATCGGATGGGTCATCTTACTCCTTGGAGCCCAGCTCAGGACGGAACCCCTCATTGAATCAAGTACCTCTTCAGGAATCATGCTGCGAGACACCCAAGATTCTTGTTGACGGAGAGGAAGATTTGTTTTAAAAGATCTTTGTGCATTTGATCTGAGGAAATCCATTTAGATGAATCGCACTACCTCCTGTTTTCAATTGAAGGAGATGTGAGAATGGTGCATTGCACATGTGAGCAAAACTCAGTCTGGGTGTATGACACTCCAGACCATACTGAGACCATTCATTGTTCAATCCACGTTCAAGGAGATTTCTCGGATTCCTGTTTGTCAACATTGTTTTACTGCGTTTTGAATGGTAATTGCTAATACCATCGCAGTAGTTCATTTCTATATCTACCAAAACTTTGCAAGCTGAAGTTGGAGATTTCAAAGAAATTTGAGTTTCTTTACTAAGAGATTGAAATTCAAAAGACTAACAAGGAACAGTTGTGACATAGTTAACAATAGCAAAGTCGCTACAAACTAACACTTGGAACTGCTTTTTCATTTCATCGCTTTGCTTGAAAGATATAATGAACAATCCCCAATATGAACTACTCTCTTAGAAAATAGGACAGGACATTTTCCTTTTTAATGAAACTTCCTCCCAGTTAGTTTTAAAGCTGGTCACCTACCTACTGGGAAGAAGGGGGGGTATGTCAGGGTTATTTGGGGAGGTTAGATTTATAAGAAGAAAATGAAATGTTATATTTTGTTCTGTATTGAAGCAATGACATCCATTTTTGTCAGGTTACTAAAAGGTTAAACCTCCTTTAACAGAAAAGTGCCCATTCAGGAAATTCTTAAACAGGTTTACCCCAGACATGCTGTGTTGACCTAGGATAATAAATAAATAGTCTGTTGACTTTCTTTAGACTAGCTGACAATATACCAAGATAATCTTATCTTTGTGTGGGATCATAAAACAAGTCAGTATTTTTCTGTGTTTAAACCCATTTAAAAATAGGATTTGGAGATACGTTATATCTTATATGTAAAGGAATATTAACACTGAAATATATATATAACTAGCATACATAGATATGTAGAAGACCATTATATATTATAATTGTTTCATATTTTGCTAACTTCTAACTTTACTGATTTTGATGAATCATCTCTGTATGTCAAGACAGGCTTTAGTAAACATTTGTAAATTGTAAGTAGAAAGCATCATAAAATTTGGTTTGACCTTGCTAGACTCCAGAAGGTCTGGATTGTAAGCTATTGGTCAATATAAAGTTCGAAGTTTATTTGAAGATAAATATTGCTATATGCCGAAGCTAAGGGCAATGCAATACTGCCATCACTGGTCACTGAATGATACTACGCTAATTGAAGTCTTGGGTTAAAAAGTAAAAACCAATATATTTTAAATAAGATATCTTAAATATTAGAATGGTGTTATCAAGAATAATTCTTTATTCAGATGCCTGGTGGATATGAAATGGACATGTCATAGATGAGAGCATGGTTACATTTTATGTTGTTTTATAATAGTCTTAAATGGAGAAATCTTTATTTAATTTTAATATACTGGTTGACCAAGAGGTGTCACCCTATGACATCACTAGTTAATGAATAAGATGTTCCAACCAATAGGGATCATGTTACTCCCTCTGGGTTTAACTTATGGTAATTTTAATAATCCTTTGTTCTTTACCATATAAAAAGGCAATCCCAGATGAGAGAGGGACACGCATGAAATTTTGCCCAATATACATCACACTTACAACATACACACTACTACAGCTATGCATAGACTCATCTACACAGACTCCATTTCGCTCCACCATGTATCTGAACCTTTGAGGGACGCCAAACGAAACTCCTCCCTAATTGGCCACCATCTTGGAAAAGCAGCCATCTTAAGGAACCTGGTAACTACCATTCTAAGCTAGCGGCCATTTTAAATATGGTAAATATGCCTTGCTAATTATTTGATTATTATTCAATATTGTTTATGTACTTCCTTAAATGTTTTACATTTCATGCTAAAGGGTAACGAGAGTACAATCCCAGCCGTATAAACCATATGTAGATTTTTCTCTAACGAGAGGATTTTTGTTTTTATAACATTTTTATTAATATCAGATTTAGCGCATTATTGCAAATTTAGTTTTCCATTTTGCATGGCTTATTCTCACTCCATCTGCAGTGGAATGACTTTCGGCCGTGTGATTGTGCAGACAATTGTGGTCTGATTGTATAGTATACTTAAATATGGTTTCTACTACATCTGGGGAAAATGTAATCTTGCTTGATTTTCACTTTCATTATAGAGCTACACATCACATTGCATTTAATTGTTTGAAGTTGGTATTTTTGTGAAGTTATCTTTTTGAGTCAGCTCAAGTTTGATCATTTATCGTGATTACATGTCTCGTGAATAAAACTCTTATATATTCCATGCTGTAGACTGTTTTCACTAAGATTGGTATATGCTTTTAAAAAGAAATGAATCAATAAAAAGAATTCGCTACATATTGATTTTGTGGAAATAAGTGAGATCTCCTTCCGCACAGATCTTTGCTTATTGACATAAATCGACACTGTTATATTCAGAGCAGTATAAACATTCTGACATAATGGAGGCACAGCGAGATATTATTAATGTATTATTAATTCTGACACACTTATGCAATATATTATATTTTTATGAATGGACACTGGGAGTACATTTATTTAATTTTTGACTGTATGTTTTCTAAAGCAGCACTGTTTGTTTGATTATATCTGGATTTTGGAGTTTTCTGTTATCTGTTTTGTGTTAGCAGCTGGATATTTATATATTATTAGCACTGTATTTATGTAATATAGCACGTTTTATTAATCTGTATTATCACTATTGCGCTGATAGTTCTACACCTTTATGCAGTCCCAACAGTGCCCACCAGTGCAGCCTATCAGTGCCCACCAGTGTTGACAATCAGTGCTCATCAGTGCTGCCAATCAGTGCCCATCAGTGCTGCCAATCAGTGCCAACCAGTGCCCATCAATACCGCCTATAAGTGTCCATCAGTGCAACCTATCAGTTCCCATAAGTGCTGCCTATTAGTGCTGCCTATCAGAGCCACCTATCAGTGCCGCCTATCAGAGTCAATCAGTGCCACCTATCAGTGCCCATCAGCACCGCCTATCAGTGTCCATCAGTGCCTCCTATCAGTGCAGCCTCATCAGTGACTCCTCATCAGTGCACACCAGTGCCACCTATTAGTGCCCATCATTGCTGCCTCATCATTGCCCATCAGTGCAGCCTATCAGTGCCTATCAGTGCAGCCTATCAGTGCCCATCAGTTCCGCCTACCAGTGCCCATCAGTGTCCATCAGTGCCTGCTATCAGTGCCCATCATCACCACCTATCCATGCCTATTAGTACTACCTATCAATGCAGCATCATCATTGCCTCCTCATTAGTGCCCGCCAGTGCCACCTCATCAGTGCCACCTATCAGTGCCCATCAGTGCTGCCTCATCAGTGCTGCCTACCAGTTACTATCAGTGCCCATCAGTACCACCTATAAATGTCCATCATTGCAACCTATCAGTGCCTATCAGTGCTGCCTATCAGAGCCACCTATCAGGGCCCTTCAGTGCTTCCTATCAGAGTCCATCAGTGCCTCCTATCAGTGCTTATCAGCACACGCTATCAGTGCCAATCAGTGCCAACTATCAGTGCAGCCTCATCAGTGCCTCCTCATTAATGCACACCAGTGCTATCTCATCAGAGCCTATCAGTTGCCTGAACCTTTGAGAAAGCCCATTGGTTGCTACATGTGAGGTGGGTGGTGACGTAATAACGCTGGGACGAGCTGGAACTGTGTATGCAGAGTATTGTATTGTAAAATGCTTCTTTTTTACTTCTGAAATATGAGTGGATTTTTATAGGGAAATAAATACTTTTTATTAATGATTTGCACTATGGTTCTTTCCTCTTGCCTCCTATATGATTGACACCACGCTGAGAGCTATGGATTTGGATTGTACAGCCAGTGGGAGCGGTGCCACTTATAACATTACACAGCGCATATAGACCTTCTTTAATTAGTGAGGTCTAGGGATGGTCGAACGGTTCGGGTCGGCCATCGGTTCGGCCCGAACATTGGGTGTTCGAGGTTCGGCTGAATTTAGAACTTTTTGCCCAAAAAGTTCGGAATTCGGCAACCAGAACCGACCAAAATGCAATGCTTCAGGAAATGGGCTTTAAAAGCCCGTGATTGGACCAGAACCATTAGCAAAAGCCAATTGAGGGGGCAGGAGAATGCTAGGAATGTGACTGGAGTGACTAGGGGGTCCCTAGACCAATCATTAGTGAATACGCCCCCCAGTATATAAGATCGCCCCCGCCATATTCCTAGCATTGTTATACTGGACATGGAAAAGAGTGGAAGCAGTTCTGTTAATTTTACTTTAAAAGTGTCATTTAGCTATTTATTAGTGTGAGGAAAGGGATATCTAGTGTAGTTAGAGTGCTCCTTTACACTTAAGTTAGCTTCAAAAATTTAGTTTCTGTAGGGAAAGTGTTAAGTGTAAGGGGACCGTAGTGTAGTGTAGGGTTAACTGGCAGTGACTGCTATGGCAGGGTGACAAAACCCTTCCATAGCAGGGTGACCGCTATAGAGAAATGATCATTTCTCTGAATTGCTTCGGCACAGGCATATGGCTTCTCACCAGCCAAGCATTTTTTATGCTGCAGGGGCTGCCACTGCCAGTGCTTTTTTGAGGACATGTTTGATGTCAGACATGACATCTGAACATGTGTATAGGGGGTATATATACACATATATGTCTGTATATATACCCCTAGACATATATAGGTGTGATAGTAGCAGAAATAAATGCTTGCGCTAATGAAATCATTTACAGTAATATATTTCTGCTACTATCACACCTATATATGGCTAGGTGTCTATATACATATAATTATGTGTGTATATATACCACTATACACAAGTTCAGATGTTTTGCCTGCCTCAAAAGAACCCAAAAAAAATGACAAAAAAACGCTAGCGTAAAAAAAAAAATGCCCAGGTGTGTTTTTGCTGGCATTTTTTGGGGGGTTTTGGAGGCAGGCAAAACATCTGAACTTGTGTATAGTGGTGTATATACACACATCCATATATTTATATACACACCTAGACATATATAGGTGTGATAGTAGCAGAAATATATGCTTGCGCTAATGAAATCATTTACAGTAATATATTTCTGCTACTATCACACCTATATATGGCTAGGTGTCTATATACATATAATTATGTGTGTATATATTCCACTATACACAAGTTCAGATGTTTTGCCTGCCTCAAAAGAACCCAAAAAAATGCCAAAAAAACGCTAGCGTCAAAAAAAAAAATGCCCAGGTGTGTTTTTGCTGGCATTTTTTGGGGGGTTTTGGAGGCAGGCAAAACATCTGAACTTGTGCACAGTACCACTATACACAAGTTCAGATGTTTTTCGTGACTGCAAAGAACCCAAAAAAATGCCTGCTTTGAAACCGGCAAGGTGTGAAAACCGAGGAGAGAAGCTAACCCCCTGAGCTGAAAGTTTTCTAATAAATACAATCCTTTTTTTTCCTGGTTCTGGACATGCTACAGAGCTGAAACTTCACAGGTACACCTTTTAGACCCCCCAGACACAAAATCACATAACAAAAAGTTCTTAAAAATTGTCATTTTTGATAAAAAAGCCAATTATTGAAAAAAAAAAAAGAGATTTTACATAATTATACGTATATAGACACCTAGCCATATATAGGTGTGATAGTATCAGAAATATATTGCTGTAAATGATTTCATTAGCGCAAGCATATATTTCTGCTACTTTCACACCTATATATGTCTAGGTGTGTATATAAATATATGGATGTGTGTATATACACCACTATACACAAGTTCAGATGTTTTGCCTGCCTCCAAAACCCCCCAAAAAATGCCAAAAAAAATGCTAGCGTACCACTATACACTAGTTCAGATGTTTTTCCTGACTGCAAAGAACCCAAAAAAATGCCTTCTATTAAGCCGGCAAGGTGTTACAGCAGCGAAGCCAACCCCCTGAGCTGAAAGTTTTCTAATACAAACGATCTTTTTTTATGGTTATGGTTCTGCTACAGAGCTGAAACTTCACATGTACACTTTTTAGACCCCCCAGATACTAAATTCAAAGTATAAATCAAAAAATCTCTTTTTTTTCTTTTTTTTTCAATAATTGGCTTTTTTATCAAAAATGACAATTTTTAAGAACTTTTTTTGTGTGATTTTGTGTCTGGGGGGTCTAAAAGGTGTACCTGTGAAGTTTCAGCTCTGTAGCATGTCCAGAACCAGAAAAAAAGATCATATAGGTGTTAAAGGAGGGTCCCACATCCCTGTTCTACTAAAAAATTATCTTTTTTTTTTTTCATGGTTCTGGACATGCTACAGAGCTGAAACTTCACATGTACACTTTTTAGACCCCCCCCCAGATACTAAATCCAAAATCAAAAAATCTCTCTCTTTTTTTTTTTTTCAATAATTGGCTTTTTTATCAAAAATGACAATTCTTAAGAACTTTTTTTTGTGTGATTAATAGTTAATGGGGCATGACCCAGAACCCTAGGCACTTTTTAGGGGCATTTATTGGGTTTTAGGGCTTAAAAATGGTGTTTTTTGATTACCGAAGTTCGGGTCCCATTGATTTCAATGGGGTTCTGAAATCCGGGCCGAACTTTCGGGAAGTTCGGATGTTCTGGTCGAACCGAACTTTTCAAACGTTTGATCATCCCTAGTGAGGTCCATTCAAGCAGGTGAGAAGACAACCATAGGTGGGGTGAAGGTGAAGGCCACTATGGTGATCAGAGGCAATTAATAAAGAGTTTCTGGTGTATGGGACTGCAACCTTTTTTCAGGGACATTAAATCATTTATTGATGGACTGTATATATATTTAAAAGAAAAGATGGATTCACGTAAATGTATTATATATATATAGATGGTTTTTACACTGTTTTCAGATATTTATTTTGCATTATAATTTTAATGCACTTTATTAAAAGGAGAGCACTACACTACACTTTTGTCTGTTTAGGAAAAAACAGACAAACTGTTTATTATAAATAAAGGTGGCAACTTACACACTATCCAATGCACAAACACTCATCTGCTGGTAAGCAGTGCCCCGAATTATGACGAAACATCTAGGTGGAGCCTGGCTGGCTTGACGCTCGACACACTGGAGGGCACGGCGGCCATCTTGTTGGTCATTAGGGCACTGCTTACCACCAGATGAGTATTTGTGCATTGGATAGTGTGTAAGTTGCCACCTTTATTTATAATAAACGGTTTGTTGAATGTGCTACACTATGAGGAGTCCTTCCTTTCTCCCTGATCTGAGGTCTGTTGCTGTATAACATCGGGCTGGGATCCAAGGATCGCTGTGGGGACTGTGTGTGGATTCAACAGGAGACCTTTTGTGTGCGTTAGACTGACCTTAGTTAGTTACGGTAAGAGGCTTTGACACCTGGGTGAATGATGATGGTGGCCCCTGGATTGACATCTTTACTGGGATTGGCTGAATACTGATCTCCTATCTGACCCTAGTGTGTGGACTTTATGAGAACTGTTCACTGTTATTTGAGCGCTGCACCTATTGTTTTCATCACAGATCATAGTAAAGGGCCAATCACAGCTGATCACAATGTAAACAGAGGTGCCAGTTATTAACTCTCCTTTCCTCACGTGCTGTTACAGAGTGATAAGAGGAGAGCTGGTAACCGGCAATCCTGACAGGGGACATGTACGCACATAATAAGGGCACTGATCATTATTAAATTGATTATCAGTGCAGCCCCATCAGTGTCCATCAGTGCTGCCCATCAGTGCCTTCTCATCAGTACCGCCTATCAGTGCCCAACAGCGGGCCTATCAGTGCAGCCAATCAGTGCCCATCAGTGCCGCCTATCAGTGCTGCCTTTTGGTGCAGCCACATCAGTGCCGTCTCATCAGTGCCCATCAGTGCAGCCTCATCAGTGCACATCGGTGAAGGAGAAAAATTACTTATTTGCAAAATTTTATAACAGAAACTAAAAAAAAAAAAAAAAGTTTTTTTTGTTTTTTTAAGCAAAAAATAAGAAACTCCAGGAAAAGAATAATCCAGTGGTAATTAAATACCACAAAAAGAAAGCACTATCTGTCTTTAATTTTTTAAAAACATTTTCATATGAGTACAGTGTTGCACGAACGCGCAATTGTCATTCAAAGTGCGACAGTGCTGAAAGCTGAAAATTGGTCAGGTGCCCGGTAATAGGTGCCCGGTAAGCAAATGGTTAAAATGTGACTTTAAAATGCAAAGGTGAAACTCATCCACTGCAGTTGACAATGTTTCCCACATAAAGGAAGTGATTAAGTTGAAAAACAATGAGCACACCACACTGGATGGTTTAATCCAGAGGCAACATGACGTTGTCAGACAGAAGGAGAACCAGATGGTATTACATGCAGTATTTATGTCAGAATTTGCTACCCAAACTAAATTAACATTTTTTCCAAGAATATGTCACCTTTTACTTTCCATTCCTACAAGTGACAGTGATTTTATACGACAGCTACCCTTTAAATAGAAAATCAGAGTCTGAAACTTTTCTCCATCGATTCTCCCTATACCCGTATACCATAATAATGAGGCATACCAGGAATGACTGGAATCTGCATTACTTCTGAAACGTCGTGCAGAAAACTCTTGTTTTCACATATGAGAACTCCAGCAAATGTGTTACAGGTGTCTGTAATTTATGAAACTATCTTGCATGTAAACTTCGAAGTTTGTATTTCTTATCCAGAAAAGTGACTGTAATTTACCACTATACTAGGGTGACCAGACGTCCCTGGTTTCCAGGGACAGCCCCCAGACTGAAGATACTGTCCCCAGACCAAGTCTGTCCCCGGTTTTGTCTACTGTATATGTTTTTTATGATAAATTAAGTTTTATCATATGGTATTTGCACTATGGATCTGTGTTTTTCTATATGTGAGAGAGCTATTGAAGTTGTACACCTCTGATTGGGAACCTGGATTGTGGAGGAGACCATCTAGCTTTTCCCTGTGGGGGTTAACAAGCTGTTTTAGACCAAACTTAAAGCGGAGTTCCACCCATTTATTCAAGTTCCTTGAAACACAATGCCCATCCATAGAACAGTCTGTAATGGCAAATCTTTATTTATTATTTTCTTCTAAATACCTTTATTTCTTCTATGTAGTCTGAACTTCCAGGCTCGGCCACCTAGGCGGTTTCGTCATTAGGCGATTTGCTAGGACTCCTGGGATGTCTGCGTCATGTATCCCAGGAATCTTTGAACCGCACCAGATTCTGTCTTGATTGACAGGTTGACATAGCAACAGGGCGGGAACTTCCGCCACCACGGCCATTGTTATGGCAACCTGTATACAACACAGTGCGCCGTGCTGCATCCTAACTGCGCAGGCGCGAGTTCAGGGTGTGCATGCTGGGTAGCCAGCTGCACAGAGTGCCGAAAGCAAGTGGGAGCGGGCTTCACATGCCCATACTTACAATGGCCGCTGCCTGTCTGCCAGGATCCTGTGATAAACATCACAATTGTAAGTAGGAAGAAGAAATACACTTATACCACTATCCTGTTTATATTGTGCAAATAAAGAGAATCACCGGGGTGCTTTTTGGAGTAAACTGACAAGGAGAGTGGAGCTCCGCTTTAACTACGAGGTCACACTCAGTGAGGTGAGAACCCACCCATTAGGGGGGTCACAAGAGTGGAGGTGACATGTCCGACAAACAGTCATATTCATTCTCATTAATGGATTGTCTTTAAAGCACTGGTGATTGGGATCACTTATCATTTTTTTATCATTGTCACATTATTTATTATTGTTTTTTCACTGTTCATTGATGATCACATTTTTCAGTTTTAAATGTATTCAATATGATTAATCATGCACATTTTTATATCCCAATGATTAAGGAATAATCATGCACGTTTTTATATTATTTAATCATACACGTTTTGTATCCCAATGATTAAGACATTTATTATTATTGTTATAAAGGAATAAATAAGGAAATTTAAAATATTTTTATTCACTATTGATTTGTCATATATTAGATATAATCTGCGCAGCACTTTTAACAACATTTTTTAGTTAGCTATTAATATTTGAATATGTGTGTTTGAAGGTATCCTACGTTTTTTTACCATGAAATCTTTTACTGTTCTGAATTATTAATTTATTTTGTTATTGTTGAAAAATAATACTTTGGCAAGAATAAAATACAAAATATGCATTGACATTTTTTTTCTCTATCTTATCTTCTTAACATTTGGTAGTCATGTCCCAAAAAATTCTAAGAAGTATCATTTTTTGTTATCCCATGGGCGAAATGTGAGAAATATTGTAGATATCATACAATCATTCTATAAATACTTACCACATACACTACATATATAATTTGAGGAAAAAATGCTTGTAAAATAGTTAACCATTTGCGAATAAAAAAAAAAAAAAAAATATGTCCCCGGATATAATTTTAAACATCTGGTCACCTTACACTATACTGCCTTTAAAGTGGTTGTACACCCCCCTGTACTGTTTGTACCTATAGGTAGGCCTATAATAAGGCTTACCTATAGGTACTGTAAATATCTCCTAAACTTGCACTGTTTAGGAGAAATTGTACTGTTTTACCTATAGGTAGGCCTATAATAAGGCTTACCTATAGGTACTGTAAATATCTCCCAAACTTTCACTGTCTAGGAGAAATTTACATTGCATTCAGCCAATGACGTTATTGGCGCATGCGCGCTGAAGGAACGGTCACCTGTGCTGTTTCTTCAGAGCCCTGTGCTGTCATTGGCGGCTCCCCCCACCCCCACCAGTAGTGCCTGAATGGTATGGACAGGGTGGCAACTGGTAGCTAACAAAAGCGAGTTGCCAGCACACTGTTTCCTAAAGGTTTTCGTGGAGACTATACAACTATCTGTATGTCCAATCAAAATAATATCCATCCAATAGTCTATTACCTCGAAATAAAAGACATAAGTAAATTGTAGATTCAAGTTATTATTATTCAAACAAAGGATGAATGAATCAATGACTGAAACAGGACCTTCAAATCATCAATGAAATGACAGTACCAGTATAAATACATTTTAGAAGGGTTTTCCTGAGTAAACAAACAAGTTTCTTCCCATCAACCCATATACAGATTTACCAAGGATGGGGAAAACGTAGCTTCTATTGAAGCACCTTGACATTGTATATAGTACTGGGAATTAAACATTAAAAAAAAATATGTCCATCAACCAACTTGCTGAGTCTCTCAAGGAGTGAACCCATACCTGCTGCAATGGGACGGTCTTGAGAGGGGCAGTGTTGTTTATGAACTTTGAAAAGGTGATGAAAAATAGGTGTGATAGGGTCTTTCACTAGTAAAAATTCTGCCGTTTTTTTAATTATAACGCCCATTTCCTTGCTGTCATCTAAAAATGTTGTATTTTATGTTGTATAGTCTTGGTGGGATTAGTAGCAAGAGAGCGATAAATATTAACATCACTCACTTGTCTCAAGTTATCTGTAATCATCCGCATTTAAAACCACCATACCACCCTTATCTGTTTGGCGGATAATGATATCCTTTCTATTTTTCAGAGCCTGAAGAGCTAGATACTCAGCTTTAGTTAAATTAAACTTAGAAGTAGGTTCCACGGATCTAGAGGACTCTTTTGGTTTATTTAATTCAATTTCTTTAACACTCTAAAAGGAATCTACTGCCTCAATCCGAGCCTGTATGGGGTAAAAATATTTGTCACTCTTGGTAATAATGCTTTTTGAAATGCCATACTGTCCCCCCACAGACTCGGAGTTGATGCACTTCAAAGTGGAAATCATGCTTAAATGCTCAAACACAAAGGATGACCGATTCTCGGATTGTAATGTGCGTGGTGAATCAACATCATCCGAGATTTGAAAAACACCAATGTCCAGTAGGACATTGGAGAAATGGAAAAGGGGCTTGGTGGGACTTTTCTGGTATCGTACTCAAAAATGTATAACTAGATAAGTATATAAAATTGAGTGTATTTTATTAAATTGTCATATTAAAACCAAAAACATCAACAATTTACAAAAATGACATTACATCACAAACATACAGAAAATCATACATATGTAACCAATACAAAACTGGTGACTTTTCAAAAGGTTATTGATGGGTAAAATCCTCCTTATTGGGGTGTGGGGCTTGATATGCCTCCACCATAATGCTTGCCCGACATATTTCGCAAAAAAGAATTGCTTCCTCAGGGGCGAAAAGAATTCAATAGAGATTACCATCTATGAAAATGTCAAATACAAGCAGTTAGTATTATATGTACATCTATCTAGAAATCCTAAGAGCATAGACATGTAGGCAAGCAAGTATCCCAGATCTCCATCCCCCAATCTATATGCACTTCAATCCCATGGTCAGATGGAAAACTAGATAGCTAAATAACTGGCGCATATATTGTGTCTCCCCGGCGAGTGCGGGGGCTTCATTTAGTCATCGAGATATCATATTATTATATTCTGTTAAAATAATTACATACTCTATTTAATATATCAATAGAATACAAGGAAAGGGAAAGGAGGGCAAATTAATAACACTCCAATTTTCCCACATTTCATATAAATACTTTATGTGGCTGAATGATAGTTTTCCTTGTTCAAAAATATTCATATATATACCTATCAATTAACTGGTCACTCAGTGATTACAAATGGACAAGGGAATGGGAGTGGACAGAGGCAGCAGACTTGGGTTGCTCAGGTTTCAACTATAAAGATAGTAAAATATATGATTATATAATTATTGAATTTGATTCACTCAAAAGTGAATCTTAATAAAAAAGCACCAAATGGGTAGAAATGACAGCCCATATAGATACCGTAAAATTCGTTTCATAGAGAGAGGATATAAAATCTCACATCCATGTCGTTGGCGCTGCTTTTTAGATCCCAAATTAGGGCAAGATGTAACACCATACAGCGGTTTTGGCTTGTAATTTAGAAGCTTTCAAAAGAATAAAAAGGAAAAATAAGGAAGGAAGGAACTATTAGCAAAGGCAGATCCTATTTTTACATTTAAAGTAGTTCCTTTGAAAACCATAGAGCCTGTTACCTGTATTGCTGCGCCATCCAGGATTCCATCTCCCAATGCCGCCATTGCGGCTTGTTAGTCCATTATGAAGCCCCAACCCGCGTGGGGGCGATGACACATTTCCGGGTCTGGTCCCTGAGTGCGCACGCGCCTAGGCAGCGCTTGCCCACTGCTCATAGCCCATAGCATCTGTGGGCTCCCGGAAGCTGCAGGATCGAGCGGAAGCACATAACGATGCTCCGCTTTCCTGCCCAAAGACCGAATATTTCTTGGGCAAAATGTTTTCTAAGCATGAGAGTCTTAACAAAGCGATTAATGTCTAATATAGTTGAAAAGACATCAAATTGGCAGGTGGGGGCAAAGGATACACCTTTAGATAAAAGGATAAGTTCATCATAAGACAAAGAAAAAGCTGAAAGATTTAATACATTGACAGTACCTAGTCCTTGGACTTCTTGGTGCATCTTGGATATTTCTTGTGTTCTGCCTTGGTTTTTTTTTTTCCTTTCCCGTCTTGTTCTTTTGCTTTTTTTCTTCCCCTTTGCTGCTGGGGGACCTTCAATTAGTTTTTTGTAAAGCTATCTGGAGATTCACAGAACTAGGGGATGTGTTCATTGAAACCATTTCAGCTGTGTCTGAAAAATCTGATTGTGTGTCCAAGACCTCTGGTGAACTGAAGTTAACCCTTTTATCAATGGGTGAACCCGATCTTCTTTTGAGAATGGAATGTGGAAATCTCCTGTTGCAGCGTAAATAAATAGTGCCATCCTCATAATAATGAGGCCAAAAAAGACACCAGTCAATCCAATTCAACCTATGATGATTGTGTGCATAAGTGTTTATGTCAATAGTACACTGTATTGATATAGTTACATAGTTTGTGAGGTTGAAAAAAGACATCAGTCCATCCAGTTCAACCTATGATGTGTGTTTGTGTTTGCTGTTAACCATACATTGTATACCCCTGTATGTTGTGGTCGTTAAGGTGCCCATCTAATAGTTTTTTGAAACCATCGATGCTCCCCGCTGACACCACTGCTTCTGGAAGAGAATTCCACATCCTTTCCGCTCTGACTGTATAGAACCCTTTACGCAATTTAAGGCTAAACTGCTTTTCTTCTAATTGTTAGCAAATGGCCGTGAGTCCTTTTATATTCCCTTTCGCTGAATAGTTTGTTCCCTATGCTAGGGTCGCCAGTATGGTATTTTTACATTGATATCATATCCCCTCTCAAGAGTCTCTTCTCCAGAGTGAATAAGTTCAATGCTTGTAGTCTTTCCCCATAGCTGAGATCCTCCAGTCCCTTTATTAGCTTTGATTCCCATCTCTGGACTCTCTCCAGCACATTCTTTCTGAGGATCGATGCCCAGAACTGGACGACATACTTGAGATGCGGCTGGACCAGAGTCTTGTAGAGTGGGAGAATTATTATTTTTATCTCTGGAGTGAATCCCCTTTTTATACATGCCAGTATTCTGTTGGCTTTGCTTGCAGCAGCTTGGCATTACATGCCATTGCTGAGCTTGTCGTCTACTAGGACCCTCCAGGTTCTTTTCCATCTTACTGTAGATTGCCCCAAAGGCTCTCCCCATAATGAGTAACTTAAATTCACATTACCTTACATTTTTCAACATTAAACCTCATTTGCCATGTATATGCCACCCCATTATTTTGTTCAGGTCTTCTTGCAAGGTTTCCACATCCTGCATAGAAGTTATTGCCCTGCTTAATTTAGTATTAGCCGCAAATACGGAGATTGAGCTGTTTATCCCACCCTCCAGGTCGTTTATGAATAAATTAAATAGGATTGGTCCCAGGACAGATCCTTTCCACACCAGACCATTCCGAGTACTCCCCATTTATTACCACCCTTTGGACTCACCCCTGAAGCCAGCTTTTAGTCCAGGTACTCATTCTGTGGTCCATACCTACCTACCTTAGTTTGTACAGTAAATGTTTGTGGGGAACTGTATCAAATGCCTTTGCAAAATCCAGATACACTACATCTGCAGGCTTTTCTTTATCTAAATGGCAGCTCACTTCTTCATAGAAGGTTAATAGATTGGTTTGGCAAGAGTGATTTTTCATGAATCCATGCTGATTACTACTAATGATACTGTTTTCATTACTAAAGTCTTGTATATAGTTTCTTATCATCCCCTCCAATGGCTTGCAGACTATTGATGTCAGGCTAACCGGCCTGTAGTTCCCAGGGATCCATCTCTGCCCTTTTTTAAATACTGGTATCACGTTGGCTTTTTTCCATTCAACTGGTACCATTCCCGTCAGTAGAATATCCATAAAAATTTGGACCAATGGTCTGGCTATCACCTGGCTGAGTTCTTTAAGGACCCTCAGGTGTAAACCATCTGGTCCCGGTGACTTATTAATGCTAAGTTTTTGAAGTCTAGTTCTGAGTCTGTCTTATGTTAACCATCAGGGCGCTTCCTGTGACATGTTATTAACTTTAACATTACAGTCTAGGTTACGGAATCCCCCCAACCGTTTTGTGAAGACTGAGGAGAAGAATTTATTTAGCACCTTCACTTTCTCTCTGTCCTTTGTAACCAGATTCTCTTTGTTGTCCTTTATGGGGCCAATGTGTTCTGGTCTCACTTTCTTACTATTTATATACTTTTCTTGTTTTTTTTTTTTTTTTACTCTCTTCCGCTATGTGCCTTTCGTGTTCTATTTTAGCTGCCTTGATTGCACTCTTACATTTCTTATTGCATTATTTGTATGTTGGAATGCTGCCAATGACCCATCAGCCTTATATTTTTTGAAGGCCTTTTCTTTAGTTTTTATATGCATTTTTACATTGGAGCTTAGCCACCCAGGGTTTATTTTAGCTCTTTTAAACGTATTCCCCTTTGAAATGCACTGGCCAATACATTTATTTAGTATGTTCTTAAAGCACTCCGATTTTTCCTCCGTGTTCTTTGTTCCTAGGATTTTATCCTATGTTATATCATCTAGCATAGTCCACAGTTTAGGGAAGTTGGCTCTTTTGAAATTCAATGTCCTTGTATTACCCTTGTGTTTCCTATTTCTATGATTTATGCTAAAACTAGTTGACCAATGGCCCCGTATTTCTGCATCCGCGATCAGGTCTGTATTGTTAGTAATCAGTAAGTCTAGTAACGCATTGTTTCTTGTCGGCGTGTTCACCATATGACCCATGAAATTGTCCTGCAAAACATTTATGAAATAGCAAGCCTTAGATGAATGCATGGTTCCTTCTGCCCAGTCTATATGTGGATAATTAAAATCCCCAATTATAATGACATTTCCTTGCTGCCATTCTAAGCTGTGATAGGAGGTCCGCCTCCACCTCCTCTCTCTCGTTGGGGGGCCTATAGCATATGCCCAATATTACTTTCCCCATAGTACCTTCCCTTTGAAGCTCTACCAATAGGGATTCTACCTCCTCCCTAGCTCCATTCATGATATCGTCCCTCATATTCACTTGCACATTGTTCTTGATATACAGGCATAACCCTCCTCCTTTTTACCCTCTCTATCTCTGCGATAAAGGGAATACCCCTGAATGGTTGCCAGCCAATGTTGAGAGCTGTTAAACCAAGTCTCTTAAATTCCCACAAAATCAAAATCCTCCTCATACAGTACATTAGCAGTGCCCATCAGTGCCGCCTATCAGTGTCACTTCTCTGTGCCATCTATCAGTGCCCATCAGTGCCACCTATCATGGCCCATCGTTGCCACCCATCAGTGCCTCCTGATCACTGCCCACTAGTGCCACCTCAACAGTACCCTTTAGTGCTACCTATCAGTGCTCATCAGTGCCACCTCATCAGTGCCTATATGAAAACCTTTTTTTTTCTTCAACATTTTCAATATTTTTTTTGTTTGCTTAGCAAGGAATAAAAAAACCCAGTGGTGAATAAATACCACCAAAAGAAAGCTCTTTTTGTGTGAAAAACATTATAAAAATGTCATATGGGTACAGCATTGCATGACCACACAATTGTCATTAAAAGTGTGACAGCACTGAAAGCTGAAAATTGGCCTAGGCAGGGAGGGGGTATAAATGCCCAGTAAGCAAGTGGTTAATTGGTCATGTAATCTAGGGGCGGAGAATTATGGACAAAATTCTTACATTTCTCCTTGTTCCAGCGGGCTCCCCCCAGCACTGTGTCTGGTCCTCTGTACCTTCTCTGTAATCTGCAATTGTCTTCTGTTGCCCTCCAGCCTCCTAAACATACAATATGGGGTTATTGTCCCTGTATTGTATGTGATGACGCCAAAGCTCTGCCCTCAGACCAAGGCTTAGAGGGGAGGAGGAGAGTGCCAGAAATGACCAGAGTGTGGTATAAGGTAAGTAAAGATGCATCTACAGTAACCTCCTGGAATAATGAGCATTTACCCTTGCAGTTAGGGAGGGGGGTTGGCAGTAATATGAGTGATTTTTTTTAATTTCATGGAGTTGGACTTTGAAGTGGAACTATAGGCAAAATAAAAAGACATACATTGCCTTAAAGTATTCATAATCCTTAAAATGTTCCACACTTTGTCACGTTAAACAACCAAAAATGTAAATGTATTTCATTGGGATTTGATGTGATAGACTAACACAAAGTGGCACAGAATTGTGAAGTGGAAGGAAAATGATAAATGGTTTTCAACATTTTTTACAAATAAATCTGTGAAAAGGGTGTCGTGCATTTGTATTCACCCCCCTGAGTCAATACTTTGAAGAATAATAATAGATAAAAATTCAGCGCAACTGTATAAAATAATATAATAGAAAGCTGCTATGCACTAAAGGATCAATAAACCAAAAGTCCCAATAACAAATATATAACAAAAAGTGCAGCGCTATCAAATATGGATTATGAAGAAGATATCGAGGAGAGCAGTCCACAGGTGAAAATTATGGTGAAGCATGCACAAGATATAAACATTCAGTGCTCTTCAATGTGCTGGTAATCCTCCACCCAGTCTCATTAGCCTCTCACCTCACACTTAGCCCCTGTGTCACCAGACGGGCTAGTAAGACAAACTTTCTCCAAGGATATCACCAATATAGATCAAATCAGTATTCCTCTTCATCAGAAGATAAGGCTCACAGGTAACAGATCACAGGTCCATAAAGCGGGTCACAGGTCCATAGGAAAACAAAGGTCCGGACATAGTGCATTACCGCAATAAATGACTTTATTGAACATAGCATAAAATCATAAAAATTACCTTGTAAAGCACTATACAAGTGCATGTGATGAGCAGATTGTATTACACACAGCGGTCTCGACCGCAATGGATGGCGGGTGACGTCAACAGCCCCTCCCCCTTCGCACGCGTTACGTCCCACTGCACGGGACTTCCTCAGCTCGGGGAAGTCCCGTGCAGTGGGACGTAACGCGTGCGAAGGGGGAGGGGCTGTTGACGTCACCCGCCATCCATTGCGGTCGAGACCGCTGTGTGTAATACAATCTGCTCATCACATGCACTTGTATAGTGCTTTACAAGGTAATTTTTATGATTTTATGCTATGTTCAATAAAGTCATTTATTGCGGTAATGCACTATGTCCGGACCTTTGTTTTCCTATGGACCTGTGACCCGCTTTATGGACCTGTGATCTGTTACCTGTGAGCCTTATCTTCTGATGAAGAGGAATACTGATTTGATCTATATTGGTGATATCCTTGGAGAAAGTTTGTCTTACTAGCCCGTCTGGTGACACAGGGGCTAAGTGTGAGGTGAGAGGCTAATGAGACTGGGTGGAGGATTACCAGCACATTGAAGAGCACTGAATGTTTATATCTTGTGCATGCTTCACCATAATTTTCACCTGTGGACTGCTCTCCTCGATATCTTCTTCATAATCCATATTTGATAGCGCTGCACTTTTTGTTATATAATACTTTGAAGAACCACCTTTCCCTGCAGTTACAGCTGCAAATCTTTTTGGGTATGTCTCTTCCAGCTTTGCACATCTAGAGAGTGAAATTTTGTCCATTCTTCTTTGCAAAATAGCTCAAGTTCTGTCAGATTGGATGGAGAGCATCTGGAAACAGCAGTTTTCAAGTCACAGATTCTGAATTAGATTTAGGTCTGGACTTTGACTGGGCCATTCTAACACATGAATATGCTTTGATCTAAACCATTCTATTGTAGCTCTGGCTGTATGTTTAGGGTCATTGTCCTGCTGGAAGGGGATCCTCCACCCCAGTCTCATGTCTTTAGCAGACCCTAACAGGTTTTCTTCTAAGATTACCCTGTATTTGGGTACATCCATCTTCCCATCAACTCTGACCAGCTTCCCTGTCCTTGCTAAAGAAAAGCATCCCCACAACATGATGCTGCCACCACCATGTTTCACTGTGGGGATGGTGTGTTCAGGATGATGTGCAGTGTTAATTTTCCGCCACACATAGCGTTTCGCTTTTAGGCCAAAAAAGTTCAATTTTGGTCTCATCTGAGCAGAGCACCTTCTTCCACATGTTTGCTGTGTCCACCGCATGGCTTTTTGAAAACTGCAAACTGGACTTCTTATAGCTTTCTTTCAAAAAATGGCTTTCTGCTTACCACTCTTCCATAAAGGCCAAATTTGTGGAGTGCATGACTAATTGTTGTCCTGTGGACAGATTCTCCCACCTGAGCTGTTGATCTCTGCAGCTCCTTCAGAGTTACCATGGGCCTCTTGGCTGCTTCTCTGATTAATGCTCTCCTTGCCCGGCCTGTCAGTTTAGGTGGACAGCCATGTCTTGGTAGTGTAGCACCCTCAAAGGTAGGTGCTAGGTAAAGTTATAGTGGGGCCTTGCCTGCTTATCAGCTGGGCAATATGATTCAGCTAGGCTGACAGGTGCTCCCAGGTGTGCCTGTTGTGCTGGGGAGTCTCCCCACTGTATCCCAATGAGGGTTCCCATTGGGCAGTGGAGGAAATCTGGCCAATAGCACACCAGGGCTTGTATCCCTCCTGGAAGGGCAGATTCTGCCGCACAGCATTCTGGGAGGGGGTATAATTTGGTGGGGCGCGCATGTCAGATTGTCTTTGGCGGGAAGCAGAGTCCCAGGAGGGAGGTGACAAACTGTCTCTCCTCCTGTCAGAAGAAATGGGTGTCCCAGCTGGCTTGCCAGAGTGGATATCGGGCTGAGCTGAGCTACAGAGAAGGATCCAGCATGCTGAGGATAAGGGGAGCTGTTGGGGAAGAGTTTCAGGAAAACATTCTGAGTCGTGAGTACTGCAAAATACCCCTGGGGTCTGCCTAGGAGAGGGGACCACTCCGGAGAAGGTCAGAGGGATCCAGGAACTAGCTAGCCTGTGTGGAAGTGTAGCAAAGGGGGTGCCAGTGTATGCCCTGAAGAGTAAAGGGGGCACCAGCGGTTTAGCCCTGAAGTGTTAAAATGTTGAGAGTTGCAGCAGTAACTACAAGTGGCTACCTCAGTTAGGGAGGACTGGAGGAAGCAGTGCAAAGGACTTTTGAGCTAACAGAAGTGTCAGACGTCAGTTTCAGTTCAGTAACAGCAAGTCAGTGTTCACAAGCGCCAGTAAGCATTGGTCGGCATTCAGCTGGCGCCAAGTCAGCGCTAGAAGGCATTTTTTCTCAAGTGTCCCATTTTTGTAACTAGTTGAGCCAGAAGAGTATCCCACTCATTCCCTTCTCCCATCCCCTAAAATAAACAAAAAAAAAACAAAGATGCCGGATAGGGATGATCGAACGGTTCGGGTCCACCATCGGTTCGGCCCGAACATTGGGTGTTCGAGGTTCGGCCGAATTTAGAACTTTTTGCCCAAAAAGTTCGGAATTCGGCAACCAGAACCGACCAAAATGCAATGCTTCAGGAAATGGGCTTTAAAAGCCCGTGATTGGACCAGAACCATTAGCAAAAGCCAATTGAGGGGGCAGGAGAATGCTAGGAATGTGATTGGAGTGACTAGGGGGTCCCTAGACCAATCATTAGTGAATACGCGCCCCAGTATATAAGATCGCCCCCGCCATATTCCTAGCATTGTTATACTGGACATGGAAGAGAGTGGAAGCAGTTCTGTTAATTTTACTTTAAAAGTGTCATTTAGCTATTTATTAGTGCGAGGAAAGGGATATCTAGTGTAGTTAGAGTGCTCCTTTACACTTAAGTTAGCTTCAAAAATTTAGTTTCTGTAGGGAAAGTGTTAAGTGTCAGGGGACCGTAGTGTAGTGTAGGGTTAACTGACAATGACTGCTATGGCAGGGTGACAAAACCCTTCCATAGCAGGGTGACCGCTATAGAGAAATGATCATTTCTCTGAATTGCTTCGGCACACCCATATGGCTTCTCACCAGCCAAGCATTTTTTATGCTGCAGGGGCTGCCACTGCCAGTGCTTTTTTGAGGACATGTTTGATGTCAGACATGACATCTGAACATGTGTATAGGGGGTATATATACACATATATGTCTGTATATATACCCCTAGACATATATAGGTGTGATAGTAGCAGAAATAAATGCTTGCGCTAATGAAATCATTTACAGTAATATATTTCTGCTACTATCACACCTATATATGGCTAGGTGTCTATATGCATATAATTATGTGTGTATATATACCACTATACACAAGTTCAGATGTTTTGCCTGCCTCAAAAGAACCCAAAAAAATGCCAAAAAAACGCTAGCGTCAAAAAAAAAATGCCCAGGTGTGTTTTTGCTGGCATTTTTTGGGGGGTTTTGGAGGCAGGCAAAACATCTGAACTTGTGTATAGTGGTGTATATACACACATCCATATATTTATATACACACCTAGACATATATAGGTGTGATAGTAGCAGAAATATATGCTTGCGCTAATGAAATCATTTACAGTAATATATTTCTGCTACTATGACACCTATATATGTCTAGGTGTGTATATAAATATATGGATGTGTGTATATACACCACTATACACAAGTTCAGATGTTTTGCCTGCCTCAAAAGAACCCCAAAAAAATGCCAAAAAAAAACACTAGCGTCAAAAAAAAAAAATGCCCAGGTGTGTTTTTGCTGGCTTTTTTGGGGGGGTTTTGGAGGCAGGCAAAACATCTGAACGTGTGCACAGTACCACTATACACAAGTTCAGATGTTTTTCCTGACTGCAAAGAACCCAATAAAATGCCTGCTATTAAACCGGCAAGGTGTTACAGCAGCGAAGCCAACCTCCTGTGCTGAAAGTTTTCTAATACAAACAATCTTTTTTTTATGGTTCTGGACATGCTACAGAGCTGAAACTTCACATGTACACTTTTTAGACCCCCCAGATACTAAATCCAAAGTAAAAATCAAAAAATCTCTTTTATTTTTTTTTAATTTTTCAATAATTGGCTTTTTTTATCAAAAATGAAAATTTTTAAGAACTATTTTGTGTGATTTTGTGTCTGGGGGGTCTAAAAGGTGTACCTGTGAAGTTTCAGCTCTGTAGCATGTCCAGAACCAGAAAAAAAGATCATATAGGTGTTAAAGGAGGGTCCCATATCCCTGTTCTACTGAAAAATTATCTTTTTTTTTTCATGGTTCTGGACATGCTACAGAGCTGAAACTTCACATGCACACCTTTTAGACCCCCCAGATACTAAATCCAAAGTCAAAATAAAAAAATCTCTCTTTTTTTTAAAATTTTTTCAATAATTGGCTTTTTTATCAAAAATGACAATTTTTAAGAACTTTTTTTGTGTGATTAATAGTTAATGGGGCATGACCCAGAACCCTAGGCACTTTTTAGGGGCATTTATTGGGTTTTAGGGCTTAAAAATTGTGTTTTTTGATTACCGAAGTTCGGGTCCCATTGATTTCAATGGGGTTCTGAAATCCGGGCTGAACTTTCGGGAAGTTCGGATGTTCTGGCCGAACCGAACTTTTCAAAAGTTCGATCATCCTTAATGCCGGACTGTTCATTGTCTCAGTTCTCACACTTGGACAACAAGCTTAAATGTGCTGTTGGTATTAGCCAATGCTGGAAATTCTGCTACAGTAGGTTTGCAGTTGTGCCATACTCTTTCCATTTTCAGATGGTGGATTGAACAGTGCTCCGTGAGATGTTCAAAGCTTGGGATATTTTTTATAGCCTAACCCTGCTTTACACTTCTCCACAACTTTATTCCTGACCTGTCTGGTGTGTTCCTTGGTCTTTATGATGTTGTTTGTTCACAAAGGTTCTCTAACAAATCTCTGAGGGCTTCACTGAACAGCTGTATTTATATTGAGATTAAATTACACACAGGTGGACTCTATTTACTAATTAGGGGACTTCTGAAGGCAATTGGTTCCACTAGATTTTATTTATGGATATCAGAGTAAAGGGGGCTGAATACAAATGTTTGCCACACCTTTCACATATTTATTTGTAAAAAAAAATTCAAAACCATTTATAATTTTCCTTCCACTTTACAATTATGTGCCACTTTGTGTTGGTCTGTCACATAAAATCCATTTATGTTTTTGGTTGTAACGTGACGAAAATAAAATTTCAAGGGGTACGAATACTTTTTAAGGCACTGTATACGGTATCCACTTTCTTTAACAGGCTAAACTGCCTAGGAAAAGTGGTAGTTTGAGTGTTGAGACAAACCATTTTGTTGCAGAGTGCGATCACTGGGTGCAGCAGAGTCCATTCAGATCAGACATTGTGGAGTAAACAGGAACTGGCTTCTTTATTGGAACATAACACAGAAATCAAAGGTGTAGCCTCATTGTAATAAGAACAACAGAACAGGAAGAGATAACCAACAAGTTCAGTACAGTGTACAGGAAATGACAACACATCATAAAAAATGCATAGCATACCACTTAGCATTAGCGACATCTACTGTCCTATTTGTGAACTGCAGTTAATCGAATAAGCTGAAAGCTGTTGTATCTCCAACACTCCTTCTCAACAGCTAAGGCTTAGTCTATTAAACCCATCTTCTTTGTAAGCCTTGAGTGTCTTTCAGCGGTCAAAGGCTTTGTAAGGATATCTGCTGTCATATCCTCGGTTGGGCAATAAAGTAACTCAAGAAGACCTTGCTCTTGAAGATCCCTAAGAAAGTGGAACTTCACATCAATGTGCTTGGTTCTTGAATTAACTCCTTCCATGTGTTCAAGTTCAAGGCATCCTTGATTGATTGTCCTCATAGATTTCTGTTGGTCCCAACTGTGGTTGACCCAAATCTGTTAATAGCTGTCTCAGCCATATAACTTCTTGGCTTGCTTGTGCTGCAGCAACATATTCTGCTTCAGTAGACGACAGTGAAACAGAGAGTTGCTTTTTACTAGTCAAACTGATGTCACCTCCTGACAGAAAAAATAAGTATCCACTGGTAGATTTCCTGTCGCTGGTGTCTCCTGCCCGGTCAGCATCCACATATCCTGTTAAGGTGCTTTCATCACTTGCTGGTAACTCTAACTTGTAGTGCAAAGTCCCTTTTAAGATAGCGAATGATTCGCTTTATAGCATTCCAGTCCTTTTGACTTGGCATTGAAACCTTTCTGCATAGGATTCCAACAGTTGCTGCAATGTCCGGCCTTGTAGCAGTGGTAAGCTACAGCAATTTCCCTATTGCCTTTCTGTATTGAGTATTAGTAGGTAATGGGTTATCTTGACAATTCATCTCCTTTAGGTACTTGGTTTCCATAGGAGACTTTACTGGTTTGGCGTCTTCCATTCCAAATGTTTCAATTATTTCTTGTATTTTGTGTCTTTGGTTCAGAAGAAAGCTGCCATCTTCCTCTCTCTCAATCTGGATGCCGAGGTAATTCTTTATGTTGCCAAGATCGTTGGTGTTGAAGTTCTGATTTAGTTCTTCTAGTATCTCTGCTTCATCCCCTTCTTGCTCAAAGCAAATCAGGATATCATCCACATAAATAAGCATATAGACCCATCTGTCTCCCAATTTCTTTGTGTATAAGCAGGGGTCCGCTTTACTCCTCAGAAAGTTTTGATGTGTAAGCACTTCATTTATTTTTATATTCCACGCTCTGGCTGCTTGCTTTAGACCATATATACTCCTGCGAAGTTTGCATACTAGGTCTGGCCTTTGTTCATCTTTGAACCCTGGCGGCTGTTCCATGTAAATTTCTTCTGTTAGCTCATCATGTAGGAACGCGGTTTTCACATCAAAATGTTTCACTTGCATGTTCCTTGTGACGGCTACTGTCAGTAAAGTCCTTATTGTAGTGTGCTTGACTACTGGTGCAAATGTCTCGTCATAGTCCCCCCATATTTTTGAGAATAGCCCTTGGCTACTAGCCTTGCTTTGTATCGCTCAATTGTGCCATCTGCATTGTATTTCACTTTAAAAGTCCATTTACAGCCTATGGCTTTCCTTCCGGGTGATAGTTCTGTAAGTGTCCATGTTTTAGTGTCATGCATGAATTTTATCTCTTCATCAGCAGCCTTTATCCATTTACTTGCTTCTTGTTCTGAAAGCTGAGATATTTCTTCCCAGGTTGCAGGTTCGTTGATATTGGCAGTACTTGCTTTGTATGAGAGACGTACAGGTGGTTTACCTATGTTTTCTCTTGTTGAACGTCTCGGTTTTGTGTCTGAGCCTTCTTGTGTCTGCTCTTCCGTACTGGTAGAGTCTGCACTCACTTCAACTGTTTGTTCGGAAGTTACAGAGATGGGCTGGTCAATGTCCGTTTTCTCTTCTATTCTTGCTTCTACTGTTGTCATTACATTGTCTCTGAAATCTTCAACAAAAGTTATGCTGTTGCTAATGGTAACCTTGTCTGTTTTGGGATTTAAGATTCTGCAACCTTTGACATTATCACTGTATCCAACAAAGATACCTTCAAATGCTCTGTTTTGGAGTTTGGTGCGTTTTTCTTCAGGTATGTAGATAAATGCTTTGCATCCAAATACTCTTAGGTGTTTTACATTTGGCTTCTCATTGTGCCAAAGTTCATATGGAGTTTTCTCTATTGTTCTGGAAAGAAGTCTGTTCTGCAAATATGTAGCTGTCATAGCTGCTTCACCCCAGTATTTTTGTGGTAGTCCAGAGTCTGTCAGCATACATCTGATCATTTCAGTCAGAGTTCTGTTCTTTCTTTCAGCTACTCCATTTTGTTCTGGTGTATATGGGACTGTCTTTTGATGTTCTATTCCATTCTGTTTTAAGTACTCTTGTATCTTATATCCGGTGAATTCACCTCCATTATCGCTCCGAAGTATGAGAGGCTTCCTCTGAAACTTGTTACTGGTCTTTATTATATAGTCTTGTAATTTGTCAAAAACTTCACTCTTGTGTTGTATTAGGTAGGTGACTGTGTATCTTGAATAGTCGTCTATGAAAGTCACTATGTACCTTTTGCCTCCAGGTGTAGGTGAGTTTAGGGGACCACACACGTCACTGTGAACTAAGTCAAGTGGTCTTGAAGCTCTCTTCTGACTGACTTTGGGAAGTGTTGCTCTTGTAGCTTTGGATTTAATGCAACATGCACACTTAACAGTAACTGGACTAGGGGATATTGTTAGATCCCTTGTCAGATTCTTTCTCTGTAGTTCCTGTATGCATTCTGGGTGTCTGTGACCTAGACGTCTGTGCCATATATGTATACAGTCATTGTGCTTGTGTGTACATAGTCTCACCTTTTCCTTCACTGTGTCGAGGTGATATAGATGATCATCCAGCTTGGCACTTGCTATTGTCTGGTTGCTGTTTAGGATTGAACACTTGTCACCTTGGAATGTTACAGTGAGTCCTCTGGCTGTTAGACGCTTCACAGATAAGAGTCCTCCTTCTAGATCAGGGACATAAAGCACATCTTTCACTGGTATGGCTAGGTTGTGTCCCGCATCATCAGGGCATACAAGGGTTCCATGCCCATATCCTTCTGCATGTATTTTGCTTCCATCTGCAAGATAAATAGTTTCTTTGTTGTTCAGATCAAGTTCTGTGAAAAAACTTCTATCACTCGTCATGTGACTGGTTGCCCCCAAATCGATGCACCAGTCTTGACATTTATCGTTGCCTGTCGCTTTAAATGTGGCATTCCAGTTTCCTTCCCATGGATCATTGATTGTGGCTTTGACCTTTTGTTTAGCATAAGAGGGACGCCGTCTTATTTGCTCTGCTTTCCATATAGTACAGTCTTTCTTTATGTGTCCCTGTTTGTGGCATCTGAAACACACTCTGGTCTCTTTCCTGTGTAACCTTGCATCTGTAGCTTTAAGAGCGGTTCTGGTGTCGGTTTCTGTGGAGTCATGCACTAATTCCTTTCTTCTCATCTATGAGCCTGGTTTTTACAAATGATAGCGTCAGATCTGTCTCAGGTCGTGTCTCCAGTGCATTGATCAGTGCAGTATATGTATCGGGCAAACTGCATAACAACATGGCTGATGCGTGGCTGTCTGTTATATCCTCCCCGATTGATCTGAGTTGTGCAATCACTTCCAGCATTGCATTTATATGCGCCTGCATGTCCTGTTCTCTGCTAAGTCTCATTTTGTAAAGTTTCCGCAGTAGAAACAGCTTGCTGTTTAAACTGGATCTTTCATGCAGTCTTTTTAGTCTGTCCCACATGCCTTTTGCTGTGTCCTCATGGCGTATATGTATGAGCTGATCATCCTCCACTAGTAAGCTTATGGTGGCCCGTGCCTGTCTGTTTTTCTTGTCCCAGTCCTGATTATTGTCCTGTGGCCTCTCTGTAGTGGTAACCTCCCACAAGTCATCTCTAGATAATAGCATTTCCACTTTAAACTTCCATAGCTGATAATTGTCATTGTTCAGCTTGGCCACTGAGAATTTAAGTTATGAGTTTTCAGACATTTTTCCCTCCTTTATATATAATCAGTCTTACTTGTCTATAGGAGATGTCACTGGAAAGCTTCCTTATGTCGATCTTTATCCGGATCCTGGGCCCATAACCTGTTGCAGAGTGCGATCACTGGGTGCAGCGGAGTCCATTCAGATCAGACATTGTGGAGTAAACAGGAGTAAACAGGAACTGGCTTCTTTATTGGAACATAACACAGAAATCAAAGGTGTCACCTCATTGTAATAAGAACAACAGAACAGGAAGAGATAACCAACAAGTACAGTGCAGTGTACAGGAAATGACAACACATCATAAAAAATGCATAGCATATCACTTAGCATTAGCGACATCTACTGTCCTATTTGTGAACTGCAGTTAATCGAATAAGCTGAAAGCTGTTGTATCTCCAACACATTTAACACTAACAGGGCCCTTACAATGGTCGGATTTGGATTTGGTGCAGGAATACACTAATGAGTAAAGAGACATTCTCCAATGCTAACAGCTTAGAAAATGTAAAGCAAAGAGCATTTGGGGGAGCTGGGCACTGCCCTGGGGGACAAGTATAGATTTAAAAAGTTTGGCAGAGAACAGTTTTAAAAAGGCTTAAAGAAAAACATTAAAAAATACACATTTCCCTCAAAAAATGGGAGAAGCCTTTAACCTAACTGTTAAGTAATGCACTTGTATAATGCACTAAAGCAATATTACCAGTCATTTTGGTTGGAGGCTTGTGGAACACAGCTTACTTGAGGTTGGGAAATCCCACTCTCAGCCCCCTAGGCCCCTCTTTCCTTAGTCACCCTGTGTCTATTAGGTACATAGGGTGACCAAGGAAATGATTGACATGTACTTAATGGACAATGAGAATATGGGTTGGGTTACTTTAAATGGAACAGTAATATTTATCAACAATATAACATAGAAACATATGAAGACTGCTTCACACAGTAAGACTCATAGAAGATGCTAATATCATCAGCTCAACCACCTGTCTTCCACACATCGTTGAATATGCTGATTAACTCACCTGTTATCTACTGTGTTTACACTTATGATAATGTGAATCGTACTTCATGAGCCTGAGGACGGAAGTCTGCTAGTTAACTGGCTCAGGTTGATTGAATCATTGTCATCTATTAGTTACTGGTAGAAAAGTAGAATACTCTTTCTGTTGGTTATTCTTTATATAATTAATTCAGGTAATTATATTGTAAAAGAAAGTCGCGCTATGTCTGAGAATGTAGGATAATCTAACTGACAGATGGCAAGTGAACATATAAATTAAAAATGTCCAAACATTTGATACAGCATGTGTCTAAAAGTCCAAATACAGAAAAGTCCAAATAAAAAAGAGGTCAGGTAATTATATGTCTGTATACAATTTCATATGCATATGATAATGTAATCAGGCACCTGACCTGGGGCAATCTGATCAGGAGGGGGATATCTATCCTGTATATATTCAGTGTGAGTTTGTTCAAATAAAGGTTCCAGTTCACTACAAGCTAAGTTCCATCTAGTTTTGTATAGGGGGCGGCTAGAATATCTGATACCTATGTTCGAGACTGGAGGAAGCTCACAAACACAGTGTGGGTCGCGGTTCTGTTACAACCAGTAAATTCAATTTCCCTTCCATTTTGCTTTATTTGCAAACAGAGCAACTGGGATGCCCTTCAGCATCTATGCTGGACCCCTATCCAGGAATTAGGTCTGGTATATATTTTAAGGAGGAATTCCACAAAAAAACACAAAAATTTTAGACCCTTATCTGAGCATGCAGCCTGTCTTGCCAGGAAAAAGGGGACATTGAACATGCATCCCCCACCCTAAACCACATCAGACCACATATCCTTATCATCAGAGGATACCTTGCCAGAGGAGGCCCCATGGGAACAATGGCCTAATTCCCACATCCCTGGCCCAGTGGAGGTGGAGAACTCTAGAAGACTGGAAGTCCCCCAGATATCCAGCTCATCCCTACATGAATACATAAGCCCACATGTGTGACAGACATACTTTAAAATGTCATTTCCAAACACTACAGTGAAAAGGAATGTGTCTGATCCCTAATATAGACAGCTCATCCACTGCTGTTGCCGGTACATTCATGCCTAAAGGAAGTGATCAAGTTTAATAAAAATTCTAATGAAGAGCACCGCTCACTGGATGGCTTCTTCCAGAGGGAACGTGACATTGTCAGGACCAGAAGGTCACAAATGTAGAGATTATGTCAGGATTTGCTACTTGAACCGTAATAAAATGTATTCTAAAAATATATCGCCTTTCACTTTCCGCTCATACAAGTGACAGTGACAGTTTTATATGACAGCTCTCCTTTAAAAAGAAAATCAGTCTGAAGCCTTTTTTCCATCAATTCTCCCGATACCCATATACCAAGATAATGAGGCATACCAAGAATGAATCTGCATTACTTCTAAAATGTTGCACGAAAAATTATTTGGTTTTCATATATTGTATGAGAACTCCAGCTAATGTGATACAGGTGTCTGATAATCATGAAACTATTTTACATGTAAACTTCAAAATCTGTCTTCATTATCCAGAATAGTGATTGTAATGGCAACACCACACTCCATGTTATACAATGGAACTTTGAGTATCGATGGAACTATGACAAAATCAAACATGGGATACCGGTATACAGGGGAGGGCTAGCAGCCTTAGGCCTGGGGGACAAGTAAAGTTAAGTGGCCCATTGAACCATCAAATCAGCTAACCATCCATGCCCACCTGGTTTTATAACGGATATTGATGTTATGAAGCGAGACAAACATGATGCAATGTGGTAACATCATTTAATGTTCATAGAAACAAAGGAGGTTTGAAGCGGTGTTCCAGTCTCCAGCCCAACCCCCCCCCCCCAAAAAAAAAATTAAAAGTCAGCAGCTACACATACTGTACACATACTGTAGCTGCTGACTTTTAATATTAGGACACTTACCTGCCCTGGAGTCCAGAGATGTTGGCACCGCAGCCAATGTTTCCATCAGCTGTCAGGTGCCGCCTGCCGCCATTGCCGGGTATCGTAACCCGGCAGTGAAGCCTTGCAGCTTCAGGGGCGGGTCCCTACTGCGCATGCATGAAGCGTGCTGCGCATTCAGATTGGCTCGGCGGCGGAGGAGGGGTCCTCACTTCGCCACAGGACCATTCCCGGAAGTGGGGAAGGGTACCTGTCAAATGTGGCACCGGAGGGGGGGGAAGAAACAAATGAGAGGAAGTTCCACAAAAATACATGACATTACGCCAGGCGGGCCTAGAAAGCTCCTGTTGGGTGCAGGCTTGGTGCAGGAGCGTACTCTGCATACTCATACTGCTCCGCTGCAGCTCTGCAAACATAACATTGTGTAGCGGCGACCAGCAGCTGTATACAGTATCTGGCCCCTACATTAATCCAGCTCTGAGTGCGGCCTTTTTACCCGGCATCAGAGCGGTCCGGGGGGGCAATTGCCAACCTTCCCCCCCTTCCCAGTTCTCCCCTGCCAGTATATGATGCAGTCTACCACTAGCATTAAAGAAGTACCGGTTTTCTTTTTCAGGCTTTTTTAAATTGTCACCTGGTGATCCAGCCATGCAGCAAGTCTGTTGTTTTTCAAAAGAACAAGCTCTCTTGCAAATAATGCAGTTACAGGAATGAGACAAACCATTTACTACTGACAGGGGTGCGTACAAGAAAAAAAATCTGCCTATAAAGTGAAAATTGGAGTTCAGCTTCAATTTGTTAGTGTATTTAAATCTGATAGTCCATCTAACATTCCCCTAAGCTTTAACTCATTTGGTTAAAGCTATCTGTTACAATTTTTACATAGTTATAATGGTCCATGTGACAAGCATTTGCCTGTCCTTGATAAATTCTGGTATTATTTTTTTTTAATACAGTGGTCTCATATTATTGCCAGCTTTATCCAGTCATAATGTGGTCATTTTCCATAATCCTTTTTACAGATGCATATGTAAAAAATGGGGGGGTCATATACTTTTTGTGACTGTGTATATGTAAATAGGACAAGCCAATAATGGCTGTTAGATGGAAGTGATCTGGCAGCTGCACAACTTCCACACATCCTGGTAACTGGCAAAAATCACCACTCCTAGCACACGTCCCCAAATGTCCCCTTCTAGGATAATTTGTATCCCCTGCCGCCCCCCAAACTCCCCCTTCCAACACAAATCCCTTTTTCCCCAACCTCCTTGTGGTGCCCCAACTCACATGAAACCCCAGTGCCCAGGGCAGCCACCCCTCCTGCCCACCCCTACCTGCAGGAACAAATGACCAATACCTTCCCTACTGGCAGAACGGCAATCTGCCTTTTTTACATAGACAATTCGCCGTTCTGCCTGTGAATTGTATAATCAGCGGGCGGTGGAGGACAATGAGTCTGCGGTACCTGCCGCTGGGTTCCCACTGTGTGTGATCACAGCAGGAGCAGGTTGCTGGTGGCACGGGTGTGCGTCCCAGACCCGGAAGTGTCAAATCACGTACTAGGTTCAGGCACAGAGCGGCTGCCCTGGTCACATGGTAAAGAGCCTACGTCAGTGGCTCTCCTAAAAGCCCACAATCCTACCCTCCTACACCTCAGTCTGCTAGCCCTGCCAAGGCAATATTCAGGATGGATGGCTCTAGATGCAGCCCAGCAGCTAGCCCTGTCACAGATTCTGTGGAGGATACAAGGGAACTTCCTGACTCTATTGAAGAATTTCCTACCATGAATCAGCCTTTTATGGATATTGTACTAAAAGATATGCTGTTATCTTTGGGAAGCTCACTCCAGGCTGACATGATGTCTTGTATGCATAAATTCAAAAGTGAAATCCAAGCAGTGGTATCTAGAGTGGATCACATTGAATCCAAAATGGGGGAATTCGCATCCACCATCACTGACCTTGATGCCCATGAAGGTAAAGAAGATGAAATGGAATGGCTTAGAGCAAAATGGCAGATATGGAGGACAGATCCAGGAGGAATAATATGAAGATTAAAGGGATTCCTTTATCTGTGCAGCAGAATGTTCTGCTTGGCAATGCTGTTAAATTGTTCAAAGAAATGCTGCATGATCTCACTGAGCTAGATGTTATTATAGACAGAATCCATCGCCTACTTAAACCAACATATCCCCCTGACCGGATCCCAAGAGACGCGATACTGCGCTTGCATTTTTACCATGCCAAAGGAAAACTCATGAGAACAATGTGTAATAAAGAGCAAAGTCCTCCAAAGTATCAGAATATCCAATTCTATGTGGATCTCTCCCAGTACACTCTCCAAAAAAAAAAAAAAAAGCCCTACCACTATTACTAAACCCCTTAGGAACCACAGCATTGGCTACAAATGAGGATACCCAATAAAACTCTCCATCACTAAAGAGGGTTCTACATACTGTACATAGTGGATTCACTGGAAAAAGGAAAGACCTACTAGAACAGCTGAACTTTATTTGGGGTTAATCAGAGGCACTTTAAATGATGGCAGGGATGTACTGACTCCTATTTAACATACGTTTTTTAATGCGTTTGCCTTATTCTGGCAAAAAGTAAAAAAGGTAAAAAGTATTGTTTTTTTTTTTCAGAATTTTCACACTTTTTTTGTTTACAGCGCAAAAATTAAAACCACACAGGTGATCAAATACTACCAAAAGAAAGCTCTATCTGTGGGGAAAAAAAGACATCAATTTTATTTGGGTACAGCGTCGCATGACCGCGCAATTGTCCGTTAAAGATACACAGTATTGCAAAACATTGCCTGGTCATTAACCACATAACGACCGCTCACATTGTTGCTACTGCGGCAATGTGGCTCGTTATCGTCCAACGACGTAGACCTATGTCGCTGGACCCCTGCCCTTGTGGGCGGCGTTCACCACTGTGTTCAGTCACAGCGGGAGTCGGGCCAGGGGAGGAGCAGCGGCGATCACCACTGCTCTTCCCCGATCATCGGGGAATCGAGTCTGGAGATCCACCCACTTGTGTAAACAAAGCGGGCGGATCTCCTAAGTGACAGGCAGGGTCAGATTGCAGGGCTCAGCATAGTTGAACCTGCGATATGTCCCTGAGTCACTCAGTCACCTCCCCCCACACACGTCAGTAAGCACCAGGCATACATTAACCCCTCCCTCTCCAATAAAATTAACCCCTTCCCTGCCAGTGTCATTTTTACAGTAACAGTGCATATTTATAGCACTGATTACTGTAGTAATGTCACTGGTACCCCCAAAAGTGTCAAAAATGTCAGTCAAGGGTCCGATCTGTCCACTGCAATGTCGCAGTCCCACAAAAAAAATCACAAATCGCCGCCATTACTCGTTAAAAAAAAAAAACACCAAAAATGACAGAAATCTTTCCCTTAGTTAGTAAACATGCAATAACTTTTGCGCAAACCAATCAAAATACGCTTATTGCGATTTTTTTTTTACCAAAAATATGTAGCAGAAAACAAATTGGTCAAAAGTGATAAACAAATTTGATTTTTACATTTTTTGGGGGGGAATTTCATATAAAAAAATGTGAAAAATATTGTTATTTTTTCAAAATGTTTGCTCTTTTTTTGTTTATAGCGCAAAAAGTAAAAATCGCACAGGTGATCAAATACCACCAAAAGAAAGCTCTGTTTGTGGAAAAAAAAGGACGTAAATTTCGTTTGGATACGGCATTGCATGACCGCGCAATTGTCAGTTAAATTCGCACAGTGTCGAATCACAAAAAGTGGCCTGAACGTAAGACAGCAAAATCCTCCGGTGGTAAAGTGGTTAAGGGGGTAAAACCTTTCGGTCCAGAAATGGATAAAATATAGCCAGAATTTATTAACCGCCTTAGCGGTAAACCCGAGCGTGACTCGGGGTAGGAATTTTCTGCTATTAGCGGTATCCCCGAGTCACGCTCGGGGTCAATGGGCAGAGCGTGCAGAGAGCGCAGCGGAGCTTCTCTTACCTTATCCTGGCGATCCAGCGATGAGCTCTCATTGCTGTGACCGCCAGCGAGATCTCCGCCGCTCGTCTGTCGGTAGGAGGACTTCCTAGTTCCGTTCCCTGCAGCAGCAATGCTGCATGGGAGCGGAACTAGAGAGGGAAATTCAAAAAAAAAAAAAAAGTTGCACATAACACATTTTATATTATATATATGCATATATATATATATATATATGCATATATATATATATATATATATATATATATATATATATATATATATATATATATGCATATATATATATATATATATATATATATATGCATATATATATATATATATATATATATATATATATACATATATATATATATATATATATATATATATATATATATATATATATATATATATATATGTATATATATATATATATATATATACCTATATACACACACATATATATATATATATATATATAAAATTATATTATTGATTCGATTATAATTCATGCGTTATATATATATATATATATATATATATATATATATATATATACACATATATATATATATACACATATATATATATATAATATATAGCTCATGAATTATAATCTAATCAATAATATAATTTTATTATATATATTATATATTAAATTATAAAATAATATTATTGATTCGATTATAATTCACTTGTTTGTGTTTCAAATTTATCACATCTGGGATGTCTACTAGAGACTTGTTTTGGTCAGGTTTAAGTCAGTAATTACTAAGAATTGTAGGCCTATAATACATAACGCCAAATTTCCATGAAAAGAATTGTACCGCTTTTGGAACAGAATTCCTGACAGAATCATACCGCCAGGGAGGTTAAGGATGGGCCAATGCTTGTCACATTTGTCCAATTAATTTATTTTTATCACAGAGCCATGGATAGCAATAAAAACCTGACGTGGGTGCTAACCCCTCCTTACTCTTTTCAAAACTTACAAAACTTACTTTGGCTGGACTTTTACCTGCAATATTGAAATAAGAACTTCAAACATGTAATCCTGTTAAACTTGTTGCATTTTTGACCAAGACCAAGCAACATGTTTCTATTACTACCTAAAGTCTGTTCCATGGGGAGCGATAATCCACTACCAAATAATATCAGCCTGGGGATTCTGGAGAGCTGTTCTGCCACATATGGAATATGTTTGATAAATTGGGAAATTTAGGAGGAACAACATGCAGTGGCTGATACACAAATGTTTATTCCAGCTGCCGGTCCAAAGGAAATTCACTGTTCTGCTATAACAACAGCCACAGTCACACAATTACTCAGTTGGCCAGAATCGTTTGCCTAATTGCATTCTGCAAAAATCTGTTGCATTGCTGTTTTCTCATTTTTTTACGTGTATGTAAAATCTGTTTGGATTAACTGTGCTAAATAACAAAGATACAAATTGATGTAAAATACTTGAATGCAGTCAATTAAATAGAAGGATTTATATTCTAAGGAAGGACTGCGGCGCTCTGCTAATTAGTGAAAGGCTTTATGAAATGAATAGGAGCTGCATTATTTTATGCACTTTTGATTTATTTAAAAGCTTACTTTTTATTCACTTTTAATCGTTTATCCATCGACCTTGACACACTGGTTTTTGCCAGCAGAAATTGAACATGTCTTTGCTTTCGAGCTAGTACTGAAAACAAATGTGAATGAAAATGTGTAAAGCAATGACTCTAATGTGAAGCCTATTGTAATCATGCACATAATGCTAAAATGTAAGTACGTGACCTTGGGAAGGTTCTACCCCCCTGTTCATGATCAGGCCATTTTTGCGCTATAAACAAAATATATGTATATATATTTTTTACTTTTTGCTATAAAACATATCCAATAAAAAAATGTAATTTCTTTATACATTACAAAATGACATACAGGTTAATATGTATTCTGCTACATATTTTTGGTACAAAAAATCCCCAATAAGCGTATATTAATTGGTTTACGCAAATGTTACAGCATCTACAAACTATATCGGATGCTGACGGAAAACCCTATATATGTGTGTATATATCTATATATATATCTATATATATATATCTATATATATATATCTATATATATATATATATATATATATATATATATATATATATATATATATATATCTATATATATATATATTTATATATATAGATATATAAATATATATATATATAGATATATAAATATATATATATATATATATATATATATATATATATATATATATATATATACATATATATATATATATACATATATATATAGATATATATAGATATATATATAGATATATACACACATATATAGGGTTTTCAGTCAGCATCCGATCCGGTTTGTCTGAAAAGCTGACAGGCGAATCGGATTGGAAAGCCCATGTGAAAGGGGCCTAAATCTCACTCAGCAGTGCCTTAGGTTTCAGACAGCAGATATACAGCTATTATTCTATAGCAGTGATGGCGAACCTTGGCACCCCAGATGTTTTGGAACTACATTTCCCATGATGCTCATGCACTCTGCAGTGTAGTTAAGCATCATGGGAAATGTAGTTCCAAAACATCTGGGGTGCCAAGGTTCGCCATCACTGTTCTATAGGCACAGAAGTGTCTAGGTACATTTACATGTCAAGAAGTGCATTGCTAGTTTTCAGGAGGAATCCAACACAGAGTTAAAATTGTTCAGGGCACTGCATTAAGTTTTCTACATTTCTAATTTTCACTTTTTTATTATAGATCCACTTTACCGGAACTCTGGTGGGATTTTAAGTAAGAACACCCCTCCCCTCAATCAAACCAAGTTTTTGCAGGTGGGAGGAAGAAGAGGACTTTTTGTAAATAGTGAGGACGTTGTCTCTGGTTAAGTGTTTTGGAAATGTTCAAGTTGGGCATCCCATAATTACCTAGCCCATCCAAGTTATCATCCCCTAATAAAGCCAACAAAAACAAGCCAAGGGCTGTTTTCTGTGTTGGAGTAAATGAAGGAAATGCTATGTGACTGGCTGTGCAAAAGTGGGGAACCCTAACTTCAGCGACTCCTGCGGGGTGGTGCTAAACCAGTGCAACATAAACTTTAGTATGACATGCTGCCATACATCTCTGAGAAGAAATCCATCAGTGAATGACTCTTCTACGATTCTTTTCATATGCCAGTGTTTTGGTAATAGTGATTCAAGGTTCTAAAAATATCAGTTACACATGTCACTCATTTATAATAATACACTGATTTTACACTTTAAAATGCCTTCACTGAAAAGGCTTTGGCTTCGTAAGACATTTTCTTCCAAATAGGTTTTCATTTTATATATTGTATCTTCGTATGGGCCTGCAGGATTTTTATGTGGTTTGACAGTCTGACAACTAATACAGGTCAGAAGGTTAGACCAGAAAATGTGAATTATGAATCTCTTTATATAACTGTTGTTTTTCTTGTTAGGTATAGAAAAGTTTCCAAGAAAGAAGCAAAAAAACCCCCCCAAAAAAAATGTAGAAAAAAATCTAACTGGGTGCCTTGATAGATAGACCTGTGTACAACCAGCCAGCCCATACATACACTATATTGTCAAAAGTATTGGGACACTTGTCTTTATACGCACATGAACTTTAACCTTCCTAGCGGTATTCCCGAGCGTGACTCGGTGTTAAATTTCAGAGCCAAAAGCGGTAACCCCGAGCCACACTCCGGGTACCGCTAGGAAGATCGCTGGATCCTGAAAGCGGGGTTACTTACCTTGTCACGGGGATCCAGCGATGTATCCCGGCGGTGTCTGGAGGCGGATCTTCCTCCAGATCCTCTGTGTGCCCCGGCTTCCGTCTTCTGCGACGTGACATTCGCAGGGGGGTGGAACCGGCGGCAAATTCAAATGTAAAACACACCAAACACACTGATACTTTGCAAAAAAAAAAAAAATCACATTAGTTTGCCCCCCAGTGCCCTTTCCTGCAGTTTTACTGTACTTTTTATGTGTATATATATATATATATATATATATATATATATATATATATATATATATATATATGTATATATATATATATATATATATATATATATATATACACAGCATATATATATGTATACATACATACATACTTTAACTTGTTTATAGTTTTTTATTATATTATAATTTATGATTTTGTGTTTCAAACTTTATCATACCCGAGATGTTATAAAGAAGAACACACAGTAAAAAAAATCACATGTAAATAGTTGGTTTGGGCTGCTCATTCTTAAGAATTACATGCAAAATAATGGTACCGCTTTCAGCACCTAAAATCAGAAAGAATCATAGCGCCAGGGAGGTTAATGGCATCCCAATTTTGAGTCCGTAGAGTTCAATTTTGAGTTCTCCCACCCTTTGCAGCTATAACAGCATCAACTCTTCTGGGAAGGCTGTCCACAAGGTTTAGGAGTGTGTCTATGGGAATGTTTGACCATTCTTCCAGAAGTGCATTTGTGAGGTCAGGCACTAATGTTGGATAAGAAGGCCTGACTCTTAGTCTGCGCTCAAATTTATCTCAAAAGTGTTCCATTGTGTTGAGGTCAGGACTCTGTGCAGGCCAGTCAAGTTCCTCCACCCCAAACTCGCCCATCCATGTCTTTATGGACCTTGCTTTGTGCACTGGTCCAAATCATTTGGTGGAGGGCAGATTATGGTGTGGCGTAGTTTTTCAGGGGCTGGACTTGGCCCCTTAGTTCTAGAGAAGGGAACTTTTAAGATCTCAGCATTCGAAGACATTTTGGACAATTTCATGCTTTCAACTTTGTGGGAAAAATTTGGGGATGGCCCCTTCTTGTTCCAACAAGCCCAACCCCTGAAAAACAACCCCACGCCATAGTTCCCCTTCCACCTTGGACCAATGCACAAAGCAGGGTCCATAAAGACATGGATGAGCAAATTTGGGGTGGAGGAACTTGACTGGCATGCACAGACTCCTGACCTCAACCCGATAGAATATCTTGGGGAAGAATTCGAGCGAGCCAGGCCTTCTCGTCCAACATTAGTGCCTGATCTCACAAATGCGCTTCTGGAAGAATGGTCAAACATTTCCATAGACACAATCCTAAACCTTGTGGACAGCCTTCCCAGAAGAGTTGAAGCTGTTATAGCTGCAATGGGTGGGCCAACTCAATATTAAACCCTACAAACTATGACGGGGATGCCATTAAACATAATGTGCGTATAAAGGTAGGTGCCCCAATACTTTTGACAATATAGTGTAGATCGAAATTCGGCTGGTCCCTGCTGAACTGGTTGAAGTTTGATCCATGTATGGCCTACGTAAGAGTTCTACTGAATGGAGAATTATGGTAAGTTTACATCAAGACAATTTCAGACACTTACACTAGATTCATTTATAGAATGACATGACATATTTACTGTATAATAAGAATTCATTCATTATTATTTTGTTACTAATAGCACGTTGGTGTTCTAGAATATACCAGTACCCACTGTGTCACCTCTGAAGAAGGACTTCACAGTAATGCCTCGTACACACGCAACGATTATCGGCCGACCGATCGTCCGTCTTTTGTCCAGAGTTGTGTTTTGTTGGTTGGAATGTGCCTAGACTGCACACAAATTTTCTCGGCCAACAAAATTCTACTTCAGAAGTGATGTCATGTGTTGGTTTGCTTTCTTTGTGTTCTTTCTTCACTGAGCATGCCCAGACTTGCTCATTAGATTTTTCCCTGTCGAAATCTGTACTGGCTGCACGAAAATCGGCTGTTGTGTTGACGGCAGATAAAAATTTTATAGCCTGCACACCAGATTTTTTTCGGCCGAAAAGTCAGAGTCGGTTGTCGGAAGCATCATACTAACAAGCCTAAAATCGGCAGATCGGTCGTCGGACGAAAATTCCCTGCCGATTTTCGACTTGTGTGTACGAGGCTTAATAGTCCGAAAAATGTTGGGTGTTTATTCATAAGGTGGCCAGCCCGGTGATGACTATAGGCGGCCGCACAGCTTCCATACCTTTCTACTTATGTAATGGGTACTAGTTCATATTTTTATATGTATCTTCCTTAAAAAGGGATATCATATTTGTTTATTTTTCTACTTCTATTTTTACAATTGTACAAAAAAAATACTTTTTTTTACTATATTGGTCCATATTTAACCACTTTACCACTAGAGCATTTTGCTGTCTTATGTCTGGGCCACTTTTTGCGATTCGGCGCTGTGCGATTTTAACTGACAATTGCGCAGTCATGCAACGCCATACCCAAACGAAATTTACGTCCTTTTTTTCCCACAAACAGAGCTTTCTTTTGGTGGTATTTGATCACCTGTGCGATTTTTACTTATTGCGCTATAAACAAAAAAAGAGCGTTTATTTTGAAAAAATAACAATATTTTTAACATTTTTTATATGAAATTCCCCCCAAAAAAGATGTAAAAAACAATTTTTTTTTAAATTTTTGGCCAATTTGTTTTCTGCTACCCATGTTTGGTAAAAAAAATCACAATAAGTGTATTTTGATTGGTTTGCGCAAAAGTTATTGCGTTTACTAACTAAGGGAAAGATTTATGTCATTTTTGGTGTTTTTTTTTAACGCGTAATGGTGGCGATCTGTGTTTTTTTTTGCGGGACTGCGACATTGCGGCGGACAGATTGGACCCTTGACTGACATTTTTGACACTTTTGGGGGTACCAGTGACATTACTACAGTAATGAGTGCTATATATATATATGCACTGTTACTGTAAAAATGACACTGGCAGGGAAGGGGCTAATTTTATTGGAGAGGGAGGGGTTAATGTATGCCTGGTGCTTACTGACATGTGGGGGGGGGAGGTGACTGAGTGACACAAGGACAGATCCAGGGTTCAGCTATGCTGAACCCTGAAATCTGACCCTGCCTGTCACTTAGGAGATCCGCCCGCTCATTTACACAGGCGGGCGGATCTCCAAACTAGATTCCCCGACGATCGGGGAAGAGCGGCGGCGATCGCCGCCACTCCTCCCCTGGCCCGACTCCCGCTGTAACTGAAAACAGCAGGAGCGAGCCTCCGGCGGCGCGCGCGCGCCGCCGAGAGAGGAGAATGTCTGGTGACGTAGACCTACGTCGCCAGACGATAACGAGCCACTGTGCTGCAGTAGCAGCACAGTGACCAGTGGTAAAGCGGTTAAAGTCCATGATGGGTGTTGATGCAGTTTTCTGCTCACAATTGTGTTTTCTAATTATTTTTGGACTAGACAGACCTCTCTTCCCCACACACACCAATACCTCACATATAATAGTTTCCTAAATTCATTTATAATGCATTTAATTATTTTTATAAAATAATAAAACCGCATTATTTGGCATTTTTCTATTTGCCTGAAGTGCAGCTTTAAGCTATTAGTTGGACTAAATGTACTTAGCTGTATCCTTCAGATTCCTGGCTGGAGAAAATAACATCTGTTTACATGTGTTATGTAAAATCCCTTTTTAGAGGCTGTATGCCACTTCTGTGTTGGATAGACCTAATTATCTATAGAAGAGCCAGCTGCTATCAAATAATGCAAAAAAAAAAAAAAAAGAAGGGGATCAGAAAGCAAGTTCTGCTGGCATGCTATAGTTTTAAAGAAAGGTAACTAGTTACATAGTTTGGTTGAAAAATGACACAAGCCCATCTAGTTCAACCACTAAAAGGGGAATATATATATATATATATATACTAAAAAAAAAAATCATATACTATATACACAATCCTATATCCACAGTTGATCCAGGACATGAATATGGAATGACAAAAAAAAAAAATCACTTTTTTTTCCTAATTTCAACCTAATATTGATGTGTTCAATGTAACTTGGATTAAAATGGCCACAAAAGGCTTAAAGCGTAACTCCACTATTGTTGAGAAAAAACATTCCCCTCTGGGTCATCTCTGTACTTTGCAAGGATTTTAACAAACTTTGTTGCAGATTCCTAACTTTTGTTATTCTGAAGAAATCATTGTTTGTTCCTCTGTGCTGAGTGGGTCAAATGGGAGTTGTCATAATTATCAATCCGCTGTGGCAGCTGCAGGGCTCTAATGAGGAAATCTGCTGGGCCTGCGTCCCTTTAGACGTGTTCCTATGGGGAGTATCTCACCAAAAATTATGTCAGTATACATTCTGTGTACAGAACAGCTCCAGGCGGCCATATTGCATTGCATTTTCAGAAAATTACAACAGCTGCAGATTGAAAAGGAAAGATAATTTTTAATAACTTTCAATTACAATATGATTTATGTCACAATTGTATACACTTTATTGTTTTTTCTTTGTTTGCTGATTTTTTTCCCCACGAAAGTGGAGTTACCCTTTAATCAAAATATTTAAAGATACTTTACGCAATCCCTTGTATGAAGGCGAGATTTTAAAAGTGCCAAGACAGAAATGGTAGACTGTCAAGTGAGACTGAATTCTTTATTACAGCTTTGTCTGTTGGGTATCCATTAACCACTTGCCAACCTGCCGCCGCACATATACGGCGGCAGGCAGGGCCGGAGTGCGACTCATTTTTAGCCCTGGAGTTTCATGCCTTAGACTGGCCCACTTTAGTTCACGACTAAATATATTAACCACTTAAGCCCCGGAGGATTTGGCTGCTAAAGGACCAGGGGTTTTTTTGCGATTTTTTACTGCGTGACTTTAACGGACAATTGCGCGGTCGTGCGACGCTGTACCTAAACAAATTTGACGTCCTTTTTTTCCCACAAACAGAGCTTTCTTTTGGTGGTATTTGATCACCTGTGCGATTTTTTGATCACGCGCTATAAACAAAAAAAGAGTGTAAATTTTGCAAAAATAACAATATTTTTCACATTTTTTTATATGAAATTCCCCCCAAAAAAAAGTAAAAATCAAAATTTTTTAACATTTTTCGGCCAATTTGTTTTATGCTACCTATGTTTGGTAAAAAAAATCGCAAAAAGCGTATTTTGATTGGTTTGCGCAAAAGTTATCGCGTTTACTAACAAAGAGAAAGATTTTTGTCATTTTTGGTGTTTTTTTTTTTAACGCGTAATGGCGGCGATCTGCGATTTTTTTTTCGGTACTGCGACATTGCGGCGGACAGATCGGACCCTTGACTGACATTTTTGACACTTTTGGGGTTACCAGTGACATTACTGCAGTAATCAGTGCTATACATATGCACTGTTACTGCAAAAATGACACTGGCAGGGAAGGGGTTAACTTTATTGGACAGGGAGGGGTTAAGTGTGTCCTAGGGGCGTGCTTTCTACTGTGTAGGGACATTCCTATTGGTGTAAAAGCAAAGATCAACCGTTCTACATAGTAGAACGGTCAGATCTTTACTTTTACACAGGGAGAACTGACAGGCAGCTTGTTTACACAAGCTGCTCTGTCTTTCTCCCTTCACAGGAGCGATCGCAGTGTGACTGGCGGACATCGAGTCCGCCGGTCACACGCACTGACTTGCCTGTGAACGAGCCGCGGCGGGCGCGCGCCTCGGCGGGCGCGCGCCCGCCCGCGATAGGCTCGCAAGTCAGTGACAGGCGAGTGACGTACCGATACGTCACTCTGCCTGGCCGGGGCTGACCGCCGCAGTATATAGTCGTGCGGCGGTCGGCAACCGGTTAAAATAATGTAATTAAAACCTCAGAATATAAGTTTGCAATGGCTGCGAGCATGGTACAGGAGAATGCAGGGCTGCGGGCATTGTACAGGAAAATGCAGGGCTGCGGACATTGTACAGGAGAATGCAGTGCTGCGGGCATTGTACAGGAGAATGCAGTGCTGCGGGCATGGTACATGAGAATGCAGGGCGGCAGGCATGGTACAGGAGAATGCAGGGCGGCAGGCATGGTACAGGAGAATGCCGGGCGGTAGGCATGGTACAGGAGAATGCCGGGCGGCAGGCATGGTACAGGAGAATGCCGGGCGGCAGGCATGGTAAGGGAGAATGCGGGGTGGCAGGCCCGCAGCACTGCATCTCTTGTAGTATGCCTGCAGCCCTGCATAATGGCAGGCAGTGGAGGAGTCTCACCTGTTGCTGAGGCCACATAGATTTAAAATTGGCACCAACATGTCATTGCGCATGCGCCGCAGCTCGGGAAAGCTCGTGTACGTTCGGCCATTCTCTGGAATAGCCGAACATGTACGGCCTTTCCCGAGTGGCGGCGGCGCATGCGCGGAGACATGTTGGCGCCGGGCGGCGCCATTTTTAAATCTTAAGGCAACCCAGTGGAACGGCTCCCGGATCGACCGGCCCACCGGAAGAAGTCCCGGTGCTCCCGATTGGCCAATCCGGGCCTGGCAGCAGGTCAGCTTTATTACGTGAAACGACGTACCTGTACATCGTTTTGTGTAATAGCCAGTAGCGTATCGTTTTCAGGAGTCTTTTGGGTATTTAGCCTTTTTTTAGGCATTTTTCAGGTGTTTTTTTGCAGGTGTTTGGTGGCAGGCATTGACATGTGACCAAAAGCGCTTGTAATCTGCCAAAAAAGAAGCTCATGTACTTTTTTGAGCTTCAGGCATTTTGCTTCAGGCTTCAAAATGCTTATATGTCAACAGGGGCCATTGACATGAATGGGATTTTGCTTGTTGGGCGTTTTGGAACTTCAGAGATGAGCGTTTTACGAGCTGAAAAATACTCAGGTGTGAATAGGACCTTAACCCTTTGAGCACCCCTGGTGTTAACCCCTTCCCTGCCAGTGTCATTAGTACAGTAACAGTGCATCATTTTTAGCACTGATTACTTTAGTAATGTCACTGGTCCTCTCAAAAGTGTCAAATGTGTCAGTTAGGTGTTTGATCTGTCTGCCGCAATGTCGCAGAGTAGTACGCATGGGGGCATGTCAATAATTAAAAAAAAAACCTCTTGGATTGGCATCTTAGCAAACATAATATTCAGGGATATGGGAAATGGGAGAGACATAGGGGTTACTTTAGTAAAGGCTAATTCACTGAGCACTTTGGAAAGTGCAGTTGCTCCAGAGCTTAGTAAATGAGTAGAAGATCTGTAGACTTTCATCATCCAATCATGTGCAAGCAAAAATGCTGTTTTTTTATATTGTCCTTGTATGTGATTGGGTTTTCTTTGCAAGGTGAAGCTTTACCTTATTTACTAAGCTCTGGAGTAACGTCACTTGCAGAGTGCACACTGTAGTTGAATTTAGTAAAGAAACCCCATAGTTCCAAACATACTTATACACACCCACACAGGCTGAACTGTACGGACCAGAGGCATAACAGGGCCCCGGTGCAAGAAACCATGAAGGCCCCTGGCCGGGGCCCTTCCCTTCAAGCCTGGGGATCTTCTCACTGATCCTGGGGCCCTTTACTCTCATTGGGGGGCCCTTTATTATGGTCCCGCAGCAGGATCCTTTCACAAGTTCTGCAGTGGTCCCCCTTCCTGCCATCTTGGGGCCTCGCCACGGTGGTGGAATGCCAAGTGTGACCTTTCCTGGAAGTTTACCCACTGGTATCAGTAGTTTTTATTTTTTGGTATTTTAATTGTATTATTTTTTATCATTTTATTTTATTTTTTTACAATGTCACTGACTATGACTCTGTCCATTCAGAAAAGGAAGGAGCTGGTAAATTGCAAATTTACCGACCCCTTCCTGGTTCTCTATTGTGACACATCCCCTGCAGCAGCCGGCAGGAGAGGGGAGGGAGGAAACCGGAAGCACACTCGGGGGGGTGGGGACCAGGGAAGCACAAGGGGCCCTGAGACAGCAGAACACAAGTGAACTGGATAGGAGGAGTGGCGGGGGCAGCATACAGAGGAACCAATCTCCTCCATTTTCCTCCTGCAGCTACAGGAGGAAAAAGGAGGGCAGTGATTTCTCTACATGCTGCCCCCGCTGCCCCTCCTATCCAGGTGTACAGGGGAGCCGCAACCCCTATAGTTACGCCCCTGGTATGGACTGATGTCTTTATTCAACCTATCAGCTATGTAACATAAGTATTGGTAAGCTGCAATATAATACATTTTTGTTTTTGGATTTAAATATGATGTGATGGGATATTAAAGGCAGTTTAAAAAAAAAAACAAACAAGCATATTATTTTGGCTATTAGTGCTATCCAATGAGGAGGGAGAGACCCAGGAGAGCCGAGGCTCTTGGGCACATCACTAGATCGAGAAGGGGCTCAGGTAAGTATTGAGGGGGCTGAGGGCTGCTGCACACAGAAGGTATTCTATACATGAAGGTTGAGCCTTTATAACCAGTTTAAGGAAGGATGCAGAGGCCTAATAGAAGGATCAACCAAGCCGCTCTCTTCGGTCCTCCCAAGACCTCCTATTCTCTAGCTCCCTTGTCACCTCTTCCCATGCTCGCCTCCAGGATTTCTTCAGAGCTTCTCCCATTCTTTGGAACTCTCTACCCCAATCTGTCCAACTGTCCCCTAATCTATCCATCTTTAGTCAAGCCCTGAAAACCCTTCTCTTTAAAGAAGCCTATCCGGCCTTCTAACTAATACACTGTTTCACTTTCTCCATCAGCTCATCCCCCACAGCTATTACCTTTTTTATCAACTGACCCTCCCTTTTAGATTGTAAGCTCTAACGAGCAGGGCCCTCTGATTCCTTTTTTACCAAATTGTAATGTAATGCCCAGTACACACGATCCGAAAATCTGGCGACGTTCCATCCGTTATTTTTCGTATTCTAATATCGTATTCTCAATAATATTCGCTTAAAGGGAGAGGTTACTCATGATACGAATTTTCTCGGACGATAATTCTTAGCTTCCGGTATGCGTAACCACGCTGTAGCGTGTGAGGGGAAAATGATGTCTACTGCTCATGTGCTGTCTACTGCTCACCATTTTTTTCGGATGAACAACATACTGATAATACGATTATCGTACGATGTGTTATAATACGATCAAAATTTTTATGCTTGCACGACCGGATAATATCGGGTGAACTGTCGTGATCGCCTCTCGTAAGCTGTGTACTAACGATCAGATTATCGTCCGATCCTTTCACAAGTGTTAATTTTCGTCCGATTTTCGGATCGTGTGTACGGGCCATTACTGTAATGTCTGCCTTCGTTTTGTAAAGCGCTACGCAAACTGTTGGCGCTATATAAATCCTGTATAATAATAATAATCCGCTATAGGAATTAATAGGATTGTTCCACATTTGCACAGGAGTGTAGACCAGGAGAGTTTGCTATGGTGGATCCCAGTGGGGATCTAGCAAGAGTGAAGGCAGGAGAGTATAAGACTTTGTGGAGGGGGGGGGGGGGGTGCAGAGAGAGTTGAATATCTCCTCCTTCTGCATTCCTCTTGCTGATGCAGCCATCTCCTTTCTAGCTGCGCTTCTGAAAATTGAGTGCTGTAAGAAAAAGTTATACTTCTTTTTAATTTTTTTTTTTCATAAATTTACATTTCTGACAGATGGCAAAAATAAACAGATTGACAAATATTACACAATCCTGTAGATGATTTTACTTATGCGTTTCAATATTTGTAAAACTGAATGTGCTGCAGAACATCGTGCAAAGTTACCAATATATTATTACTAAATGATTGCAAAGTCTTTTTTTTAAATAACAAATAGTTATACTTCCCTCCTCTGTGCAGTTGGTTTTGCACAGAGCAGCCCAGATCCTCCTCTTCTCGGGTCCCTCATTGCTGCTCCTGGCCCCTCCCTCCTATCAAGTGCCCCCACAGCAAGCAGCTTACTATGAGGGCACCCGAGCCGAGCCACAGCTCCTTGTGTCCATTCAGACTCTGAGCTGCCATTCGGCCCGCCCCCTCTCTCTCCTGATTGGCTAACTGACTTTGATTGACAGCCGTGGGAGCCAATGGCGCCGCGGCTGTGTCTCAGCCAATCAGGAGGGGTAGTCCCAGAAGGCCGAGGGACTCGTGGACATCGCTGGAGAGAGAGGGACCTCAGGTAAGTATTAGGGGAGCCGAGGGAGGCTGATGCACACAGAAGGCTTTTTATCTTAACCTCCCTGACGGTATGATTCTGTCAGGAATTCTGTTCCAAAAGCGGTACAATTTTTTTCATGGAAATTTGGCGTTATGTATTATAGGCCTACAATTCTTAGTAATTACTGACTTAAACCTGACCAAAACAAGTCTCTAGTAGACATCCCAGATGTGATAAATTTGAAACACAAACAAGTGAATTATAATCGAATCAATAATATTATTTTATTATTTAATATATAATATATATAATAAAATTCTATTATTGATTAGATTATAATTCATGCGTTATATATTATATATATATGTGTGTGTATATATATATATATATATATATAAAACGCATGAATTATAATCGAATCAATAATATAATTTTATATATATATATATATATATATATATATATATATATATATATATATATATATGTGTGTGTATATAGATATATATATATATATATATGTGTGTGCGTATATATATATATATAACGCATGAATTATAATCGAATCAATAATATAATATTATGTGTGTGTGTATATAGGTATATTTGCATATATATATATATATATGTGTGTGTGTGTATATAGGTATATATATATATATATATATATATATATATATATATATATATATATATATATATATGTATATTTGCATATATATATATATATATATATATATATATATGCATATATATATATATATATATATATATGCATATATATATATATATATATATATATATATATATATGCATATATATATATATATATATATATATATATATATATATATGCATATATATATATGCATATATATAATATAAAATGTGTTATGTGTTTTGTGCAACGTTTTTTTTTTTTTTTTGAATTTCCCTCCCTAGTTCCGCTCCCATGCAGCATTGCTGCTGCAGGGAACGGAACTAGGAAGTTCTCCTACCGACAGACGAGCGGCGGAGATCTCGGCTGGCGGTCACAGCAATGAGAGCTCATCGCTGGATCGCCAGGATAAGGTAAGAGAAGCTCAGCTGCGCTGTCTGCACGCTCTGCCCATTGACCCCGAGCGTGACTCGGGGATACCGCTAATAGTAGAAAATTCCTACCCCGAGTCACGCTCGGGTTTACCGCTAAGGCGGTTAATGCATAGAATGCATACAACCCCTTTAGTATCCTGTCTGTTATTTGGAATATTTAACTTTGTTCTTGTTACTTTTTAAGTTGCACAATAAAAAAGAAAAAAAAAGATAATTCTTTGGCATATTTAGCAAATCCAAAAATAATAATTACATGATCTATGTTAGAACTGAAGCTGGCAAACGTCAGAAGTACACAATCGCAATATTTATATTGAAGCTGCTTTACTTTACTTTTTTGCCAAAGGATTTGCACGTTTGCTCAGCCAGTTCTGATAGTCATACACCTCTGCCAGACAGAATAGCAAAGTTAGTGATATAATTTTCTTGCTTTATTTATTACTGACATTTTTTGTAAATTTTCCAACAAAGTCATTCAAAGGGAAAAATTACATAATACAGAAATGTTGGCTTACTGAAAAGTATGTCCATGTACAGTATAGTATGTGCCCAATACTTGGTCGGGACTCATTGCATGAATTCCTGCATCAATGCGGCGTGGCATGGAGGTGATCAGCCTGTGGCACTGCTGAGGTGTTATGGAAGTCCAGGTTGCTTTGATAGCGGCCTTCAGCTCCTCTGCATTTTTGGGTCTGGTGTCTCTCATCTTCCTCTTGAAAATACACCACAGATTTTCTATGGGGCTTAGGTCAGATGAGTTTGCTGGCCAATCAAGCACAGTGATACTTTTGGCTGTGTGGGCAGGTGCCAAGTCCTGCTGGAAAATGAAATCAGCATCTCCATAAAGCTGGGCTGCGCTGACTTTGGACTTGATAAAACACAGTGGACCAACAGCAGCAGATGACATGGATCCCCAAATCATCACGGACTGTGGAATATTTTGCATTTCATTTGTAAATCAAGTATAATCAAGGTCCCAGAGTGTGGAAGAAGAGTGGAGAGGCACAGAATTCAAGTTTTATGAGGTCCAGTGTGAAATTTCCATAGTCAGTGATGATTTGGGGAGCCATGTCATCTGCCGGTGTTGGTTAGCATTTAGTTCCCAGAAAGCACAGCCTTTAAGGGCTTATTGACATCGTGTTTGGCGGCTTTAACATTCATTAACGCAGTTTAATTTTTGCTGTGAAGCACAAAATCTGGGCTCAGCCGCCTGGTTTTACCACCCCCCTAGCTGCCCTTGTGAACAAGCCCTAAATCAGTCCTGTTGGCCAACATGCAGACTTCTAGCACTCAGCATGTGGTCCAATGTATTTCAGGTGTGACACAGGTAGGCTTTAGGTTGCATTACACCTGAGTTTAGCGTCTTTGAGCGTTTTTTTTAAATGTTTTTCATTAGCCAAAAGAGAAATTTATCATCTGTTGGGTCATTTGTTGCTCGGTTTTTTCTTTTTAGCTTTTTTAGCTTTTCCATCAGCTATTATTTCTTTTTTAATAATAATTATTATTATTATTTTTTTTTTTTTTTTAAGGTAAGGGATTAGAGTTAAGCTTAGGTTAGGGTTAGGGATTGGGGTTTGGGTCAGGGGTAATAATTTATTTATTGTCTTATTATTTATTTATTTATTATTTGTTTTTTATTTTTTTGTTAGGGTGTTAATACTACTTCTATCACTACTACTACTACTACTACTAACAATAATAATAAAGTAATAAATACATGTAAATTAAATATACAAATAAATAAAAAAAAAAAAAAATGAAAAATACAATAAATGAATACTATATAATAATAAATAAAAAAAAATAATGAACCCCTAACCTTAACCAACAACATTTAAAAGAATAAAATAATAATATTAAATAAATAAACACCATAACCCTAACACTAAATAATTAAATACATTATTATTATTAATATTAATGTATTTAATATAATTTTTAAGGTTAGGGATTAACTATTATTTAGATATTCTTACATATTATTCATTTATTGTATTTATTTATGATGATTTTAGTTATTTGTGTATTTATTTTTTGTGTTGTACACGGTGACTCCAGAGAACGGAGACTGATGGCTTTGGAAGACCGGTTCTACAAAGAGGATGAAGCCTGAGGAAGTAAGGAATAAGATAAGTATGTGAGTTCTACTTCAACCACCTGTGGACCCCCACCCACAATGTACTGGGGACAAGCAGCCTAAATAAGCACCCATATATCGCTGCCTGCCCCCCCCCCCCCCCCAGTCGACCAGTGGGATGTCTGTATGCAAGTCCCGGCCAATGAGTCATGGTGGGGACCTGCTGATCACTTGTGTCCAATCACAGTCCAGAGCCCTGTGTTGACAATCAACATAGAACTCTGTACAGAGGGAATTATCTCTTTGTCTCTTATCTCTGCAATGCAGGGATAAGAAACAAGCATACTGTAGTAAAAAGCAGCATATATTACATATATTACACATTGTTAGGCACGCATTTAACCCCTTGATCGCCCTAGATGTTAACCTCTTTCCAGCCAGTGTCATTAGTTCAGTGACAGTCTATAGTATTATCACTGATCACTGTATTAGTGTCACTGCTGATGTCAGTGGCAGTTAGTCAGTCTGCCACTGCAGAGTCAGTTAGTGTCAGATTTTCCAGCGCATTATCACAGTCCCATTATAAGTTGCCGTTTACTGCCATTAGCAGAAAATAAATAAAAATCCCATTATATATCCCCTAGTTTGTAGATGCTATAGCTTTCAGCAAACCAATCAATATACACTTTGTGTGATATTTTTTTTTTTTTTTTTATCAAAGACATGTAGAATACAATTTGGGAAAAGAGAAGTAATTTTTTTTTTTTATATTGGATATGTTTTATAGTAGAAAGAAAAAAATATTGTTTTATTCTTATTATTTTTCAAAATGTTTGGTCTTTTTTAGTTTATATTGCAAAAAATAAAAACCACCAAAAGAAAGCTCTATTTGTGTAGGAGAAAACATTTTTTAAATTCAATTTGGTACAGCGTTGCAATTGCCAGTTAAAGTAGCGCAGTGCTAAATAGCAAAAAATTGCCTGGTCTTGAAGGGGGTTAAACCTTCTGGAGCTGAGGTGGTTAAGGGTCGGGTTACACCCAAACTGTGGTGCGATTTCCTGTGCGATTCCTGTAGTGCAGTTTTTACCCTTTTCATTTGAATGGGCTAAAATCGTACCGGATAGCAGAAAAAATAGTGCATGCATTACTATTGACAAACGTGCCACCAGAGCCATCTTAAGAGCATTAAAGGGCCCTGGGCAATGCAGTGCACTGGGGCCCTGCCTACAAAATCACCCACGAGAATAAAAATACAAATTATCAATAAGGCAATATTTATTGGTACAGCAGTGCCAGGCTAATGACAGCTTCCAAGTTCGGCGGCTGGAAACACACCCACACGGATGGGAGTCAGACTCGACTGTCCTGTGTGTGTTCTCGTGGAGGCGGACAGACATTCCTGCAGTTGTGGGCTCCCCCTCCACGGCTCAGGTGGCCTGACAGCAGTGCAGGGCAGATAGGCGCTTGCCACCTGCTAAGTTCGGCGGCGGGATGCACATGTGAATCGGGACTAATGCTTGGCTGGGGCTGGATTGCTGGGCAGGTGGGGCCCCCCAGGCAAGTGGGGCCCCCGGGCAACTGCCCAGCATGCCCATTCGGTAAGATGGCCCTGCGTGCCACACCAAATCACATGCTGCTGCGGTACCATGCGATCTGGGGCCCGCAAACACACTCTATTTGTGATCTGCATTTGGGGTGCCGTTAATAATGTATTGGCACCCGCTGCAGATTGCAAAGACAGTGCATTATGAGTGCGGTGCAGACAACGGGCATGGGATGTGCCTTGCACCCGGCGCGTCTGGTGGGAGCCGGCCCTAACTCTTTCCAGATCTATACAAAAATAAAGAAGAACACTTTTGGCTGCAGTTGCACCTTTAGTGTTTTTTTCTGCTTCTTTGGAACGTTCATGATGATATTAAATCCTCCTTGAAGAATCTCACTGTTTCTTTGTATCATTTTTTTTCACACCTTTCTTTCCTTCAGGCAAGCCTGCCAGCTGTTGTGAGGGAAGAGCGTCACTGATTGAAGTGTAATTAAGGATTTCTGGCTGGAGTGTGCTTGTTGGTCTATTATTCTGGGAAAAGTAATGGGATATTTGCTGTAAACCTGACACTGTCTGTACACACAACTACAGTCCAAGATATGGAATCACTTACCCTGTAGCGACACCTAGTGGGGATTACTGAGATTACATAACTTATTACAATAAAGTTTCCTAAAGGGCTCATTTACACTGTTTTGCTCTGAAGTGCGATCACAGTTCAGGGGTGATTTGACAAGCGATGAAGAGACGTTATGTCACTACCTCTTAACCACTTAAGGACCAGGCCTATTTCTGATACTTGTTGCTTATAAGTTAAAATCAGTATTTTTTGCTGGAAAATTATTTAGAGCCCCCAAACATTATATATATATATATATATATATACATATATACCTTTATTTATATTTATTTATATATTTAATTTATTTCAGGTACTTATATAGTGCTGTCAATTTATGCAGCGCTTTACATATACATTGTACATTCACATCAGTCCCTGCCCTCAAGGAGCTTACACTCTAAGGTCCCTAACTCACACACATACACAGTATGGCCTTTTTTTTTTTTTTATACAGGATCCAATTAACCTACCAGCATGTCTTTGGAGTATATATATTTATATATATATATATATATATATATATATATATATATATATATATATATATTTGTTTTCTAGCAAAGACTCTGGAGAATAAAATGGCGGTCGTTGCAATATGTTTTGTCACGCGGTATTTGCGCAGCAGTCTTTCAAATGTTATTTTTTGGAAAAAATAATTTTGACTGCATTTAAAAAAAAAACTAAACAGTAAAGTTAGCCCTATTTTTTCTATAATGTGAGAGTTAATGTTACGCCGAGTAAACAGATACCCAACATGTCATCTTTCAAAATTGCACACGCTCGTGGAATGGCGACAAACATTATAATAGGTGATGCTTTAAACATTTCTACAGGTTTCCAGTTCAGAGTTACAGAGGATGTCTAGAATTATTACTCTCACTCTAACAATCGCGGCGATACCTCTCATTTGTGGTTTCAACACCGTTTACATATACTTGCGTATGCGTTTGCTTCTGTGCACAAATTTGTAGGATGCTTTCATTTTTTTTTTTCTTATATAATTTACCTTTTATTTATTTTTTGTACACTGTCCCTTTAAAAAAAACATTTTTTTATCACTTTTATTCCTGTTACAAGGAATGTAAACATCCCTTGTAATAGAAAAAAGCATGACAGGTCCTCTTTAATGTGAGAGCTGGGGGTCAAAAAGACCTCACATCTCACATCTACACTTAAAAGCAAAAAAACAAAAAAAAAAAAATGTCTTTTTTTTTATCATGAAAAAAAAATGGGCCCTTTAAGGCCATTGTGGGGAAGCAACGTATGACGTCGCTCCAGTCCTCCAAGGCCGTAGAGTTGAGTGGGGGCCAGCTTGCCCTCACTCTACTGCCTACCTAGAGGACCGCACGCGCTGTAAGAAAATACCGGGGTTATGGCAGCTATCTGCTGCCATAACCCCAGTATTTAACGTCAAAGTAATGATGTAAAAGTGCGGCGGGCGGTCCAGGAGTGCTTAAGTCCTAGAAACTTGTATCAGCTGTTTCAGCGAGGCCCCCTATAGTTGAATGGGTCACGTTCAGCAAGTGATACTGCATAGCTCCACACTGTTCCCGATTTGGAGAGACTCTCCCTGATTAGGAACAAAGTCCCTCTGTCCCTCTTTCCTCCTCATTTGTCCCTCCTTTTGGTCTGATCTATATAGTTGTGTAGCACCCTCCTAGGTAGGTGCTAGGAAAGGTATAGTTGTGGCCCTGTCTGCTTATCAGGGGGGCCTGAATTGTTAGCATCTGTCAAATGTTTCCAGGTGTGTCTGTTGAGTCTGGGGAGTCTCCCCCCTGTATCCAATAAGGGATATTGTTGGTCAGTGGAGGAAACCTAGCCAATAGCACACCAGGGTTTATGACTGTCTCAGTGGGTTTACCGCAATGCACCCTGGGATTGGATACAAATCTGTGGGGAGCATGTGACAGAGCGTCTTTTGGAGGGAGCATTAGTCCCAGGGGGAGGTGACGGCTGTTCCTCTCCTGTAAAGGTGTGAAGGTGGTCCAGGAAGTTGGCCTAGGGACTGGAGGTTGAGCTGGGCTGCAGAAAGGATCCAGAGTGTGCTGACCGAGTGGAGCTGCTGGGCAGAGATCTTCAGGAAAAACAGTGTTGTGAGTCCTCAAGATCTGCCCAGGGGTCTGCCTAAGAGAGAGGAGACCACTCCAGAAGGTTAAGGGGATCCGGCAGCCAGCTAGCCAGTAGTTGTGGCAATTAAAGGGGGTGCCAAGTATTAAAGACCTGAAGATAGGGGAGTAAAGGGGGTGCCAGTATGGGCCCTGAAGTGTTCAGCAGTACAGTCAAAGTGTACAGTCAGCTACCTCAGGAATGAGTACCTCAGGGAGCGAAAAAAGGACTTTGATAGTCAAAGGCAAAGTCACAGTGTCCAAGAAAGGGTTAACAGGCATTCAGCCAGCGTTAACCAGCATCAAGTCAGCATTTTCTAGAGTCCCTGCTTAATTGTGCATAGTTCAGTTGTTGGAGTATCCCGCTCATCCCTTCTCCTATCCAAGTTCCTAAATAAACCCTAAAAAACAAAGATGCTGGACTGGTCCTTGTCTCAGTGCTCACACTTGGAGAAACATGTCCAAAGGTACTTTTGTTGCACCCGGTGACCCAGGGGGACCCACGTCCCGCACCTATGCTGGGAATTGTGCTATATTTGTATATAAATTGCACTTTTTATCTATAAAATAGTGTTTCCCAGTGCTAAACCTTTCCTCCAATTTCTAAATTGCTGCATTTGTAAATTTCAAAAGCCAATATAAAGAAAAAGTAGAGGTTAAAAAAAAAAAAAACCCTTGTGGGTTTAATAAATCTTTTTTTTTTTGTATAATTCTCTTTTAAGGGGGCGTGGCAGGGGGTGTGTCCTATGCCTACATACTTTTGCTAATTGGTTTCCCTCATTCCCATCTCAAAAACCTTCGGAGGTATGACACTGCCCCCCAGTGGGGTTAAATGTTGCTTGAATCTAGTGCCGCTAATAAATGGTGTTACTGCTTGTGAATATGACTGTGGCTAGTTTTTTCTGCAGCCGTTAAGCAAAGTATTATCACTGTGGCATGTGTACACCCTCATCCAATGCCTTTGCAGCTTAAAGCATAACTCCACTTTTGTTGAGAAAAAAACATTCCCCCCTGGGTGATCTCTGTACATTGCAAGGATTTTAACAAACTTTGTTGCGGATTTCTACCTTTTGTTATTCTGAAGAAATCACTGTTTGTTCCTCTGTGCTGAGTGGGTCAAATGTGAGTGGTTTCAGAATTATCAATCAGCTGTGGCAGCTGCAGGGCTCTAATGAGGAAATTTGTTGGACCTGCATCCCTTTAGACGTGTTCCTATTGGGAGTACCTCACCAAAAATGACATTTTTATTGCAGGGATGCCAGAAATCTGACTTGTATCTTATGCAGACTTCTGGGAAATATGGTGAGCCAATCACATAAGCAGGAAATTATGTTTCTGGGGTGTGGTCAGTATACATTCTGTGTACAGAACAGCTCCAGGTAGCCATATTGCATTGCATTTTCAGTAAATTACAACAGCTGCAGATTGAAAAGGAAAGGTCATTTTTAATAACATTCAGTTACAACATGATTTGTGTCACAACTGTATACGCTATATTGTTTTTTCTTTGTTTTCTGATTTATTTCCCCCATGAAAGTGGAGTTACCCTTTAAAGTAGTTGTACAATGTTATAGACACTTTCTACAGTTAGAATTAATGTAGATACCATAACTGATTTTTCTTTGTTTCAGAAAGTACTCTTCTTTCTGATAAGTGTGTAGGGGGGGTTACAGCATATCTCCCAACTTTTGATGAGAATGAGGGGACACCTATTAGCAAAAGTATGTACAGTAGGCATACTTTGCCACGCCCTCTTAAAGGAGAATTATACCCAAAAAAAATTATTAGTTAAAGGGTAACTCCACTTCCGCAAATAAAGAAAAAATAATATAGTGTATACAATTGCGACACAAATCATATTGTAATTGAATGTTATCAAAAATTACCTTTCCTTTTCAATCTGCAGCTGTTGTAATTTTCTGAAAATGCAATGCAATATGGCTGCCTGGAGCTGTTCTGTACACAGAATGTATACTGACCACACCCCAGAAACATCATTTCCTGCTTGTGTGATTGGCTCACCAATTTTCCCAGAAGTCTGCCTAAGATACAAGTCAGATTTCTGGCATCCCCTGCAACAAAAATGCAATTTTTGGTGAGATACTCCCAACAGGAACACGTCTAAAGGGATGCAGACCCTGCAGCTTTAACCATTAGAGCCCTGCAGGTGTCACAGCTGATTGATAATTATGAAACCACTCCCATTAGACCCACTCAGCACAGAGGCACAGAGGCACAGAGGAACAAACAATGATTTCAGAATAACAAAAGTTAGGAATCTGCAACAAAGTTTGTTAAAATCCCTGCAATGTACATAGATCACCCAGAGGGGAATGTGTTTTTCTCAACAAAAGTAGAGTTACGCTTTAAAGAGGAGTTCCAGCCACCTATAAAAAAATAAAAGTTAGCAGCTCCAAAAACTGTAGCTGCTGACTTTTAAAAAACAGCCGCTCACCTGTCCCATGGTCCAGCAGTGAGCTCACCCCAACTGCCTTCATCCGCTGTCCATCCTCAGTGGTGCCGGTATCTTCACTATGGGCACCCAGCTGTGACAGCTTGCGGCTTCACAGCCGGGCGCCCACTGCGCATGCGCGATCAAATGGCGCATCCTGTCAGTCAGTGCCCCAGAAGACTGCAGGGGAGAGGGAGGGAGGAGAACTTCTGTTCCCAAGTGCTCGTAACGGAAGGGGGAGCAGGCACCTGTCAGAATCGGTTACCTGCCACCCCCTCGCTGCAAGAGGAGCAGGGGACAAGTACTAAAAGCGGAACTTTCCCTTTTAAGTGGAGTTCCACTTTAAGGATTGGAAATCTGCCCTATAGCCACATTCAGAAGGCCTTTTACAGGGCTGCAGCATCTTGTCACATGATTTTCTCCTGTGCAGCTTCCTTCTGATTTCCTAGTAATTTGGTGAGGCTATGGTCAGCTCAGTGAAAAGGCGAGGCTGGAGCCCGGAGACATATGACTGCATTTTCACAGATTCTTGGCTTTCCAAGAAAAAAAAAAAAAATACTGATAGAATCTGAAGAGAGCTTGAATGCAAAATATTTATCTTTGACAGGAGTACATCATTAGTCACGCTAAGCTTGGCATCATAATCAGCCTAGATAAATTGCTAGCATGCTGTGTGCTTAGTATTTTCCATGATATTACTTCAGAGATAAAAAAAACCTGCTAACTTGTAACAGATAACTCATATTTAATGTTATATAAAATATCAGTAAAAATGCAAGTTTTCCTTTGATGTGTTTTTCAATGTAGATATAAAACACACATAAATTGATGACACCATGCTGCAATGCTGAAATTCACCAGAATAAAACAGGCAGATGTCGCCATCTGGTGTACATTGTTTAAATTGCATACTTTCTTGGTGGGAATGTTCTTAAGGTGTACAGGTGCATCTCATAAGATAAGAATATCATCAAAAAGTTAATTTATTTCAGTATTTCAATTATAAAAGTGAAATTCATATTTTGTTGGGTCTGGTGTATCTCATCTTCCTCTTGACAATAACCCACAGATTTTCTTAGGTCAGGTGAGTTTGCTGGCCAATCAAACACAGTAATACAATGATCGTTAAACCAGCTATTGGTACTTTTGGCAGTGTGGGCAGGTGCCAAGTCCTGCATCTCCATAAAGCTGCTCAGCAAAAGGAAGCATAAAGTGCTCAGGAATTCCCTGAATTGATATAGATGTGTTACATACGGAGTGATATATTTCAAGCATTTCTTTCTTTATTTTGATGATTATGGCTTACAGCTAGTGAAAACCCAAAAGTATTTCAGAAAATTAAAATATTACATAAGACCAATAAAATAAAGGATTTTTAATACAGAAATGTTGGCTTACTGAAAAGTATTTCCATGTACTGTATGGGGAAGACAGGGAAGACAGTGCTTGATTTCATGAACTAGTAAGTATGTGATGTTTTAAAATTCAGCTACAGTTTTTTTAGAAATAAATAATAAAAAAAAAAAAAAAACTTGGTGAAGTTCCTCATTAAAGCTTTTGCAATATACAGTTAGGTCCATATATATTTCGAGACCATTTTAGGCACAATTTTAGTTTTTTTTCAGGTACTTAACAAAACAATAATATAAAGCTTTAGTTTTATAATGGATATGGGCTGAAAGTGCACACTTTCAGGTTTAATTTGAGGGTATGTACATCCAAATCGGAGGAAGGGTTTAGAGATTACAGCTCGTAAGAATAGCCACCCCCCCTTTTTCAAGGGACCAAAAGTAATTGGACAATTGAAACAAAAGCTGTTTCAAGGCCAGGTGTGGGATACTCCATCGTTATTTCTCCATTAATGAAGCAGGTAAAAGGTCTGGAGTTAATTCTAAGTGTGGTATTTGCATTTGGAATCTATCGCTGTGAGCCTACCTTATGCGTTCAAAGGAGCTGTCCATGCCAGTGAAACAGGCCATTGTAAGGCTTCAAAAACAAATCCATCAGAGAGATAGCAGCAACATTAGGAGTGGCCAAATCAACAGTTTGGTACATTCTGAGGGAAGAAGAACGCACTGGTGAGCTCAGCAACATAAAAAGGTCTGGACGTCCACGGAAGACAAAAGTGGTGGATGATCGCAGGATCCTTTCTATGGTAAAGAAAAACTCATTCACAACATCCAGACAAGTGAAGGACACTCTCCAGGAGGTGGGCGTATCATTGTCAAAGTCTACAATCAAGAGAAGACTTCACAAGAGCAAATACAGAGGAATCACCACAAGGTGCAAACCATTCCTAAGCCTGAATAATAGAAAAGCCAGTTGAACTTTGCCAAAAAACATCTAAAAAAGCCAGACCTGTTCTGGAAAATCATTCTTTGGACGAATGAAACTAAGATTATTCTGTACCAGAATGACAGGAAGAAAAAAGTGTGCAGAAGGCTTGGAACAGCTCATGATCAAAAGCACACAACGTCATCTGTAAAACATGGTGGAGGCAGTGTGATGACATGTGCAATCATGGCTTCCAGTGGCACTGGGTCATTGTTCTTTTTTAATGATATGACAAAAGACAGAAGCAGCCGGATGAATTCTGTAGTGTTTAGAGATATACTGTCAGCCCAGATTCAGCCGAATGCAGCAAAGTTGATTGGATGACGCTTCACAGTACAGATGGATAATGATCCAAAACACACTGCTAAAGCAACCCAGGAGCTTTTGAAGGAAAAGAAGTGGAATATTCTGCGATGGCCGAGTCAATCACCTGATCTCAACCCAATTGAGCATGCATTTCACTTGTTGAAGGCAAAACTAAAGGCAGAAACACCCACAAACAAAGAACAACTGAAGACAGCTGCAGTTAGAGCCTGGCAAAGCATCAGAAAGGAGGAAACCCAGTCTTTGGTAATGTCCACGAGTTCCAGACTTCAGGCAATCATTGCTAGTAAAGGATTCTCAACAAAATATTAAAAATGAACATTGTATTTGTAGTAGGGATAGACCGATATGGTTTTTTCAGGGTCGATACTGATATTTTGGTCACAGCGTATCGGTATCGGCCGATATAGGCTGACATTTCGTACATTTAATGTTTTGAAAAATAAAGACAATTTTAGACACAAATCTGGTGCTGAACATGTTCATTTTTGTTTAATGCTTAATAGCTGGCTTGCTGGCATCCTGTGGTGGGTGGGTGGCTGGCTGGATGACATCCTGTGGTGGGTGGCTGGCTCTCTGGCACCCTCTGGTGGGTGGCTGGCTTGCTGGCACCCTGTGGTGGTTGGCTGGCTGGCTGGCATCCTGTGATGGGTGGCTGGCTGGTTGGCACCCTGTGGTGAATGGCTGGTTGGCTGGCTGGCACCCTGTGGTGGGTGGCTGGCTGGCTGGCACCCAGTGGTAGGTGGGTTTCTGGCACAGGGGCTGTGGGTGGCTGGCTGGTACAGGGCCTGTGGGTGGCTGGCTGGTACAGTGCCTGTGGCTGGATGGTACAGGGCCTGTGGGTGGCTGGCTGTCTGGCACCCTGTCTGTGGGTGGCTGTCTGTCTGGCACCCTGTGGTGGGTGGCTGGCTGTCTGGCACCTTGTTGTGGGTGGCTGGCTGGCTGGCACCCTGTGGTGGGTGGGTGGCTGATACAGGGCCTATGGGTGGCTGGCTGGTACAGTGCCTGTGGCTGGCAGGTACAGGGCCTGTGGGTGGCTGGCTGACTCGCTGGTACAGTGCCTGTGGCTGGCTGGTACATGGGCTGTGGATGTGGGTGGGTGAGTGGTTGGCTGGCTGGCACTGGGCTGCTGTGGGTGGGTGTATGGCTGTGATACACTCCCCGAGACTAGTCCCGACTCCAGACGAGGCTGTCCAAGGCGAGGGAGGCAGCCTAAGAAGGCAGAATAAAGTCACAAAAATATCGGCCAGTTCCAGGGCCGATACTGATATATCGGTGAAAGTGCATATCGGCCACCGATATATCGGTGAAAGTGCATATCGGCCACCGATATATCAGCCTTGCCGATAATCGGTCTATCCCTAATTTGTAGCACCGTCCTAGTTAGGTGCTAGGTAAAGGCATTTGTTTGCTCCTCTGCTTATCAGGGAGCAGGATTTCTAGTTTTGCCTGTTACATGTGTCCATGTGTGATTCACCTGGTCTGAGGGAGTCACCCCACTGTATCCAATAGAGGAACCTGTTGGACAGTGGAGAAAACCCAGCCAGTGCCACACAGGCTTTTGTGGCTGTCCCAGTGGGAGGGCACAACGGTGGTGCATTCTGGGATTAGTCATCAAAGCCAAGGGCACATGCAACAGGATGTCTTTGGGTGGGAAGCCAAGTCCCAGGAGGAGTGTGACGGCTGTCTCTCCTCCTGTCAGAGTGGAAAGTGGTCACAGGCAGTTGGCCTAGTGGACCAGAAGTGTGGGGCTGAGCTATGAGGTCCAGAGGAAACTGACGGTGGAGCAAGTAGCAGAGATTCCTGCGGAAAAACAGTGTCCGTGAGTACCAGGGAGCTTGCTAGGGGTCTGCCCAGGAAGGAGACCACTCCAGGGAGAGTCAGTTGACAGGAGCCAGCACACACAGCAAGAAAGAAAGGGGGTATCAAATTAGACCCTGAAGAGAAACCTAAAGTTTAAATATTCACCTCAGTGGCAAAAGGGAAGCAGCAGCCTTGCCGCACACACTACAGCTAGTTGTCCTCAAGATTTGTGCATGGTTACTAAGTTGGAGTATCCTACTCATCCCTTCTCCCATGCCAGTTACAAATGAAATACAAAAAAAACAAATCCCCTGGACTTTTCATTGACTGAGCCGAGGACTTAAAGTGATACGTTTAATTGCCTGTTGCTATGGGTATCCCAGGGGAATCCATTTTCAGCAGCTCCCAAGGGGGCAGTGCTACATATTTATGATTATATTCAGGGCTCGAGTCCTGCAGGAACACATGGGAACCACGTTCCTGTACTTTTTCCACAGCAGGAGCGCCGTTCCCGTTAGCAGCCAAATTCTGCAGGACTGGCCTTTGTCCTCCCCTCCCTCGGTCCTCCTCCTCCTCCATTGCCCACTGTAACAAAGTCCAGCCTCAAAGACTAGCTCCAGTGATAGGCAAAAGACTGATCCAATGCTGGCAAATTGAATCAGTGTGACGTGTATTATAGGAGCAGGTCTAGGAGGCGGGTCTATGTTACAGCGGCCACTAGAGATGGAGGAGGACTAAGGGAGGGGAGGATGGGAGCGCCGGGATATTCAAATCCAAGATCTGCGACACAGTGGGAGATCGCCGCTGTGTGCTATCCATTCAGGCACTAATGAGGCTGCATTGCTGTCTGGGCTGCAGGACAGTATTCCAACATGATAACGACCCCAAACATGCCTCCAAAATGACCACTGCCTTGCTAAAGAAGCTGAGGGTAAAGGTGATGACTGGCCAAGCATGTCTCTAGAACTAAACCCTATTGAGCATCTGTGGGGCATCCTCAAACAGAAGGTAGAGGAGCGCAAGATCTCGAACATCCACCAGTTCCTTGATGTCGTCAAGGAGGAGTGGAAGAGAACTCCAGTGGCAACCTGTGAAGCTCTGGTGAACTCCATGCCAAAGAGGGTTAAGGCAGTGCTGGAAAATAATGGTGGCCACACAAAATATTGACACTTTGGATCCAATTTTGACACTTTGATCTAAGGGTGTACTCACTTTTGTTGCCAGCAGTCTAGATATTAATGACTGTTATTTTGAGGGGACAGAATATTTACACTGTTATACAAGCTGTACACTCTATCTTGTCATGTGAAAACACTGAAGAAAGTGTAATTTCTTCAGTGTTTTCACATGACAAGATAGAATAAAATATTTACAAAAATGATAGGGGTGTACTCACTTTTGTGAGATACTGTGTGTGTGTTTGTGTGTATATATATATATATATATATTTATATATATAGGTTAAGTGAGAGAACCACATTCCCTGGATGTTGATCTAACTCTGATGACCTGCTTGGCAGCTTCCTTTTCATTCAGGAAAGCTGAAATCTGTGCTTGGTTCCAGCATGGCTTAAGGCAGGGTCAGTCAGAATCAACAAGTACAGTCATCTCCTAGATTGTTAAGAAAATAAAAGAGCCTACTCTTCTCAAGACCCTCCAGTTCCGGAGGACCTAAAGCGGAGTTCCGGCCTCAAAATTGAAAAAGTAGATTTTGGGCCATCCGCTTGCTAAGGGCCACCTGAAAAAGAAATGGATGCTCACGATTTTTTTTTCTGGTCACTTACCTTGATATTGAAGAAAATATACTCACCTTCCTTCCACTTCCTCCCTCGGCGGCCGCGGCCCGCGCCGTCACTTCCTGCTTGCGATGACTCCTGGGAGCTGAACGTCATTGTTCCCAGAAGTCAATGCGCCTACACCAGCCCCGCTCGTCACTTCCGGTGCAAGTGCGGCATTCCCTGCTAAACAGCTTCTGGGCATGCCTAGAAGCTGTGCAGGGATGACGCGACCACACCGGAAGTGACGAGCGGGGCCGGTGCAGGCGCAATCTGGGAGAAGAGGACACGGAAGAGGACACAGAAGAGGACGCGCTGGCTTTAGCTGCCAACATCCGAGATGGCAGCGCTGGAGAAGAAATTTTCAAGGTAAGTATTTCTTCTAAAAGGTAAGTGCGACCCGGGACAGTTCAGAGGCTATCCATTGTGGAATGTACTAGCCCTTTTTATCTAAATTTGACCCCCAAGGCCAGGACTCTGCTTTAAGAGCACATTCCAACTAGGACAGTGCCAGCTCTGTGGACAAAGCAGTGCTTAGTGTCTCCTGAGGCTATTTGCAAGTCAGCAATATGGTCCTCCTAGGACACCTTCACAGTAAAATTTGGAAAAAGCATATTTACGCTACTGACATTGCAACATTTTTCTTGCACCCTCCCGTATGGCGAGTTATTTCCCATTGTATGCTGCCATGATGCACCAGGAAAATGGAAAAATTTATACTCACCTTTCCGTCATTTTTCTTTCCTGGTGCATCTTCATGGCAGCATACAGATTCCCACCCAAATGGTGAGAGTTACAGAGAATGCTGCGAGCCGCGTCTGTCTTTGATTTATAGTTAACCAATCCTATCAGGTTGTGGAGCCACAACCCATTGTATGCTACCATGAAGATGCACCAGGAAAGGTGAGTGTAAATGAAAGTTGCAAGCAGCATTGAAGTCACAAGCAAGTTGCATCAAAGTCGCAAGCAAGTCGTAATGCAAAGTCGCACTAAAAACTTAACAACTCTAATATTTTGAAAAAACTTCCAAATATACAAATCGATTCAGGAAAAATGAATATACAAAACGAATTCCGAAAATGAATTATTCTAATAAAATAGGTAATTAAAAAGCATTATACCACAAAAAAATATGATACATAAAGTTGAGATCTGGAAAATTATAAATTTTCAGTGGGATATAATTATGCTTGTCCCTATCACAATTATAATAATCCTTTAATTATCAGTTTATTATTTACAAAAATAAAAGGGTCAGGTGGCGCCCGCGGGTTTCAAACCCAGAAGGATTGCAGAAAGAAATTCTGTGGTATGTCATGAAGTAACCGCTGAGCTATTTGCTGACCCCAGAAGTAGCCTGTGTTCAGAGACTTCACAATGTATGACGTGCGCAGGCAGTGCTTTGGGAACTTACCCAAGATCACCCCCCCCCCCACCCACCTAAAAAAAAAAAAATCTGTATATATATATATAGATATATATATATATATATATATCTATATATATATATATATATACAGTGCCTTGCGAAAGTATTTGGCCCCCTTGAACTTTGCGATCTTTTGCCACATTTCAGGCTTCAAACATAAAGATATAAAACTGTCATTTTTTGTGAAGAATCAACAACAAGTGGGACACAATCATGAAGTGGAATGAAATTTATTGGATATTTCAAACTTTGTTAAAAAATAAAAAACTGAAAAGTTGGGCGTGCAAAATTATTCAGCCCCTTTACTTTCAGTGCAGCAAACTCTCTCCAGAAGTTCAGTGAGGATCTCGGAATGATCCAATGTTGACCTAAATGACTAATGATGATAAATAGAATCCACCTGTGTGTAATCAAGTCTCCGTATAAATGCACCTGCACTGTGATAGTCTCAGAGGTCTGTTTAAAGCGCAGAGAGCATCATGAAGAACAAGGAACACACCAGGCAGGTCCGAGATACTGTTGTGAAGAAGTTTAAAGCCGGATTTGGATACAAAAATATTTCCCAAGCTTTAAACATCCCAAGGAGCACTGTGCAAGCGATAATATTGAAATGGAAGGAGTATCAGACCACTGCAAATCTACGAAGACCTGGCCGTCCCTCTAAACTTTCAGCTCACACAAGGAGAAGACTGATCAGAGATGCAGCCAAGAGGCCCATGATCACTCTGGATGAACTGCAGAGATCTACAGCTGAGGCAGTGGCGGATCCAGGGGGGGGGGGCATCGGGTCAATTGCCCCCCCCCGAAAAACATATTACCCACGGCACTCTTACTGCAGGAGCAGGCCAGCAGCACGGCGGAGCTGAAAAACTTCCCTTGTAGTCCCGCCGCCGCGCCGCTGGCCTATACAGCAGCCGCGGCCCGCCCGCCGCAGTGAGTGCACTGGTTGCTATGCCAATCGCCGATTGGCGTCTAGCAATCAGTGACGTCACCTCATCGGTCCTAAGGAGTGGAGGAGAGCGATGCCCCAGCATCCACAGCGGAGCCTCCGATTCCTTCCTCGCGCGCTGAGTGCTGGCTCCACCCACCTCCCCCCTCCAGGCTCCAGCAGCTTCTATCCAAGTAGCCAGGCAGTGAGGCAGCCAGCAGCCCAGCACCTGACCGAAGGAGAAGAATCTGAGCAGTAAGTACAATTTAATGGATGTAAGAAAAAAAAAAAAAAGCGCCCTGCCCAGGCTGCCCTTTGCCATTAATGTTAAAGCAGAGTTCCACCCATATGAGATGAACTGACTGACTGACTGAATCCCCTTTTAAAATGCTTTTATTAATGCAAACAATTTTTTTTTTTGTAAGGAAATACTGTTTTTCTCCTTTATTCATCCGCACTTCTGGGTCCTGCTCTCTGTGAGCGCGGACTGAAAGCATTACATGCCGTAGAGGTCACTGAGAGGAGGCGGGGCAGAGCGCGGACTGAATGCAATACATCCCTGATAACAGCTGATGCTGGTCTGGCAATAATGCGAGATTTCGTCACTAGGCGATTCGCAAGGGCTGCTGGGATACATGACTCCGCTATCCCAGGAGCCCTTGCGAATCGCCGAGTGACGCAATCACCTATAGGCAACAGGACCCGGAAGTGCGGATGAATAACGAAGAAAAACAGTATTTCCTTACAAAAAAAAAAATAGTTTGCATTGGTAAAAGCATTTTTAAAGGGGATTCAGTCAGTTCATCTCATAATAAATGGGTGGAACTCCGCTTTAACATTAATGGCAAAGGGCAGGGAATGGTTGCTTTGGGAATGGTTGTTTCTCATTCAAAATTAATGCAGCACAGCGCTTTAAACGTGAGTAAAGTCCATAACATTAGGAGATGAAAAGTTGATAGATAGGGATCCAGTGACTGTGGTTCCACACGACAGGTGCTAGTGAAAAGCTGCCACTGGTAGAGGGGACACACACTGACCCTTACCCCAAATGTTGGACTACTCAAAAGTAGTAAATAAAGCGTTTATGTAATGAACTTCAAGCTGTCGTACTCCTGGGGTCTTTTGGTAACTGTGTCCAATCAAACTATAACACACTCCTTCCAGGACAATACTCTATTCTTTTTTGCCAAAAATTTGAAGAGTGAGGCGCGAGCTGAGGAGAGATATAAGAACCCTGGTTTCACATTTTCAACAAAAAAGAATAGAGTATTGTCCTGGAAGGAGTGTGTTATAGTTTGATTGGACACAGTTACCAAAAGACCCCAGGAGTACGACAGCTTGAAGTTCATTATATAAACGCTTTATTTACTACTTTTGAGTAGTCCAACATTTGGGGTAAGGGTCAGTGTGTGTCCCCTCTACCAGTGGCAGCTTTTCACTAGCACCTGTCGTGTGGAACCACAGTTACTGGATCCCTATCTATCAACTTTTCATCTCCTAATGTTATGGACTTTATTTACTCACGTTTAAAGCGCTAAATGTATTTATTATTATTGATATTGTTTTTACCAGGAAACTGTGCTGGCTGCTCCTATTTGGTTATTGATATCACCTTTTTATTACGAGCACATGTATTTTTTTGTTTATCATCTGGCTAATTTTTGTGCTGCAAGTGTATGTAGTTTTGGATAGAGATATAAGGTTTGGAATCCCTGACAAGTATTTTTTTTACTACTGTTGGGCACTGATGAGGCTGCATTTGATTGACACTGGTGAGAATGCGTTTGATGGGCACTGGTGAAGCTGCATTTGATGGGCACTGATGAGACTGCATTTGATTGGCACTGGGGAAGCTGCATTGATACATTGATCTCTTGTATTATGTCTACAGTCGCTGACCATCTCTTGTATAATGTCTACAGTTTCTGACCATCTCCTGTATCATGTCTGCAGTCTCTGACCATCTCTTGTATCATGTCTACAGTCGCTGACCATCTCTTGTATAATGTCTACAGTTTCTGACCATCTCCTGTATCATGTCTACAGTCTCTGACCATCTCTTGTATCATGTCTGCAGTCTCTGACCATCTCCTGTATCATGTCTGCAGTCTCTGACCATCTCTTGTATCATGTCTACAGTCTCTGACCATCTCTTGTATCATGTCTGCAGTCTCTGACCATCTCCTGTATCATATCTGCAGTCTCTGACCATCTCCTGTATCATGTCTGTTTGTCTGTTTGTAATGTAATATTCTAATCTGGAATGATAAATGTGTCACTGTTTTAAACAAGGTTAGGACCGTATAATACGTTAAAAACAGTTCTGTAAGCAACACATTCTTTTCTGGCAGTGCCCCTCCCGAGACTAGACTCTGGATCCGCCCCTGAGCTGAGGTGGGAGACTCTGTCCATAGGACAAGAATCAGTGGTATACTGCACAAATCTGGCCTTTATGGAAGTGTGGCAAGAAGAAATCCATTTCTTAAGGGCCCTTTCACACGGGCGCTCCGTATGTCCGCAAATCATCCTATTTTTTTGCGGATGATTTGCGGACATAATGTAAGTCTATGGCATTGCGGATGTCAGCGGAATACCATCCGCTGACATCCGATTTTCTTCCTGTCAGTTCTGTTCCGTTTTTTGGAACTGAACAAAACCCTATTTTTGTTCCGTTCAAAAAACGGAAAGGAAGGAAAATCGGATGTCAGCGGTGTCATCCGCTGACATCCGCAATGCCCATATACTTACATTATGTCCGCATATCATCCGCAAACGGATGGGATGATATGCGGGCATACGGAGCGGATGACAGAAATGTCATCCGCTCCATGGAAAAAAAAAAAAAAAAAAGGACCGCAGCGGAGCTTTCACACGGAGCGGCCGTGTGAAAGAGCTCTAAAGATATCCATAAAAAGTGTCATTTAACTGCTTGCCGACCGCCGCAAGTAGATTTACTGCGGCGGTCAGCCCCTGCCAGGCAGAGTGACTTAACGTCACTAGCCTGGGAGGGTCTGGGGAGCGAGCGCGCGCCCGCGGAGGCACGCTCCCGCGCGGTCACGCACCCCCCTGCGCGTGTGACCAGCGGACCCGATGTCCGCCGGCCACTCGGCGATCGTCGGGGGAAGAGGGAGAATGTCAGGCAGCTTGTGTAAACAAGCTGCCTGTCATTCTCCTCGCTGTAAAGACACTGATTACACGGATCTAGTATGTAGATCCGTTGATCAGTGTCCTTACAGCTAGAGCCACAGCCAATCACAGTAAGAATCACGCCCCTAGGGACACACACAGCCCCTCCCTCCCAAATAAAGTTAACCCCTTCACTGCCAGTGTATTTTTACAGTAACAGTGCATATGTATAGCACTGATTACTGTAGAAATGTCACTGGTAACCCCAAAAGTGTCAAAAATGTCAGTCAAGGGTCCGATCTGTCCGCCGCAATGTCGCAGTACCGCAAAAAAAATCGCAGATCGCCGCCATTACGCGTTAAAAAAAAAACAACAAAAATGACAAAAATCTTTCCCTTTGTTAGTAAACGCGATAACTTTTGCGCAAACCAATCAAAATACGCTTTTTGCGATTTTTTTTACCAAACATAGGTAGGATAAAACAAATTGGCCAAAAATGTTAAAAAATTTTGATTTTTACATTTTTTTGGGGGGAATTTCATATAAAATTGTGAAAAATATTGCTATTTTTGCAAAATTGTCGCTCTTTTTTTGTTTATAGCGCGTGATCAAAAAATCGCACAGGTGATCAAATACCACCAAAAGAAAGCTCTGTTTGTGGGAAAAAAAGGACGTCAAATTCGTTTAGGTACAGCATCGCACGACCGCGCAATTGTCCGTTAAAGTCACGCAGTGCCGAATCGCAAAATACCCCCTGGTCTTTTAGCAGGAAAATCCTCCGGGGCTTAAGTGGTTAAAGTTTGCCACAAGCCACCTGGGAGACACACCAAACATGTGGAAGAAGGTGCTCTGGTCAGATGAAACCAAAATCGAAATTTTTGGCAACAATGCAAAACGTTATGTTTGGCGTAAAAGCAACACAGCTCATCACCCTGAACACACCATCCTTACTGTCAAACATGGTGGTGGCAGCATCATGGTTTGGGCCTGCTTTTCTTCAGCAGGGACAGGGAAGATGGTTAAAATTGATGGGAAGATGGATGGAGCCAAATACAGGACCATTCTGGAAGAAAACCTGATGGAGTCTGCAAAAGACCTGAGACTGGGACAGAGATTGGTCTTCCAACAAGACAATGATCCAAAACATAAAGCAAAATCTACAATGGAATGGTTCACAAATAAACATATCCAGGTGTTAGAATGGCCAAGTCAAAGTCCAGACCTGAATCACATTGAGAATCTGTGGAAAGAACTAAACACTGCTGTTCACAAACACTTTCCATCCAACCTCACTGAGCTTGAGCTGTTTTGCAAGGAGGAATGGGCAAAAATTTCAGTCTCTCGATGTGCAAAACCGATAGAGACATACCCCAAGCGACTTACAGCTGTAATCGCAGCAAAAGGTCGCACTACAAAGTATTAACTTAAGGGGGCTGAATAATTTTTCACGCCCAATTTTTCAGTTTTTTATTTGTTAACAAAGTTTGAAATATCCAATAAATTTCGTTTCACTTCATGATTGTGTCCCACTTGTTGTTGATTCTTCACAAAAAATTACAGTTTTTATATCTTTATGTTTGAAGCCTGAAATGTGGCAAAAGGTCGCAAAGTTCAAGGGGGCCGAATACTTTCGCAAGGCACTGTATATATATATACTGTGTATATATATATATATATATATATATATATATATATACATACATACACACGCAGACTTTTTTTTTTTGAGGTGGGGGGGGGGGGGTGATCTGAGTTCCCACACTTTTTTGCCAGGACTTGACCCCTGATTATATTAATTTGGCCAATTACATTTGAGCCCCTGGAAATGGGGGGACTATGTATAAAAATGGTTGCATTTCATAAAATATGTACTTGATATTTATATGTAACCCCTTGAATTAAAGCTGAAAGTCTGCAATTCAAATGAATTTGGATTGTTTTGTTTTAATTTTATTCTGGTGGCATACAGAGCGAAAAGTATGGAAATTGTTCCTGTGTCCAAATATATATAGACCTAACTGTATGTAAGTAGTTTCCCTTATCCTTTTCACACTAAATCACTATGCAGAGAAATGAAGCAGCCCTATAAAAAAAGAATAGTATTTCTAATGGAAATGCATTGTCATGCAGCGGGTGTATATAGAGCCTTAGGCAAATATCTGATGAGTGAGTCACTCTGAATACACTTGGCTTGTTACCAGCAAAGCCCTGCCTGCGCTCGTCATACATTGTAAAGTCTCTGAACACAGGCTTCTTCCGGGGCCAGCAAATAGCTCAGCGGTTACTTCAGAATTTACCACAGAATTTCAATCTGCAATCCTTACGGGTTTGAAACCCGCGGGCGCCACCTGACCCTTTTAATTTTAATTTTGTAAATAATAAACTGATAATTAAAGGATTATTATAATTGTAATAGAGACAAGCATAATTATGTCCCACTGTAAATAGATCTCAACTTTATGTATCATATTTTTTGTGGTATAATTCTTTTTAATCGCCTTTTTTTTTTTTTTAGAATGATACATTTTCGGAATTTGTTTCATATATTCATTGTTCTGAATTGATTTGTATTTTGGAATTTTTTTGGAAAGATTAGAGTTATTAAGTTTTCAGTGGGACTTTGCATTACGACTTGATTGCGACTTTGATGCAACTTGCTTGCGACTTCAATGCTGCTTGCAACTTTCATTTACACTCACCTTTCCTGGTGCATCTTCTTGGCAGCAAACAATCGGTTGTGGCTCCACCCCCACAACCTGATAGGACTGGTTAACTATAAATCAAAGACAGACCCAGCTCACAGCATTCTCTGTAACTTTCACCATTTGGGTGGGAATCTGTATGCTGCCATGAAGATGCACCAGGAAAAAAAAATTCCGGAAAAGTGAGTATACAATTTTCCGTTTTCCTGGTGCATCATGGCAGCATACAATGAGAGCTAACTCGCTATACAGGATGGTGAAAGAAAAATGTTGTAATGTCCGTAGCGTATGCATTTTCCAAATTTTACTGTGAAGGTGTCCTAGGAGGACCATATTGCTGACTTGGAAATAGCCTCAGGTGACACTCAGCACTGCTCTGTCCACAGAGCTGGCACTGTCCTAGTTGAATAGTGCTCTTAAGTCCTCCGGAACTGGAGGGTCTTGAGAAGAGTAGGCTCTTTTATTGTCTTAACAATCTCGGAGATGACTGTACGTGTTGATTCTGACTGACCCTGCCTTTAGCCATGCTGGAACCAAGCACCGATTTCAGCTTTCCTTTATGAAAAGGTAGCTGCCAAGCAGGTCATCAGAGTTAGTTCAACATCCAGGGGATGTGGTTCTCTCACTTAACCAAGAAAGATGGTAAATTGATATCCTAGTGACAGTGGAAGGAGAAAGATGCCCCATGGATAAAAAGCAGTCTGGGGTTTTAGGATTGTTTGGTCTGGGTAGAACGTTAGGTGAGGCTCAATTAGATTAGTTTGATTGCAGAGTATAGTCAATTATGTAGGATAGAAATGAGGCCTTGATAGAGCTGAGGACCATAAGCACATCCCACATGGGGAACAATGGTTTCCAGGCAGGTCTATGACTTCTCGCAAGCCTTTTAAGAATTGCATCACCAAATGGTTAAGGAATCCTTAAACCCCTGTAAGTGCAGACAAGGCTGAACTTTTATCATATTTAAACCTAGGCCCCTGTTCAGTTCCAGTTGTAAGAACTGCAGAACCCTGACTGGTTTAGGTGATAAAGGACTCCAGGCTGTGGCAGTTTGAGATTTGCATAATTTACCCATATTCTCTGGTAAGTATTATTCATGGACAGCTCTCTGGCTTGACACAAGGTAGCCACTACCTTCACTGAGCACCCTTGACTTGGTAGCCTCCACCTCTCAACTTCCATGCCATCAAAAGTAGTCTCTTGGAGCTAGACGGCAAAACTGGCCATGACAGAGCAGATCCGTCATAACTGAAGGAGGCAATGCTCAACTGTAGGAGAGAGACACTAGAGCCTCCTAAGCCAAAATGGTATAATTGCAATTATTAACCACTTCCATACCGAGTCATAGTAATATGACGTCGGCATAGTGGTTGTACGGATCCGGGCGGCCGTCATATGACGTCCGTCCGCTCTAGCTGCTACTGCGCGCCCCCGGGGGCGCGCAGCGCAGCGATCAGGGATGAGGCTCGTCCCTCGGACATAGCCCATCCCTGATCAAGGTAAACAGCCAATAGAAATTGGCAGTTTACCATGTGATCGCCTGTGTCAATCACAGCCGATCACATGAGCGGCTCCAGCACGAGCCGCTCGTTCTCTCTGCAATGCGCGCCCCCGGGGGCGTGCAGAGCAGCGATCGGGGACGAGGCTCGTCCCTCGGACAGAGTCGATCCCTGATCTAGGTAAAGAGCCAATGAAATTGGCTCTTTACCACGTGACCGGCTGTGTCCAATCACAGCCGGTCACAAATGTCAACAGAGAACACGGTAACTAGCTGTCACCGTGTTCTCCTCCTCACACACTGATCCTGTGTGAGGAAGAGAGTGTGGTAACAGCTAGTTACCGATTACAGTGCACCCTAAACACACTGATTGCCCCCCCCCCCCCCCAATAAAGAGCACCTGTCACTAGCCCATCAAAGTACCCGAGTACCTGTCACTAGCACATCAAAGTACCCGAGTACCTGTCACCAGCCCATCAGGTACTCTGATGACAGGTACTCGGGTACTCTGATGGGCTGGTGACAGGTATTCAGGTACTCTGATGATGGGTACTCTGATGACAGGTACTCGGGTACTCTGATGACAGGTACTCGGGTACTTTGATGACAGGTACGCAGGTACTCTGATGACGGGTACGCAGGTACTCTGATGACAGGTACTCGGGTACTCTGATGACGGGTACTCGGGTACTCTTGATGACAGGTACTCGGGTACTCTGATGACAGGTACTCGGGTACTCTGATGACGGATACTCGGGTACTCTGATGACGGATACTCGGGTACTCTGATGACAGGTACTCGGGTACTTTGAGTACCTGTCAACGGAGTACCCGTCATCAGAGTACCTGAGTACCTGTCACCTACCCATCAGAGTACCCGAGTACCTGTCACCTAACCATCAGAGTACCCGAGTACCTTCCACCTGCTCATCAGAGTACCTGACGCCTGAAGTACCCGAGTACTTGCCGCCTGCTCATCAGTACCCATCACTACTCATCAGTACATATCACGTATCAGTACTGATCATCAGTACCCATCAGTACAGTATCACCTCTCAGTATCAGTACTACTCATCAGTACCTATCTCCTGCCTGTCACCTGCCCATCAGAGTACCCGAGTACCTGTCACCTGCCTATCGGAGTACCCGAGTACCTGCCACCTGCTCATCAGTACCAGAGTACCTGTCACCTGCCTGTCACCTGCCCAACAAAGTACCGAGTACCTGTCACCCTTCATACAGCCACCATGTCCAAGTCCAAAAAGGTTTATATACGTCCTCCGTTTAAACCTAAATACCGGTGTTATGGCAGCAGATAGCTGCCATAACCCTGGTATTTTAAACCGTGGACGGTTGGCTTTCCGATAAGGGTGGTCCCAGCGGCGGATTCGCCGTGGGATCACTTTCCGGGATGGCGGAAGAGGTGCCCCCCCCCCCCTCCCGCCGCGTCCGGTCCTTTTCCCCGCTTACCGGACGGGCCGGCAGCGGGGAAAACGATCCGGTCCCGGATCCTCACAGACAGGATGTCGAGTGAGGGCAAGCTTGCCCTCACTTGACTCTATGGTCTTGGAGGACCGGAGCTACGGAAAATGTTGTTGCCTAGCAACCGGTTTAAAGGTCCTTTTTTTTTTTTTTTTTTCATTTTATATAATAATTTTTTTTTTTTTTTTTTCTATCTTTTAGTGTACTTGTGAGATCTGAGGACTTTTTGACCCCAGATCTCACAAAAAAGAGGTCCTGTCGTGCCTTTTTCTATTACAAGTAATGTTTACATTTCTTGTAATAGAAATAAAAATGATCCATTTTTTTTTTTTTTTTTGTTAAACGGTGTAAAAATAAAAAATAATAAATAAAAAAAAATTAAAGCGCCCTGTCCCCGTTAGCTCGCGCACAGAAGGAACGCATACGGAAACCCCGCCCACATTTGTAAACGGTGTTCAAACCACACATGTGAGGTATCGCCGCGATCGTTAGAGCAAGGGGAATAATTTGAGCCATAGACCTCCTCTGTAACTCAAAGATGGCAACCTGTAGAAATTTTTAAATTGTCGCCTATGGGGATTTTTAAGTACCAAAGTTTGTCGCCATTCCGTGAGCGTGCGCAATTTTGAAACATGACATGTTGGGTATCTATTTACTCGGCGTAACATTATCTTTCACATTATGGAAAAAAATTGGGCTAACTTTACTGGTTTCTTATTTTTTAATTAAAAAAAGTGAATTTTTTCCAAAAAAATTGCGTTTGGAAGACCGCTGCGCAAATACGGTGTGATAAAAAATATTGCAATAATCTCCATTTTAATCTCTAGGGTCTCTGCTAAAAAAAGTATATAATGTTTGGGGGTTCTAAGCAGTTTTCTAGCAAAACAACTGATTTTAGCTTGTAAACACCAAATGTCAAAAATAGGCCTAGGCAAGTGGCTAGGATGCATGATGATGCTCCTTGGATGTTGGGCCCCTCTATATGGCTAGGCTGTGAAAAAGTCTCAGACATGTGGTATTGCCATACTCAGGAGGAGTGGCAGAATGTATTTTGGGGTGTCATTTTTGCTGTGTACATGCTATGTGTTAGGAATATCCTATAAATTGACAAATTTGTGTAAAAAAAAAGTTTTTATTTTTTTCCCACATTTTCCAAAAGCTTGTGGAAAAAAATGACATGTTCAAAGGACCCATAATGCCTCATAGAATATACGTTGGAGTGTTTGCTTTCCAAAATGGGGTCATTTTGTGGACTTTTCCATTGTATTGGTGCTCTAGGGCCTTGAAAAGTGTGATAGGTAGTAAGAAAGTTTTATGTGTATTTATGCTCCTAAAATGCCTTATGGAGACTCTACTTGGACGTGGAGTCTCTTTTTGTGGCCAGGCTGTGTAAAAGTCTCACACATGTGGTATCACCATACTCAGAAGGAGTAGCAGAATGAATTTTGGGGTGTCATTTTTGCTGTGTACATGCTATGTGTTAGAAATAGCTTATATATTGACAACGTTTTGGGAAAAAAAAGAAAAAAACATTTTTTTCTTCATTTTCCCAAGAATTGTGGGAAAAAATTATAACTTCAAAAAACTCACCATGCCTCTTACTAAATACCTTGGACTGTCTACTTTACAAAAAGGGGTCATTTGGGGGGTATTTGTACTGTCCTGACATTTCAGGGCCTCAAGAAAGGAGATAGGCCATCAGTACATCTGGTGTGATCAATTTTCAGTAATTGGTACCATAGCTTCTAGACTCAATAACTTTCACACAGACTAAATAATATACACTAATTTGGGTTAATTTTACCAGAGATATGTAGCAGTATACATTTTGGCCCAAATGTATGAAGAAAAATTTATTTTTTGCAAAATTGTATAATAGAAACTAAAAAAAAGGGTTTTTTTTCAAAATGTTTGCTCTTTTTTTGCTTATATCACGAAGAAAAAAAAACCCAGTTGTGATCAAATACCACCAAAAGAAAGCTCTATTTGTGTGAAAAAAATGATAAAAATTTTGTTTGGTTACAGTGTAGCATGACTGTGCAATTGTCATTCAAAGTGTGAGAGTGCTGAAAGCTGAAAATTGGTCTGGGAAGGAAGGGGGTCTAACTGCTCTGTATGGAAGTGGTTAAAACAGGAAGTTCCACTGACAGCCTAAGAATTCTACTGTTCCACTGCTGTATAGGCACAGTACAACTCTTGCTTCTCTCATAAAAGGAGTGGATGACAGAAGAACTTTGAACACTACGCTCAGTTCGAGAGCATACTTTGCCTCATAAGCTGAACATCCCATGACCTTGAGCAGCCTGCTCTTTGAAATGCGTCCCCCAACCTTTCTGGCTGGGGTCTGATGTGATAATTTTCCATTTGAAAACAACAATTGGTCAGTTACAAAGAACTGTACTGTCCTGCTGGAAGAGACTTCGCTCCCAAAGCACCTTTGACTTTCTCTATCAGAGGACGGATCTTCCCTTGTGGAAGTTCTACTGAATTTTTTCCGTCAGTAAGACCTTTGTGTATGCCCTAGGAGAGGTGTACTGACCGAGGGGGAAGCACTGAAACTGGTAGAGGAATTTAGGATGGATTGGGACAAGTAGGTGTCTGATAAACCTACAGAGCATCCAGTCTCCCAGATTTATCAATAATAGAAATGATTGGAGGTTCTCTATCTTACACGACTCCAACTTTCTGCGCTTGTTGAGTTTTTTTCAAGTTTAGCACTGGACACAGATTACCTGATTTTGATTTTGTTTTGCTAGGAACAGAGGTGAACCTAATCCTCATCTCCTCTGGGCACTCAGAACCTTCACAATTGCTAATTTTTCATTTAATCCAGCTACAAACTGGACCAGAATTTTACACTTTTCCATCAAATCTGGTAGCCTGGCTGGATGGAAGAGATCAGAAGGTGGACAACCCTTAAACTTCCACCAATACCACACCAATATAGCTGATGTGGCCCACTGATCCTAAATATTTTCCATCCAGGTGTGTTTGCAAAGCTTTACACAGGCACCCACTTGATGAGTGCACCCTTAAAAGGACTTCCGCTGTTGTCCTAAGACAGGTGCCTTAGATTTTTAAGGCTTCAACAATGAAGATTGGGTACTTCTCCAGTTCCTTTACTAATCTTTTTCCTGGTCCGTAGGAGTTTGCCTCTTTTCTATTTACTTGGGAGTTGCCACCTGTATGCTGGACCGTTTCTGATTTTTTCTGTTGTTTGTCAGATGATAATACCCTGACCTGTAGTGGTCATCCTTGAGATGGCTGTATCCTGTCTACTCCCATATAGATTGGATCCGATGTCTGGTATCTTGCACCAGTTTTTTTTTTTTTTTTGAAAGTGGAGTTCCGGCCTATTTTGCAACTTTAGTGATTCTTGGAGTGCTCACTATGCTGATCAACAATTGGGCATTTTCAATTTTTTTCGGGGGTCCCTTACCTTATTTTCAGGGCATTTTTGATTGTACTTCCTCCTTCCCCCCCCTCTGTGGCCACGGCCACCGACATCACTTCTGCCATTGCATTGTAGGCTGGAATCAGGAAGAACTCCCAGAACACTCCCTAGAATCAGGAAGAAGGACACAGCAGATTACACTGCGGCTTCAGATGCCCACGTCTAAGATGGCCGCGCTCAGACAGCATTCTTAAAAGTAAGATTTTGAGTAAAATCCAATACCGTACACCTTGTAAGTATGAGAATAGCGGTTCTGTAAAGGGCGATGAATTAGTATTATAGGGGTATATTTAGTTAAAAAGGTATTTGAGGCCGGAACTCCACTTTAAGGTGGGATCCGCCGACCATGGCTTCAGACATAATGCCCCCCTTGTCGTAATCGCGGGGAACAGCACTTTGAGAAACATCAATTGATGTCTACTGAAACATCCGCCGCAGGGTCTTCCACCAATTTCAGCTCTTACAAAGCTGTTACCACCTTGTCTCTCTTCACTTTCTCCAGAAGGACTTCTTTAAAGGGTAACTCCAATTTCCTTTTCAATCTGCAGGGCTGTAATTTTCTGTAAAATGCAAGGCAATATGGCTATCTGGAAGTGTTCTGTACACAGAATGTGCACAGAATGCCCCCCAAAAACATAATTTTCTGCTTGTGTGTTTGGCTCACTGATTTTCCCAGAAGTCTGCATGAAGATACAAGTCCGATTTTTGGCATCCAGTGCAACAAAAATGTAATTTTTGGTAAGATGCTCCCAATAGAAAATCACATCTAAAGGGATGCAGACCCTGCCACTTTCCTCAGAGTCCTGCAGGTGCAGCAGCTGGTTGATAATTATGAAACCACTTCCATTAGACTCACTCAGCCCATGGACTGGTTATTGCTGGTCTGTAGGCATCTGCAGATGCTACAATAAGTAGAGTACCTTCATGATGCATCTACCATTGGAGAAGACTGCAGCAGGTTGACCTTTAGCTTTTTCAGGGTATACAGTTTTGACAACCTGTTTATTCAGGCCTTTTTCTCTGACCCCTTCAATTCTTCCTGGATTAACTCCTCCAGTTGTTCAGTGAAGGGAAATGAGAGGAGAGTTTTCTCCACTTCGCTCCAGGCAATTGCATCCTTAACTGCCCTTGCAAAAGGCTCTATTGGGCAATCGTTAAAGCCTGTGACCCCTTTAATGACTTCTTCTTCTGACAAGCTTTCCAATTTGGACACCACCTACTGGCTCTGGTTGGAAGTGCTAGGCAATTCAGCCACCGATTAGGAAGTACAGGCTTTATGTTTCAACTCCTTGGCCAATTCGAATAATTGGAAGAAATTTGGTGGACTTTAAAGGCACAAGCAGTGGCGTAGCGTGGGGGGTGCAGGGGGGGGGGGGGGCGGCCGCACCGGGTGCAACATCTGGGGGGGCATCTGCAGTGTCACTTTGTCTGTCTGACTCTGACATACACAGTTCGCACACTGTCTGCGGCTGCCTCCATCTTTAGGCTGAGAGATGTCCAGCGCGGCCACCCTATGGCTGAAAATGGCGGGTTGGGGCAGGGCTGGACTGTGCCTCACCTGTCCATTGGTGTAGGGTGGGGTGGCGTTGCAAGCCAAGCCCCGCCTATGCTGCCTCTCCTCACTGCTCGGTCAGGCTCTAATAGGCTTCAAAAAAGGCTGGACCCGGAGCGCAGAGCAGTGCACCCCGAGCCCACCCATTGTGTGACAATAGCGAATGAAAATTTGCTATTGTCACATGGATCCTCCTGGCCACCTTCCTGATTGGCCGAAAGGCGAATGCATGCCATTGGCCGAGGAGGAGGCGGGAGGACTCGAGGAGACGCGGGGAACTGAGGAGAAGCCGCCGCTGCAGGTAAGTCTCTCATTATTGAAGGGGGCACGCTGGTCTGTCTGCATTGAAAGGGGGCACAATGATCTCTCTGCATTGAAGGGGGGCACGCTGGTCATTCTGCATTGAAAGGGGGCACGCTGGTCTCTCTGCATTGAAAGGGGGCACGCTGGTCATTCTGCTTTGAAAGGGGGCACGCTGGTCATTCTGCATTGAAAGAGGGCATGCTGGTCTGTCTGCATCGAAAGGGGGCACGATGATCTCTCTGCATTGAAGGGGGGCACGCTGGTCAATCTGCATTGAAAGGGGGCACGCTGGTCATTCTGCATTGAAAGGGGGCACGCTGGTCTCTCTGCATTGAAAGGGGGCACGCTGGTCATTCTGCATTGAAAGGGGGCACGCTGGTCATTCTGCATTGAAAGGGGGCACGCTGGTCTCTCTGCATTGAAAGGGGACACGCTGGTCATTCTGCATTGGAAGGGGGCACGCTGGTCTCTCTGCATTGAAAGGGGGCACGCTGGTCATTCTGCATTGAAAGGGGGCACGCTGGTCTCTCTGCATTGAAAGGGGGCACGCTGGTCATTCAAACTTGTATTTAGATGCATTTTACTTTAATTAGTAATTACATCAGTATTTTCATAACAAACAAGTGGAAGAGACTTAAGTGCTAAAATCCAGCGGGTTAGGGGGCGCAAATTACTTGCCTTGCCCCGGGTGCTGACAACCCACGCTACGCCACTGGGCACAAGTAAAGGTGAAGTAAAAAACTTTTTTATTGATTGACATATAAAAACAAGGGGAAACCCCTAGCAAAAGGGGGATACTTTTTATACATACACAATATACATAGAAATATAGCCTGACTGACAGAACGGAAGGTTTGGAGTGTAAACATTGTCGTTGGTTTGAATGATTGAGAAGAAAAGACATCCCCTATGCCAGTAGGATCTGCCTGGTGAAGAATTAGGAGAAGACAAGGCCGAGCCGCTCACAGCAGTCCCTGTCCCCCGCACTGACCATCACAGACATGTTCCGGAGGATACTACAGATGATTCCTATATTCGGGAGAGATGCTGTATGACTGTTCCTGTTTCTGGGAGGTGATACATGGATCCCTTGGGAGCATCCACTGGCGTTTTCCGGGGCTGATCATCTTGCTTTAAGCACAAGGCGTTTGGTGACCATTGTGAGAGCAGTGGTCATAATCATTCGGTAAGAGGCCAATTGGCTACTTTATGTGTGGTGGAGGTTCTCACTGTTCCAGTCACTGAATCTACGGATTTTCACTTACCAAGGTGTCTTTGGTGGATTGGACTGCTCCATAATATCATCTTGAAGTGGACTTATGTTTTAACATTATATATATATACAAGTCAATTTATAGCGCTGCATTTTATATCTTACCTTCTTCCACCATGCTGATCTCTGCTGACATGTAACGCTGGGTGCCACCTGGGCTAGAGGTGAGTTGGTTTGCTTCACTCATTTTAGATTTACCTCTCATCTTTAATCACAGATGGAATCAATTGTTTATTTAAAAAGACACCAGCACAGGTAAAGTATTACCCTGTCCCTTTAAGAAAAAAAAAAAAGTAACACTTTCTGCTAAACGTATAACATATACCGTATTTTCACGACTATAAGGCGCACCGGATTATAAGGCGCAGTATCAGTGAATGGTAAATTTTCAAACTATTTTCATATATAAGGCGCACCGGATTATAAGGCGCACTTTTTTTTTTAGAACGTTGATCCTGCGCGAGGTTTACTGGCAGGTGCTTATCGCGAACCCTCGGATGACAGTTCTGGCGGATACTTTATGCCAGGCATCCACTATCCACTGGCACACAGTGGCATTACTGGCCCGCCGTTGCCTCCCGGTCTTCATGAAGAAGTGCTCTCCTTCCATCATCCAGTTTTCCCATATGATTCGCAGTTTCGCCTTAAACAATTATGTCCAGTGGTTGCACCCCTTTGGTCAAACCATCCTGTTAACGGTAAATTTTCAAACTATTTTCATACATAAGGCGCTCCGGATTATACGGCGCACTGCCAGTTTTTGATCAAATTTTAGGATTTTCAGTGCGCCTTATAGTCCGAAAAATACGGTATAGCAGTTGATCAGAGTATACAGCAACCAGTCAAATTTCGCAGCAGCCAGTCAGAGTATATAGCAGCCAGTCCAAGTGTGCAGTATTTCAGTCAGAGTATACAGCAGACTATCAGAGATATACAGGGGCAAGGGGTCTCTGTCAATTATTGTACCTATTGCAAAACAGTTCTTTTGGTAACAGTCCTTCCTCTCAGGGTTCTTCAGCCTGGTCTCCCCCTCTCAAGAAAAAAAAAGTTTCATGCAGTTTACATGTGTATGTTAGAGCAGGCTTACTCCCTCCAGTCCTCATCAATAAGCAGTTCAAGTCTGCACTTCAGCCAACTCTTCGGGCAATGGAGGCGGGGGGAGGGGGGTAGCTCCTGGAGCAGTGGGGGAATCAAACAGGCCGGAAGCCAGGACTCTTCATTTGGCTCTGCAGTGGAGGGAGAACTCGGGCTCGGGGTCTCTCAGCACTCCGGCTGTATAGGCCACCGAGTGCATCGGCAGTGGGCAGCGATGAGCGGTTATAGGTTCAGCGAGAGCTAACTCCAGAGTGGGCGTGTACGTCATCACGCCAGAGCTCCTACCCGCATCATTTTACTGGATCTAAAAATCTTGACTTATTGCTCTTGCTATAACGTTCCTGGTGATACCTCACATGTGTTTTGCAAACACCATTTACAACCTATGTATGCCTTTGCTTCTGCGTGCAAACATGGAGGCATGGGGGCGCTTTTCATTTAATTTACTGTATTTATTTTTATTTTTACACTGCCTCTTTAATTTTTTATTTGATCACTTTTTTTTCATGTTGCAAGAAATGTAAACATCCCTTGTAATAGAAATTAAGGAGTGACAGGCCCTCTTTATAGAGAGATCTGGGGTCTATATGACCCCAAATCTCTCTTCTATCTTTAAAAGCAAAAGATTTAAAAAATATTGATCTTTTGCTTAAAATTTTTTTTGTTTTTTAATTGTTTACTTTCGCTCTAGACCAGAAGTCGCTCTGGTCCTCCAAGACCACAGAGGCGATCAGAAATGATGTGGTCTCTGGGAACCTATATGGCCAGCAACGTGACCCGTCAGATTGTTTCTTAGGCGCAACGGTAAAAACAGTAAGCCCGAGAAACACACAAGGATGATGTCACTTGTCCTGTATAACCCCCCCCCAGTCACTCACCCCCAAAAACTGCAGGCCCAGTTTCCCTATGCCGGGAGACGCACGCACAGTGAGGAGTCAGCTGTGATTCATCAGGAAGTCACAGCTAGTTCCCAAATCCAAGGTGGCGACTCTGAGGACCTGCAGCGGTAAGAGGGATCGATGGGGGAAGACAGTGCTTGACTTGATGAAGTATGTGATTTTTACAGTTCAGCTACAGAATTTTTTAGAATAAAAAAAAAAAAAGGAAAATTGGTGAAGTTCCTCTTTAAAGCTTTTGCAATATACTGTATGTAAGTAGTTTCCATTACCCTTTTCACACTAAACAACTATACAGGTAAATGAATAAGTCCTATAAAAAAATAGTATTTCTACTGGAAATGCATTGTCATGCAGATGGTGTAAATAGAGCCTTAGGCAAATATCTGAAAAACGAATCACTCTGAGTACACTTGGCTTGTAACCAGCAAAGCACTGCCAGCACACGTCATACATTGTAAAGTCTCTGAGCACAAGCTTCTCTGGGGCCAGCAAATAGCTCAGCGGTTACTTCTCAGAACACCACAGAATATTATTCTGCAATCCCCCTGGGTTTGAAACCCGCGGGCGCCACCTGACCCTTTTATTTTTATTTTTGTAAATAATAAACTGATAATGAAAGGATTATTATAATTGTGATAGAGACAAGCATAATTACTGTATTTATCGGCGTATAACACGCACCTACATTTTAAGAGAGAAATTTCAGGAAAAAAGCTAAAATTTAAAATAAACAGCTTTGAACTCAGAACATTTTATTTTAATCAAATACAGTCTCACCAGTGCCCACGAATGCAGCCTCCTCATCAGCGCAGTGCCCACAAATGCAGCCTTGCCAGCGCAGTGTCCATCATTGCAGCCTCGCCAGCGCAGCCTCATACTTGCAGCCTCACCAGTGCAGTGCCCATAGTTGCAGACTCGCCAGCGCAGTGCCCATACTTGCAGCCTCACCAGCGCAGTGCCCATAGTTGCAGCCTCACCAGCGCAGTGCCCATACTTGCAGCTTCGCCAGCGCAGTGCCCATAGTTGCAGCCTCACCAGCGCAGTGCCCCTAATTGCAGCCTCGCCAGCGCAATTGACACTATGTGAATCACTTTTTTAAAAGTCCAGGAAGCAGCGCCGAGAGGTAGAAGGGGGCGGGCGGGGCCGAGGAGAAGGAAGGACGCGCTGTCATCGGAAGTCCCGGCTTCTATGATAGACGTCGGCATAGGAGGCGGACTTCTGATGACAGCGCGTCCTTCCTTCTCCTCGGCCCCGCCCGCCCCCTTCTACCTCTCGGTGCTGCTTCCTGGACTTTTTTCATAACGGCGTATAACACTCCATTTTTAGGAGGAAAAAGTGTGTGTTAAACGCCGATAAATACGGTATGCCCCACTGTAAATGGATAATTTTCCAGATCTCAACTTTATGTATCATATTTTTTGTGATATAATTCTTTTTTTGATTGCCTATTTTATTAGAATGACACATTTTCAGAATCGATTTGTATTTTTGGAAGTTTTTTCGGAAGATTCGAGTTGTTAAGTTTTCAGTGTGACTTTGCATTATGACTTGCATGCGACTTTGACGCAACTTGCTTGCGACTTCAATGCTGCTTGCAACTTTTATGTGACTTGCTTGCATCTTTGATGTTTTGCGACTCTGGTCAACCATAACAATACAGAGTGTAAATAAATTCAACTAACCGGCGCTATGTGTATGAAATAAAAAAAAAAAACAAAATAAAAACTGTTGGACCGCTGCTGTGCCAATCAAGCCTTTTCCGGCTACTTTTGTTTACAGGTGTAAATTTTTTTTATTTTTTTTTTTGCTAAGAAATTACTTAGAACTTTCACAGAGGAAATCAATTGTATATTTAAAAAGACACCAGCATAGGTAAAGTATTACCCTGACCCTTTAAGAAAAACACAAAAAAGTAACACTTTCTGCTAAACATATAACATATATAGCAGTTGATCAGAGTATACAGCAACCAGTCAAACTGCACAGCAGCCAGTCAGAGTATATAGCAGCCAGTCCAAGTGTGCAGTATTTCAGTCAGAGTATACAGCAGACTATCAGAGATATACAGCGGCAAGGGGTCTCCGTCAATTATTGTACCTATTGGAAAACAGTTCTTTTGGTAACAGTCCTTCCTCTCAGGGTTCTTCAGCCTGGTCTCCCCCTCTCAAGAAAAAAAATAGTTTCATGTAGTTTACATGTGTACAGTATTTTAGAGCAGGCTTAGTCCCTCCAGTCCTCATCAATAAGCAGTTCAAGTCTCCACTTCAGCCAACTCTTCCAGCAATGGAGGCGGGGGGAGGGGGGGGTCCGGTAGCTCCTGGAGCAGTGGGGGAATCAAACAGGCCGGAAGCCAGGACTCTTCATTTGGCTCTGCGGTGGAGGGAGAACTCGGGCTCAGGGTCTCTCAGCACTCCGGCTGTATAGGCCACTGAGTGCATCGGCAGTGGGCAGCGATGAGCGGTGGCCAGGTTCAGCGAGTGCTAACTCCAGAGTGTACGTCATCACGCCAGAGCTCCTACCCGCATCATTTTACTTGATCTAAAAATCTTGAATTATTGCTCTTGCTATAATGTTCCTGGTGATACCTCACATGTGTGTTGCAAACACCGTTTACATATACATACACAACCTATGTATGCCTTTGCTTCTGCGTGCAAACATGGAGGCATGAGGGCATTTTTTTTCTTATTTATTTATTTTTATTTTTACACTGCCTCTTTAATTTTTTATTTGATCACTTTTTTTTTTCATGTTACAAGGAATGTAAATAAACATCCCATGTAATAGAAATTAAGGAGTGACAGGCCCTCTTTATAGAGAGATCTGGGGTCTATATGACCCCAAATCTCTCTTCTATCTTTAAAAGCAAAAGATTTAAAAAATATTGATCTTTTGCTTAAATTTTTTTTTAGTTTTTTAATTGTTTACTTCCTCTCTAGACCAGAAGTCACTCTGGTCCTCCAAGACCATAGAGGCGATCAGAAATGATCTGGTCTCTGGGAACCTATAAGGCCAGCAACGTGACCCGTCAGATCGTTTCTTAGGCGCAACGGTAAAAAACAGTAAGCCCGAGAAACACACATGTCACTTGTCCTGCATAACCCCCCCCCCCCCCCCCCAGTCACTCACCCCCACAAACTGCAGGCCCAGTCTCCCAATGCCGGGAGACGCACGCACAGTGAGGAGTCAGCTGTGATTCATCAGGAAGTCACAGCCAGTTCCCAAATCCAAGTTGGCGACTCTGAGGACCTGCAGCGGTAAGAGGGATCGATGTGGGAAGACAGTGCTTGACTTGATGAACTACTAAGTATGTGATTTTTACAGTTCAGCTACAGAATTTTTTAGAATTAATAAAAAAAAAAAAAAAATTGGTGAAGTTCCTCTTTAAAGCTTTTGCAATATACTGTATGTAAGAAGTTTCCATTACCCTTTTCACACTAAACCACTTTACAGGTAAATGAATAAGTCCTATAAAAAAGAATAGTATTTCTACTGGAAATGCATTGTCATGCAGATGGTGTAAATAGAGCCTTATCAAATATCTGATAAGTGAATCACTCTGAGTACACTTGGCTTGTAACCAGCAAAGCACTGCCAGCACACGTCATACATTGTAAAGTCTCTGAGCACAAGCTTCTTCCGGGGCCAGCAAATAGCTCAGCGGTTACTTCTCGGAATACCACAGAATATTATTCTGCAATCCTTCGGGGTTTGAAACCCGCGGGCGCCACCTGACCCTTTTATTTTTATTTTTGTAAATAATAAACTGATAATGAAAGGATTATTATAACTGTGATAGAGACAAGCATAATTATGTCCCACTGTAAATGGATAATTTTCCAAATCACAACTTTAGGTATCATATTTTTTGTGATATGATTTTTGTGATATATGCTTTTTTTGATCGTCTATTTTATTAGACTGATTCATTTTCAGAATGTGCTTCTTATATTCATTGCTCTGAATCGATTTGTATTTTTGGAAGTTTTTTCGGAAGATTCGAGTTGTTAAGTTTTCAGTGTGACTTTGCATTATGACTTGCATGCGACTTTGATGCAACTTGCTTGCGACTTCAATACTGCTTGCAACTTTTATGTGACTTGCTTGCATCTTTGATGTTTTGCGACTTTGGTCAATCATAACAACACAGAGTGTAAATAAATTTAAATAACCGGCGTGTGTATGAAATAAAAAAAAAATTAAATAAAAACTGTTGGACCGCTGCTGTGCCAATCATATATATATATTTACAGTGGGTACGGAAAGTATTCAGACCCCCTTAAATTTTTCACTCTTTGTTATATTGCAGCCATTTGCTAAAATCATTTAAGTTCATTCTTCTTCCTCATGAATGTACACATAGCACCCCATACTGACAGAAAAACACAGAATTGTTGACATTGTTGCAGATTTATTAAAAAAGAAAAACTGAAATATCACATGGTCCTAAGTATTCAGACCCTTTGCTGTGATACTCATATATTTAACTCAGGTGCTTTCCATTTCTTCTGATCATCCTTGAGATGGTTCTACACCTTCATTTGAGTCCAGCTGTGTTTGATTATACTGATTGGACTTGATTAGGAAAGCCACACACCTGTCTATATAAGACATTCCAGATCACAATGCATGTCAGAGCAAATGAGAATCATGAGGTCAAAGGAACTGCCTGAAGAGCTTAGAGACAGAATTGTGGCAAGGCACAGATCTGGCCAAGGTTACAAAAAGATTTCTGCTGCACTTAAGGTTCCTAAGAGCACAGTGGCCTCCATAATCCTCAAATGGAAGACGTTTGGGACGACCAGAACCCTTCCTAGAGCTGGCCGTCCGGCCAAACTGAGCTATCGGGGGAGAAGAGCCTTGGTGAGAGAGGTAAAGAAGAACCCAAAGATCACTGTGGCTGAGCTCCAGAGATGCAGTCAGGAGATGGGAGAAAGTTGTAGAAAGTCAACCATCACTGCAGCCCTCCACCAGTCGGGGCTTTATGGCAGAGTGGCCCGACGGAAGCCTCTCCTCAGTGTAAGACACATGAAAGCCCGCATGGAGTTTGCTAAAAAACACCTGAAGGCCTCCAAGATGGTGAGAAATAAGATTCTCTGGTCTGATGAGACCAAAATAGAACTTTTTGGCCTTAATTCTAAGCGGTATGTGTGGAGAAAACCAGGCACTGCTCATCACCTGTCCAATACAGTACCAACAGTGAAGCATGGTGGGGGTGTTTTTCAGCTGCAGGGACAGGACGACTGGTTGCAATCGAGGGAAAGATGAATGCGGCCAAGTACAGGGATATCCTGGACAAAAACCTTCTCCAGAGTGCTCTGGACCTCAGACTGGGCCGAAGGTTTACCTTCCAACAAGACAATGACCCTAAGCACACAGCTAAAATAACGAAGGAGTGGCTTCACAACAACTCCGTGACTGTTCTTGAATGGCCCAGCCAGAGCCCTGACTTAAGCCCAATTGAGCATCTCTGGAGAGACCTAAAAATGGCTGTCCACCAACGTTTACCATCCAACCTGACAGAACTGGAGAGGATCTGCAAGGAGGAATGGCAGAGGATCCCCAAATCCAGGTGTGAAAGACTTGTTGCATCTTTCCCAAAAAGACTCCTGGCTGTATTCGATCAAAAGGGGGCTTCTACTAAATACTGAGCAAAGGGTCTGAATACTTAGGACCATGTGATATTTCAGTTTTTCTTTTTTAATAAATCTGCAACAATGTCAACAATTCTGTGTTTTTCTGTCAGTAAGGGGTGCTATGTGTACATTCATGAGGAAGAAGAATGAACTTAAATGATTTCAGCAAATGGCTGCAATATAACAAAGAGTGAAAAATTTAAGGGGGGTCTGAATACTTTCCGTACCCACTGTATATATATATATATATTTTTTTTTTTTTTTAGAAGGAATACTAGAAAATAAAATGGCGATCATTGCAATATTTTATGCAACACAGTATTTGGGCAGCGGTTTTTCAAATGCAGTTTAAAAAAAAAAAAATACAATTTAATATATTTTAATGCAAAAAAAAAACACAATATATGACCCAAATTTTTGGTAAAATATAAAAGATGATGTTGCACGCTTGTGGAATGGCGACAAACTACGATACCTAAAAATCTTGAATTATTGCTCTTGCTATAACGTTCCTGGTGATACCTCACATATGCATGTGCAACCTGTATGCTTTTGCTTCTGAGTGCAAAGGCATAGGGGTGCTTTAATTTTTTTTCTTATTTATTTTATTTTTTATTTTTACACTGTCCCTTTTTTTTTTTTTTTTGATCATTTTTATTTCTATTACTAGGAATTTAAACACCCCTTGTAATATAAATAAGGGATGGCAGGTCCTCTTTATAGAGAGATCTGGGGTCTATATGACCTCAAATCTCTCTTCTACCTTTAAAAGCAAAAGATTAAAAAAATAATAATCTTTTGCTTAAAAATGTTTTTTTTTTTTTTTAATTGTTTACTTCAGCCCTAGACCAGAAGTCGCTCTGGTCCTCCAAGACCATAGAGGCGATCAGAAATGATCTTGTCTCTGGGAACCTCTATGGCCAGCCACATGACCCGTCAGATAGTTTCTTAGGCACAAAGGTAAAAACAGTAAGCCCGAGAAACACCGGCGATTGGCAAACCTCACAGTATATATACATACACTATATTGTCAAAAGTATTGGGATGCCTGCCTTTACACGTATTTGAACTTTAATGGCAACCCAAGGTTTAGGAGTGTGTCTATGGGAATGTTTGACCATTCTTCCAGAAGTGCATTTGTGAGGTCAGGCACTGATGGGGGACGAGAATGCCTGGCTCACAGTCTCTGCTCTTAAGGCCCGTACACACGTACCGATTGTCGGCCGTAAATAAAAATAGAGACAATTATGAAAAAAAACAATATTTCTGCTATATAACATTCCCCAAAAAAAAATGTAAAAATCAAATTTCATCCTTTTAAGCCAATTTGTATTCTGTTACATAGTTTTGGTAAAAAAAAAAAAAAATCCCAATAAGTGTATATTGATTGGTTTGCGCAAAAGTTATCGAGTCTACAAACTAGGGGAAAGATTTATGTAATTTTTATTTTTTTTTTTTTTACTAGTAATGGCAGTGATCAGCGATTTTAAGCGGGACTGCAACATTGCGGCAAACAGATCGGACACTAACTGACATTTTTGACACTTTTGGGGGGGGGGGGGGGGGACAGTGACATTACTACAGTAATCAGTGCTAAAAATATACACTGTTACTGTAATAATGACACTGGCAGGGAAGGGGTTAACACTAGGGTTGATCAAAGTATTAACTGTGTCCCTAGGGGGTGCTTTCTAACTGGGGGGGGGGGCTTGCTGCATGAACACAGAGACCTGTCTTCCTAAATAGGAGGAACACAGGATCTCTGTGTTCATAACTGACAGAACAGTGGTCTGCTGTGTTTACATTGGCAGACCAGGGTTCTGTCTCCACTGGGAGCAATCGTGGGTGCCCGGTGGACATTGTGGCCACCGGACCCGCTAATTGGCTCCCCCTGTGGCCAACTGGCGTGTGCACATGCCCCAACTTGCTGTCCCGCGAAACAATGTACAGGTATGTCGTTTCGCGGGACAGAGCCGATATTCTGCAGAATAAATACGGTGGCTGGTCGGCAAGTGGTTAAGGACAAGTTACATAGACCGTGGGTGTATTATTATGAAGTAGGGCTGGGTGTAGTAGGAGGAGTTTAGGTGGATAAGAGAGTGGCTGGGATGGACATTGCAGTTTCAGAGGATGCCCTGCATGGGGCGAAACGCGTAGAGCGGTGACGTCACATTTGGTCCCTGGAACACATGCCACATCGGCACATCTGGGTCTTGGTCTTGATTGTGGTATTACTCTGTATATAAAGTGAGCACAGTTTAGTATTTGGTTTAAATATACGTAGTTACACTATGTTGGAATTCTTCTCTTTTCTTGCCCCAATGTATATGGAGTGTATAAGCCTATGATAACAGCACAGTGAGAGGAGGAAGTCAAATGTAAGGAGGAAGAGATTGGCGGGTACGGCAGGAGTGCTGAAGGCGAATCCAGTTCCTTGTCCATGGTGATGTGGAAGGTGAAAAGGCTGTTTTAACCACTATTTACTGCGGCGGTCAGCTCCTCACAGGCAAAGCGACGTAGGTTTACGTCGGTAGCCTGTGAGGCTCTAGGGAGCGAGCGTGTGCCGCCGGAGGCACGCTCCCGCTCGCTCACTAACCCCCCGCGCGTGTGCCCAGCGGACCCGATGTCCGCCGGGCACTCTCGATCGTCCGGTAGAGCGGGATAAAGGCAGGCAGCTAATGTAAACACAGCCGCCTGGCATTCTCCCCTGTGTAAGAATGGAGATCATACGGTCCTGCTATGTAGGACCGTTGATCTCTGTTCTTACACCTCAAGCCACATCCAGTCACAGTTAGAAACACGCCCCTAGGGACACACTTAACCCCTCCTTCTCAAATAAAGTTAACTCCTTGCCTGCCAGTGTAATTTTACAGTAACAGTGCATATGTATAGCACTGATTACTGTAATAATGTCACTGGTAACCCCAAAAGTGTCAAAAATGTCAGTCAAGGGTCCGATCTGTCTGCCGCAATGTCGCAGTCCTGCAAAAAAAATTGCAGATCGTCGCCATTACGCGTTTAAAAAGAAAAACAACAAAAATGACAAAAATCTTTCCCTTAGTTAGTAAACGCAATAACTTTTGCGCAAACCAAACATATGTAGCATAAAGCAAATTGGCCTAAAATGTTAAAAAATTTGATTTTTACATTTTTTTGGGGGGAATTTTTGAAAAATATTGTTATTTTTGCAAAATTGTCGCTCTTTTTTTGTTTATAGCGCATGATCAAAAAATCACACAGGTGATCAAATACCACCAAAAGAAAGCTCTGTTTGTGGGAAAAAAAGGACGTCAAATTAGTTTAGGTACAGCGTCGCACGACCGCACAATTGTCCATTAAAGTTACGCAGTGCCGAATCGCAAAATAGGCCCTGGTCAGGAAGGGGGTAAAATCTTGCGGGGCTTAAGTGGTTAAGTGAGGACGCACTTAAATGGGGCACCATCACGTGGGGAAAGAGGTGTCAAGAGGAAGTGGCCTGAATAGTAATAAAGGCACCATCTGAGCACAGAGCACTTGACTAGGGTAGTTCAGATCCCACCTGTTTAACCATATTACCTGGATCAGTACCCAACACCACCCCCCTTTCCCTTTAAATGACAACACTAACTCTGCATTGGGATTAAATGGCCGGTTCGGCTTTTTATTAAACAAAACTGTAATAACAGAAAAACATAAAACAGTCAAACCAATCCTGATCAATGAATGGTGTCAGATCCTTGACGATACCATCTCCCACAACTTTGTAGTCCGTGGTACCATTAAGTTAGTTTCTGTCCCCAGCCGCCAAAACACCTCCTGAAGGACTATCCTAACTGACCACAGACCCCTACCACCTTACACTACCCGGTCGGTCTAGACTGAACCAGACCAACCATAGGGCTCCATACCTGAGACGGATCCCTCCATTTTATCATTGGACACCATGTTTTGGACCCTCGTCAAGGACCCCAACCGCCAACGTCCAACCTCCTTAGCAGAACAACAGAAAACGGCATCACCAGGATGGGCGGGAGGGACGTTTCTCCTATGATCTCCAGTCTGCAAGTGAAGCCCCTTCACTCCTCCCATCCAACTACTCTCTCTCCTGCTCCTCCCCATCACCTCCTCTGCTCTGCCAATAAGGTAAGAGTCCTGACCTCTCATATCCCAACAACTATTTTAACCCCCTACTGCCTGGTTTTCCTTCCACCCTGTCATTGATGCCCTATGCTTATCATTTCCTTCAAGCTTCGGGCATGTCTTTATGAATGATATGAACTATACATAGGAATTGTTTTTAGACTTATCATGCTCATTGGGAATATTGAATTAGGTGCTAAGGGACAGCAGTAGATGTGCAGAGAACAAGATTTTTGAGCACTTAGCACTTTATGATTGATAGTTTTATTTAAATTATTTATCCAATTGCAAAGTGGAAGCCGAAGATCCGCAGTGGAGATTAACTTGAGCACTAAGCACTTTAGTATTGATTTGAATTTTTGCACATGATTTTTTTTTATTGATAAGGGATTGTAATTCTTTTATTGGATTATGGACATACAGTGCCTTGCAAAAGTATTCACCCCCTTGGCATTTTTCCGTGTTTTGTTGCCTCACAACCTGGAATTAACATGGATTGTTTGAGGATTTGCATCATTTATTTACAGAACATGCCCACAACTTTGATGATTTTTTTTTTTTTTTATTGTGAAGCAAACAACAAATAGGACAAAATAACAGAAAAAGTCAATGTGCATAACTATTCACCCCCCTAAAGTCAATATTTTGTAGAGCCACCTTTTGCGGCAATCACAGCTCCAAGTCGCTTTGGATAAATCTCTATGAGCTTGCCACATCTTGCCACTGGGATCTTTGCCCGAACTTCCTTGCAAAACTGCTCCAGCTCCTTCAAGTTGGATGGTTTGCACTTGTGAACTGCAATCTTTAAGTCTGACCACAGATTTTCTATTGGATTGAGGTCTATGCTTTGACTAGGCCATTCCAACACATTTGCATGTTTCCCCTTAAACCACTCAAGTGTTGCTTTTGCAGTGTGATTGGGGTCATTGTCCTGCTGGAAGGTGAACCTCCATCCTAGCCTCAAATCACGCACAGAGTTGTACAGGTTTTACTCAAGAATATCCCAGTATTTAGCACCATCCATCTTTCCCTCAACTCTGACCAGTTCCCTAGTCCTGGCTGCTGAAAAACATCCCCACACCATGATGCTGCCACCCCCATGTTTCACTGTGGGGATGGTGCTCTTTGGGTGATGTGATGTGTTGGGTTTGCGCCAGATATAGCTTTTTCTTTGATGGCCGAAAAGTTAAATTTTAGTCTCATTTGGTTAGTGGTGCCTCTTGCTTAGGTGTTGAAGCCTCTTGGACCTTTCAAAAAAGGTGAGTCAGTGTAAGTCCACGTGACGAAGCGCTTCACGACGCACGTACGTTGCTACCTTGGAGACCGAGGGAGCTATCAGCTGACTTTCCAGAACTCGCCTGGAGCCACAGAGTGACACATCCTATTGCAGGGTAGTGATGTCGCGAACCTAAAATTCGCCGTTCGCGAACGGCGAACGCGAACATCGGCAAATGTTCGCGAACCGGCGAACCGGGCGAACCGCCATAGACTTCAATAGGCAGGCGAATTTTAAAACACACAGGGACTCTTTCTGGCCACAATAGTGATGGAAAAGTTGTTTCAAGGGGACTAACACCTGGACTGTGGCATGCCGGAGAGGGATCACGCAAAAAAAAGTTCTTAAAAATTATAATTTTTTGATAGAGGGCCAATTATTGGAAAAATTAAAAAAAAATAAAAATAAAAAATTTCTTTGGATTTAGCATCTGGGGGGTCTAAAAAGTGTACCTGTGAAGTTTCAGCTCTGTAGCATGTCCAGAACCCCTAAAAAACAGCATTTGTCTTATATTTTCAGGAATATGGCTTCTCTGCGGCTGGCTTTTTCTCTTGCAGGCATTTATCGGGCATTTTTTTAGGCAGGCATGTCATTTTTTGTATTTAGTGTCTGGGGGGTCTAAAAAGTGTACCTGTCAAGTTTCAGCTCTGTAGCATGTCCAGAACCCCTAAAAAACAGCATTTTTCTTATATTTTCAGGAATATGGCTTCTCTGCGGCTGGCTTTTTCTCTTGCAGGCATTTAGCGGGCATTTTTTTAGGCAGGCATGTCATTTTTTGTATTTAGTGTCTGGGGGGTCTAAAAAGTGTACCTGTCAAGTTTCAGCTCTGTAGCATGTCCAGAACCCCTAAAAAACAGCATTTTTATTATATTTTCAGTAATACTGCTTCTCTGCGGCTGGCTTTTTCTCTTGCAGGCATTTATTGGGCATTTTTTTAGGCAGGCATGTCATTTTTTGTATTTAGTGTCTGGGGGGTCTAAAAAGTGTACCTGTCAAGTTTCAGCTCTGTAGCATGTCCAGAACCCCTAAAAAACAGCATTTTTCTTATATTTTCAGGAATATGGCTTCTCTGCGGCTGGCTTTTCCTCTTGCAGGCATTTAGCGGGCATTTTTTTAGGCAGGCATGTCATTTTTTGTATTTAGTGTCTGGGGGGTCTAAAAAGTGTACCTGTCAAGTTTCAGCTCTGTAGCATGTCCAGAACCCCTAAAAAACAGCATTTTTATTATATTTTCAGTAATACGGCTTCTCTGCGGCTGGCTTTTTCTCTTGCAGGCATTTATCGGGCATTTTTTTAGGCAGGCATGTCATTTTTTGTATTTAGTGTCTGGGGGGTCTAAAAAGTGTACCTGTCAAGTTTCAGCTCTGTAGCATGTCCAGAACCCCTAAAAAACAGCATTTTTATTATATTTTCAGTAATACGGCTTCTCTGCGGCTGGCTTTTTCTCTTGCAGACATTTATCGGGCATTTTTTTAGGCAGGCATGTCATTTTTTGTATTTAGTGTCTGGGGGGTCTAAAAAGTGTACCTGTCAAGTTTCAGCTCTGTAGCATGTCCAGAACCGCTAAAAAACAGCATTTTTCTTATATTTTCAGGAATACGGCTTCTCTGCGGCTGGCTTTTTCTCTTGCAGGCATTTAGCGGGCATTTTTTTAGGCAGGCATGTCATTTTTTGTATTTAGTGTCTGGGGGGTCTAAAAAGTGTACCTGTCAAGTTTCAGCTCTGTAGCATGTCCAGAACCCCTAAAAAACAGCATTTTTATTATATTTTCAGTAATACGGCTTCTCTGCGGCTGGCTTTTTCTCTTGCAGGCATTTATCGGGCATTTTTTTAGGCAGGCATGTCATTTTTTGTATTTAGTGTCTGGGGGGTCTAAAAAGTGTACCTGTCAAGTTTCAGCTCTGTAGCATGTCCAGAACCCCTAAAAAACAGCATTTTTCTTATATTTTCAGGAATATGGCTTCTCTGCGGCTGGCTTTTTCTCTTGCAGGCATTTAGCGGGCATTTTTTTAGGCAGGCATGTCATTTTTTGTATTTAGTGTCTGGGGGGTCTAAAAAGTGTACCTGTCAAGTTTCAGCTCTGTAGCATGTCCAGAACCCCTAAAAAACAGCATTTTTCTTATATTTTCAGGAATACGGCTTCTCTGCGGCTGGCTTTTTTTCTTGCAGGCATTTAGCGGGCATTTTTTTAGGCAGGCATGTCATTTTTTGTATTTAGTGTCTGGGGGGGGTCTAAAAAGTGTACCTGTCAAGTTTCAGCTCTGTAGCATTTCCAGAACCCCTAAAAAACAGCATTTTTCTTATATTTTCAGGAATACGGCTTCTCTGCGGCTGGCTTTTTTTCTTGCAGGCATTTAGCGGGCATTTTTTTAGGCAGGCATGTCATTTTTTGTATTTAGTGTCTGGGGGGTCTAAAAAGTGTACCTGTCAAGTTTCAGCTCTGAAGCATGTCCAGAACCCCTAAAAAACAGCATTTTTCTTATATTTTCAGGAATACGGCTTCTCTGCGGCTGGCTTTTTTTCTTGCAGGCATTTAGCGGGCATTTTTTTAGGCAGGCATGTCATTTTTTGTATTTAGTGTCTGGGGGGTCTAAAAAGTGTACCTGTCAAGTTTCAGCTCTGTAGCATGTCCAGAACCCCTAAAAAACAGCATTTTTCTTATATTTTCAGGAATACGGCTTCTCTGCGGCTGGCTTTTTCTCTTGCAGGCATATATATCAGTGGTGGGTGGGCAGTGGCACAGTACACTCTCTGTGGACCTGACAGCAGTCACTGGCACCCAGGCAACTGCAATTTAAAAAATATATATATATTTTTTTTACTTTGCAAGCTGCTGTGCCACTTTATATATCAGTGGTGGGTGGGCAGTGGCACAGTACACTCTCTGTGGACCTGACAGCAGTCACTGGCACCCAGGCAACTGCAATTTAAAAAATATATATATATATTTTTACTTTGCAAGCTGCTGTGCCACTTTATATATCAGTGGTGGGTGGGCAGTGGCACAGTACACTCTCTGTGGACCTGACAGCAGTCACTGGCACCCAGGCAACTGCAATTTAAAAAAATATATATTTTTTTTTACTTTGCAAGCTGCTGTGCCACCTTATATATCAGTGGTGGGTGGGCAGTGGCACAGTACACTCTCTGTGGACCTGACAGCAGTCACTGGCACCCAGGCAACTGCAATTTTAAAAAATATATATTTTATTTTACTTTGCAAGCTGCTGTGCCACCTTATATATCAGTGGTGGGTGGGCAGTGGCACAGTACACTCTCTGTGGACCTGACAGCAGTCACTGGCACCCAGGCAACTGCAATTTTAAAAAAATATATTTTATTTTACTTTGCAAGCTGCTGTGCCACCTTATATATCAGTGGTGGGTGGGCAGTGGCACAGTACACTCTCTGTGGACCTGACAGCAGTCACTGGCACCCAGGCAACTGCAATTTTAAAAAAATATATTTTATTTTACTTTGCAAGCTGCTGTGCCACCTTATATATCAGTGGTGGGTGGGCAGTGGCACAGTACACTCTCTGTGGACCTGACAGCAGTCACTGGCACCCAGGCAACTGCAATTAAAAAATATATATATTTTTTTTACTTTGCAAGCTGCTGTGCCACCTTATATATCAGTGGTGGGTGGGCACACAGTGGCACTGCAGTGGGCACAGTACACTCTGTGGACCTGACAGTAACTGGCAGCCCAGGCAACTGCAATAATAAAAAATATTTTTTTTTTCAATTTATTGCAACAAGATGCTGTGCCACCGTATATATATCAGTGGTGGGCAGTGCACTGCAGTGGGTACAGTGCACTCTGTGGACCTGACACAGCACTCACTGCAATTATGACAGAGGAAAAAAAACATATTTTTTAAAATGCAAGGTACTGTGCCTGTGCCACCCGAAATGAGTGTGGTGTGCACACAGTACAGTCTGTGGTAGGTCTGTGGCCTCTCACACACAGCGGGCAGGCAACTGCAGTGTACAATAGATATATATAGATATATATATAAAGAAAAAACTCTATTACCTTACCAGCCCTTAAAAGGGCTTTTGGGGACACTATATATATATATATATATATATATATGTATATATATAAATAAAAAAAATCCTCAATTACCAGCCCTTAAAAGGGCTTTTGGGGACACTAGATATATATATATATATATATATATATATATAAGAAGAAACAACTCAATTACCAGCCCTTAGAAGGGCTTTTTGGGGTGCTGATATTACAGCAGTAGTGGACCAAGAACACTGCAAGACCAGGAACACTGACTAACTGTCCCTAGCTTAACAGCAGCAGCAGCAGCAGCAGCAGCAGCAGCAGCAGCAGCAGCAGCTCTCTCCCTACTCTCACTACACACACTGCTTCAGAATGATCTAAGATGGATGCTGCCCTTGCTTATTTATAGGAGGTGGGAGGGTGTGGGAGGGAGGTATGCTGATTGGCTGGAAATGTGTCTGCTGACTGTAAAGTTCAGGGTCAAAGTTTGCCTCAATGATGTCTTATGGGGGGCGGACCGAACATCGCATATGTTCGCCGACAGCGGCGAACGCGAACATGCTAAGTTCGCCGGGAACTGTTCGCCGGCGAACAGTTCTATACATCTCTATTGCAGGGAGGCTCCATAGCTCACGGACGGATCTATGGGGACCCTGCTCTAAAGGGGGATCTATGGCAAAAAGAGTGTATTATATATAGATAAGACAGATATAAAAGCACGTAGGACTTTATATATAGCCCTTGGGGGAATCAAAAATGGAGAAGGATCTGGGAGTCTTGATTGATGATAGATTAGGAAACAGCATGCAATGTCAAGCGGCAGCTTCCAAAGCCAACAGAATATTAGCATGCATAAAGAAAGGGATGCATTCCAGAGATAAGACTATAATCCTTCCACTTTATAAAACTCTGGTCCGACCGCATCTGGAGTATTCCGTCCAGTTCTGGTCGCCAGTCCTCAGGAGGGATGTGTTGGAGCTGGAGAGAGTCCAGAGAAGGGCAACTAAACTAATTAGGGGATTGGAGGACCTTGACTATGAAGAGCGTCTACAATCGCTCGATTTATTCTCCCTGGAGAAGAGACGTCTGAGGGGGGACATGATAGCAATTTATAAATATCTTAATGGGGATCCCAGCTTAGAAAAAAAGCTGTTCATTCGAAGGGATTGCATGAGGACTCGAGGGCATACAATGCGATTAGAGGAGAAGCGTTTTAAGCTCAGGCAACGCGAGGGGTTCTTTACTGTTAGGGCAACAAGATTGTGGAATTCTCTACCACAAGAGGTGGTTTCTGCGGGTAGTATGGTGGCTTTCAAAAGACTCTTAGACTTACATCTCAAGGATCAGAACATTCAGGGGTATGTGAGATGATTACAGCCACACACACCTACACAGGTTGAACTAGATGGACTATTGTCTTTATTCAACCTCACCTACTATGTAACTATGTAACTATGTATGTATATATAAGAGCAAACTCCTTTCCAGGCTCCCTCTCAGAGACTGCAGACACGACAAAAGACAAGAGATGGTCAGAGGCTGCGGACAAGTTACAAGAGATGGCCAGAGGTTGCTGACATGGTACAGGAGATGTCAGAGGCTGTGCGGACATGGTACAGGAGATGTCAGAGGCTGTGCGGACATGGTACAGGAGATGTCAGGGGCTGCGGGCATGGTACAGGAGATTTCATGGGCTGCAGACATGATACAGGAGATGATCAGAGGTTTCGGACATTGTACAGGGGCCTGAGAAGGAGAGGGGGGCAACTAGAACATGTTACACCCTGAATACTGGTGTAACATTTCCTAAAATTATGAATTTATCATTTTAGCTGGTACACATGCACGGTTTTTTTTGTTCAGATTGTTGGCTCTGTTATGTTATTACATTCATTGCTGTTTATACTTCGATTTTCTAATAGGTTAGGAATATGCTTGGACTTCTGAGGTGATACATAGATGTATTCCATATACATACTATATCCTATTATAAAAGATGTGTTTGGAATACATCTATATCACCCAGTATATCCCTAACCTATTCAAGGCAGTTACTCTCTCTGTCTCTCTCAGTAAACCTGCAATGTAAGGTGCAGGGCAGGTTTACAGACAGCATAACAGGGTGGAAGGCAGAGAAGCATCATGGTTTGGGCCTGCTTTTCTTCAGTAGGGACAGGGAAGATGGTTAAAATTGATGGGAAGATGGATGGAGCCAAATACAGGACCATTCTGGAAGAAAACCTGATGGAGTCTGCAAAAGACCTGAGACTGGGACGGAGATTTGTCTTCCAACAAGACAATGATTCAAAACATAAAGCAAAATCTACAATGGAATGGTTCACAAATAAACATATCCAGGTGTTAGAATGGCCAAGTCAAAGTCCAGACCTGAATCCAATCGAGAATCTGTGGAATGAACTGAAAACTGCTGTTCACAAACGCTCTCCATCCAACCTCACTGAGCTCGAGCTGTTTTGCAAGGAGGAATGGGCAAAAATTTCAGTCTCTCGATGTGCAAAACTGATGGAGACATACCCCAAGCGACTTACAGCTGTAATCGCAGCAAAAGGTGGCACTACAAAGTATTAACTTAAGGGGGCTGAATAATTTTGAACGCCTAATTTTTCAGTTTTTTATTTGTTAACAAAGTTTGAAATATCCAATACATTTTGTTACACTTCATGATTGTGTCCCACTTGTTGTTGATTCTTCACAAAAAATTACAGTTTTATATCTTTATGTTTGAAGCCTGAAATGTGGCAAAAGTTCGCAAAGTTCAAGGGGGCTGAATACTTTCGCAAGGCACTGTATATATATGGAGGAATGGAAGAGGACTCCAGTGGCAACCTGTGAAGCTCTGGTGAACTCCATGCCCAAGAGGGTTAAGGCAGTGCTGGAAAATAACGGTGGCCACACAAAATATTGACACTTTGGACCCAATTTGGACATTTCAACTTAGGGGTGTACTCACTTTTGTTGCCAGCGATTTAGACATTAATGGCTGTGGGTTGAGTTATTTTGAGGGGACAGCAAATTTACACTGTTTGAAGAAGTGACACTTTGCTACAATGTAAAGTAGTAAGTGTACAGCTTGTATAACAGCGTAAATTTGCTGTCCCCTCAAAATAACTCAACACACAGCCATTAATTTATACAAATATCACTAGATAAAACTAAATAAATAGTTACTATTTTGATCCACTGCGCTTCAGGATATATAGGAACCACAGTCCATTTGAGTAGAAGTGGTAAATAAATAAATAAATATGTTGCTGCTACTTAAATGGGTATGAATATAAAATAAAATTCACCATGCGCTACTAAAATTCCAGTTAAAGAGCCAGTTCTTTTTTTGGTGAATTTTATTTTATATACACAGCGATTAATGTCTAAACAACTGGAAACAAATACACCTCTAAGTGAAAATGTCCAAAATTGGGCCCAAATAGCCATTTTCCCTCCCCGGTGTAATGTGACTCGTTAGTGTTACAAGGTCTCAGGTGTGAATGGGGAGTAGGTGTGTTAAATTTGGTGTTAAATTTGGTGTTATCGCTCTCACTCTCATACTAGTCACTAGAAGTTCAACATGGCATCTCATTGCAAAGAACTCTCTGAGGATCTGAAAAAAAATAATTCTTGCTCTACATAAAGATGGCCTAGGCTATAAGAAGATTGCCAAGACCCTGAAACTGAGCTATAGACCAAGACCATTCAGCGGTTTAACAATACAGGTTCCACTCAGAACAGACCACACCATGGTCAACCAAAGAAATTGATTGCCCGTGTTCAGCGTCATATCCAGAGGTTGTCTTTGGGAAATAGACATATGAGTGCTGCCAGCATTGCTGCATAGGTTGAAGGGGTGGGGGGTCAGCCTGTCAGTGCTCAGACCATACGCCGCACATTGCATCAAATTGGTCTGCAAGGTTGTCGTCCCAGAAGGAAGCCTCTTCTAAAGATGATTCACAAGAAAGCCCGCAAACAGTTTGATGAAGACAAGCTGACTAAGGACATGGATTACTGGAACTGGAAGATAAACTTATTTGGTTCAGATGGTGCCAAGCGTATTTGCTGGCAACCAGATGAGAAGTACAAAGACAAGTGTGTCCTGCCTACAGTCAAGCATGGTGGTGGGAGTGTCATGGTCTGGGGCATCATGAGTGCTGCTAACACTTGGGAGCTACAGTTCATTGAGGGAACCCTGAATGCCAACATGTACTGTGACATACTGAATCAGAGCATGACCCCCCTTGCTTCAGAGACTGGGCAGCAGGGCAGTATTCCAACATGATAATAACCCCAAACATACCTCCAAGACGACCACTGCCTTGCTAAAGAAGCTGAGAGTAAAGATGATGGTCTGGCCAAGCATGTCTCCAGACCTAAACCCTACTGAGCATCTGTGGGGCATCCTCAAATGGAAGGTGGAGGAGTGCAAGGACACTAACATCCACCAACTCCGTGATGTGGTTATAGAGGAGTGGAAGAGGACTCCAGTGGCAACCTGTGAAGCTCTGGTGAACTCCATGCCCAAGAGGGTTAAGGCAGTGCTGGAAAATAATGGTGGCCACACAAAATATTGACACTTTGGGCCCAATTTGGACATTTTCACCTAGGGTGTACTTACTTTTGTTGCCAGCGATTTAGACATTAATGGCTGTGTGGAGTTATTTTGAGGGGGCAGCAAATTTACACTGTTATACAAGCTGTACACTCACTACTTTACATTGTAGCAAAGTTTCATTTCTTCAGTGTTGTCACATGAAAAGATATAATAAAATATTTACAAAAATGTGAGGGGTGTACTCACTTTTGTGAGATACTGTATATATATATATACCATATTTTTTTATAAGAGAAACTTTATTAAGATGTCAGCTCTAGACAAATTACCACTTATCACCAAATAATCTTCTTGGGGAAGAGCCCCATATTGGGTAAGCTATAACTACATGGTTATAGATATGGCCTTAGCCCACTGAATTGAGTTATGCTTTACTCATTCCATGATTTACATTGTAGATGCGCTTGCGCCCCCCTCTCACCCTTCACATCCAGTAGGTGTGATCTCCTGTAGGTCAGATCGGGCCCCTCCCTTTCTCCCAGTTTTGGTGTTTTTCCCCTGCTCTGGCTATTTATAACCTCTCTATTGAAGGTAGGACCTTCACGGTAAGTGAATAGCCGAAATTGTGATGTATGTATATGTATTCCTCCATGTATATGTTCTAATTTGATATGTTCTATGATTTAGATGTCCTCATCCCCCTGAGGAAGATTTGAATGAATGTATCTGAAACACATTAGGGTCCTTTCTAAGCAATAACACCAAGTTTGAAAACATTTTTTTATACATTGTTTTCTGCCAGCTCATTAGGACATCTCATTGTGTACATATATGGAGGTCATGCATACCAGAACCCATGTTTTTGTAAAATGATGTTCAAACTTAATTAACTTGGATTAATAAAGAAACTCTTTTTATATGTATTTATAAGCTAGTCTGACCTTTTTGAGCTGCCTTAGACCCCATTCACACTAGCGTGACTTGTCAGGCGACTTGGTCGCCTGACAAGTCGCGGTGGGTCGCCCGCCATTGAATAGTACAGGACCCGTTCTAATAGGAGCGACACAAGTCGCTCTGACTTAGAAAAAGGGCCCTGTACTACTTTGGGGCGACCTGGAGGTGACTTGCATTGACTTCAATGATATGAAGTCTGTGCAAGTCGCGCCGAGGTCACGGTGCACCCTGTGCACCACGACTTCACAGGTCGCCCCAGCAAGTCGTGTCGCGCCAGTGTGAATGGGCGCTTAAAGTCCTTGGGAGCATCTTCATGGTTATGTAAGTAGTTTCCCTTACCCTTTTCACACTATACTATGCAAAGAAATGAAGCAGCCCTAGAAAAAGAATGGTATTTCTACTGGAAATGCATTGTCATGCAGATGGTGTAAATAGAGCCTTAGGCAAATATCTGAAAAGCGAATCGCTCTGAGTACACTTGGCTTGTAACCAGCAATGCCCTGCCAGCACACGTCATACATTGTAAAGTCTCTGAGCACAGGCTTCTTCCGGGGTCAGCAAATAGCTCAGCGGTTACTTCGTGAAAAACTACAGAATATCATTCTGCAATCCTTCGGGGTTCAAAACCCGCGGGCGCCACCTGACTCTTTTATTTTTTTAAAATACTACACTAATGATTAGAGGATTAGAGGATTGTTCTAATTTTTTACAGTCAAGTATAATTATGTCCCATTGTAAATAGATATTATTCCAGATCTCAACTTTTTATATCATATTTTTTTGGCATAATGCATTTTAATTGCCTAATATTTATTTATACAGTATACAGGGCTTTTTTTTCTCAAAAAATATTTGCAGGTACTAGAGATGTGCACAACAAAAAAATTAATTTTGTTTCATTTCGGATTCATTTGTTAAATCAATACATTTTTTTCGGAATTACGTTGTTTTATATAATCGTTCTGAATCGATTCGTATTTTCGGAAGATATTTTGGAAGATTCAAATTGTTATGTTTCCAGTGCCACTTTGCATTGTGACTTGCTTGCAACTTCCATGCGACTTTCTTGAAACTTTGATGCTTTGCGACTTTGTCGTTGGCCAATCGAAACAATACAGAGCGTGACGCTTGTTATTAAAGTTACAAAACCCTCTGAAGCCACAAATGAATGAAATGAATAATTACAAATGAATTTGTTGTTTTTGTTATGTTTTATTTTGGATTCCGATACATCCGAATCTCTGAATAATGACAATTTTGTCCAAATTTTGATTTGTAACTAAACAAATTGCACATGTCTAGCAAGTACTCCTCCCTTCTAAGTCACCTCTTACCTCTGCCTCTCTGAGCACCGTCCTGTGGTTTCAATCACCTCCTAGTACCGCCCCTTTTAGAGAATACAAAATGAAGTATTATTTTTGGTGCTCAGTTATTTGTAGGGAATTCGTTAATTATAGCAAGAAAAACAGTCAAATAGATCCCCTGCAGCCAGCAACAATAGACCTCCTCCAGCAACAATAGACCCCCCCGCCCTAGCAAGAATAGATCCCAGGTAGAGGAGATCTGAAGGGGACTGGGATACAAGAAGGGGGATGCAGAGGGGACTGGTATACAAGGGGGGGGGCTGTGGAGGAGACTGGGATACAAGGAGGGGGGATGTGGAGAGGACAGGGATACAAATAGGTGGCTGTGGAGGGGACTGGGATACAAGAAGGGGGATGTGGAGGGGACTGGGATAAAAGGAAGGGGACAGTGGTGGGGATTGGGATACAAGGAGGGGGGATGTTGAGGGTACTGGGATACAAGGAGAGTGGCTGTGAAAGGGAATAGAATACAAGGAGGGGGATTTGGAGGTACTGAGTAATAAGGAGGGGGTCTGTGGAGGGAACTGGGATACAAGGAGGGGGGATGTGGAGGGGACTGGGATACAAGGTGGGGAATGTAGGGGGGGGGACTGGGATATAAGGAGGGAGGCTATAAAAGGGAATAGGATACAAGGAGGGGGGCTGTGGAGAGAACTGGGATACACAAGAGGAGGGCCTGGGATGCAGGGAGGGGGCTGTGGAGGGGACTGGGATACAAGGAGGGGGGGCTGAAGAGGGGACTGAGATACAAAGAGGGGGCTGTGGAGGAGACTGGGATATAAGGTGGGAGGCTGTGGAGGGGATTGAATTACAAGGAGGGGGGACTTGGAAGGGGCTGGTATACAAGAAGGGGGTTGTGGAGGGGACTGGAATACAAGGAGGGGGCTGTGGAGTGGACTGGGATACAAGGAGGGGGGCTGTTGAGGGAACTGGGATACACGGAAGAAGAGGCTGGGATGCAAGGGGGGGATGTGGTGGTGACTGGGATACAAGGAGGGGGGCTGTGGAGGACACTGGGGTGAAAAGAAGGGGTCTGTAAGGGGGGGGGGGTGGTGACTGGGATACAAGAAGGGGGACTGTGGAGGCGACTGGGATACATGGAAGGAAGGCCTGGGATGCAGGAAGGGGGACTGTGGAGGGGACTTGGATACAAGGAGAGAGGATGTGGAGGGGACTATGATACAAGAAGCTATATATATATAAAACAAAGACCTATGCGCTACCACTAGGTAAATGAAGAAAAAGATGAAGAACGGAAAAAATGAGAGAAGAATGGAGCATCAGAAATCTGCAGCCAATTCAGTAGTGTCCCCACATACTATAGACAATATAAAGATAAAAGGAATCAGCGCAAAATATTCTAAAATTGGTGAACCAGATAATTGTGACTGATGAAATAAATATAAATAAAACCAGTATTAAATCACAATAAAATGAATAAATAGAGATCAATAAATAAATAATCTTTTAATAATAAATGGTATATAAAGTTCAGACACGATATGTGAAGTGCTCAAGTGCTGGGAAGATAATTACAAAATGATGATCACAATAGAAATGAAGTGATCACTATGGTGGAGAGATTCCAAGTGAAGAATGATACACTAGAGCTAATAAATATCTGATAAAGTGACAAAGTGATGAATATTAACTCAAAGCTACAAAGTGATGGTGAAATATGTTGACTATTGGACCAGTGGAAAAATATATAAGTGCCAAAATACCAGAAAAAACACTGAATAAAAAAATCAGTGAAGTGATATTGCGATAAAGTGACAGTTTTGGTGTTTTGAACCTGCTCCAACTATTTAAACCTCTCTATTGAAGGTAGGACCTTCATGGTCAGTTAATAGCAGAAATTGTGTTGTATGTATATGTATTCCTCCATGTATATGTTCTAATTTCTAATTTGATATGTTCTATGATTTGGATGACCTCCTCATCCCCCTGGGGAAGATTTGAATGAATGTATTTGAAACACATTGGGGTCATTTCTAAGCAATAACACCAAGTTTGAAAACATTTTTTTATACATTGTTATCTGCCAGCTCATTGGGACATCTCATTGTGTACATATATGGAGGTCATGCATACCAGAACCCATGTTTTTGTAAAATGATATTCAAACTTCATTAATTTGGAAGAAACTCTTTTTATATGTATTTATGATCTAGTCTGACGTTTTTGAGCTGCCTAAAAGTTCTTGGGAGCATCTTCTTGGTTATGTAAGTAGTTTCCCTTACCCTTTTCACACTATACTATGCAGAGAAATGAAGCAGCCCTAGAAAAAGAATGGTATTTCTACTGGAAATGCATTGTCATGCAGATGGTGTAAATAGAGCCTTAGGCAAATATCTGAAAAGCGAATCGCTCTGAATAAACTTGGCTTGTAACCAGCAAAGCACTGCCAGCACACGTCATACATTGTAAAGTCTCTGAGCACAAACTTCTTCCGGGGTCAGCAAATAGCTCAGCGGTTACTTCATGCAACACCACAGAATATCATTCTGCAATCCTTTGGGTTCTAAACCCGCGGGCGCCATCTGACCCTTTTATTTTTTTAAAATACTACACTTATGATTAGAGGATTATTCTATTTTTTTTTAGAGACAAGTATAATTATGTCCCACTGTAAATAGATATTATTCCAGATCTCAACTTTTTATATCATATTTGTTATTGGCGTAATGCTTTTTAATTGCCTAATATTTATTTATACAGTATACAGGGCTTTTTTTTTTCTCAAAAAATATTTGCAGGTACTAGAGATGTGCACAACAAAAAAATTCATTTTGTTTCATTTCGGATTCATTTGTTAAGTCAATAAATTTTGTTTTCGGAATTACGTTGTTTCATATAATCATTCTGAATCGATTCGTATTTTCGGAAGATATTTTGGAAGATTCAAATTGTTATGTTTCCAGTGCGACTTTGCATTGTGACTTGCTTGCAACTTCCATGCGACTTGCTTGAAACTTTGATGCTTTTCGACTTTGTCGTTGGCCAATCAAAACAATACAGAGCGTGACGCATGTTATTAAAGTTACAAAACCCTCTGAAGCCACAAATGAATGAAATGAATAATTACAAAATAATTTGTTGTTTTTGTTTTGACTGTGGAGGGGACTGGGATACATGGAAGGAAGGACTAGGATGCAGGAAGGGAGGCTGTGGAGGGGACTTGGATACAGGGAGAGAGGATGTGGAGGGGACTATGATACAAGAAGGCAGCTGTGGAGTGGACTGGGATAAAAAGGGGGGGAGCTGTGGAGGGGACTAGGATACAAAGAGCGAGGCTTTGGAGGGGACTGGGATACAAGAAGGGGGATATGGAGGGGACTAGGATTCAAAGAGGGGGGCTGTGGAGTGGACTGGAATACAAGGAGGGGGGCTGTGGAGGGGACTAGGATACAAAGAGGGGGGTTGTGGAAGGGACTCGGATTTAAGGAGGGGGGTGTGGAGAGAACTGGGATACAAGAAGAGGGCTATGGAGGGGACTGAGGTACAAGGAGGGTGCTGTGAAGGGGACTGGGATACAAAGAGGGGGTGTGGAGGGGACTTGGATACAATGAGGGGGAATGTGGAGGAGACTGGGATACAAGAAGGGGGCCCTGGATGAAAGGAGGGGCTGAAATGCAAGGAGGTGGGCTATGGAGGGGACTTGAATACAAGGAAGAAGGGCTTAGGATGCAGAGAGGGGGACTGTGGAGGGGACAGGAATACAAGGAGAGGGGATGTGGAGGGGACTGGCATTAGTCGCTGGGTAAGCTCCATTACTGCTCTCCCATGTGACAGTGTTCTAGTCTGGCAAATAACTGCTCAGGCCCAAGCACTGACATATGGGGGGAGGGCACATGCCCCCCCCCAATATTTGAACCCCATGCTTCATGTAAGCAACAGATTGAAAGCTCCAACAGAGCCCTCAACTGAGGGAGCCCAAATAGGGGAGTATACCTTCCCAGAGGGATGGACTAACAGCAAACACTGTTATTTTGACCTGAATTGGTGTCTTGTTAATAGCAGTACACTTATTCATTGTTAATAGTATGTGGCATCATCACCCAACATCAACAGGTCCACCTTTAAATGAATCTTTAAACATTTTCTGTGCAGAATCAGCAAAACAAACTCTTAGAAAGCCAAGGAGAGAGCATGATGCTGATTGTAACCCTCCTCCCTCTCTCTAATCAGAGGCCCGAGCAGTAAGTGAGCTATAGATGCCACCACTAACTACAATCAGGGCATATTATCTCGGGAATTGCACTCCAATGTGTGTGACTGATTGCTTGTATCAGGAGCCTGCAATCAGGTTGTTACAGCTAATTTGCAAGGGTTGGATGGTGTACTATATTTCCTTCCACTGGCTACTTGCATTAAAGACACACTTAGGTGAAATTAAATCTTCAAGGTTCATACAGGGAGCATTGTCTACCTGCTCTGGGCTTCGGTTTTTAATTTCAGATATTGATGTACTGCACCCATCTTCCTCACTTTTTTTTTATTGGAAATCCGGTGACGCTGGAACATCTCTTCTTTCTGCCTCTCACAAACAGAAAGCCTGACATGAAAGCAAAATGAGGTTTCAAAACATCTTCAACATTACAGAACAAGTGTAGTTAAATGCGACTAACTACTACTAGGTATACCATTATCTGGATCAGTTCACAAACATGTAGTGAAGTCAGATACAACTATTCAGCAAAAGAGGGTGCAGATTAAGACTAGTGCATTATCTCAGGGCATTTATTAAAGTGAAAACTACATAAAATGTACTTCCAAACGCATAAATCAAAAACACTCATTGAGCTAGTTTGATTTTTGCCAGAACTCTCAAACATCGCAAAAGTTTTGACCCAAACCACCAACCCTATTAAAATCTATGGGACCCGAACTTGAAAAATCAAAAGTGGCCATTTTGAAGGCTTGAATGCAAGTTATTGGCAACAAAAAGGGTATGGGGGCCCAGGTACTGTGCTGGGAGATGTGTATCGATGCAAATTGTTTTTGTTTTAAAAAAAAAGGTGTTTTTAAAGGAGCAGTGATTTTAATGATGACTAGAAATGAAAAAAATTATTTAAATATAGTGCCTGGGGCATCCCCTTAGTCTGCCTGTAAAGTGACGCATCTGTACCGTGTAAAAAATTTTTGGGATAAATTCTGGTGTCTCTTTGGCAGACTTTGGATGGAAGTAAACAATATTTTGCACCACAGTGAGCAAGCCTTATGTGAAAAAGCCATATTATAGTACACTCAGGCCAAGATTACCAATTTTATTTTAACTAATGTCTTGTGTCTCTTTTGCATACTTTGGGTAGAAGTAACAGGTGTGGAAAAATTGGGCTTTGGGTGTTGGTAGTGCCTTTACGCCATAACCCTATAGAGGTACTCTTGTTTATTTTTCTTACAAAAATAATGTCCAAAAATAACATCAAAAGAGAAGCTTCAAAATAAATTTACAAAATGCAAGAAATGGCTAAAGGTACTCTTGATGAAAGCAAGAATTTGCCTTTCTTTAAAAAATTGAAAGTACAGTATATGCACCAGTCAAACAGGTGCGGAAAAATTGGACTTTGGGTGTTGGTGGTGCCTTCACACCATAAACCTATAGAGGTACTCTTAATGATAGCAAGAATTGGCTTTGCTGTAAAAAATGTTAATTATATGCACCTGTCAAACAGGTGAGAAAAAATTGGTCATTGGGGGTGTATTGTGCCCACGAAACCTAAAAAAAAAAATAAAAAAATGACTTCAAGATAAAATCAACGGCCACAAAGCTAGGCAGCCTAGACAGTCTTGCAGAGATTCCAGATCCCAAAAACATTTATTCAGTGACATCTGCATTAGGGGCTTGATAACTGCTGCTAATCCAGGACTGATTAATTTTGACAAATGTCAGCCGGTCAACAGAATCTGTGGACAAGCATTCTCTTTTATCTGTCACAAAACCTCCAGTAGCACTAAATTCCCATTCAGGAAGCATGCTGTAGACTGGGCAGCCCAGCAACTTAATTGCATACTGGGCAAGATCTGGCCAGTGGTCTATTCTCATGACCCAGTAACCAGTGGAATGTCTACTGGAAAGTTCTCATGTCTGTTTTCAGCCCTAAATAATCTTCCACCATATGGTGCAGATGCTGCTGATGGGATGTGGAAGCTGACAGCCCTGGGTGCCAGGGACTAAAACTTTTTTTAAATGCATCTCTTAGGCGGCCCCCTTCTCCACCGCTCCTCCTTTGACCAACAAAAGCCTCAAAACTACCTTTTTCATGAGTCTGTAACCTACTAGAGTCTGGAAAGGTGTTAAATAAACTCCTATTTAAGGTGTCCTTAAGATATTTCATTGTGTTGTCGCTCTGCGATCAGTTCCACGACTCATCGTTGATGAGTTCATTGACTTTCCCCTTGTAACCGTGGTCAAGGAGGGTTGCCAATCAATAATGATCCTTATCCTTGATGCCACAAATTATTGTTTCCTTTCACAGGCTTTGAAGAATAAGGTAGCCCATCCACTGCAAGTTTGCGGAAAGCATGAAAAGCAGAGTCCTCGGGGTCACTGAGGATTACACTATATGGAACTGCCTCCTCCCAACCATTTACTACTCCCAATGTTTCTGGGAACTGAAAACCATCTCTTAAGGTTTGATGTATTTCTTCATCTGCTTCAATGCCTCCAAAACTGCCAGAATCCTCCTACTTCTCCTCTTGTGTGTTCTGTGATGTTGCAAGAATGGTGTCTGCATAAAGCGGGTCTTGAGAGGAAAGGAAGTCCTCCTCTTCCTCCCACTGCTCTGCCTTGAGTGCCCTGTCCATAATGCCACGCAGAGTATGCTCCAGCAGGAACACAAGATGAATAGTGTCATAGATGCATGCATTGTCATGGTTCACCATCCTTGTTGCCTCCTCAAATGGTGACAGTACAGTGCAAGCATCCTTTATCAGCAGCCATTGGCGTGGAAAGAAAAGCCAAGCTCCCAGGAGCCTGTCCTTGTGCCATACTCAGACAGGTACTCGCTGACGGCCCTATGCTGCATGTGCATCTACTTCAGCATTACCAAAGTTGAGTTCCACCTGAAGGGCATGTCACAAATTATGCGGTTTACAGGCAGGTGGAATTCCTGCTGTATTTCAGCTAATAAAACACTGACTGTGTATGACCGCCTGAATGGCTACAGACTCTTCTGGCCTGCCTTAGAATATCTTGCAAACCTGGGTACCTGTTTAGGAAACACTGCACCACCAAATTGAGGACGTGTGCCAGGCATGGCACATGTGTCCACTTTCCCTGTCGAAGGGCAGACAGAAGGTTAGTGCCATTATTGCACATCATCATTCCTGGCTCAAGTTTCCGTGGTGTGAACCCCCTATGGGCCTGCCACTGCAGAAGAATTTCTGCTCCAGTGTGGCTCGTGTCCCCTAGACAGACCAGCTAAAGCACTGCATGGCATCTTTTAGCCTAGCTCGTTGAATAGCCCCTTGAATGCTTAGGGGGCACTAGTGGTTTATAGGACAATTCAGCAGAGGAGGGCATGGGGAGGAGGGGGTGGAGCTGACAGATATTGCATCATCACCACCAGCTATACAGAGGCATGGCAGCAAAACAAGCTCCAGCACTGAGCCCTGTCCTGCATCCTTCCTAATTGCAAGCAGAGTTACCCAGTGTGCTGTAAACAAAATGTTTCGTCCCTGACCATGCTTGCTGGACCACGTGTCAGCAGTAAGGTGGACTTTACTGCTGACTGCCTTGCCCAACAATGCCAAAATATTGCCTTCCACATGATGGTACAGAGCTGGAATGGTCTTACATACAAAGAAATAGTGACTGGGAACCGGCCATTGTGGTACAACACATTCTGCAAATTCGTGAAAGAGGGCAGAATCCATCAGACTGAACGTCAGGAGTTGTAAACCCAGAGATTTGGACAAGCTGGAATTTAGACACCGGGAATTTGGGTGGCAGTGAGTGTTTTTTTTTTTTTTTGATGCAGCAGCTGGGGCAGAGATTGTGTTGCATGGGACATGTTACATCCTTTGGGTGGAGGCTGCTGAGAGGTCATGAGATCCAGCGAGGGTTATGATTAAGCACAATATGCATGTGTGAAACACGTCAACATTGTTCCTGATTTGAGGTCTGGCATAGTGACGATAAAGGATCTTACAAGCTTTAGCTCCGTGGTGGTGTGCGGCCGATTTTTCCAATATAGCAGGAGTAGATTTGAAAAGTGAGGAGGCAAAGAATTGTGTCCCTTTGTGTGGCTTTCAGGTGCTCTTGCCAATGGGCTGAGTGGTGGGAGGTTAAATGCCTTTGCAAGCATGTGGAACCCAAATGGCTGGTGTTTTTGCCATGCTTGATCTGCTTGTGGCAGAGATTGCAAATTGTAACAGTGCGATTAGCTGCACATGTACTAAAAAAGGCCCACACAGCAGAGCTGTGGGAAGTGAGCCTGGGAGATAACAGCTCCACAATCTGATGGGGAACAGGGTGGCTGCTCTCTACTGTTCCATTATAGCTGCCTCTGGAGGACATCCTGCCTCGTTGGGGTTGTTCTCCCCCTCAGTTTCCTCCTCTGCTCTATCCGGTACCCAAGTCATGTCAGTGACCTTATCATCATCGACCCCTTTATCCTCTTAATCACTGGAGCGAACTTGGCAATACGCTACAGCTGGGGGAGCATGACTGCCAATTTGTTGTTTATCAGTGTTCTCCTCTCTCCGTAGGTTCATGTTACTACCTTCCTCAACCTCAGAACCAAGATCTTAATCAAGTAATAGCTGTGCATCATCAAGAAGCAAATGGCTGATGATTAGTGTTGAGCGAACACGGACTGTATTATTCGTGTTCGTACCGAATAATTGGATTTTTTTTACCCGAACACGGACACGGACACTTTACTGTATGTTCGGGTAAAAATCCGTGTTCGGTCGTTTTATTTCCGGGTTTTGCATGCTTTGGCGCTCTTTTCATGGCGGGCTTTCAACAGCCAATCAACAATCGTTTAACTGGTGTGCCTTAAGCCATCCCAGCCATGCCTGCAAATGTCTTAGTAGCTGTGATTGGCCGTCTGAAGCATGTGACCAAGTCTTTATAAGTTCGAGGCAGCCGCCGCAGCAGCGTCATTCTGCTGCTTAGCTAAGGGACAGAGCACACATCAATGTGCTGGCTGCTGATTAGGGAAAGATAGGCAGGAAAAAACCATTTGTGTCCGGATAGAATTGAGGGACAGGTCGGAGTGTTTAGGCAGGGCGAGTTGTAGGCATTTTAGGGATAGAGTCTGCTGAATTATAGGGTCAGTGTCTTCTACAAACTACAATCGATATTGCTGTGTGGGGGGTGGGGTGAATCTGCACTCAATCCTGATCTACGATCTCTTCTCAATCCTGTTAGGGACAGAGTCTGCTGAATTTTAGGGAAACTGTGTTCTACAAACTACAATCGATATTGCTGTGTGGTGTGGGATTGGAGATAGGCAGGTGTCAGTGATCCACATCCATTTTTCTGTGTGTGAGCTGCAGTGAACACAATCTTTTTGGGCTGCAGTGAACACAATCTTTTTGGGCTGCAGTGAACACAATCTTTTTGGGCTGCAGTGAACACAATCTTTTTGGGCTGCAGTGAACATAATCTTTTTGGGCTGCAGTGAACACAATCTTTTTGGGGTGCAGTGAACAAAATCTTTTTGGGGTGCAGTGAACACAATCCTTTTTGGTGTGCAGTGAACACAATCTTTGTGGGGTGCAGTGAACAAAATCCTTTGTGGGGTGCAGTGAACACAATCTTTTTGGGGTGCAGTGAACAAAATCCTTTTTGGGGTGCAGTGAACAACATCCTTTTTGGGGTGCAGTGAACACAATCTTTTTGGGGTGCAGTGAACAAAATCCTTTGTGGGGTGCAGTGAACACAATCTTTTTGGGGTGCAGTGAACACAATCTTTTTGGGGTGGAGTGAACAACATCCTTTTTGGGGTGCAGTGAACAAAATCCTTTTTGGGGTGCAGTGAACAAAATCATTTTTGGGGTGCAGTGAACACAATCTTTGTGGGGTGCAGTGAACACAATCTTTTTGGGGTGGAGTGAACAACATCCTTTTTGGGGTGCAGTGAACAACATCCTTTTTGGGGTGCAGTGAACACAATCTTTTTGGGGTGCAGTGAACACAATCTTTGTGGGGTACAGTGAACAGAATCTTTGTGGGGTGCAGTGAACACAATCTTTGGGGGGTACAGTGAACACAATCTTTTTGGGGTGCAGTGAACACAATCTTTGTGGGGTGCAGTGAACACAATCTTTTTGGGGTGGAGTGAACAAAATCATTTTTGGGGTGCAGTGAACAACATCCTTTTTGGGGTGCAGTGATCAAAATCCTTTTTGGGGTGCAGTGAACGCAATCTTTTTGGGGTGCAGTGAACAAAATCCTTTGTGGGGTGCAGTGAACAGAATCTTTGTGGGGTGCAGTGAACACAATCTTTGGGGGGGTACAGTGAACACAATCTTTTTGGGGTGCAGTGAACACAATCTTTGTGGGGTACAGTGAACAGAATCTTTGTGGGGTGCAGTGAACACAATCTTTGGGGGGTACAGTGAACACAATCTTTTTGGGGTGCAGTGAACACAATCTTTGGGGGGTACAGTGAACACAATCTTTTTGGGGTGCAGTGAACACAATCTTTGTGGGGTGCAGTGAACACAATCTTTGGGGGGGTACAGTGAACACAATCTTTTTGGGGTGCAGTGAACAACATCCTTTTAGGGTGCAGTGAACACAATCTTTGTGGGGTGCAGTGAACAACATCCTTTTAGGGTGCAGTGAACACAATCTTTGTGGGGTACAGTGAACAGAATCTTTGTGGGGTGCAGTGAACACAATCTTTGGGGGGTACAGTGAACACAATCTTTGTGAGGTGCAGTGAACACAATCTTTGTGGGGTGCAGTGAACACAATCATTGTGGGGTGCAGTGAACTCAATCTTTGTGGGGTACAGTGAACACAATCTCATACTTCTGAAGATTTGAGGGTGCTGCCTGTTCCATACTCCCCCTACTCCTCATCTAGCCTTTTAGGGGTACAAACAATAGTAATTGGGGCCTAGTGTGGTTGTGTACGTGTGATATACATACACTTTTTTTGGATCATATTTTCTATTCCGCTATTTAATCAAAAACCTTTGGGGATCAGTTAAATTGGGGGATAGTCTGTGTTGGTACGTGTGAGAGAGATCCACCTTTCCAAGTTGTTGGGGTTCATCTCATACTTCTGAAGGTTTGAGGGTGCTGCCTGTTCCATACTCCCCCTACTCCTAGCCTTTTAGGGGTACAAACAATAGTAATTGGGGCCTAGTGTGGTTGTGTACGTGTGATATACATACACTTTTTTTGGATCATATTTTCTATTCCGCTATTTAATCAAAAACCTTTGGGGATCAGTTAAATTGGGGGATAGTCTGTGTTGGTACGTGTGAGAGAGATCCACCTTTCCAAGTTGTTGGGGTTCATCTCATACTTCTGAAGGTTTGAGGGTGCTGCCTGTTCCATACCCCCCCTACTCCTCATCTAGCCTTTTAGGGGTACAAACAATAGTAATTGGGGCCTAGTGTGGTTGTGTACGTGTGATATACATACACTTTTTTTGGATCATATTTTCTATTCCGCTATTTAATCAAAAACCTTTGGGGATCAGTTAAATTGGGGGATAGTCTGTGTTGGTACGTGTGAGAGAGATCCACCTTTCCAAGTTGTTGGGGTTCATCTCATACTTCTGAAGGTTTGAGGGTGCTGCCTGTTCCATACTCCCCCTACTCCTAGCCTTTTAGGGGTACAAACAATAGTAATTGGGGCCTAGTGTGGTTGTGTACGTGTGATATACATACACTTTTTTTGGATCATATTTTCTATTCCGCTATTTAATCAAAAACCTTTGGGGATCAGTTAAATTGGGGGATAGTCTGTGTTGGTACGTGTGAGAGAAATCCACCTTTCCAAGTTGTTGGGGTTCATCTCATACTTCTGAAGGTTTGAGGGTGCTGCCTGTTCCATACCCCCCCTACTCCTCATCTAGCCTTTTAGGGGTACAAACAATAGTAATTGGGGCCTAGTGTGGTTGTGTACGTGTGATATACATACACTTTTTTTGGATCATATTTTCTATTCCGCTATTTAATCAAAAACCTTTGGGGATCAGTTAAATTGGGGGATAGTCTGTGTTGGTACGTGTGAGAGAGATCCACCTTTCCAAGTTTTTGGGGTTCATCTCATACTTCTGAAGATTTGAGGGTGCTGCCTGTTCCATACCCCCCCTACTCCTCATCTAGCCTTTTAGGGGTACAAACAATAGTAATTGGGGCCTAGTGTGGTTGTGTACGTGTGATATACATACACTTTTTTTGGATCATATTTTCTATTCCGCTATTTAATCAAAAACCTTTGGGGATCAGTTAAATTGGGGGATAGTCTGTGTTGGTACGTGTGAGAGAGATCCACCTTTCCAAGTTGTTGGGGTTCATCTCATACTTCTGAAGGTTTGAGGGTGCTGCCTGTTCCATACTCCCCCTACTCCTCATCTAGCCTTTTAGGGGTACAAACAATAGTAATTGGGGCCTAGTGTGGTTGTGTACGTGTGATATACATACACTTTTTTTGGATCATATTTTCTATTCCGCTATTTAATCAAAAACCTTTGGGGATCAGTTAAATTGGGGGATAGTCTGTGTTGGTACGTGTGAGAGAGATCCACCTTTCCAAGTTGTTGGGGTTCATCTCATACTTCTGAAGGTTTGAGGGTGCTGCCTGTTCCATACTCCCCCTACTCCTAGCCTTTTAGGGGTACAAACAATAGTAATTGGGGCCTAGTGTGGTTGTGTACGTGTGATATACATACACTTTTTTTGGATCATATTTTCTATTCCGCTATTTAATCAAAAACCTTTGGGGATCAGTTAAATTGGGGGATAGTCTGTGTTGGTACGTGTGAGAGAGATCCACCTTTCCAAGTTGTTGGGGTTCATCTCATACTTCTGAAGGTTTGAGGGTGCTGCCTGTTCCATACCCCCCCTACTCCTCATCTAGCCTTTTAGGGGTACAAACAATAGTAATTGGGGCCTAGTGTGGTTGTGTACGTGTGATATACATACACTTTTTTTGGATCATATTTTCTATTCCGCTATTTAATCAAAAACCTTTGGGGATCAGTTAAATTGGGGGATAGTCTGTGTTGGTACGTGTGAGAGAGATCCACCTTTCCAAGTTGTTGGGGTTCATCTCATACTTCTGAAGGTTTGAGGGTGCTGCCTGTTCCATACCCCCCCTACTCCTCATCTAGCCTTTTAGGGGTACAAACAATAGTAATTGGGGCCTAGTGTGGTTGTGTACGTGTGATATACATACACTTTTTTTGATCATATTTTCTATTCCGCTATTTAATCAAAAACCTTTGGGGATCAGTTAAATTGGGGGATAGTCTGTGTTGGTACGTGTGAGAGAGATCCACCTTTCCAAGTTGTTGGGGTTCATCTCATACTTCTGAAGGTTTGAGGGTGCTGCCTGTTCCATACTCCCCCTACTCCTCATCTAGCCTTTTAGGGGTACAAACAATAGTAATTGGGGCCTAGTGTGGTTGTGTACGTGTGATATACATACACTTTTTTTGGATCATATTTTCTATTCCGCTATTTAATCAAAAACCTTTGGGGATCAGTTAAATTGGGGGATAGTCTGTGTTGGTACGTGTGAGAGAGATCCACCTTTCCAAGTTGTTGGGGTTCATCTCATACTTCTGAAGGTTTGAGGGTGCTGCCTGTTCCATACTCCCCCTACTCCTAGCCTTTTAGGGGTACAAACAATAGTAATTGGGGCCTAGTGTGGTTGTGTACGTGTGATATACATACACTTTTTTTGGATCATATTTTCTATTCCGCTATTTAATCAAAAACCTTTGGGGATCAGTTAAATTGGGGGATAGTCTGTGTTGGTACGTGTGAGAGAGATCCACCTTTCCAAGTTGTTGGGGTTCATCTCATACTTCTGAAGGTTTGAGGGTGCTGCCTGTTCCATACCCCCCCTACTCCTCATCTAGCCTTTTAGGGGTACAAACAATAGTAATTGGGGCCTAGTGTGGTTGTGTACGTGTGATATACATACACTTTTTTTGGATCATATTTTCTATTCCGCTATTTAATCAAAAACCTTTGGGGATCAGTTAAATTGGGGGATAGTCTGTGTTGGTACGTGTGAGAGAGATCCACCTTTCCAAGTTGTTGGGGTTCATCTCATACTTCTGAAGGTTTGAGGGTGCTGCCTGTTCCATACTCCCCCTACTCCTCATCTAGCCTTTTAGGGGTACAAACAATAGTAATTGGGGCCCAGTGTGGTTGTGTACGTGTGATATACATACACTTTTTTTGGATCATATTTTCTATTCCGCTATTTAATCAAAAACCTTTGGGGATCAGTTAAATTGGGGGATAGTCTGTGTTGGTACGTGTGAGAGAGATCCACCTTTCCAAGTTGTTGGGGTTCATCTCATACTTCTGAAGGTTTGAGGGTGCTGCCTGTTCCATACTCCCCCTACTCCTCATCTAGCCTTTTAGGGGTACAAACAATAGTAATTGGGGCCTAGTGTGGTTGTGTACGTGTGATATACATACACTTTTTTTGGATCATATTTTCTATTCCGCTATTTAATCAAAAACCTTTGGGGATCAGTTAAATTGGGGGATAGTCTGTGTTGGTACGTGTGAGAGAGATCCACCTTTCCAAGTTTTTGGGGTTCATCTCATACTTCTGAAGATTTGAGGGTGCTGCCTGTTCCATACCCCCCCTACTCCTCATCTAGCCTTTTAGGGGTACAAACAATAGTAATTGGGGCCTAGTGTGGTTGTGTACGTGTGATATACATACACTTTTTTTGGATCATATTTTCTATTCCGCTATTTAATCAAAAACCTTTGGGGATCAGTTAAATTGGGGGATAGTCTGTGTTGGTACGTGTGAGAGAGATCCACCTTTCCAAGTTGTTGGGGTTCATCTCATACTTCTGAAGGTTTGAGGGTGCTGCCTGTTCCATACTCCCCCTACTCCTCATCTAGCCTTTTAGGGGTACAAACAATAGTAATTGGGGCCTAGTGTGGTTGTGTACGTGTGATATACATACACTTTTTTTGGATCATATTTTCTATTCCGCTATTTAATCAAAAACCTTTGGGGATCAGTTAAATTGGGGGATAGTCTGTGTTGGTACGTGTGAGAGAGATCCACCTTTCCAAGTTGTTGGGGTTCATCTCATACTTCTGAAGGTTTGAGGGTGCTGCCTGTTCCATACTCCCCCTACTCCTAGCCTTTTAGGGGTACAAACAATAGTAATTGGGGCCTAGTGTGGTTGTGTACGTGTGATATACATACACTTTTTTTGGATCATATTTTCTATTCCGCTATTTAATCAAAAACCTTTGGGGATCAGTTAAATTGGGGGATAGTCTGTGTTGGTACGTGTGAGAGAGATCCACCTTTCCAAGTTGTTGGGGTTCATCTCATACTTCTGAAGGTTTGAGGGTGCTGCCTGTTCCATACCCCCCCTACTCCTCATCTAGCCTTTTAGGGGTACAAACAATAGTAATTGGGGCCTAGTGTGGTTGTGTACGTGTGATATACATACACTTTTTTTGGATCATATTTTCTATTCCGCTATTTAATCAAAAACCTTTGGGGATCAGTTAAATTGGGGGATAGTCTGTGTTGGTACGTGTGAGAGAGATCCACCTTTCCAAGTTGTTGGGGTTCATCTCATACTTCTGAAGGTTTGAGGGTGCTGCCTGTTCCATACTCCCCCTACTCCTCATCTAGCCTTTTAGGGGTACAAACAATAGTAATTGGGGCCCAGTGTGGTTGTGTACGTGTGATATACATACACTTTTTTTGGATCATATTTTCTATTCCGCTATTTAATCAAAAACCTTTGGGGATCAGTTAAATTGGGGGATAGTCTGTGTTGGTACGTGTGAGAGAGATCCACCTTTCCAAGTTGTTGGGGTTCATCTCATACTTCTGAAGGTTTGAGGGTGCTGCCTGTTCCATACCCCCCCTACTCCTCATCTAGCCTTTTAGGGGTACAAACAATAGTAATTGGGGCCTAGTGTGGTTGTGTACGTGTGATATACATACACTTTTTTTGGATCATATTTTCTATTCCGCTATTTAATCAAAAACCTTTGGGGATCAGTTAAATTGGGGGATAGTCTGTGTTGGTACGTGTGAGAGAGATCCACCTTTCCAAGTTTTTGGGGTTCATCTCATACTTCTGAAGATTTGTGGGTGCTGCCTGTTCCATACTCCTCCTCCTACTGCTCAACCATCCTTTTAGGGGTACAAACAATAGTAGTTGGGGCCTAGTGTGGTGGTGTACGTGCGAGATACATACACTTTCTTTTTGATCATATTTTCTATTCCGCTATTCAATTAAAACCTTTGGGGATCAATTCAATTGCGAGATAGTCTGTGTCGGTACGTGTGAGATCCACCTTTCCAAGTTGTTGGGGTTCATCTCATACTTCTGAAGATTTGAGGGTGCTGCCTGTTCCATACTCCTGCTCCTACTGCTCAACCATCCTTTTAGGGGTACAAACAATAGTAATTGGGGCCTAGTGTGGTTGTGTACGTGCGAGATACATACACTTTTTTTGATCATATTTCCTATTCCGCTATTCAATAAAAACCTTTGAGGATCAATTGAATTGCGGGATAGTCTGTGTCGGTACGTGTGAGATCCACCTTTCCAAGTTTTTGGGGTTCATCTCATACTTCTGAAGATTTGAGGGTGCTGCCTGTTCCATACTCCTCCTCCTACTCCTCATCCATCCTTTTAGGGGTACAAACAATAGTAATTGGGGCCTAGTGTGGTTGTGTACGTGCGAGATACATACACTTTTTTTGATCATATTTCCTATTCCGCTATTCAATAAAAACCTTTGAGGATCAATTGAATTGCGGGATAGTCTGTGTCGGTACGTGTGAGATCCACCTTTCCAAGTTTTTGGGGTTCATCTCATACTTCTGAAGATTTGAGGGTGCTGTCTGTTCCATACTCCTCCTACTCCTCATCCATCCTTTTAGGGGTAGAAACAATAGTAATTGGGGCCTAGTGTGGTTTTGTACGTGCGAGATACATACACTTTTTTGGATCATATTTCCTATTCCGCTATTCAATAAAAACCTTTCTAGGGCAAGATCTTAAATTACAGAAATATGAGGAGACCGTCAAATAAGGGCCGTGGCCTGGGTCGTGGTGCTGCTGGTAGAGCTCCTGTTGCAAGGAGAGGACGTGGTCGATCTGTGCCAGCTACACGCACAAGTGAAACACCTTCCTCAAGTGTGAGTAGGCGACAGAACCTGCATCAGTATTTGGTAGGGCATCAAACGCCCCTAGAAGTGATGAGGCCAGAACAAGTTGAGGCGATAGTAGATTGGTTTGCTGCTGACAGTGCCTCCAGTTCCTTCACATTGTCTCCCACCCAGTCTACTGCAGAAAGGTCAGAGTTGGCACCTGCAGCCAATGTCCAACCGTCTTTCACCTCACCCCCTTGCAAATCAGGCCAGCAGTCTGAGCCCCAAGCCATACAGCAGTCTCTTATTCTTTTTGAGGACTCTGTCAGCAGGGTTTCCCAGGGCCATCCACCTAGCCCTGCCCCAGAAGTGGAAGAGATTGAGTGCAGCGATGCCCAACCACTTATTTCTCAAGATGAGTACATGCAAGGATCATCGCAGCACGTCTCCGATGATGACGAAACGCAGGTGCCAACTGCTGCGGCGTTCAGCATTGTGGAGACCGACAAGGAGGGCAGGGGTGAAGACTGGGTGGAAGATGATGTGGAGGACGATGAGGTCCTCGACCCCACATGGAATGAACGTCATGCAGGTGACCTGAGTAGTTTGGAGGAAGAGGCGGTGGTCGCACAGAGCCACCAGCACAGCAGAAGAGGGAGCAGGGTGCAGAAGCGGAGCGGCCGTGCCCTAGACACTACGCCCGCTACTGCCCAACGCAGCAAGGGAACGAGCGCACCAAAGTCAGCTCAAAGGAGTTCTCTAGCGTGGAAGTTCTTTAGAAAATGTGCTGATGACAGGACACGAGTGGTTTGCACCCTGTGCAATCAGAGCTTGAAGCGAGGCATAAACCTTCTCAACCTGAGCACAACCTGCATGATCAGGCATCTAAGTGCAAAGCACGAGCTGCAGTGGAGTACACACCTTCAAAACCAAGAAACGTCTCTGGCTCATCCTGCTTCCTCTTCTGCTGCAGTCTCGGCCGCTCCAGCCACATCTGTAGTGATACCGGCACCTGCCACCCCGCAAACAGACGATCTGTCAGCAACACCACCACCTGGGTCACCAACAACCATCTCCACAATGTCCCGTGGAAGCGTTCAGCTTTCCATCTCCCAAACACTTGAGAGGAAGAGGAAGTACCCCCCTACCCACCCGCGATCCCTGGCCCTGAATGCCAGCATTTCAAAATTATTGGCCTTTGAAATGCTGTCATTCCGTCTGGTGGAGACGCACAGTTTTAAAAACCTTATGTCGGTGGCTGTCCCACAGTACGTCGTGCCCAGCCGCCACTACTTTTCCAGGCAAGCCATCCCTTCCCTGCACAACCAAGTGGGGGAAAATATCAGGTGTGCACTGCGCAACGCCATCTGTGCCAAGGTCCACCTAACTACGGATACGTGGACCAGTAAGCACGGTCAGGGGCGTTATATCTCCCTAACGGCACACTGGGTAAATGCAGTGGCGGATGGGCCTGAGGCGGATAGCAATTTGGCGCATGTCCTTCCACCACCGAGGATTGCAGGGCGCTTCAGTTTGCCTCCTGTTCCTAACTCCTCCTACTCCGCTTCCTCATCCTCTACCGCCTCCTCATCCGGACAGCGTAACACCTTCACCACCAACTTCAGCACGGCCAGGGGTAAACGACAGCAGGCAGTTTTACAACTTGCCTGTTTGGGGGACAAACCACACACCGCGCAGGAGTTGTGGAGGAGCATGGAACAGCAGACAAATGAGTGGTTGCTGCCAGCGAGCCTCAAGCCCGGCCTGGTGGTGTGCGATAACGGGCGAAATCTCATAGCAGCTCTGGGCCTAGCCGGTTTGACGCACATCCCTTGCCTGGCGCATGTGCTGAATTTGGTGGTGCAGAGGTTCCTTAAAAACTACCCCGATATGTCAGAGCTGCTGCAGAAAGTGCGGGCCGTTTGTGCGCACTTTCGGCGTTCTCACCCTGCTGCTGCTCGCCTGGCAGCGCTGCAGCGTAACTTCGGCCTTCCCGCTCACCGCCTCATATGTGACGTGCCCACAAGGTGGAACTCCACCTTGCACATGCTGGAAAGACTGTGCGAGCAGCAGCAGGCCATAGTGGAGTTTCAGCTGCAGCACGCACGCGTGAGTCGCTCTGCGGAACAGCACCACTTCACCACCAATAACTGGGCCTCCATGCGAGACCTGTGTGCCTTGTTGCGCTGTTTTGAGTACTCCACCAACATGGCCAGTGGCAATGACGCCGTTCTCAGCTTAACTATCCCACTTCTATGCCTCCTTGAAAAAACAATTCGGGCGATGATGGAAGAGGATGTGGCACAGGATGAGGAGGAGGAGGAGGATGAAGAGGTAACATTTCCAAGGCTTTCAGGGCAGTCATTCGCAAGGGGCTCCGAGGGTGGGTTCCTGCACACGCAAACGCCAGGGACGCAATTGTCCAGCAGGGGCACAGTTCTGGAGGATGAGGAGGATGAGGAGGAGGAGGAGCTGGAGGAGGAGATGGAACCATGTTCACAGCAGGGTGGCACCCAGGCCAGCTCATGGCCATCACTGGTGCGTGGCTGGGGGGATACAGAGGACACGGACGATACACCTCCCACAGAGGACAGCCTTTCGTCGCCTCTGGGCAGCCTGGCACACATGAGCGATTACATGCTGCAGTGTCTCCACAACGACCGCCGAGTTGCCCACATTCTAACTTGTGCTGATTACTGGGTGGCCACGCTGCTGGATCCCCGTTACAAGGACAACGTACCGTCCTTAATTCACTCACTGGAGCGCGATCGCAAGATGCGCGAGTACAAGCGCACGCTGGTAGACTCCATGCTGCTGGCATTCCCATCTGACAGCGGGGCCACAGTGGAAGCACAAGGCAGAGGAGGAGGAGGAGGAGGTCGCCAACGCAACCAGGGCACCGCCAGCACCTCAGAAGGCAGGGTTAGCATGGCCGAAATGTGGAAAAGCTTTGTCAGCACGCCACAACAAACAGCAGCACCAGCAGCTCAGATGGAACGTCTTAGCAGGAGGCAGCATTTTACCAACATGGTGGAGCAGTATGTGTGCACACGCCTACATGTAGTGAATGACGGGTCTGCCCCCTTCAACTTCTGGGTCTCCAAATTGGGCACATGGCCTGAGCTTGCCCTTTACGCCTTGGAGGTGCTGGCGTGCCCTGCAGCCAGTGTATTATCTGAACGGGTATTTAGCACGGCTGGGGGCGTTATAACAGACAAGCGCAGCCGCCTGTCCAGAGACAATGTGGACAAGCTCACGTTCATTAAAATGAACCAGGCATGGATCCCACGGGACTTTTCCGTACCTTATGCAGAATAGCAATGGATACCGACCTTACCCACCCATTGTTCCATTTTTGCTCTTTCTCACTCTTTTGGGGTGTACCCTCATTTAAAATTTTTGAAAAGAAGCAGTGTTGGCTACCTCGTCCTCCTCCTCAGGGCCAGATTAATGTAGGGGCTATTGGAGCTGCAGCTCCAGGCCCCTACCTTTTATATAGGCCCCGGGTTGGCCATATTCACTGTTACCGCTCTTCTGTCACTTGTAAACACAGAAGTCTGGCTTCTATGCTCGCTTCCCCAGGCAGCACCCTCAGAACCTCCCCACACAGCGTGAAGGCCGGACAAGGAGGGACAGTTGGCGATGCATGGATGTGTTTATGGGCTTCAGAGACAGCATCCCATGTTGAATTAGGCATGCATGGCTGCACCCTTCCTCCTCTGGGTGCATGGCAAGGCACGGCCCTTAAGGCCCTTCAAAATCCTCAGCACCAAGCCCATGATGCTGTTAATCCGGCCCTGGTCCTCCTCCACCGCCGCTTCCACCTACACCGCCCATAGGTGTGCGCAGCCTATTGCATTAAGGTGTGCACCCCAAAGTTGAAATACACATGCATGTGTTTGCCAGCAGGGAGAGTAATGTATCGGGGCCATGTACCTGTAGGCAAGGAGAAATAGAGCAGAGCAGGTCCCAGGGAGATCTTTCCCATCTCCTCACTGGCAATGCTATGTGCCCTAGGTGATTAGGGTGTGCCCAGGCACACCCAGCACACCCTGTGCGCACGCCTATGTCACCGCCACATCCACCACCACCTCAACCTCCCTCCTACTCCATATGGGCCTCGTCCTTCAGAGATGAAGAAGAACATTGTTTTATTTTTCTGTTTTTTTTTGTTGTTTTAAGTTATTTCCCTATCCACATTTGTTTGCAGAGCACTTGCCATGCTCTTAATTACGTTTTGCTGCCATTTGCAGCACTCTAGCCCTTTCCTTTGGTGTTTTAGAGCCATTTTAGTGCCTTAAAGTTCGGGTCCCCATTGACTTCAATGGGGTTCGGTGTCCGGGAAAAGTTCGGTAAAAGTCCGGGACACGGACCCGGACTTTTTTTTAAAGTTCGGCCGAACCCGTCGAACACGGACATCTAGGTGTCCGCTCAACCCTACTGATGATGTGTTCAAATTACTCAGCTGACTCCTCCATGCATGATGCTAGGGCTATGGCAGGAGTAGCTGTGGACAAGGAGGCACTATATGCCGCTCTGGCAGCTGTGGTGTACTGCAAACTAGTCTCAGCTTTGCTGATAGAGGATGAGGAGGATGAGGATGGTTTAGTTAGCCAGTTCACCACCTCCTCTGCATGCTGTGGCTGGATAGCACAGGTAACATCACTAAACAGAGAAAAACGTGTCCTACCTGAGAAAGGACCACGTCCACCTTTGCCTGTGGACACAGATGCTGCTGGCCCCCTCACAGTGGTTTTCCTCTCCTTGTCGGCCTCCCAGACATGATGGGGGGGGGGGGCTTATTACCCAAGCTTAAAAGATGCTGGGAAATGTATGATTGGATGCACTTTTTTTCACAAACACACATATTTACAAAGACAGTATATACAGTATATATATATATATATATATATATATATATATATATATATTATATATGTGTGTGTGTGTGTGTTTGTATATGTGTGTGTCTGTGTAAATCCAGGAAGTGAACAGGCAGCAGCTTCAGCTGCCCACAATTAAAATGGCTGCAGTCAGATTTAATGGAGGGAGATTTCTGCAGCATATTTCGCAAGTACAGAATCACAATACATATAAAATAACATGCAAAGTGGTTGTAGGGAAGCTTCAGAATGCAAAGATACTTTTATTACAAATTATGTGAGCAGACTGCAGTTCCTCTTTAACAACCAGCTATTCTTCACACAGAATTCAAATTGGTCGATCATTTTTCGACCGATTCTAATTTGAATCGTTCTGAAAAATTTGTTAGAAAATTATTAAATGAAAAGAAATGTATTGAAAATGAAACTAAACTAAACAGATTCCGAAACGAATCAAGGAAATTAGTAACATAATGAATCTATTTGGAACTAAACCAAACAAATTTTTCCATTATGCATATGTTTACCATGTATGGGCTCTCCAGCCACCTCCTGGACACACCTCCCCAGAGATTGGCTGGATCTTTATACATTTCATGCTACCTTTCTATTCTTCCTCCCACTGTGCTTCTAGAATCCTCTATAAGGCAGAAGGGGTAAGCAATCAGACCAGCAGCCTGTGAAACCCTGAGCAGACAAAAGCAATCAACCCCTGCTCCACTGATTACTGAGGAGCTAAACTAAATTTGCCTAACACCCTATACCAGGGATTCTCAAACCATGGCCCTCCAGTTGTTCAGGAACTACAATTCCCATCATGCCTCATGGGATGTGTAGTTCTGCAACAGCTGCAGGGCCGTAGTTTGGGAATCCCTGCCCTATACTACGGCTGGGCTGACACTGGTGGGATGTTTAACATCGCATGCGATTCACACCACACTGCTGTGCAGATCACATGTAATGTCTGTGCGATGCAAATCAGTGAGTAGTAATAATGTACAGTAACCTCTAGCAACCAATTAGTGAGCAGTAATAATGTGCAGTAACCTCTAGCAACCAATCAGTGAGTAGCAATAATGTGCAGTAACCTCTAGCAACCAATTAGTGAGTGGTAAGGATGTCCAGTAACCTCTAGCAACCAGTGAGCAGTATTATTGTACAGTAATCTCTAGAAACCAATCAACAAGCAGAAGTCATGTGCTGTAACCTCTAGCAAATAAACAGTGAGCCATAATGTGTGCTGTAACCTCTAGCAGCTAGTCAGTGAGTGGTAATGATACACTGTAACCTCTGGCAACCAATCGCAATTGCTGCCTGATCTGATTCAGTAAACTGATTTTGAGTCGAGCTGCTATTTATTGTATGTCTCAGAGCAGGTGGAGAGCAAAATTGCATTGGGGGGCGCAAGAAAATGTTTGCCCAGGTCTCAATCAATATTAAAGATGGCCCTGCACGGGGTAATTAGGTTGTGCCCAGGCACACCTTTCACACCCTGTGCCCACACCTATGGCGCTATAGGAATTGTAAATTGAGTAAGGAGGGTTAGTTTTATTTTACCATTGAGGGGATTTCTCTTCACTTCCTGTCCCATACCCAAAACAGGAAGTGAAAGGAAATCCCTTCCCCATTGGAAGATTTCCCCTCTATTCCTTTTCTGGGGATAATCCAAAATTGGGGTTTTCTTTTACGTTCACTTTCAATGATAATTGTTAACAGGACAAAAAGAGAGGGAGAATCTCCCCAACAAGTGCACAGCAAACAAAAAAACTGACAGGTGTTCTAGTCCCTCTCCACTCTATCCAAAACTAAACAAAAAGGTTTTGCCTTTAGTTATACTTTTATGTTCTGCCCACATTTATGTATTTTTCTGTGTTGCATTGAACTCAATGAGGTTATCATCTCCCTGTAGTATGCTGACATCTAGTGGTGGTTTCTGGCCATTACAACGTCTTTATTTGGTATCTTTCTCTGTCCTCTCCTCCTGTTTAGTGCTAGTTAGTTTAGTCTTAGCTAAACCCTCCCTTCTTCTTCCATGTTCCCTAAGTCAATGTTAATTGTTCACAGACACAGGGCTTAGGAAAGTCTAAGAAGACTGGAAGACTGGAAAAACATTCTCTGTAGTTCAAATGATGCAAATGATGGGCTGTCTCCTGGGAATGCCTTGATGGATGGATTTCTAGAGAGGTCGGCATTCCTAGGCAGGCTGCATTTGCATACAAATTGCCCTAAGTAACCTTTGCATGTGATGCTGAGCCTTCCTGTTTGAAAGATCTGAAATGAATAGGAAGGGGCAGGCCCGGGACAGTCAGGGTTGGGAGGAACAATGCTTGGCTGCCTCCTACCAGAGAATAAGGCAGGCTCTCTCCGACTTGCTGAAGGTTCTATTGCACACTATGAGAAGCTCACAGTGTGCAGTGAACTCTAAATAAGACATTTAAGTTTAATATTGCAGCTTTATAAATTAGAGACTTAAAGTGGAATTCCTGCCTGTCACTAACTACCTTTAGAAATGTCCCCTACCCCCTCCTGCTACCTATGCTGGCTAACCTGTGTCTGAAAGATCTGCATACTTACTAATTTTCATCTCACTCCAGTCCGATCACATGATCTCTTGTGTCAGCAAGCAGCTGCTGCAGGGGAGACAGCGCCTGATAATGACTGGGAAATCCAGGAGCAGTGACTACACCCATAGGCTCCCATGTCCATCTGTTGTAGGCGCTCCATTCTTTCCTTTGCAGCCACCACTGGCTGATGCAGGGAAGCCAGATCATGTGACTGGACCGAAGCGGGATGAAAATAGGTAAGTATATATATATATATTTTTTTTTTTTTACACAGGTTAGTCAGCATAGGTAGGAGGGGGGAGGGGCATATTTAGGGCTAGTTCGTTTTGGGCAGAAATTCTACTTTAAAGTGCTACTATGAAAATTGTAAGCACTTTCAGCAGCTGATTTAATCACCTACTGAGTATGCAGCTTCTTTATCCTTTACCTTAGGTTTGCATCTATGCAGTTGATGCGGTTTTCAGGCATTTTTCATGTGTTTTTTTGCATGCAGTTTTCATGTTTTTCGTATTTTTTTTCTTTTTGTCTCTTTAACAAACTGTGAATAGATGGTTGTTAATGATAGGATCGGGAAGTCGGACGCCACATCCCTAAAACCGATGAGCCATCAGCTGTCAGCTGTGAATAAAAGACTTTCAGGCAATAAAATAAATTGGGAAAAAAACAGTGTTCCCCCCCTGCAATCCATACCAGGCCCTTCGGGTCTGGTATGGATTTTAAGGGGAATCCCACGCCATTTTTTTTTTTTTAAAGGCATGGGGTCCCTCCAACATTTTTACCAGCCCCACTGACAGCTGATGACTCATCGGTTGAGTTAAGGACGCGGCGGCCGGCTTCCCGGCCTGCTCTTATCAACCCACTATACACAGTTTTTTATGAAGAAAAAAACGCAAAATGCATGTAAAAACGCATCACGACGCAACAATTGCATTTTTGGTGCTGGTCCATTAAAGTCTATTGCACGCAAAATGCAGTCTGTGGGAAAAAAAAGTCCTTGACCCCTTCCAAAAACACATCAGCTGAAAAACACATAGGTGTGAACGTGCACTATAGGAAAGCATGGTAAATGGACTGTAGTGCATTTTTGCAAACTGCAAAAGGCACTTAAAATGCATAGGTGTGAACTTAGACTTAACCCGATCCAGTTTAAGCTGGTGCCATGATTGCTGCCCCAAGTTTCCTGTTTCACAGTGGCTCCTTTTTCTTGGAGCATCCTGTAGAACCACTCTTTGCCTTCATAGACTAGAATTGTGTCTCCCTACACCAGGGATCTCCAAGCTTTCTAAACAAAAGGCCAATTGATGCTTTAGACTTTAGGGGGGGCGGAGTGGCCAGTGGAAGCAGAAAATGCCACAGCATCAGTGGGAGTAAAAAGCTACATAGTGCCTGTATTAAGTAGAAGGAGGAATAGTGTCCCGTCATTGGTATTAGTGAGAGGAATAGTGTCCCATAGCTGGTGTCAGTGGGAGATATAATGCCCCATTGCTGGTGTCAGTGGGAGGAACAGTGCCCCATCACTGGTGTCAGTGGAAGGAGCAGTGCCCCATCACGGGTGTCAGTGGAAAGAATAGTGCCCCATCACTGGTGTCAGTGGAAGGAATAGTGCCCCATCATTGGTGTCAGCGGAAGGAATAGTGCCCCATCACTGGTGTCAGTGGGAGGAATAGTGCCCCATCACTGGTGTCAGTGGGAGGAATAGTGCCCCATCATTGGTGTCAGCGGAAGGAAAAGTGCCCCATCACTGGTGTCAGTGGAAGGAATAGTGCCCCATCACTGGTGTCGTGGAAGGAATAGTGCCCCATCACTGGTGTCAGCGGGAGGAATAGTGCCCCATCACTGGTGTCAGTGGGAGGAATAGTGCCCCATCACTGGTGTCAGTGGAAGGAATAGTGCCCCATTACTGGTGTCAGTGGAAAGAATAGTGCCCCGTCACTGGTGTCAGTGGAAGGAATAGTGCTCCATTACTTGTGGCAATGGAATGAATAGTGCCCCATCACTTGTGGCAGTGGAAGGAATAGTGCCCCATCACTGGTGTCAGTGAAAAAGAATAGTGCCCCATCACTGGTTTCAGTGGAAGGAATAGTGCTCCATTACTTGTGGCAGTGGAAGGAATAGTACCCCATCACTTGTGTCAGTGTAAGGAATAGTGCCCCATCACTAGTGTCAGTGGAAGGAATAGTGCCCCATCACTGGTGTCAGTGGAAGGAATAGTGCCCCATCACTGGTGTCAGCGGGAGGAATAGTGCCCCATCACTGGTGTCAGTGGAAGGAATAGTGCCCATCACTTGTGTCAGTGGGAGGAATAGTGCTCCATCACTGGTGTCAGTGGAAGGAATAGTGCCCCATCACTGGTGTCAGTGAAAAAGAATAGTGCCCCGTCACTGGTGTCAGTGGAAGGAATAGTGCTCCATTACTTGTGGCAGTGGAAGGAATAGTGCCCCATCACTGGTGTCAGCGGAAGGAATAGTGCTCCATTACTTGTGGCAGTGGAAGGAATAGTGCCCCATCACTTGTGGCAGTGGAAGGAATAGTGCCCCATCACTTGTGTCAGTGGAAGGAATAGTGCCCCATCACTGGTTTCAGTGGAAGGAATAGTGCCCCATCACTGGTGTCAGCGGGAGGAATAGTGCTCCATCACTGGTGTCAGTGGAAGGAATAGTGCCCCATCACTGGTGTCAGTGGAAGGAATAGTGCCCCATCACTGGTGTCAGAGGGAGGAATAGTGCCCCATCACTGGTGTCAGTGGAAAGAATAGTGCCCCATCACTGGTGTCAGTGGAAGGGATAGTGCTCCATTACTTGTGGCAGTGGAAGGAATAGTGCCCCATCACTTGTGGCAGTGGAAGGAATAGTGCCCCATCATTGGTGTCAGTGGAGGAAAAGTGCCTCACTGTTGGTGTCAGTGAGAGGAATGGTTCTCCACTGTTGGTGTCAATGGCCGGATAAAGACAAGCAAAGGACCACATTCGGCCCACAGGTCACAGTTTGGACACCACTGCCCTATACCAATCAATAGAATCACACAACCCCATAGCCTATGATGGCAAGGCACTCCCCTACTCCTCCCACCCACCCCCTTCTCACTGTTAACTGTTTCCTCTGAAGACCAGAAGTTCAGAGAAGCAGCACTGAAAGAGCAGGAGACAGCAGTATTGAAATTTGTAAAGTGCTGGGGTAAAATATTTACCAAATATTTTACTGAGAAATGTATATTTTATTGTGCTCAATGTGTTAATCAAAAGAACATCGAGGGTTTAATAATGCTTTAATGTTCTAAGCTGTTCTAAAATGTAGCAATGCCAAACTACGGGTTCCATCAAGCATTGAAATATATTTACCTCATTTCATTTTAGATTTTAAACAGCTAGAAGGAGGGAAATGGCTAGTAACAAATCCAACGTCCTCCCATTAATCTGCTCTTGAAAATGAATATTTTATTGTCTTGGCTTTGCAGAAAATAATACTCCCCATGACAAAATAAATTGATAATGGCACAAGTGGGCACATTGCCGCCGTACTAAATGACTTTTAAAAATGTGGAATTGTCAGGAATGGATAAGTGCCTAATGAGAACTAAGTCAGTAATGAGATCCCCAGCTTCCCGGGTCTTTCACAATCGCCAAGGCACAGGCTTTAATGAGGTCATTGGAAGTTGCCTCTCATACCGCAGAGTGAAGGATTAAAGAATGATAATAGCTTGCTATCCCCATGAAATTCACTTCACATTGTATTCAACTGGTTATATATTCAGTATTTTATGTCTGATGGACCAAACACAAAACTAATCTGACTTAACTACATATTAACTACACTTTTAGAATTACGAGAAACAGAAGAATAATACATTTAATGTATAAAATATTTGAATATTGCAGACAAACCTTTATTTCTTTCTATTATATTTAAATAATAAATCAACTATTTTCAACAAATGTTTTCCATTACAATATTTTTAAAAACTTTAAAGTAGAACTGCAGGCAAAACTTGTTCCTGTTTGGCCCAACTCCAGCAGAAAGCTTTTATTTTGTTTTGGACAGAGCAGAATAGTAAGTGATTAAGAAATCCAATTGGGACACAGACAGAAGCAAAAACACATTTTTAGTGGAGTAGGGAAGGGTTGCAACTTTTGGCAATGTTTATTTCTGTTATAAAACTGTATTTAAAGGGGAACTGCAGCCAAAAACCTAGATAAAAAAATGAATAGCTCATCAAAAGATAAAATAACAAAATCAATCAGTTTTGATGCAAAAATCACTTTCAATCTAGAGATTTCTCCCGCAGTGCCTTTTTTTTCTGCTGCTGGATGTCCTTCATCTGATGTCCAGCATTATTCAACCCTCTTCTTTTGATTCCAGGTTTTCCTGGACCTGCTCTCAGCCAAATATTGCATGTTTGGTGCCTGAGAACCTGGTGGATTAATGCAAGAATTCACTAAAGTAACCATAGGCACTGCCTGGCCTTTGACATTAAGTAATTTGGCTTGTTGTTGAGGGATGAGGATTTAATCAAACCATTATCAGCTTTATATACATTTCTATTTCCTGAGACGTCTAAACTGTTAAAGAGATGTAGAAAAAAATGTCTATTTGATGTCCCGGATTTAGATCAGGAGGATTGGGAAGATGTGTGGGAGGCTCCCTTCACTAGACTTATAGTTACATAGTTACGGGAGTTACATAGTAGTTGAGGTTGAATAAAGACAATGGTCCATCCAGTTCAACCTGTGTAGGTGTGTGTGGCTGTAATCATCTCTCATACCCCTGAATGTCCTGATCCTTGAGATGTACGTCTAAGAGTCTTTCGAAAGCCACCATACTTCCCGCAGAGACCACCTCTTGTGGTAGAGAATTCCACAATCTTGTAGCCCTAACAGTAAAGAACCCCCCACGTTGCCTGAGGTTAAAACGCTTCTCCTCTAATCGCATTGTATGTCCTCTTGTCCTCATGCAATCCCTTCGATTGAACAGCTTTTTTTCTAAGCTGAGATCCCCATTGAAATATTTATAAATTGCTATCATGTCCCCCCTCAGACGTCTCTTCTCCAGGGAGAATAAATCGAGCAATTGCAGACGCTCTTCATAATTAAGGTCCTTCAATCCCCTAATCAGTTTAGTTGCCCTTCTCTGGACTCTCTCCAGCTCCAACACATCCCTCCTGAGGAATGGCGACCAGAACTGGACAGAATACTCCAGATGCGGTCGGACCAGAGTTTTATAAAGTGGAAGGATTATAGTTTTATCTCTGGAATACATCCCTTTCTTTATGCATGCTAATATTCTGCTGGCTTTGGCAGCTGCCACTTGACATTGCATGCTATTGCCTAATCTATCATCAACCAAGAGTCCCAGATCCTTCGCCATTTTTGATTCCCCCAAGGGTTCCCCTCCTAATGTGTATTGTGCTTTTATGTTTTTAGTCCCCAAGTGCAAAACCTTACACTTCTCCACATTAAACATCATTTGCCATGTCGTTGCCCACTCCGTTATTTTGTCCAGGTCATTCTGTAGGATATCCGCTTCATGCTGTGCAGTTACTGCCCTGGCCAATTTTGTGTCATCTGCAAAAACTGATATTGAACTACTGATCCCGTCCTCAATGCTGTTTATGAATAAATTGAACAAGGTTGGTCCCAGGACTGAGCCCTGGGGCACCCCGCTTACAACCTCAGACCAGTCTGAGTATGCGCTGTTTATTACCACCCTTTGGACACGCCCTTTTAGCCAGTTCCGTATCCAAGAGCAAACCCTGCTGTCGATACCTGCAGACCTTATTTTATAAATTAAGCGCTTGTGGGGAATTGTATCAAACGCCTTAGCGAAATCCAGGTACACCACATCTACTGGTCTGCCACTATCTAGCTCACAGCTCACCTCCTCGTAGAATGTTAGGAGATTGGTTTGACAAGAACGCCCATTTGTAAACCCGTGCTGATTACCGCTTATGATGTTGTTGTCTTTAGCAAACTCTACGATATAGTCCCTTATCATCCCCTCCAGAAGTTTACATACTATCGATGTCAAACTGACAGGCCTATAATTTCCCGGGACATGCCTCTGCCCCTTTTTGAATATTGGAATCACGTTAGCTTTCCTCCAATCCCCTGGTACATCTCCTGTCCTAATACTGTCAGCAAAGATCAGGAACAGTGGTCTAGATATAACCTTACTGAGTTCCTTGAGTACTCTCGGATGTACGCCATATCAGCAAGGGATCATCTGATCCATAATAAATTTTTGCATCGTATATATTTGACTCCCGCTAAGTTGGGGAAAATTTTTAGTACAGTCCCAACCTTGTGTTGGCGTTGTTCCGCCATTGGAGCATATTTTAGTCACATTTTTGGGAGTGTCCCGACCTATTGGGGTCAGGTTATGGATTGTATCCAGTCGGTCCAGTATGAACTTAGTCCCTCCAATAGGTACGTCCATACCTATTGGGGTCAGATTATGGATTGTATCCAGTCGGTCCAGTCCAGTATGAACTTAATCCGTCCATAAGGGTTTGTTTATTGAGTATAGTCGACAGGGTAGCTCCCACCAGGGCGATTCGCACCCTTCTTACTCTTTTATTATTTTATGCCAGAAAGTTGATTATATTATCCTGGAAAAAAACAGCTGCGCCCAAGGTAGATGCGTGGAAGGTATTGGTAAATAGGGCCCTTCCGTTATATAAAACATATTATTTAAATAGAGGAATGCCCATGAAATTTGATAAGCTTTGGGGTGGATGGGTCAGCTCTATGTATACTGTTTCTGATTGATTGATGAAATTATATTGGGTGAATTAAAACAGTTAATATATTTGCTATATTTTGGATTTTAAGGCTGTAGGGTGTCGGTAGGGGGTGGACTGGGTGCTCTGGGGGAATGGGGGGGGGGGGATTGCTTTTTTTTTTCTTTGCTTTGTTGTAATTGCTGTTGGTTTTGTGTCTTTATGTAATTGTTTAAAATTAATAAAGAGAAATTAAAAAAAAAACAAGCAGGAGGGTGGGGCAAGGAGCGCTGGCGAGGGACCCAAGAAAAGGAGGATCTGGGCTGCCCTGTGCAAAACCAACTGCACAGAGCAGGTAAATATAACATGTTTGTTATTTTTAACTCATAAAAACGAGACTTTAGTATCACTTTATTCACTTCCCGTAACCGACCTACCTGTACATCGGCTTGAAGAAGTGGTTATACCAGGATGATGCCTGCTGCTAGAGGCTTTACCCCGGTACAGTTTTTTAGAGCCGATGGTCGGCTTTCTGGTGATAACAAATGATGCAGCTCAGCAGCCGCTTGGCCGTTATCCCAAGGAGCGGGAGGGGACGCCCCCCTCCCGCTGCTCTGCCCGGGTCTCTAGTCCCACCAGGAGACCCAGGCGACCAGCCGGCATGTCCGTCGGGTGGTCAGAGTCCCGAACTCCAATAAAGTAACCTGGTTAACTCGGCTGCCAATTGCGCAATGTTGCAGTGCAGCTAAAAAAATTACAGTATTCAAAAATGCAGATTTTGGCATTTTGAATACTTTTAAGTGCAAATGAGGGATTTGGGGTCCTTTCTTAGACCCCCAGATCCCTCCATAAAGGGTACCTGTCACTGCCTATTACTGTCACAAGGGATGTTTGCATTCCTTGTGACAGCAATAAAAATTATCAGATTCTTTTTTTTCAAAGGAACAGTGAAAAAAATAAAAAAATAAAATAAATAGGAAAAAAATATTTTTTTTTAAAGCGCCCCATCCCTGTGTGCTCGCTCACCAAAGAAAATGCATACATAAGTCGCGCCTGAAAATGTAAATTATGTTCAAATCACAGATGTGAGGTATCACCACGATCGTCAGAGTGAGAGCAATAATTCTCGGGAAAAGATCTCCTCTCTAACTCTAAACTGGTAACCGTAAAAAAACATTTAAAGCGCTGCCTGTGGAGATTTTAAAGTACCATAGTTTGTATATATATATATATATATATATATATAATGTTTGGGAGTTTAGCAAAAAATACTGATTTTAACTTGTAAACAACATGTGTCAGAAATAGGGCTGGTCATTAAGTGGTTAAATAGTTTGCTGCAAGAACTTCTAATGGTTCACAAGTGTGCTAGGCTTATACAAGGAATTGTGGTTTAGGTCCTTTTACTGAATTGCAAACTGTGCATTTTTGACAATTGGATTTAAATGTAAACCCAACATTTCATATTCCTGATATGTGCCTGTTGTACCATGTACTTGTATGAAGAAGTCTCCTGTTCTCTTTGTATTGCTTCATTTATGTGAAATCCCTTGTGTTCCTGCTGTTGTCAGTTCTCTAGCTATGCTGGAAACACAGCCTGCTCTCCTCCAATGATCAGACTTGTCCTGACACACTCCTCCTGCACAGCCTTTCACTGGGAAGCTCAGTGTGATGCTGTTTCTCCTCCCCAAACTCTTATGTCGCTGAAAACAGAAAACAGAGATTATGTGATCACTAAAAACGGAAGAAAAGGGTATTTATATTGTTTTTTTATTTCTATACACAAATGTTTTGCCTTTCATTTGTATTTTAAACTGAATGGCTTGTTTTACAAGGTGAGGGCTTACACGCACTTTAACCACTTTACCTCCGCTCACATGGAGGCTACTGCGGCAAAGTGCCGCGATCCCGTCCAGCGACGTAGACCTACGTCGTTGGACTCAGCCCCTTGTGGGCGGCGCTCGCGCGCCGCCGGAGGCTCGCTCCCACTGTGTTCATTTACAGCGGGAGTCGGGCCAGCGGAGGAGCGGCGGCGATTGCCGCTGCTCTGCCCCGATCGTCGGGGATCGAGTCTGGAGATCCGCCCGCTGTGTGTAAACACAGTGGGCGGATCTCCATAGTGACAGGGACTGACAGATCGGAGTGTTCAGCATAGCTGGACATCCGATCTGTCCCTCTGTCACACAGTCACCTCCCCCACCACACGTCAGTAAGCACCAGGCATACATTAACCCCTCCCTCTCCAATAAAATTAACCCCTTCCCTGCCAGTGTCATTTTTACAGTAACAGTGCATATATATAGCACTGATTACTGTAGAAATGTCACTGGTACCCCCAAAAGTGTCAAAAATGTCAGTCAAGGGTCCGATCTGTCCGCCGCAATGTCGCAGTCCCGCAAAAAAAATCGCAGATCACCGCCATTACGCGTTAAAAAAAACCCACCAAAAATGACAGAAATCTTTCCCTTAGTTAGTAAACGCAATAACTTTTGCGCAAACCAATCAAAATACGCTTATTGCGATTTTTTTTTACTAAACATAGGTAGCAGAAAACAAATTGGCCAAAAATTTAAAAAAAATTTGATTTTTACATTTTTTTGGGGGGAATTTCATATAAAAAAATGTGAAAAATATTGTTATTTTTTCAAAATAAACGCTCTTTTTTTGTTTATAGCGCAAAAAGTAAAAATCGCACAGGTGATCAAATACCACCAAAAGAAAGCTCTGTTTGTGGGAAAAAAAGGACGTAAATTTCGTTTGGGTACGGCGTCGCACGACCGCGCAATTGTCAGTTAAAGTCGCACAGCGCCGAATCGCAAAAAGCTGCCTGGACGGAAGACAGCAAAATCCTCCGGTGGTAAAGTGGTTAAAGTGTTACTAAAATCAGTCTGTAAATGCAGTAAAGCATGCTTGTTATAATCACTGTGGAACCTAAGAGGTAATCCTCTGCATTGTGTAAAAAGGGTGCATGATCCTGTATGCAGTGATCCTCCCCTTCTTGCATTCTCTCCAAAACATGTCCTGATAAGCCTTTGGGGTCAGGCAGCACATGCTCAGTTTAGTGTGTATTGCTAGAGTCCAGACAGAGGGTCAGGGGTGCTGGATCCTAATATGAAAGATCAGAGCAGTATGAAAACTCCTCCTACAAGCTTTAACCAGACACTGATAGAAGTCACAAGATTGCTATATACTGCTGATGAGAAAAGGTATTTAGCAGTTTATATTTACTAAAATATTTTCCATGTTCTGTGTACTGTGGGAGACCAGATATAGTGAATACAGGCTCCTGGGTTTGGTAACACTTTAACAGAGTTGTATAAAGTACTCAAAACCCATACTTGAGTAAAAGTACAAGTGCTCGATCAAAAAGTGACTTGAGTAGAAGTGGAAGTGCTCGATCAAAAAGTGACTTGAGTAGAAGTACTAAAGTATTCAACATTTTTTGTACTTAAGTATTGCAAGTAGTTTTTTTTAGACTTTTGCTACTCAAGTACTGAAAGTAAAAGTACCAGTAGTTTTGAAAAAAAAATTGCTACTCAAGTATTGAAAGTAAAAGAACAAGTACTGTGTTATGTAGTTATTCAAGAAAGAAGTCAAAAGTTTGAACATCATATTGGTTTTTATTATTTCAAATGCAGCTTTTATTTACAGTAGCATTTATTTTCGTATGCGCTGATAATACACACGTTTTGAGCTTCATGAAACCTGCCATCTACTGTTCTGGCAGTGGTAATTTTTATAATAGTAACGAGTAACTATGCAGCACAAAAAAAAATATTGAAGTAGAAGTATTGAAATCATCGAAAAAATGTAGTGAAGTAAAAGTGGAAGTAGGAGAAAGAAATTCTACTCTAGGAAAGTACAGATACCGCCTTTGGTACTTAAGTACAGCTAGTGAAGTAGTTCTACTTAGTTACTATACATCTCTGCACTTTAACCAATCCAGCTTCTGAAGGTTTTACCCCCTTAATGACCAGGCCATTTTTTGCGATTCGGCACTGCGTTACTTTAACAAAAAATTACTCGGTCGTGTAACGCTGTATCCAAATACAATTGATGTAGTTTTTTCCCTACAAATAGAACTTTCTTTAGGTGGTATTTGATCACCTCTAGATTTTGCACTATAAACAAAAAAAGAGCAATAATTTTGAAAAAAACACCATATTTTTTACTTTCTGCTATAAAACATTCCCAATAAAAAATTTTAAAAATCTCATTTTGTTTATCACTTTAGGCCAATTTGTATTCTGGTACATATTTTTGGTAAAGAAAAAATCCCAAAAAGCGTATTTTAATTGGTTTGCGCAAAAGTTATAAACTACGGGATAGATTTTTTGAATTTTTATTTATTTATTTGTTTTTATTAGTAATGGCAGCAATCTGCGTTTTTTAGCGGGACTGCAACATTGCGGCGGACAGATCGAACCCTTAACTGATATTTTTTACACTTTTTGGGGACCAGTGACATTAATTCAGTAATCAGTGCTAAATATTATGCACTGTTACTGTATAAATGACACTGGCAGGGAAGGGGTTAACACTGGGGGTGATCAAAGGGGTTAATGTGTGCCTAAATATGCTTACTGACTGTGGGGGGGGGGGGGGAGTTCTGTGACAGGTACAGAGAGATCGGGGTTTCAGCTTAGCTGAAACTTCTGATCTCTCCCTGCCTGTCTGACAGAAGACTCACCTGCTTTGTTTAGATAAGCAGGCGGGTCTTCTGTCAGTTTATCTGACGATAGCAGGAGGCCGGCGGCAATTGCCGCCACTCCTCCCGCGGCCTGCCTCCTGCTGTGTCTAAACACTACGGGAGCGTGGCTCCGGTGGAGCACGTCCGCAGCCAAGACCTTGTGCATGAAATCACGTAGTACTATGCGATTTTGCGCAGACAAGCCGCCCTGCCGCAGTAATACTACGGCGGGCGGTCGGCAAGAGGTTATAGAGGTTGTAAACCCACTCTTATAATTTGCACCTATAGGTAAGCCTATAATAAGGCTTACCTATAGGTACTGTAAATATCTCCTAAACTTGCACCGTTTAGGAGATATTTACATTTCATGCAGCCGATGACGTCATCGGCGCACACGCTCTGAAGGAACAGCCACCCGTGCTGTTCCTTCAGAGCCCTGTGCCGTGAACAGTGGCTCCCGTGCGCATGGGCGGGAGTGATGTCATGGCGCCTCCGGCCAATCAGATGGCCGGAGGACGCAAACCAGGAAGCAGGCTGGCCGAACATGTCGGCCGTGTGACCGGTGAGCGGGCAGCACTGCGGGGGCTTCGTTATAAGGTAAGTATTGCATGCATACTAGCGATGCGAGTATTATTGCGATGCATACTAGCTCATTATGCCTTTGTCTTTCAGGTTTTTTCTTTTTTTTTTCTGAGGTTTTACAACCTCTTTAACTATGATATGCGAGGTATGGCAATAAACATTTATCTAGGCCCAATTGTAAATCTTCTCTAAACACCATTGTGATGTCATCTCATGAGTTTCTTTGAGAACTGAGACAGCCAAATGTTTTTTCAGGTTGTATGGGCTCTGAGGAATATTATTTTTCTATAGAGAATTTTATAGTGATTTTTTAACTTGGTCTAATGACACAGTAGATGTAGTCCCTCCACACTCCACTGCTCCTTTCTCTTTAGTAGGTTTTATTCCTTTTTCCGTTTTCTTTTAACCACTTTCTGATTGGCAGCAATGTCTTAATTAACTTACAGAATGCAGATTTCGTTCTAAGCTGATAAATGTTTTTACACAGGTCAATGATCTCTATGCCCTCTTGATGAGCATCTCTATCCTGCTAAACTTGTACCAATGAGGGAAAGCAGTGCATCCACATTGGCGTTACTTTGTTCAGGGTGATATTTAATTTGGTAGTCAAATTCGGCTAATCAAGCCACCCACCTTTGCTCCAAAGCTCTTAACTTAGCTGGCTGTAAATATGCCAAAGGATTGCTGTCAGTGAAAGTTCAACCTTTGATCCTGTTAAATATTCAGCAAAACAGAGCACTTTATCTCCAATATTCAATGGGGTTCTCCCAGGTTCTTTAGAATTATCCTTCTAGTGAGATTTTGCTTTATTAGAATTTCCTGCATTTCCATGTTTCTCCATCATATGAGTGAGCTGAGCTTTCTGCCCACCCTCTCTTCCTACATACACTCACCACACACTTTATTAGGTACACCTTGCTAGTACTGGATTGGACCCCTTTTTCCTTCAGAACTGCCTTAATTCTTCATGGCTAGTAATGGGCTGAACACCCCCCTGTTCGGTTTGCACGAAAAAATGTTGAACAGGGAAAATTGTTTAGCAAACATGCAAACTCAATTAAAGTTAATGGGACACGAACATGAAAAATCAAAAGTCCTCATTTGAAAAGCTTTATAAGAAAGTTATTGCCATAAAAAGTGTATGGGGGTCAAGGTATTGCCCTGGGGGACATGTATCAATACAAAAAAATATTTTTTAAAACAACCGTTTTTAAAGGAGCAGGTATTTTTACTGATGCTTAAAATGAAACAATAAAAATGAAAAATTCCTTTAAATATCATGCCTGGGGGGTTCCCCTTAATGTGCCTGTAAATTGGCACATCTGTATGATGTAAGGAGCCTGCTGCAGTAATACTGACAATTCTAAAGGAAAAAATGTAATTTAAACGTGCTCGCGGCTGTATTGTATTGACGGTTCCCGGCAATACAGATATAAAAAAAATAAAAATAAAACGCTAGGGTCCCACCAAAATCTTTACCAGACCCTTATCAGGGCATGCAGCCTGACAGGTCAGGAAAGGGGAGGGGGCGAGCGAGCGCCCCCCTCCTGAACCATACCAGGCCACATGCCCCCTCTGTCCCAGAGCACCCTGTCCCCATGTTGATGGAGACAAGGGCCTCTTCCCAACAACCCTGGGCTGTGTTTTTCGGGGGCTGCGGGTGGGGGGCTTATCAAAATCTTGTAACTCCCTTAAACAAATGTGCCCCCAGATCCCGCCTCCCCCCCTACGTGAATGGGTATTGGGTACATCATACCCCTACCCATTCACTGAAAAGTGTACAAACAAAATAAACATATAAGACAGTTTTTGACAAGTCCTTTATTCAAAAATAAAAATAAAAAATAGTGTCCCGCGATGTAAATCTATTGTCAATCATGCTGCCTTACGCACCTGCCGAAAAAAAAAGATCCGCTCTCGGTGAACACTTTCTTCAGATTGCCTATTCACGGTTTGACAGTTCATATATAGGGAATGGGTGGGGCCATGTCAGTGACATCACCGGGTGGTCCCGCCCCTCGTGAAACCACAGACCGGTGCATGCTGGGTCGGTGATGTCATGAGGGACTGCACAGTGATGTCACCGGTGTGGCACCACCCATTCCCTATATAAGAACTGTCAAACAGTAAAAAGGGAGTCCGTGGGAAGCGTTCACCAAGAGCAGTGCTTTTTTCTTTCTTTTTTTGGGTCGGCGGACGTGGCGGGCAGTGTGGTTGACAGTGGATTTAAATCGGGGGACACTATTCATTTATTTATTTAAAAAAAAAAGGACTTGTCAAAAACTGTCTTGCGTGTATATTTTATCTTTTACACTTTTTTGGTAAATGGGTAGGGGTACGGTGAACCCGATACCCATTCACATAGGGGGTGGGATCTGGGGGCCCCCTTGTTAAAGGGGGCTTCCAGATTCCAATAAGCCCCCCAGCTGCAGACCCCCACAACCACATCCCAGGGTGGTCGGGAAGAGGCCCTTGTCCCCACCCTCACCATGTTGAGGGCAAGCGGTCTGGTATGGTTCAGAAGGGAGGGGGGAGCTCGCTCGCCCCCCTTTCCTGGCCTTTAAGGCTGCATTCTCGTATAAGGGTCTGGTATGGATTTTTGGGGGACCCAAAGTTTTTTTTTTTTCAAATTTTGGCGTGAAGTTCCCCTTTATATCAATACAAGTTACTCTTGCTGGGCGCAGGAATGGACCCTGCTGTAAAAAATTAGACAAAAACATTTAAATTACATGCACTTGTCAACAGGTGCAGAAAAATTGGGCCTTGGGTTTTGGTGGTGCCTTAAACCAAAAACATTGTTGCAAGCTAGCATAATTAAGATTCAGGAATAGGATAGGCAGTCTTCAAGGGATCCCAGATCCCTAGCAAATTCAATCAGTTACATCAGCACCAGCGGCTTGATAGCTGCTGTTGATCCAGTACTGATTCATTTTGATAAATGTCAGTCGGTCAATGGAGTCTGTGAACAGACGCACTCTTTTATCCGTCACAAAACCTCCAGAAGCACTGAATGTCCATTCGAAAAGCAGGCTCAATTGCATATTGAGCAAGTTCTGGCTAGTGGTCCATCCTCAAGACCCAGTAACCCGGTGGATGCTCAGTTAGAAAGGTCTCCAAATCTACTCTTGCCCCTAGGTAATCCAAGCACTATAAGCTGCAGATGCTGCTTAAACCTAACAGCCCTTGGCACTGAGGACTAAAAAATTGTTTAAAGGCAACGGTCAGCCGGCCGCCTTCTCCACCGCTCCTTCTTTGACCGAACGAAGCCTCAGAAACTCATTGTCCAGGAAATGGTAACCGTCCAGTGTCTGAAAAGGTGTTACACAAATTTTTCTTCAATGTTTCCTCAAGATGTTTCATCCTCTGCTCCCCCTGCAAAGGCAGGATGAGCTCTGCAACTTTACCCTTGTAACGTGGATAAAGAAGGGTTGCCAACCAGTAATGACACCTCTCCTTAATACCACAAAACCTTGGGTCCTTTGCAGGCTTTGCAGTATCAGGGTCCTCTGGGTCACTAAGGATGACATTGTCAGGAGCAACCTCTCCCCAGCCACGTACTACTCCTGGGGTTTCTGGGGAATGAAAACCATCCCTTGAAGACTGCTGTATGTTATCCTCTACATCCATGCTGCCACAATCCTCCTCCTCCTCCTCTTCCTCCTGTGTGTTTTGTGGACCCGCAGAAATGTTATCTGCATAAAGGGGGCCTTGTGAGGAAAAGAAGTCCTCCTCTTCTTTCCGCTTTTCTACCTCAAATGCCCTGTCCATGATTACACAAAGCTTGGCCTTCAGCAGGAAGACTAGAAGGATAGAGTCACTGATGCATGCATCATCGTGGCTCATCATCCTTGTGGCCTCCTCAAATGGTGACAGTACTGTGCATGCATGCTTTATCAGCAGCCACTGGCATAGCAAAAAGAAGCCAAGCTCCTCTGAGCCTGTCCTTGTGCCATACTCACACAGGTACTCATTGATGGCCCTCTGCTGCAAGTGCAGCTGCTGGAGCATTGCCAATGTTGAGTTCCACCTGGTGGGCATGTCACAAATGAGGCGGTTGGTGGGCAGGTTGAATTCCCATTGAATGTCAGCAACTGGAGCACGGGCATTGTATGTCCGCCAGAAATGTCCACAGAAGATCTTTAAAGCCCAGGTACCTGTTCAAGAAAAGCTGCACCACCAAATTCAGCATGGAACATGTGTCAATTGTCCCTGTCGGAGGGCGGAGAGAAGGTTGGAGCTATTGTCGCATAAAACCATTTCTGGCTCAAGCTGCCGTGGCGTCAACCCCCTCTGAGCCTGCCTCTACAGTGCTAACAGAATATCTGCCCCGGTGTGGTTCAGAGAGCACTGCTGTTTCAGAGGACAATTCAGCAGAAGATGCCATTGAGGAAGAAGAAGAGGAGGGGGTGGAGCAGACAGATGTGGCAGAATCACCACAAATGTTTTGGCGGTGTGGTGTCGGAACAGGCTCCAGCACTAAACCCTGTCCTGCATCCTTCTCAGCTGCCAGCAGAGTTACCCAGTGTGCTGTGAAGGAAATTTAACGTCCATAACCATGCCTGCTGGATCCTGAGTCAGCAGTAATGTAAACCTTCCTGCTGACCGCTCTGTCCAACGAGGCCAAAACATTAAAGTGTAAAAAAAGGTGCTGCGCTATGTGGCTGTGATGATATATGCTATGAAATAAATAACACTGGGTTTTGTTGATGTAATGTGACTGATGCAATCAATAAAATAAATAATAATAAATATTAAATAAATAATCCAAAATTCATATGTGAATAAAGATGAACAATGATTAATAAGTTAATTGCAGTGAAGACCATGTGATAAGTAAAGATGAACATTCATTAGGTGTAAAAAAAGATGGATGAATGATCAATGCAAAATAAATTAATAAATAGAGGTAAATAGTCGACAATTCATATATGAATGAATATAAATATAAATATGAATAAAATATGAATAGAATAGATGATAAAAGTTATTAGGTTGGGATTCCTTCACCTTGTGATTATCACAAACAACGTGAATAAATACAAAAAACAGTGACTGAATAAAATACAAAAGTGCTCAGTCCAGTGACTACAATGCAGGTGAGTTAATTTATATATGAATTGTCGACTATTTACCTCTATTTATTTGGCATTGATTGTTCATCCATCAATTTATAAACCTAATGAATGTTCATGTTTACTTATCACATGGTCTTCACTTCAATTAACTTATTAATCATTGTTCATCTTTATTCACATATGAATTTTGGATTATTTATTAATTATTTATTATTTATTTTCTGGTTGCATCAGTCACATTACATCAACAAAACTCAGTGTTATTTATTTCACAGCATATATCATCACAGCCACACAGTGCAGCACCTTTTTACACTTTATTTTCTAAATAGTTTGGATACACTATATATGCACTGCTCGCTATACTCATTCTATTTCCCATCTTTGATAGCACACACTTTTTATCACTTTGTATTACTTTTTTTACTTTGAGGCCAAAACATTGCTTTCCACATGATGGTACAGAGCTGGAATGGCCTTACAAGAAAATACATTTATTTCTGGAACCTGCCACTGTGGTACAGCACATTCTGAAAATTCACAAAAGGGGGCAGAGTCTACCAGATGAAAAGGCGGAAGTTGTAGTGCTAACAATTTGGCCAGGCTAGCATTTAGATGCTGACCATGTGGATGGCTGGGGCAGTATTTTTTTTTTTTTATGGTTCGGCAAAGGGGGTAGCACAGTTTGCCTGGTGGTAAAAACAACAGGTGGTGTACTGCTAGCAGATTGGGTGCATGTACCTGTGGCACCCATTGCTATACCATCACTCTCACTGCAGGTTTTTGCCAAACTGAAAACAGGCTGGGTTAAGCCAGAACCCAAAGCTCATCCCTATTAGGGACCCTGTCTCAGATATAGCTCCCCTCTTCAGTGTGGTCTAGCTGCAATGACCCAGTATTATTAATGGTATCAGATCTATCTGCTGTTAGTGTAATTGTCCCAGAGGTATTGTGGCTTCTGCAGATAACAGTGTTTTTTGGACTCACAATGATTTTGTGCATTCAGGGACCTTCATCCTTATTTTGATCAAAATGTTTTGTAATTGTTATTGTATTGTAATTGTTCTGTAAATGACTGATATGTCCATATAATCTCAGAGTCTGTTAAAAACAATTAACATATCTAGCCAAGGCCAGATTTCCCATTAGGCACAGTAGGCATGTGCCTACAGATGCCCTTCATAGAATGGCGCCTGTCTTTATAAGCAGAGTCTCTCTCACTTTCTGACCCGGGTAGGTCATCCCTATAGACCCGAACATGTATTAATTACACAGGTTCTGTGACTGATTAAGGTAGTAATTAAACTCACTTAGTGCCTTACCTGCATTAAATTAGCCTCAGAACCTGTGTAATTAATATGTGTTCGGGTTTAAAGGGATCAGGTGGAAATCCTAGCCCCGGACCCATCCCCGGAGGTTCCTGCATGTTCAAGTCTAGATGCACCAGGCTGGTTCAGCAAACTTCCTGTAGCAGACCCGGGGCGGGAGGGGATGAGGGAGTGTCCTACTGTGGTATGTCCGAGCTGCCCAGTGGGTCCCGTGAAATGCGGTCTGCTGAAACATTTGAAGGAACAAGCTCTGTGTGCCCTGCTGAAGGCGGTGAAGTCCAGGGGGCGACCCCAGGGGGGCTGGGTGCTGGTGACCTGGAGCTGGCCCCCTTCTCACCTGCTGCTCTGTAGATTCTTCTGCTGGCCAAAGCTGAAGCATTCTGGGCAACTGAAATACCTGAGCGGATGTCAGGGAGCCGGAGGAGCCAACAGCATGTGCTGCAACCCTTACCACTACAGCAGGTTGTGTGGTCCAGGTGAGGGAAGGGAGACAGGCGGGATGGTCTTGTCCATGGCACAAAAAAAGATGTTTCGGCTTGATGTACACTTTGGGCCTATTCGTTTTCATTGAAATCAATGGAAAGAGAATAAGGACACACATTTTCTCCAATTCATTTCTGCTGGTTTGAGGAATGTACAATATCTACTTTAACAACTTTTGGACCGAAAGAATTTGCCCCCTTAATGACCAGGCCATTTTTTGTGATTCGGCAATTGCATGGACGTGCGACGCTGTACCTAAATAAAATTTATGTCCTTTTTTCCCCAGAAATAGAGCTTTCTTTTGGTGGTATTTGATCACCTTTGGGATTTTTATATTTTGCGCTATAAACAAAAAAAGAGCGACAATTCTGAAAACAAAAACAATATTTTTCACATTCTGCTATATAACATTCCCAAAAAAAAAAAAATTTAAAAATCTAAATGTTTTAACATTTTAGGCCAATTTGTTTTCTGCTACATATTTTTGGTAAAAAAATTGCAATAAGTGTATTTTGATTGGTTTGCGCAAAAGTTATCGCGTCTATTAACTACGGGAAAGATTTATGTCATTTTTGTTTTTTTTTCTTTGAGCCACTCGGAATGGTTTCATGAGAAAGCCGGCCGTCTGCTGAGAAAAACAATTTTACCACTTGCATACTGTAACCTATATATACGTACTGTGGTTAGCAAGTGGCTATCTCTCTTTCTCCCTCCCTCTCCCCCTTCTCTCTCCCCCCTCCTTTTACACTAGCGTCTCACAATGCAAGGAGACCTTTGTGGACCCTGATGTAAAGGGGAACACTGTTGACTGTGATGTAAGGGGGGGTTTCCTGACCAGAGACCACCTTATTTCAGAGTTCCCCTATACATCAAAGTCTGCAGCATAACCCTTTACACATAAAAATATTTAGATAAAAAAATGTTATTATGAAAAAAAGTTGGTCTTACCGTCTTATTTATTTATTTATTTGGGGGGGGGGGGGGGTAGTTCAGAATTCTCTGCCTATAGGCTCCTGAGATGTAAATCCGGCTCTGTATCTAGCTGTTCCTTTTTTTTTTTTGTTCTTTGTATAGCACCCTCCCAGGTAGGTGCTAGGCAATCTATAAAGGGGGGCCTTTTCTGCTTATCAGATGGGCCTAATTGTTCAGCTAGGCTGTCATGTGCTTTCAGGTGTGACTGTTGAGCTTAGGGAGTCTCCCCACTGTGTCCAATGAGGGCTCTCATTGGGCAGTGGAGGAAACCTGGCCAATAGCACACCAGGGCTTGTATGCATCCCAGAGGGCAGAATCTGCCGCAATGCATCCTGGGAGGGGGTATAAATCTGAGGGGAGCACATGACAGGATGTCTTTGTCGGGAAGCAGAGACCCAGGAGGAGGGTAACCGCTGTCTCTCCTCCTGTCAGCTTCAGGAAGGTGTCCTTGGCGTTCGGCCTAGAGGACAGCAGGTTGAGCTGAGCTGCAGAAAGCGATCCAGTGTGCTGTGGACTAAGTGGAGTTGTTGGAGCGGACGTTTCCAGGAAAGCAGTGTCGTGAGTACTGTAAACTGCCCAGGGTCTGTCTAGGATAGGGGACCACTCCGGAAAGGTCAGAGGGATCCAGGAGCCAGCTAGCCAGTAGAGGAGGCTTAGAAAGGGGGTGCCAGAGTCTAAGCCTTGAAGAGAAGTCTGTAAAGAGGGTGCCAGTGTGGGCCCTGAAGAGTTAAGAGTTGCAGCAGTGTTTACAAGTAGCTACCTCAGCCAGGAGGGCTAAACGGAGCAGTACAAAGGACTTTGTGTCACTGGGAAGTGTCAATGTCAGTTAAGTGTTAATAGACAGTAAGTCAGCGTTAACAAGCGCCAACCGGCATTGACCGGCCTACAGCCAGTGTCAAGTCAGCGTCAAGAGGCATTTTTCTCAGTTGTCACATTACATTGTGAATAGTTGAGCCAGAGGAGTATCCCACTCATTCCCTTCTCCCATCCAAGTTCCTAAATAAATACAAAACCCAAAGATGCTGGACTGTTTCCTTTTTTTTCTTTTTTCCAACTGTTTCCTCTCTCAGTGCTCAAACTTGGAGAACATGCCTAAATGTGCTGTTGTTGCTAGCGGTAACCCTGGCGGACCCACATCCAGCAAAATGGCTGGGAATTCTGCTACATTTGTTTTTTTTTTTTTATGTTTACAAACTTTTTTATTTTAAGGATAAATTGGTGGTACAGGAGAGTATTGTATGTCAGAAAAAAAAATGATTTGGTATATAGTATATGTATCTAGCTGTTCCATAGGTCTTCACCTTTCGAGTTACGATATAATATTCTGTGCCATGAATCATGGTGGGTAGAAATTCTTTCTTTTTGTAGAGTGTTGTGAATAAACTTCCGCTGCATTACTCATCCACTAGATGGCACTTGTACGTTTGGTTTGCCAGCTATAGTATTTAAATTTCTCGCTACCGCTTGAGAGCGATAATTTAATACACTTTTTGTAATTTCTTGCACAAAAAACCCAGTAAAATGATCACAAAGCACACATTGATTTATCCAATGATAGTTATGCATTAAATACTTTTCATGCAAGAGGCAGCTTTTTAGAGTACGCATAAAATGTAATGGTGGCTTTATTGTGTCTTTGAAAACAGGGAAAAATGGCTTTCATTTATTATCAATTCTCAAATGCAATTTCCCAGATAGCTCTTTTTCCTTTATGCAAAGAAAAAAAAAAGAAGCAGCAACTGTATATGAAGCACTTTTATAATGCTGATGTTTTCTGACTTTCTAAAGAATTGTCCTGAACATACAGCTACAATGTACAATTGTGATAATATATAGAATGCTTGCTCCATTTTTATTTTTAGCATACAGTCTTTTCTATGTTTTAGAAAATAGTGACCCATCATAGCCTTTTTTCACTCACAGGGACAGGTAATAAAGAACCCCCCCCCAGTATAACCCCCGCCTGCCCCTCACTTGGTGGTCTGATATGTAGACCTCTTGAAAAAAATTGTTCTTTTTACCTGTTGTTAAAATGTTCTATTGAAAGCGGAGTTCCAGTCATTTTTTGGTTTATTAACCACTTCAGGACCAGAATATTTTACCCCCTTTAATGAGCCAGGCCATTTTTTTGCGATACGGCACTGCATTACTTTAACTGACAATTGCGCGGTGGTGCAAAACTGTACCCAAATAAAATTGATGTCCTTTTTTTACCACAAATAGAATTTTCTTTTGGTGGTATTTGATCACCTGTGCGGTTTTTATTTTTTGCGCTATGAAAAAAAGAGCAACAATTCTGAAATGAAAACAATATTTTTTACTTTCTGCTTTAAAACATTCCCAATGAAAAAAATTGAAAATGTTATTATTTCATCAGTTTAGGCCAATATGTATTCTGACACATAGTTTTGGTAAAAAAATATCCCAATAAGTGTATATTGATAGGTTTGTGGAAATGTTATCGCATCTACAAACTAGGGGAAAGATTTATGTCATTTTTATTTATTTTATTTTTTTTTACTAGTAATGGCGGCGATCTGCGATTTTTAGTGGGACTGCGACATTTCGGCGGACAGATCGGACCCTTAACTGACACGTCTGACACTTTTGAGGGGACCAGTGACATTACTACAGTAATCAGTGCTAAAAAAAAGCACTGTTACTGTACTGATGACACTGGCAAGGAAGGGATAACACCAGGGGCGATCAAAAGGTTAAATGTGCACCTAGGGGGTGGGATGTACTCACTGAATGAACATAGAGATCCATGTTCCTAAATAGCAGGAACACAGGATCCCTGTGTTCATCTCTGACAGAACAGCGGTCTGCCTTGTTTACCTAGGCAGACCGTCGTTCTGTCTCAATGGGGAGTGATCGCAGTTGCTCGGCGGACATCACGTCTGCCAGACCCACTGATAGGCTCCCCCTCTGGCCAATTGGTGCACGTGCATGCCTCCGGCGGTGCACGTGCGCCCCCACTATCTATTGCACAAAGCGACATACAGGTACATCGTTTCGCGTAATAGAGCCAACCTGCTGCAGTAAAACCAAGGCAGCTGGTCGGCAGGTGGTTACAGGAGTCAACAGTTACAAAAAGTGAATAAACACACACACTCACCTGTCTCACGATCCAGCGATGCGGTCGCCCAAAGCCTCGCTCCTCTCCCTCTCCTCTCAGCGGCGCTGGCATCACAAGTGTGGTCACCTAGCTGTGACAGCTTGCGGCTTCACAGCCGGGTGCACGCTGCGCATGTGTGAGTCGTGCTATGCTTCCTCAGTGGCCAGGCAATCTTTTGGGACCTGTGACGTGTTCCAGAAGATTGCAGGGAGGGAGGGGGAGAGAAGAACTTTCGCTCTAACCATCTAGGCAGTCTGAGTAGAAGTGGGAGTGAGTACCTATCAAAACTAAGTACCCACTCCCCTCCAAGAAAAATGACATGCCAATGTGGCATGTAAGGGGGTGAGGAGTTCTTAACGCGGAAGTTCCACTTTTTCATCCAGCTTCTATATTATATAATTTGATATTTTGAAAATCTGCTACAAAGGCAAATGAGTGGAACTATAATGCACTTAAGCTCCATTTGCACCTGAGCGTAGCGATTTACTAGTGTTTTTCAGGCATTTTTTAAAGTGTTTTTGCAGCTTTTTACAACCATTACACCAGATGTGAACAGGGGTCATTAAAATGAATGGGATTTGGCTTGTTGAGCATTTTAGAGCTACAAGCTTCAAGCAGAAAATCACTCGGGTGTGAACAGGGCCTTATGGGTATAGCCATTAATTATTTTTTGGACCTCATGGTCCGTAAAACTTGGAGAATGATAGGAGTGTGTAATTTGCCATCATACTTTTTAAGAAAGGTGTCCCTCTTTCCCATCTCAGAAAGTTGTGAGGTATGCTCCCTAAAACAGACAGAAATTTAAAATTAACTGAATTAAAACTGAAGTGCCAAATGATAATGACCCCAAACACTTCTCCAAAACAGTCACTGCTTTGCTAAAAAAGCTGAGGGTAAAGGTGATGGAATGGCCAAGCATGTCTCCACACCTAAACCCTATTGAGCATCTGTGGGGCATCCTCAAATGGAGGGTGGAGGAGCGCAAGGTCTCTAACATCCACCAGCTCCGTGATGTTGTCATGGAGGAGTGGAAGTGGCAACCTGTGTAGTGTTGAGCGAACACGGACTGTATTATTCGTGTTCGTACCGAATAATTGGATTTTTTGTACCCGAACACGGACACGGACACTTTACTGTATGTTCGGGTAAAAATCCGTGTTCGGTCGTTTTATTTCCGGGTTTTGCATGCTTTGGCGCTCTTTTCATGGCGGGCTTTCAACAGCCAATCAACAATCGTTTAACTGGTGTGCCTTAAGCCATCCCAGCCATGCCTGCAAATGTCTCAGTAGCTGTGATTGGCCGTCTGAAGCATGTGACCAAGTCTTTATAAGTTCGAGGCAGCCGCAGCGGCGTCATTATGCTGCTTAGATTCAGGGACAGAGCACACATCAACGTGCTGGCTGCTGATTAGGGAAAGATAGGCAGGAAAAAACCATTTGTGTCCGGATAGAATTGAGGGACAGGTCGGAGTGTTTAGGCAGGGCGAGTTGTAGGCATTTTAGGGATAGAGTCTGCTGAATTATAGGGTCAGTGTCTTCTACAAACTACAATCGATATTGCTGTGTGGGGGGTGGGGTCTGCACTCAATCCTGATCTACGATCTCTTCTCAATCCTGTTAGGGACAGAGTCTGCTGAATTTTAGGGAAACTGTGTTTTACAAACTACAATCGATATTGCTGTGTGGTGTGGGATTGGAGATAGGCAGGTGTCAGTGATCCACATCCATTTTTCTGTGTGTGAGCTGCAGTGAACACAATCTTTTTGGGCTGCAGTGAACACAATCTTTTTGGGCTGCAGTGAACACAATCTTTTTGGGCTGCAGTGAACACAATCTTTTTGGGCTGCAGTGAACACAATCTTTTTGGGGTGCAGTGAACAAAATCTTTTTGGGGTGCAGTGAACACAATCCTTTTTGGTGTGCAGTGAACACAATCTTTGTGGGGTGCAGTGAACAAAATCCTTTGTGGGGTGCAGTGAACACAATCTTTTTGGGGTGCAGTGAACAAAATCCTTTTTGGGGTGCAGTGAACAACATCCTTTTTGGGGTGCAGTGAACACAATCTTTTTGGGGTGCAGTGAACAAAATCCTTTGTGGGGTGCAGTGAACACAATCTTTTTGGGGTGCAGTGAACACAATCTTTTTGGGGTGGAGTGAACAACATCCTTTTTGGGGTGCAGTGAACAAAATCCTTTTTGGGGTGCAGTGAACAAAATCATTTTTGGGGTGCAGTGAACACAATCTTTTTGGGGTGCAGTGAACACAATCTTTGTGGGGTGCAGTGAACACAATCTTTTTGGGGTGGAGTGAACAACATCCTTTTTGGGGTGCAGTGAACAACATCCTTTTTGGGGTGCAGTGAACACAATCTTTTTGGGGTGCAGTGAACACAATCTTTGTGGGGTACAGTGAACAGAATCTTTGTGGGGTGCAGTGAACACAATCTTTGGGGGGTACAGTGAACACAATCTTTGTGAGGTGCAGTGAACACAATCTTTGTGGGGTGCAGTGAACACAATCATTGTGGGGTGCAGTGAACTCAATCTTTGTGGGGTACAGTGAACACAATCTCATACTTCTGAAGGTTTGAGGGTGCTGCCTGTTCCATACTCCCCCTACTCCTCATCTAGCCTTTTAGGGGTACAAACAATAGTAATTGGGGCCTAGTGTGGTTGTGTACGTGTGATATACATACACTTTTTTGGGATCATATTTTCTATTCCGCTATTTAATCAAAAACCTTTGGGGATCAGTTAAATTGGGGGATAGTCTGTGTTGGTACGTGTGAGAGAGATCCACCTTTCCAAGTTGTTGGGGTTCATCTCATACTTCTGAAGGTTTGAGGGTGCTGCCTGTTCCATACTCCCCCTACTCCTAGCCTTTTAGGGGTACAAACAATAGTAATTGGGGCCTAGTGTGGTTGTGTACGTGTGATATACATACACTTTTTTGGGATCATATTTTCTATTCCGCTATTTAATCAAAAACCTTTGGGGATCAGTTAAATTGGGGGATAGTCTGTGTTGGTACGTGTGAGAGAGATCCACCTTTCCAAGTTGTTGGGGTTCATCTCATACTTCTGAAGGTTTGAGGGTGCTGCCTGTTCCATACTCCCCCTACTCCTAGCCTTTTAGGGGTACAAACAATAGTAATTGGGGCCTAGTGTGGTTGTGTACGTGTGATATACATACACTTTTTTGGGATCATATTTTCTATTCCGCTATTTAATCAAAAACCTTTGGGGATCAGTTAAATTGGGGGATAGTCTGTGTTGGTACGTGTGAGAGAGATCCACCTTTCCAAGTTGTTGGGGTTCATCTCATACTTCTGAAGGTTTGAGGGTGCTGCCTGTTCCATACTCCCCCCTACTCCTAGCCTTTTAGGGGTACAAACAATAGTAATTGGGGCCTAGTGTGGTTGTGTACGTGTGATATACATACACTTTTTTGGGATCATATTTTCTATTCCGCTATTTAATCAAAAACCTTTGGGGATCAGTTAAATTGGGGGATAGTCTGTGTTGGTACGTGTGAGAGAGATCCACCTTTCCAAGTTGTTGGGGTTCATCTCATACTTCTGAAGGTTTGAGGGTGCTGCCTGTTCCATACTCCCCCTACTTCTAGCCTTTTAGGGGTACAAACAATAGTAATTGGGGCCTAGTGTGGTTGTGTACGTGTGATATACATACACTTTTTTGGGATCATATTTTCTATTCCGCTATTTAATCAAAAACCTTTGGGGATCAGTTAAATTGGGGGATAGTCTGTGTTGGTACGTGTGAGAGAGATCCACCTTTCCAAGTTGTTGGGGTTCATCTCATACTTCTGAAGGTTTGAGGGTGCTGCCTGTTCCATACTCCCCCTACTCCTAGCCTTTTAGGGGTACAAACAATAGTAATTGGGGCCTAGTGTGGTTGTGTACGTGTGATATACATACACTTTTTTGGGATCATATTTTCTATTCCGCTATTTAATCAAAAACCTTTGGGGATCAGTTAAATTGGGGGATAGTCTGTGTTGGTACGTGTGAGAGAGATCCACCTTTCCAAGTTGTTGGGGTTCATCTCATACTTCTGAAGGTTTGAGGGTGCTGCCTGTTCCATACTCCCCCTACTCCTAGCCTTTTAGGGGTACAAACAATAGTAATTGGGGCCTAGTGTGGTTGTGTACGTGTGATATACATACACTTTTTTGGGATCATATTTTCTATTCCGCTATTTAATCAAAAACCTTTGGGGATCAGTTAAATTGGGGGATAGTCTGTGTTGGTACGTGTGAGAGAGATCCACCTTTCCAAGTTGTTGGGGTTCATCTCATACTTCTGAAGGTTTGAGGGTGCTGCCTGTTCCATACTCCCCCCTACTCCTAGACTTTTAGGGGTACAAACAATAGTAATTGGGGCCTAGTGTGGTTGTGTACGTGTGATATACATACACTTTTTTGGGATCATATTTTCTATTCCGCTATTTAATCAAAAACCTTTGGGGATCAGTTAAATTGGGGGATAGTCTGTGTTGGTACGTGTGAGAGAGATCCACCTTTCCAAGTTGTTGGGGTTCATCTCAAACTTCTGAAGGTTTGAGGGTGCTGCCTGTTCCATACTCCCCCTACTCCTAGCCTTTTAGGGGTACAAACAATAGTAATTGGGGCCTAGTGTGGTTGTGTACGTGTGATATACATACACTTTTTTGGGATCATATTTTCTATTCCGCTATTTAATCAAAAACCTTTGGGGATCAGTTAAATTGGGGGATAGTCTGTGTTGGTACGGGTGAGAGAGATCCACCTTTCCAAGTTGTTGGGGTTCATCTCATACTTCTGAAGGTTTGAGGGTGCTGCCTGTTCCATACCCCCCCTACTCCTCATCTAGCCTTTTAGGGGTACAAACAATAGTAATTGGGGCCTAGTGTGGTTGTGTACGTGCGAGATACATACACTTTTTTTGATCATATTTCCTATTCCGCTATTCAATAAAAACCTTTGAGGATCAATTGAATTGCGGGATAGTCTGTGTCGGTACGTGTGAGAGAGATCCACCTTTCCAAGTTGTTGGGGTTCATCTCATACTTCTGAAGGTTTGAGGGTGCTGCCTGTTCCATACCCCCCCTACTCCTCATCTAGCCTTTTAGGGGTACAAACAATAGTAATTGGGGCCTAGTGTGGTTGTGTACGTGTGATATACATACACTTTTTTTGGATCATATTTTCTATTCCGCTATTTAATCAAAAACCTTTGAGGATCAGTTAAATTGGGGGATAGTCTGTGTCGGTACGTGTGAGAGAGATCCACCTTTCCAAGTTGTTGGGGTTCATCTCATACTTCTGAAGGTTTGAGGGTGCTGCCTGTTCCATACTCCCCCTACTCCTCATCTAGCCTTTTAGGGGTACAAACAATAGTAATTGGGGCCCAGTGTGGTTGTGTACGTGTGATATACATACACTTTTTTGGGATCATATTTTCTATTCCGCTATTTAATCAAAAACCTTTGGGGATCAGTTAAATTGGGGGATAGTCTGTGTCGGTACGTGTGAGAGAGATCCACCTTTCCAAGTTGTTGGGGTTCATCTCATACTTCTGAAGGTTTGAGGGTGCTGCCTGTTCCATACCCCCCCTACTCCTCATCTAGCCTTTTAGGGGTACAAACAATAGTAATTGGGGCCTAGTGTGGTTGTGTACGTGTGATATACATACACTTTTTTTGGATCATATTTTCTATTCCGCTATTTAATCAAAAACCTTTGGGGATCAGTTAAATTGGGGGATAGTCTGTGTCGGTACGTGTGAGAGAGATCCACCTTTCCAAGTTGTTGGGGTTCATCTCATACTTCTGAAGGTTTGAGGGTGCTGCCTGTTCCATACCCCCCCTACTCCTCATCTAGCCTTTTAGGGGTACAAACAATAGTAATTGGGGCCTAGTGTGGTTGTGTACGTGCGAGATACATACACTTTTTTTGATCATATTTCCTATTCCGCTATTCAATAAAAACCTTTGAGGATCAATTGAATTGCGGGATAGTCTGTGTCGGTACGTGTGAGAGAGATCCACCTTTCCAAGTTGTTGGGGTTCATCTCATACTTCTGAAGGTTTGAGGGTGCTGCCTGTTCCATACTCCCCCTACTCCTCATCTAGCCTTTTAGGGGTACAAACAATAGTAATTGGGGCCCAGTGTGGTTGTGTACGTGTGATATACATACACTTTTTTTGGATCATATTTTCTATTCCGCTATTTAATTTAACTGGGCCTCCATGCGAGACCTGTGTGCCTTGTTGCGCTGTTTTGAGTACTCCACCAACATGGCCAGTGGCAATGACGCCGTTCTCAGCTTAACTATCCCACTTCTATGCCTCCTTGAAAAAACAATTCGGGCGATGATGGAAGAGGATGTGGCACAGGATGAGGAGGAGGAGGAGGATGAAGAGGTAACATTTCCAAGGCTTTCAGGGCAGTCATTCGCAAGGGGCTCTGAGGGTGGGTTCCTGCACACGCAAACGCCAGGGACGCAATTGTCCAGCAGGGGCACAGTTCTGGAGGATGAGGAGGATGAGGAGGAGGAGGAGCTGGAGGAGGAGATGGAACCATGTTCACAGCAGGGTGGCACCCAGGCCAGCTCATGGCCATCACTGGTGCGTGGCTGGGGGGATACAGAGGACACGGACGATACACCTCCCACAGAGGACAGCCTTTCGTTGCCTCTGGGCAGCCTGGCACACATGAGCGATTACATGCTGCAGTGTCTCCACAACGACCGCCGAGTTGCCCACATTCTAACTTGTGCTGATTACTGGGTGGCCACGCTGCTGGATCCCCGTTACAAGGACAACGTACCGTCCTTAATTCACTCACTGGAGCGCGATCGCAAGATGCGCGAGTACAAGCGCACGCTGGTAGACGCCATGCTGCTGGCATTCCCATCTGACAGCGGGGCCACAGTGGAAGCACAAGGCAGAGGAGGAGGAGGAGGAGGTCGCCAACGCAACCAGGGCACCGCCAGCACCTCAGAAGGCAGGGTTAGCATGGCCGAAATGTGGAAAAGCTTTGTCAGCACGCCACAACAAACAGCAGCACCAGCAGCTCAGATGGAACGTCTTAGCAGGAGGCAGCATTTTACCAACATGGTGGAGCAGTATGTGTGCACACGCCTACATGTAGTGAATGACGGGTCTGCCCCCTTCAACTTCTGGGTCTCCAAATTGGGCACATGGCTTGAGCTTGCCCTTTACGCCTTGGAGGTGCTGGCGTGCCCTGCAGCCAGTGTATTATCTGAACGGGTATTTAGCACGGCTGGGGGCGTTATAACAGACAAGCGCAGCCGCCTGTCCAGAGACAATGTGGACAAGCTCACGTTCATTAAAATGAACCAGGCATGGATCCCACGGGACTTTTCCGTACCTTATGCAGAATAGCAATGGATACCGACCTTACCCACCCATTGTTCCATTTTTGCTCTTTCTCACTCTTTTGGGGTGTACCCTCATTTAAAATTTTTGAAAAGAAGCAGTGTTGGCTACCTCGTCCTCCTCCTCAGGGCCAGATTAATGTAGGGGCTATTGGAGCTGCAGCTCCAGGCCCCTACCTTTTATATAGGCCCCGGGTTGGCCATATTCACTGTTACCGCTCTTCTGTCACTTGTAAACACAGAAGTCTGGCTTCTATGCTCGCTTCCCCAGGCAGCACCCTCAGAACCTCCCCACACAGCGTGAAGGCCGGACAAGGAGGGACAGTTGGCGATGCATGGATGTGTTTATGGGCTTCAGAGACAGCATCCCATGTTGAATTAGGCATGCATGGCTGCACCCTTCCTCCTCTGGGTGCATGGCAAGGCACGGCCCTTAAGGCCCTTCAAAATCCTCAGCACCAAGCCCATGATGCTGTTAATCCGGCCCTGGTCCTCCTCCACCGCCGCTTCCACCTACACCGCCCATAGGTGTGCGCAGCCTATTGCATTAAGGTGTGCACCCCAAAGTTGAAATACACATGCATGTGTTTGCCAGCAGGGAGAGTAATGTATCGGGGCCATGTACCTGTAGGCAAGGAGAAATAGAGCAGAGCAGGTCCCAGGGAGATCTTTCCCATCTCCTCACTGGCAATGCTATGTGCCCTAGGTGATTAGGGTGTGCCCAGGCACACCCAGCACACCCTGTGCGCACGCCTATGTCACCGCCACATCCACCACCACCTCAACCTCCCTCCTACTCCATATGGGCCTCGTCCTTCAGAGATGAAGAAGAACATTGTTTTATTTTTCTGTTTTTTTTTTGTTGTTTTAAGTTATTTCCCTATCCACATTTGTTTGCAGAGCACTTGCCATGCTCTTAATTACGTTTTGCTGCCATTTGCAGCACTCTAGCCCTTTCCTTTGGTGTTTTAGAGCCATTTTAGTGCCTTAAAGTTCGGGTCCCCATTGACTTCAATCGGGTTCGGTGTCCGGGAAAAGTTCGGTAAAAGTCCGGGACACGGACCCGGACTTTTTTTTAAAGTTCGGCCGAACCCGTCGAACACGGACATCTAGGTGTTCGCTCAACCCTAAACCTGTGAATCTCTGGTGAACTCCATGCCCAAGAGGGTTAAGGCAGTGCTGGAAAATAATGGTGGCCACACAAAATATTGACACTTTGGGCCAAATTTGGACATTTTCACTTAGGGGTGTACTCACTTTTGTTGCCAGCGGTTTAGACATTAATGGCTGTATGTTGAGTAATTTTTAGGGGACAGCAAATTTACACTGTTATACAAGCTGTACACTCACTACTTTACATTGTAGCAAAGTGTAATTTCTTCAGTGTTGTCACATGAAAAGATAGAATAAAATATTTACAAAAATGTGAGGGCGTGTACTTGCTTTTGTGAGATACTGTATATATATATATATATATATATATATATCCAAAGTAAAAAGTAACAAAAAGTATCCAAAGCATTTTGGGGGCCCAAGAACACCCCCTTCATCAGGGGTTGATTGACAATAATGTGAATAAGCTAGAAGTGAACTGGACCTTTAATGGTATTTTTTCCAGTGTGATTACCAGGACAGGCCTTGCCAGCGGCTGGTTTGGTAGCCAAAGGGGGGGCATTTCTGGACTCTCGAAATGCACTGAAACGTTTTCGCAGTGGTGTGGTGCTTCAATTTCAGGTTTTGTTACATTACACTACAAGCCAAGGAGACTGGAGATTCTCTGTGGTGTAGAAGCTGCCTGCCTAGTAGCCAGATATTGCAGATAACCCTACGAGTCCAGTGCTATTTTTCTATTTTCCTCAAAAAGAAAGAAATACAATTTTTACAGAAGTCTTATCCCTTCTCCACTCAAACCTAACCATTTCAATACAGCACCCTTTCACCCCCGCCCTGCCCAAACCAATTTTCAGTGCTCCCACATTTTGAATGACAATTACTCAGTCATGCAACACTGTACCCAAACAACATTTTTTTTTTATTTTTTTACACAAATAAAGCTTTCTTTTGGTGGTATTTAATCACCACAGTTTTTTTTATTTTTTGTGATATAAGTGAAAAAATAGCAAGAAATAAAATAAAAAAAAAAAACACTTTTTTCAGTTTCTCTTATAAAATTGTGCAAATAAGTAATTTTTGTTCATACATTTGTGCCAAAATTTATACTGCTACATATCTTTGTTAAAAATAACCTAAATTAGTGGATATTATTTAGTCTGTGTAAAAGTTATAGAGTCTACAAGCTATGGTGCAAATCATTAAAAATTAATCACATCTAATCACACCTGATGTACTGACGGCCTATCTCATTTCTTGGGGCCCTGAAATGTCAGGACAGTACAAATACTCCCCAAATGACCCCTTTTTGGAAAGAACACAGTCCAATGTGTTTAGTAAGAGGCATGCAGAGTTTTTTGAAGTTGTCAATTTTTCCACAAATGTTTGGGAAAATTAAGAAATTATTATTTTTTTTTTACACAAAATTGTCATAGCAAGTTATTTCTCACACACAGTATATGCATACTTGCAATTACACCCCAAAATTCATTCAGCTACTCCTCCTGAGTATGGCAATACCACATGTGTGAGACTTTTACACAGCCTGGCCACATACAGAGGCCCAACATTCAAGGAGCACTGTCAGGCATTCTAGGAGCATAAATTACATATCTAATTTCCTGATGACCTATCACATTTTGAAGGCCCTGGAGCACCGGGAAAATGGAATTACCCACAAATTGACCCCATTTATATTCTAGGAGGCATAATAAGTCTTTAGAACATGTCTTTTTTTTCACAAGTTTTTTGAAAACGTGGAAAGAAAATGAAAACATATATTTTTTTTTTTTTACACAAAGTTGTCAAAGTTTAAGATATTTTTAACACATAGCATGTACATAGCAAAAAAAAGTACACCACAAAATACATTCTGCTGCTCCTCGTGAGTATGGCGATACCACATGTGTGGGACTTTTTTTTACAGCCTGGCCCATACAGAGGCCCAGCATTCAGGGAGAACCTCCGGGCATTCTAGGAGCATATATTACACATATCATTTTCTGACTACCTATAACACTCTTGAAGGCCCTGGAGCACCAGGACAATGGAAATGCCCACAAAATGACCCTATTTTGGAAATCAAACACCACGATGTATAATCTATGAGGCATGGGTGGCAGATAGGTACTCAGGTTATCTGATGGGCTAGAGACAGATACTCGGGTACTCTGATGGGCTGCAGATAGGTACTCTGGTACTATGATGGGCTAGAGACAGGTGCTTGAGTACTCCGATGGGCTGCAGATAGGTACTTGGGTACTCTGATGGGCTGGAGACAGGTACCCGGGTACTCTGATGGGCTGCAGATAGGTACTTGGGTACTCTGATGGGCTGGAGACAGGTACCCGGGTACTCTGATGGGCTGCAGATAGGTACTTGGGTACTCTGGGCTAGACACAGATACTCAGGTACTCTGATGGGCTGCAGATGGGTACTCGGGTACTCTGGGCTGGAGACAGGTACTTGGGTACTCTGATGGGCTGCAGATATGTGCTTGGGTACTCTGATGTCCTGGAGATAGATACTCGGGTACTCTGGGCTGCTGACAGGTACTCAAGTACTCTGATGGGTGGTGACAGGTACTCGGGTACTCTGATGAGCTAGTGACAGGTACTTGGGTACCTTGATAGGCTGGTGACAGGTACCCAGGTACTTAGAAGGGCTGGTGACAGGTACTCGGGTACTCTGATTAGGTGGTGACAGGCACTTGGGTATTCTGATGAGCAAGTGAAAGGTACTCAGGTGCTCTGATTCAATGGTGACAGGTACCCGGGTACTCTGATGGGCTGGTGACAGTTCCTCTGTATTTTGGGGGCAATTGGGGCACATCACTGTACTACTGCAGCATTTTTATTCCTGGTATCCTCACACACTAAGGAGGAGAACCCAGTAACTGCACTGCAGCCCCTTGTTGACGTGTGTGACCGGATGTGATTAGAAACAGCCAGTCACGTGGTAAAGATCCATTTTCATTTGCTCTTTACCCTGATGGGGGATGGGCTGTGTCCCGAGTGACATGCCTCATCCTTGATCGCCGAGAATGGGTGGATGTCATGTGACGCCCACCCGGAGGGAGAAAGTGTTATTGCTGGCGTAATTTTACTATGCGCCGGTAGGGAGCTGGTTAACATGTTTTTGCAAGAGCTTAGTTTAAAAGCACATCTAAACCCAAGAACAGAAAATAATATATCACAGCTGACCAGTCCTTAAAGTGTTTGTAAACCATTATATATACTAGGGATGCACTGAAATGAAAATTCTGGGCCGAAACAGAAACTGAAAATTCAGGATGCCCTTGGCCGAAAACTGAAACCGAAAATGACTTTTTTCCCCCAAATGATTTTAAAATAGTTTTTTCAATTTTCAGGTCAAGTAAATTGGCCATAATGCACAAAACAACAATGTTATGTGTTACAGGTCAGAACATGCTGCACAATCCATTCTCAATGACCAGAATGGGTGGAATCCACAGAATATCAGTAACACTGGCAGAGCCCCTCTGCCTGGACTTCTTGCCTGTATCAGAGCCATGGCATCTCCAGATACTTGGTAAAGGCAATGGAACTGCTTAGAGAGGCCTGGCTGCTGAAAAGTCCATCTACTCTGCTTGGCAGTCATGCATTGTTTACGCACAAAGTACATTTTACATGTTATATATGCGTGGTAAGCATTATTAAATTTCAAAATACTTTTGAATTGAGAAAATATAATACAACCCCTGCATCTGAACTCCAGGCAGATATAAAGCACACATTTTTGCACGTAGGAGAGCCAGCAGTAGGTACCAATCAAGCCCTGCAGGAGAGAGAGAGATTACCTTCTACCTTCCGCAGCACGAGAGAAAAGCAGTCAGCCAGCTAGATTACCTTCTACCTTCCGCAGCACATGAAGGGAGGAGGTGGGTGGATAGGCTCATTTTCGGCTGAAAATTTTGGTTGCCGAAATTTCAGTGCACCACTAATATATACCCAATAAAGTGAGTGGCCTCAGGTAATACACAGAGATTAAACCAATCCTCCTGCACAAGTTGTACCTGTTAATCTGCAGTCTTCTCTCCTCTACATCCATTCAAATTCCAGAACATATAAAGCTTGTCTAAGTTTCCAGAAAATGGGGGGGAGCTGAAATTACACACTGCAAAGCTTAGTGAGGAGAGCAGAGAACTGATTGGAGGGGAGGGGAGGGAAGGGACACCCCCCCCCCCCACACACACAGACACACACACAGCACAAAGGGAACAGAGCTGAGGCTGTCAGCTAAAGGCTGTGTGCTGGAGCTTCTTTCCCATCATCTTTTTACCTCTTGGTGTCAGGCAAACTTATCAGAAGTGACTGATAGCAGAGGAACGAGGCAGCAAACTTGACACTTAGTGCTCTGGATTAAGACAAGTACACACTATAGAGGGGTATGCTGTGTTCATATTTTATATTTGAGGTTTGCTGTGTTCATATTTCATATTTGAGGTTTACAACCTCCAACTTTAGTGTGGTGGCTGCATTATTTTTTTCATCAGAATTTTTTTCCTTTACCTTCACCTGGCAATTCTGCCAGTAACACTTTCCTGTTCAAGTATGACGATGCTTCTGATTTGGATTTAGCAAATCTTTAAATTAGTATCCTGGATGTGCTAAGAGAGCTGGTGACAGTGAGCAGAGTCGGAGATCGTTGCAGCAAACAAAGAATGAGTCTTTTCAATGGGGGCAACTGCAGTTGGTTGCCATAGCCTAGCCACTGGCCAATGCAGGGTACAACCTTGAAGAGTTCTGCTCTACATTCTGCAAGCCATTGATGTACCTTATACACTAAAATGTTTTGATTGCAGTTTAACTCTATGAATCAATAAATTCATATTTACTGTACTATGATGGTTTGTACTGCTTTGCTTTCTTGTTTTTACTGTGTCTGGACAGAGTAATCTGTTAGTGGTGATATTTGATTCCAGCACCTAGTCGTAGAGAGTAACAATGAATGATCACTGTCCTATTTGAAAAAAGAACAACTACTGCTTTCTGTTATGGGAATAATATCATTTACCGTTCTGCAAAACTTTTTACTTTAGTTATAATTTATCCTTGACTTTGTGTTTTATTATTTTGTTGCTGCCCTTCTTCACATGAAAAGCATAGCCTTAACAAAAATAGTTTCTATTAGTATCACCTCCGCCTAGCCAATGTGCCTCTCTGAGCGTTGTACAACATTTTATGAATGTTATTTTGATTTTTTATTAAAAGTGTGGCCTTTCCTATAATATGCTTTCTATGGTCAGTGCTGAGCCCCCTGGGTCAAAATCCCCACCATACACACATTCTATTATTTCCTAATGTTATACAAAAAAAAGTCACTGAGCAAATTGCCTTCTCTGTGCCTCTACACAATCCAAATCACACACATTTTGAATCCTAACTCACCCTTACTTTGCTGTTAGTAGCAAGACTGCTGTTAGAAATCATAGAGCCCCCTACAGCGTACCTGACAGCCCCCCCCCCCCTCCGAAAATATCAAATTATATTTTTGCTAAAATGCCACAGACGCCATGCTATGCTTCACATCCATAGCAGATATTATACCCCATCAAACAAGACCCAAACAAGCAGTTGCAGTGTGCTAGTGTTGGGTTTAGGCAGGTGGGGAGGAGACACCCCAACCTACCACTCGCCCAAAGCACAACTGAATGATCCCCTATGCAAAGGCTTCCTCGTCAAGATGGCCACCTCAGCTCTCGCGGGAATTCAACACCAAATCAGACACCTACCTTACCAGAGAGGACTGATGGAGTTCATAAGAAGACAGTTTCCCTTACCAGACTCCCCTGTATCATCAGTATGTTGCCACCTACAGGCACACGTTGATCAAGCTTATCTGCAGGTCTTGTGTTCAGCCTGCTGGGGTGTGTCCAAATAAATGGACTGCCTCAACCTGACACACATTAATGTATGAAATAAATGCTCAGCAGTGGATAGCTCTTGTGTAAATGGGCGCTAAGCAAACCATTGCATATGCTTACTTGGTACAGGCAGTCCCTGGGTTACAAACATTCGACTTACAAACGACTCCTACTTACAAACGAAGGGAGACAACAGGAAGTGAGGAGAAATCTACGCCTAGGAAGGGAAATTCACTCCTGTAAGAGTTCCAATGGGAAAAAGGTGTCTCCACAGAAGCTTTATCACTAATCCTTGTTTCCACAACAATCCAAAATTATCAAAACCCACTTGTTGTAGGGACAGAAAGTGAGGTAACATTTTCTGAACAGGGGTAGAGACAGCAAAATAAATTACAGGGGTGTTAACCCTTCCCTATGCTATCCAAAAAACTTAAAAATTATTATTTTGGCTGGGGCTACATTTAAAAAATGTACCTGTTACTACTTAGAAACAAATTTGACTTAAGAACAAACCTACAGTCCCTATCTTGTTTGTAACCCAGGGACTGCCTGTATTAGCTAATGTACTAATTGTCCAAAGGGAAATTAAGACGGTGATGGTGAAAACCATAAAAACAGAAGAGGTACTGGAAACTCTTAGAATTTCAAGTGTGGTCAGATGAAGGAAAACGTTTACCAAGCTCAATAACTCTGGTGAGGTGGCTTCCTCGATGGACACCAAACTGTAGCTAAAACCATAGAACTATAGAAAGGAGTGCAAGACCAAAACCAGGTGAAAGAGTCCAAGATAATTTTAATTGTCGGTAAAAAAAAAAAGCCATATCAAAACAGCCAACAGTTTCGGGGGCAACAGCACTCCCCCTTCATCAGGGCTTAAAAAAGGATGAAACTTTGGTGGACTCAGATGGCGCTTTTCCACTGCATGGAACCGAACGGTTCGGCTCGCTTTTGTGCTTTTCCACTGCTGGTACTGCATGGTATGGTGTAGGAACGGTTCGGTACGGTACTGTGGCGCTTTTCCACTGCATGGAACTGAACGGTTCGGCTCGCTTTTGTGCTTTTCCACTTCTGGTACCGCATGGTATGGTGTAGGAACGGTTCGGTACGGTACGGTACGGCGGCGCTTTTCCACTGCATGGAACCGAACGGTACGGCTCTCAAAAACAGTACCTACTCGATTGTGGTTCCAAGAGGTACCATACCCGGTACCATATCCCACAATCCTTTGCATGCAGTCACTACTAGCCACTGATTGGTCAGAGAGTCCCACCCACTCCATTGTTATCCCACCCACTTAACTTTAGTACTACTTTAGTGGAAAAGCAAACCATACCGTACCGTACCGAACCGTTCCAACACCGTACCATGCGGTACCAGCAGTGGAAAAGCAAACCGGGCCAAGCAGTGCCAAGCAGGGCCGAGTAGAGCCGAGCCGGTACTTGCAGTGGAAAAGTGCCAAGAGAAAACCGTGACAATATTAGAACCAGTTTTGAACTCTCTTTATGGAGGAACAACTTGACAGGAGTTGCTGGGAACCTTAATTGCTGCTCAGCACCTGCTGTCAAGTTGTTCCTCCAAAAGGGTAGTTCTAAGGGGCTCCACAGGGACATAAGGATTGCAGTCATTATAGGGTACCTTAGAAACATTTAAGGAAAGGTAGCACAGTAGGGGGGGCCTTCCCCTCACCCCCTCTTTCAGAATAGAGATGGGCTGTCACTGTCAAATACTGACAATCAGGAACTGGTAGGATGGGCTCCAGGTTACGTCATCCCTTTGGCCAACCGCAGTGCTGCATAAACAGGAGCCCCTTCTAGAGAGCTCAAGCATCACTTAAAGGAATGACTTCCGGGGGCAAGTGGTTAGGCAATCACTCTGCCACAGCATCCACTTTGAAATAGATTTTATAGTTCAATAACCGATTTCATCAAGCAGAATTATGCTCTTTTTCAGCTATGGGAACTGTTCACATTCTGGGATGTGTCAGTGCTTTCTGTTTTTTCCTTTCAACACACGAGCTTAATTATATAATCATTTTGGGAAGTCAATTTGTCTCCCAGGGGAAGGCTGATTGAAAGTGCGTCACTTGCAAAAGGTTAGTGCATAATTAAGTTTTGTGATTTTTAACATGTTGTTACAACATGCAATAAAAATAATTATGGAATAATGCACAATATAATTTTCTCCATGGAAACAAAAATGAAATGGTGATGTGAAATATTTTGCAGCTCTAAAACAGATTATTTCTGTAATGAACTTACGCCAATGTGGATATAACTAAAGTTGATAGACGTTTAATGGAATGTGTCTGTAAAAAAAAAAAAAAAAAATGCTCTAAGAGGAAAAATATCTGTAAATATGATGAATTTAGGTGCAAATTTAGAGGAAAACTCCACTTTTGTGGAACAATTCTAGAAAACAAATATTAGTATTAACAATAATAATATTAATATATCATATGCAATTGCTAGACACATTTTATTTTAATTCAATGTTAAAAATTACCTTTTCTTTTCAATCTGCAGCTACTGTTGTTTTCTGTAAAATTCAGTGTAAGCCTGGAGGCATTCTGTACAGAATTGGTATATAGAACACTCTCAGAAATGTAAGTTTCTGCTTGTGTGATTGACTCACTGATTTTCCCAGAAGTCTGTACTAAAATACAAGTCAAATGTTAGGCATCCCCTGCAAGTGGAATTTCCTAGTAATAATTCAGGCATGGGGAATCAAACAGCAAATTCTTCAGAGCATAAAAAGTAGGAATCTGCTACAAGGTTTATTCTTGCAATTTGCAAAAAAAAAAAAAAAAAATCACCCATAGGGAATTGTTTTTTTCTCAACAAATGCACAGTAACACTTTAATTAGGAGCTTAAATAAACAGTGCAAAAATGATTTGCACTGTTTAGTATGACAAAACATTGAAAAACAGTAAAATACTTAAAATAAATACATTAAAAGTGCTGTCTAGTTACATTTTTCAAGATCCCATTTTCACACCTTTTGTGACAAAAATATCAAATAACAACAAACTACACTCAAAAACAAAAATCACCATTCTCAAAAGACACTCAAAGCCCTTTAAAGACTTTAAACAATTCCAGCTGTTGTGGAACTACACATCCCATGAGGCATTGTAAAACTCTGACATTCAAAGATATGACTAGGCATGATGGGAATTGTAGTTCCTGAACAACTGGGGGGCCATAGTTTGAACACCCCTGGTGTAGTGAAACAGGCTATTTTTCTATGGGCTTACTCATTAGGTAACAGAAATAGCATCAGATTAATAGTCCTGGTGACTGCTCCTTGATAGGGAGGTATCATCTGTGTGCCGTATTTATCATATTATCTGTGTCATTTGTCTATGTGTCTAAGGCTCCATGTAAATGGGACGTTGTAAATGGCCGTTTAGGAGCAGTTGGGCGTTTTTTTCAGAAGCCCCTGAACCCACCTACATGTTATCTTATCTGTCCATGTACACAGGGTCATTTACAGTCATTTACAGGCAGTTCAGGGACGTTTTTTGGAACGCAATTATTTGCGTTCGAACGTGTGTTTCCCGGCGTTTCAAACGCAAAAACGCGGCCCAACGCGAAGACCCGCGTTTGGCGCTCACGTTTTTCCATTTTAAAGGGGAATGATTTTTTTGACCTCTAGGAACGGTTTTAAATGCAAACGCCCGCTGAACGCCCACTGAACGCGGGTGCAAACGCGACACAATGGACGTTTTAAACGTCCTAAAAAAAAAAAAATTACAGCATTCAAGGGACTTTTAACAACGTCACATGTACATGGAGCCTAAGTGTTTTTATTGGGTAAATATTTGTTCCAGAATATTGACACGTGTTCCTTGATTGTGACTATGGCTAAAATGAACCCGTGCACTGTGCTAGCTTGTTGGAAACAAATAGATATCCTTTCTGGAGTAGATACAGTAAAGTTGATTTTTAAATATTTAAGAACTGAAATAGTGCACACTACGGATAAACAATTGCTACTATGTTACTGATTCACAGTGTAATGTTTCGCACCGACTCCAGCAGGAACACTATTAGAGGAATTCATAAAGAGTGTCATAGACATCCTTTAGAATTACATAGGGGTGCAGCGCCAAAGGTGTTGCACCCATTTCATGTCTTTGTCACAGTCAGATTCACAGATCCACACTGGACACTCCTTCCCCAGTTCTCTCACTCCCATCCTCCCCCACATACTGCTAGGCCCATCACACTAACAGGCACTTGGCTGGGGAGTTTTATACCGGGGATGGGTGGAGCCTGATGGGGAACTGAGAGGCTAGTTCCTCATCAGGCCCCCTCCAGTTTTGATTGACAGCATATGGGAGTGGGCAGATCTATAGTTAACATTCAGTATAATAGCTTTCAAATCTGTCCACTGCTGTGAGCTGTCATTCAAAAGTGAAGTGGACCTGATTGTGTCATGATTGGGGGTGAGGCTCGAAAAAAAACAGTTGCTATAGCAGTTGCGCGACTACCACCGATCAGCAGTATAGATAAACAGGCAGTCAGCCTGGCGAATGACGAGGGATCACCTGAGGTGTGGAGTCTACAATGTCCACAACCACCTGTCCAGCGTTTTCCACTACTACTCCCAAGTAGCAGAGTGGGCCCTGCTGTGCACTCCACATGAGCTCCACAAGTTCTGTACCTCTGTATAGGATGGGGAACCTCTATGGTGCAATTGGCTCCCATTGCTATGGGGGACAGACTGCTGGCGTAGGGGGGTGCAGAAAACATCTCTCTCGCTGCTAGAGGGCGAGGCCATGCCATCTATACCATCTACTTGCTATCAACTGGCTGCTTGTTACACTTCCGTTACTCATGGATATCCCATGGGTCTTCACATTATTTCACTCTATGCAGATATCTTCATTCCCCAATGTGCCAAAGACCCACTTAATGAACTATGTGTTTGCTGGGTACTTATGATACACCTCTTTTATGATTTCAGACCAGTCAAGGACAACGTTTCAAACACTTTACTTAATAAAGGTGCAAAAGGTGGACATTTTATAGTTCAACAGGCAAAACATGATACTTCTCTAGTTCCCTAACTATTGCTACAGGATGGTGTGCAGCATACCTGAAAACTTAATTTCAGTGTCCATAGTCCTTTACAGGTTCTCTCATGCAAGTGTAGTTCCTTCGTGGGCATAGTCCAGGGGAGGTATCTTCAGGGCAAACCCCATTTTAAGAGTCTCTGTTGCAGGCCATGACAGAGGACATTCTGCTACTCCTGTGGGTCTCTTCTTCCAAATCCATATCTTACGGGCCTCACAACCCAAGGCTGTACTGTGCTTGCAGCAGAGAAGTACACAAATGGCGAGTCGGCCTAGCACATGTTTTTATTAAATAAAAAAAAATGGAGGTGAATATACTCACAAACCAGTGCTTGTATCTTAGTTTTAACATAAAACCATCTGCTTATGTCCATATGCATAAATCCACAACACTTGCAGACACATCGGCTAACACGCTTTAAAGTTTCCCTCTTCTTCAGAGCCTCGCCTGGATGACTTTTCATGTAGGTATGGAACTTTTATAGTCCAAATCCATTCTTCTCTGTTCTGTTTTACTGCTACTTAGAGCCTTCTCTAGAACGAGAGGAAGCTCTAAGTAGCGGCAATACCAAACAGAGAAGCACGGATTTGGACTAAATAAAATCCTTACAATGGAAGTGCATCACTGAAGACAGTGGAGCCATTGTATGTAGATGGAAACTGTTTTCCAGGTGCTCAAGCTAAGGTGTTCTCTCCAGCACCATAGGACAATACGTCAAAACAAAAAGAGCAGCCAATAACTTTGTGTTCCTTAGAATTCTTTATTGTCACATCCCAGTGAGTAAGAAGATAGTGTCTAATGCGTTTCGGTGATAAGCCTTGATCAACAGCACGCATAAAAATACAAAAGATCATATATATATATATATACATATATTCACATACGAAAGCAGTCTCCACCTTTCCATCAATACATTTATTATTCAATCAGGTATTGCATCAAATAGAAACAGCCTGACAGCAGTTGTAATACTGGGAAAAGTGAGAGGCCCATCGTTAGTGCTAATATAGAATAACTAAAAACATGGAAAACCATAGAAAAAGACACCATAGTATACAATGCATTAAAAATACATGAAAAAGCTAGAAAAAGATAAACAAATCTACACCAAACTATTTAAGAAAAAGATCCACATTGTAACAATGGTACTAGGCATTCTCATTTGGAGGTTAAATATCCACCATACCTCCTGAAATAGGAGTTTACTGTGGATATCACCTACACAAGACACAGAAGACAATTTGACCCTTTATAAACCTAAAAAGGCAATATGACATCTTTCACTTTTTTTCAATGGAACCACTGTCAACTCCCTGGACTTCCAGGGGGGACTTCTCTTGGACCAGACCATTGCCTCATTTATATCACACAGGCAAGTGGGCTGGACCCAGATGGAAAAACCTGCCCAAAGACCAGGTGAATGGGCAAACTATTAACCCCAACCCTCCCAACTGGGACAGCACCCACTCACTTTTACCTGCTTACACATTGGTCTCAGAACACTGGACTTAGGATCCTGGCCTGGATCCTGGACACAGGGCTCTGCAAACTGGATTCAGGATAATGGTGTCTGGACACTGGACTCAGGACACTGGATTCAGCACACTGGACACAGGACTATGAGCTCAACACAAAGAGCTTTGGACAATGGGCTCAGTAGACTTGACGCAGCACTCTGGACACAGGACTATGGACTTGGGACACATCACTATGAGCCCACAGAACTTTGCAGCTCACAATATCTGTCTCATGCTGCTTCCTCTTTGGTCTTGATTCCAGATGGAAGCAGCTAAAGGATGCAGAGGGTATATCACTTTGCTAGACAATGACAGCACCGGTTGCAGAGGCTACAGACCTAGTATTGTAAAAAGCAACCATATCATTTAGTGACCCTGTAGAATAACTGAAGTTCCTGACCCCCCCATTGCCACAACAGCCACCCCTAAATTTTCACTTAACTTACCCCCTGGGGTACGCTTACCCTGGGTTGGGAACCACTGATCCAAGGGCTATCATAATTGTCTGTATTACTATCAGACAAAAGATTTTAATAAAATGTTTATATTTTTCATCAGTTTGACCAGTCCAACTTTGACTTTCTGATCTCTCCCGATCAACCTTTAAAAGCATATCAGTTCAAAAATGACTGTCCCCATATTTCCTTCCATACAATATTCCTGTCAAAGGAACAAATTTTGCCCCAATATATGGATGTGTGCAGTATGTGGATTTGATGACATTAGCACTTTTTGTTTCTTAACAAATCTCAGTATTCGAGAAAAACGTTCCGAGATATATAATGGAGATATTAAGAGCTTGGTTTTGCCTGCCAAAAAATAAGATCAATAATGTCTCCTGCTCACAGATATACTTTGTTTTCCCCCAGTTTCTAACGCTTTGCTTGATGAACTGAAGAAATTACTTTGATTTGTTTCCAGCCATTCTCTGTCTTTTGTAAATTTGTCTAATTCTAAATCAGTGTGTGATGTGGCAGTGATGGGTTATGGATGAGATTCTTTGCTATAACTCTACATCATTACTTACTCTATACTGTCATACTCTGAATAAATGCAATTTAATAAACTGAACAACACCACAGAATGCAGAAATTTAGCGGTGTAAGCAGGAAGAATGGGCTCTGGGACCACGCTGTGAGATCCTGGCATGAAAAACTTGGCAGCATTGAACTTTTGTTTGCTAAAGTAAATGCAGTTCTATACATCCATTAAAGATATGTATCTATGGCTTTCCTTAAACTTGAAGTGGCCTTGTCAATAAATATTTTCATGCTCATATTTGTGTAGCGCTGTCCCCATAAGGCTTGCTGTGTGATGACGTCTTGGACCTCCACTGATAGGGACAATTCACTCATCCATCCTTACTCCCAGTTGCTCGTTACTCAATAAACAGTCCAGGGGTTTTGGTTTTATATTTATTGTGGAACTTGGATGGGAGAAGGGAATAGTGGGATACTCTAACTCAAACTGTTTACAGTTGATAAGGACAACTCTCACTTGGCCTCACTAGGTTATTTGTGGAAGCAGACACACAACTTTTACCATACTGCCATACTTGTATGGAAGAATTAAGTCTTCTTGCTCTCTCTACTAGCAGATTTGTTGCAACTACTTTTTCCTCTGGACACTCTCTTGCATCCCCTTGACTGACACACATCCACTGACTCTTCCACAGAAGAGATGGCTCTATCAAAACAGGCCCCATGACACAGATCTGTACTCCCTGCAGGCAGAATTCAGATCATTTCCAGTGTCTCCCTTTCAGTCAGTTCTGCAGGACATCTGGGTTCAGCTCCTCTCTGACTCCCCAGCCCTCAGGCTGACCACCCGAGGCTGCATGACAGCTTCTACAGAGGAGGGGCAGCTGCCCTCTCCCTCCGGGACCCCGCTCTCAAGCTGAAAGACCCTGAGCACATGTGCCCTTGGCATTTATACAGTATCCCAGCATGCACAGAGGCACTTTCCCCTGCCAACCACCAGGGCTGTACTAAATGCCTATGCCACTTATTTGTCAGGTTTCCTCCCACTGTCCAATATGCCTCCCTATTGGACCTGTGTGAAACACTTTAGACAAACTGAGTTGCACCTGAGCACCATGAGCAGACCTCACTAGTAGATCCTGCACTCTGGTAGGAAGAAAACAATATAAATGTACCTGGCAATCCTTCTGGTAAGCAGAAAAGATTCAAAACTATACTCTCTCTTCTAGCACCTACCTAGGAGGGTGCTACATCTGTAAAAGAACAGATAAAATGCCAGATGCACGCGCCTGTGCCCACGGGGGGCACGGGGCCGGCAGCCGCAAAGCTGCGATCGCTCCCCGTGAAGAGAGAACGGTGTTCTGCTGTTGTAAACACAGCAGACCGTTGTTCTCTCTGCTATCAACACAGAGCCCCTGTTTCTGCTATTTAGGAACACAGGTCTCTGTGTTGATATTACAAGCCCACCCCCCCACAGTTAGAAGACATCATCCCCTAGGCTCACACTTAAACCGTTGATTGCCCCTGGATTAACTCCTTCCCTGCCAGTGTCATTAGTATAGTAAGGCTCCATGTACACGGGACGCTGGAAATGGCCGTTTAGGAGCAGTTGGGCGTTTTTTTCAGAAGCCCCTGAACCCATCTACATTTTATCTTATCTGTCCATGTACACAGGGTCGTTTACAGTCATTTGCAGGCAGTTGCGTTCAGGGACTGTTTTTAGAACGCAATTATTTGCGTTCGAACGTGTGTTTCCCGGCGTCTCAAATGCACAAACGCGTCCGAACGCGTCTGAACGCGTCCGAACGCGTCTGAACGCGATGACCCGCGTTTAGCATTCGCGTTTTTCCATTTTAAAGGGGAATAATTTTTTTGACCTCTAGGAACGCTTCTAAACGCAAACGCCCGCAAACGCTGCTAAACGCCCGCTAAACGCGGGTACAAACGCCACCGAACGGACGTTTCAAACGTCCTAAAAATTCCAGCATTCAAAGGGACTTTTAACAACGTCCCGTGTACATGGAGCCTAACAGTGCATATTGTTAGCACTAATTACTGTAGTAATGTCACTGCCCCCCCCCCCCCCCCAAAAGTGTCAAAAATTTCAGTTAGGTGTCCGATCTGTCCGCCGCAATGTGGCAGGCCCACAAAAAATTACTGATCCACGCCATTACTAGTAAAAAAAGTTAAAAATGTTTTTTTAATTGTTGCTATTTTTTTTTGTTTATAGCGCAAAAAAAAAAAAAATCGCAGGGGTGATCAAATACCACCAAAAGAAAGCTCTATTTGTGGGAAAAAAGGACATCAATTTTATTTGAGTACAGTGTCGCACGACGGCACAATTGTCCGTTAAAATAACGCAGTGCCGAATCACAAAAAAATGGCATGGTCATTAAGGGGGCAAATCCTTCCGGTCCAGAACTGGTTAAAATTGTTGATTTTTTCTGTACTTTTACCTGTTATTTTTTTAAAATGGTGACAGGGTCTTTTTAAAAGTTAAAAACTAAACACAACTCCTCTGTGAAAAATCTTAAAAAATTGCTTTGAAATTTTTGTTCTATTTTCCTTGTACACAATAGTGGCAGACAGGAAAGCCATTGAAAAAAATAAGCAGCAAAATTAAGTTGTTCAAGGGTGCCGCTGCCAAAGAAGAGTTCAGAAGCAAAGCGATAGCCAGTGAAATGTGTAATTCTGTAGTTCTGACAGAAAGCATTATGCAGAGAAAATCTGTACAGAATGGGCAGACAAGAAGGAAGATTACCATGTGAACCCAATTACAGATCTCACACCTGCCACAAGAGCAACCTTTTCTGTGTGCATCTTTTTCATTACGGTGAAAATCCTGGCTGACCCTGACAAACTGTCTACACGCTCACCGTAACAACAGCTGCCGAAATGATTTTTTTTCCAAACTGATATAGTACTCAGTCACTGCAAAATGCAGCATGTGCCAATGCTATACCGCGTAATATTTCCTTTTTTTTTTTTTTTTTTATGTTCCCCCGCTTCAGCCTTTTTTTCCCTACCTTTAGGATCAGGACTCTTTTACTTTTTTTTGAAGATGTGTCAGTTTTGTGCTTAATATTGCTCACCTTTGTAGTCTATACTGACATAAAACTTTTTTCTTTTTTAACTGGTTTGGTTGGTAGCAGATCTGAATAGCTTTGTTTTTTATATACAGTATCTCACAAAAGTGCGTACACCCCTCACATTTTTGTAAATATATTATTCTATCTTTTCATGTGACAACACTGAAGAAATGACACGTTGCTACAATGTAAAGTAGTGAGTGTGCAGCTTGTATAACAGTGTAAATTTGCTGTCCCCTCAAAATAACTCAACACAGCCAGTATTGTATAAACCGCTGGCAACAAAAGTGAGTACACCCCTAAGTGAAAATGTACAAATTGGGCCCAAAGTGTCAACATTTTGTGTGGCCACCATAATTTTCCAGCACTGCCTTAACCCTTTTGGGCATAGATTTCACCAGAGCTTCACAGGTTGCCACTGGAGTCCTCTTCCACTCCTCCATGATGACATCACATGGGTGGTGGATCTTGAAGACTTTGCTCTCCTCCACCTTCCATTTGAGGATGCCCCACAGATGCTCAATAGGGTTTAGGTCTGGAGACATGCTGGGCCAGTCCATCACCTTTACCCTCAGCTTCTTCAGCAAGGCAGTGGTCATCTTGGAGGTGTGTTTGGGATCGTTATTATGTGTGAATACTGCCCTGCGGCCCAGTCTCCGAAGGGAGGGGATCATGCTCTGCTTCAGTATGTTACAGTACATGTTGGCATTCATGGTTCCCTCAATGAACTGTAGATCCCCACTCATGCAGCCCCAAACCATGACATTCCCACCACCATGCTTGACTGTGGGCAACACACACTTGTCTTTGTACTCCTCACCTGGTTGCCGCCACACACGCTTGACACCATTTGAACCAAATAAGTTTATCTTGGTCTCATCAGACCACAGAACAGGGTTCCAGTAATCCGTGTCCTTAGTCTGCTTGTGCATCATCTTTAGCAGAGGCTTCCTTCTGGGACGACAGCCATGTAGATCAATTTGATGCAGTGTGCAGCATATGGTCTGAGAACTGACAGGCTGACCCTCCCACCAGGCTGACCCCCCCACCTTTTCAACCTCTGCAGCAATGCTGACAGCACTCGTATGTCTATTTCCCAAAGACATCCTTTGGATATGAGCTGAGCACGTGCACTCAACTTCTTTGGTGGACCATTGTGAGGCCTGTTCTGAGTGGAACCGGACCTGTTAAATGGCTGTATTGTCTTGGCCACCATGCTGCAGCTCAGTTTCAGGGTATTGGCAATCTTCTTATACCCTAGGCCATCTTAATGTAGAGCTTAATGTAGAGCTTAATGTGAGAGTTATTTGTCATGAGGTGCCATGTTGAACTTCCAGTGACCAGTATGAGAGAGTGAGAGTGATAACACCAAATTTAACACACCTGCTCCCCGTTCACACCTGAGACCTTGTAACACTAATGAGTCACATGACATTAGGGAGGAAAAATTCCTAATTGGGCCCAATTTGGACATTTTCACTTAGGAGTGTACTCACTTTTGTTGCCTGCGGTTTAGACATTAATGGCTGTGTGTTGAGTGGGACAGCAAATTTACACTGTTATACAAGCTGTATACTCACTATTTTACATTGTAGCAAAGTCTCATTTCTTCAGTGTTGTCACATGAAAAGATATAATAAAATATTTACAAAAATGTGAGGGGTGTACCCACTTTTGTGAGATATTGTATGTAACCTGTCTTACCTTACAAATTAGATCTCATTCTGTTCAATAAGTGGGGTCTCTTTATAAAAACAATTCATCCAGCAAAGAATAATAGCCATCCATACAGCAAATATATAGTATATGTGCAAATTGGGCAAAAAAAAATGTTCCTTAGACTTTCTTCTCTTCTGAACGAATGTTCTTTTATATTGAGCAGTCGTAAATACAGTATTATGGAGCTGAGGAGCATAGGAATTACACTATATTGTCAAAAGTATTGAGACGCCTGCCTTTATACACATATGAATAGTAATGGCATCCCAGTCTTAGTCCGTAGGCTTCAGTATTGAGTTGGCCCACCCTTTGTAGCAGCTTCAACTCTTCTGGGAAGGCTGTCCACAAGGTTTAGGAGCGTGTCTGTGGGAATGTTTGACCATTCTTCCAGAAGCGCATTTGTGAGCTCAGGCACTGATTTTGGACGATCAGGAAATCCTGATGAAGGAGCACGCATGCTCCGAACGCGTGCACCCCCGCTTCTGTCTGAACCCGGATTTGATGTCAGCAGCTCACTCCGTTCCCGTAGACATCCAATGACGAAACGCATACGGCGGAACCATACGTCAACGTCACTTCCGGTTTGCAGCTCACCGTGTGTGGAACGCGGAAGCTCCACAGCGCTGCATACACGCTCTGAATTGATCTGCTACAGCACAACCGTGAGTCACTGCTGCTCCCATTTGCGATTTTTATTACATACTACGCTATGAGGTTTTTCTGCTTTGTACTCAGATGGGATCCACCAGTCTGTAAGGATAGATCGATGCCTAACTGGGATACTCTGTTTTTTGCCTTACCCTTTGAAGCCAGGATTAGTACCTTCTTAAGGGGTGAGTGCGACCTCTAGTGGAAGTTGGGATCTAAGCAACCGAAGCTCACCATCACTAAGCACTTTTGTGGACACTCTTTACTTTTATTTACTATTGTATTTATACACTATACCTTATCTTGGTACACCCATTAAATATATTCACTTATCACTTTGTCATTTTTTTATTATCCGGCCATATACCTCACAATTTTAATTGCACGTTAATCCTCGAATATACATCAGATCTTGCACTAGCACTTTATTTTGCACAGGTTTAATATATGGTCTGGACCACTGGTTGGTTTTATTATTTATATATAAGGTAGCGCCGATTCCAACTACCTCCCCCCTCTTTTATGACACTTGACCCCTAACTTTAGGGGTTGGTTGGTGGCTGCAACCTTGATAATCAAAAGTCTCTGGAATATTATCCATAGCGCTGGTTTTTTTTCCCCTTTGCATTTTATCAGCTCACTCTAAGTTGCCAAGGATCCTTGAAGCATTGGACACCACTAGCAAAGCTAAGGCCAGTGGCTGCTCTCTGGACCCCTTGCCCCAAGTCCTTCCTCCTGAGCTTATAAACTATATTCCTACCACTTGCTCTGTTGCATCTGAAACACTGTGAGTTGCCATACTAATTTTCCGGACTAAAATTGTTTTACTACTGCACTTAGATGGTGCTGCTCTTTCCTCTCACCCTTTGTTCCTGAAGAGTCTCTTCTAGCTCTTTTTAGAGCCGGCAGCTGTCCAGGCACAGTACATATCACCCAAACGACTTAAATACCATTGTGAGGACTTTCCATTTACACCCTCCTTTCCATGACTGTGCCCTGTCCTACTCATCTGCTATCTGTTATCACTGTGTGCTGATAATTGTTTATATTTGTTTCACAGATCAGATATGTCATCAATGACACGTGGTTTGAAGATATGTTAGTGGGGCTAGAGTAAATCGCTTGGAAGGCATTGAAGGATTTTGTTGAGAATTTTCTTGGCAACTGCAGTGCACCAAAGTACATTCAACTGGTTGAGAAACTTTCTACAGCATATAAAACCATAAAATGCAACGTAACCACATCACTGAAGATTTATGTTCTGCATTCACACTTAGACTTCTTCCCTGAAAATCTAGGTGCAGTCAGTGATGAACGTGGTAATAGATTTCACCAGGACATTGCCCCAATGGAAAAAACTGTGTCAAGGCTACTGCAATCCATCAATGTTGGCCAGCTATGGAAAAGCTGCTAAATGAGCCAGTGAGCCCTCGGGACCATGCCAAGTATTCTACTATCTTTATCTCTGGATGTGAATGAGACGATTCTGTGGTCATCAATACAGCCTTCATTGCATGTGCTGAATCCATTACTACCATTTCAAGAATCATATATATGATCTTAGCGAGTGTTGACCGCTCTATCATTGAGGGTCAATGACTTCCGGTAAGAGTCCATCTTATTTTTCACGTGGTGGTGTGACTGTATTTCTCTTCATCTTATCCACTGCTGTATGGAGAAGCTCTTTCTGTCCACTTTTTCCATCATGGACGTTTAATTGGACTATGGCCATTTTTAGTTTATATTTATCCACATTGGCGCTGCCCTTCTCTTGTTTTATTGTTTTACACTCCAGTAAGATGCACCAGGTACAGAGTACAAACAAAAATCAGCATGTAAGGGGTAGGCAGGTAATGATGGACCTTCCTTCATGTTGCCTATTAACTTGTTGGGCACCAAGTGTGGGTTACATGAGAGGACTAACCCTGGCTGGGCTCCTTGGGCTACGCCAGGCAATGAACGGGGTCACTCATACTATTACAGGGTTAACACCTTGCCCAAAGGCATGTTCACCAATGCCTGGGACAAGAAGGGGGGGGGTCACGGTCTTGTGAAGAATTAAACATAAAGGTAGTCCTCCAACTCAGAGATGAGCCACTTGTGTGTAGTGTTGTATGCAGAGTTTCTCCAGAAGATGTTGTCCCTTCTTCTACACACTTGTACAGGTGTATGTATTGCATTAGGAGGGACATGCAGAGCCTCTGCCTGCTCCACCAGTCAGAGTACCTCTGATACTTTACTCCCAGTAACAGAACAGGGCCCTGACGAGCACAAAGCACAGACCTCATACCTGCTCTCACTTAACTCTTTTCTTGCTATACCAAGTGACCAGGCCTAGATATCCATAATGCTAGTCCACTCCCAGTGACCAACGGAGAAGGACAGCCAGGAGGGAAGCTGGACACCAACCCCCCCTTACTACCGGGGAACCTGTCACCTGTGTTGTATGCAGAGTTTCTCCAGAAGATGTTGTCCCTTCTTCTACACACTTGTACAGGTGTATGTATTGCATTAGGAGGGACATGTAGAGCCTCTGCCTGCTCCACCAGTCAGAGTACCTCTGATACTTTATTCCCAGTAACAGAACAGGGCCCTGACGAGCACAAAGCACAGACCTCATACCTGCTCTCACTTAACTCTTTTCTTGCCATACCAAGTGACCAGGCCTAGATCTCCATAATGCTAGTCCACTCCCAGTGACCAACGGAGAAGGACAGCCAGGAGGGGAGCTGGACACCAACCCCCCCCCCTCACTACCGGGGAACCTGTCACCTAACCAGGTACCATGCTAATGACTGGTTGCTGTACCCCCCTCCCCTGGTTTCCCATAGCAACTTCCTTTTTTTTCTTCTTAGCCTTGCAGGCTATCCTTTTGCTGTAGTGATGTTACACGCACATCAGAATGTTATTGCAGACCCTGGTTCCTTAGATGTCAGGACCCCTCATGCACCCCTTGAGGGAATTCAGACCAGACCTTAAGCAGTTGGCACAATTTAATGAACTTTTGGCAGTACATATCCAACATGTGGCAACGTCTTTTACCTAAATAACATAACTATGGCTATCCCAGGTTACCTACACAGGAGACCTCTCCTAGGGGGAAAGTCCAAAATTTGACATTGGTCTAGAAGAGAAGTCCATGTTGCAGGGTTCTTCCGGATATTTGGCATTTCAGGTGGACCCAGCAAATCTTCACTGTAGATTCCCCATACATTTCCCAAGTGTTCTCAGAGCCCCCTGTGAGATTCGGACCTCTTCCCTTTCATAGAACAAAGGAGGGAGGCTGGACTCCAGTGAAAGCCCGTGAACACACCGGGAAAGAGGCAGCAAGACATTAAACCTTTCCCCCTGATCTGGCTAGCCGGGTGCTAACTAAATACACACAGTAGGCAACCTGCCTACAAGCAGTATAACACATTTAGCCCTGCTGAATTCTTGCAACCTTTCGGAATTATGCAATTAAATACATCATAGTCACTAATAGAAAAATTGAAAATTTTTCATAAATCTTATGTGATACAGTCATCCTGAAATTATATTTGTGTTCACTGTGAAGGGGTCTATCATATTCACTAAAAGTTTTCAGGCAGCAAAGCCTTTGGAAAAATAAATGTGTTGCCCAGTGTAATTCCACACCTTAGTTGTTTTGACATTCATACTAGGCCTTGATTAATAATAAAGGTCTGGTATCTATTTTTTGTGGGGATCCCCTATTACTATCTACAGTATATCAGACCCTCATCTGAAATGATGGACTGGTACAGATGAAATGAATCCCTGGTGCTCTGTTAACAGGCAGAAATAAGGTAATCAAAGTTGTCACTTGCTGACATTTTTTATTTTGTAAATGTCAGTTATGCTGCTGTAGCTTAAAACCATTTTATGGATATGCCATTTTACAGGCCTGTTACAGCCATCCCCAATTTAAAAGAAATTTAGTTTTTTTAATGTTGCCCTTGAAGCGATATTAAAATTAAGTTTGCTGCTCCCTGCCAAAAAATGTTTAAAACATTTTGCTTTGGTACATGTTCCCAATGGCAGTACCCAGTCTTCCATGCCATTTGTTTGATAATTTCTAGCCAAGAAAATGGCCATTATTGGTTTTTAACATTAATGTGTTTTTCAAACCTGCATTGAACTGAATCCAGGTACATTCAGCTCATCCTTACTGGCGACCACATGGATAGTGTTTTTCCTCATTTTCCTAATTTTCTTTTGCCAAAATACCAAATGTCTTTTCTAGAGCTAGATCAGGTTAAGGAGAAACACATGCGCATTACAAATAGAACGATTTTTTTGAAGGAATGACCTTCACCTTTCGAAATTCGTTCACAAAAAATGTTTTTTCCCAGCCTTCTCCTTTAATTTTGCGGCACTCTAAATTTAAAAATATTTTTTGAATTGCACCCATTTTTTGGAAGAAAACTGAATTCTAAATATACAGATTTCAAACAATGTTCTACAGATCTATGGCCAGAAAAAATGTAGTCCCTCATTATTGTTATTATTATTACTATTATAATACAGTATTAAGGCCCCGTTCACACTGGGGCGATCCGACTTCCAGGGGCGACCTCCGAGGTCACGGTGCGAGCAGAGCGCCACGACCTTTGGAGCGGCCGGCACGGACTTCATAACATTGAAGTCTATGACGGTCGCTCCGGGTTGCCCCAAAGAAGCGACTTGTGTCGCTCCTATTAGAACGGGTCCGCAGCTTCCCTATGGAAGGCGACCTACGTCGACCTGTGAGGCGACCAGGTCGCCTCACAGGTCGCCCCAGTGTGAACGGGGACTAATATAGCGCCAACAGTTTGTGCTTTACAATCTAAAGAGAGACAGTACAATACAATAAAACACAGGAGGGTTAGAGGTCCCTGCTCATAAGAGCTTACAATCTAATAGGGTGGCACAAGTGGTACAAAGGTTTATAACTGATGGAAGAGTTAAAAGTTCAGTTAGTTGGAGATGTGATAGGCTTCCCTGAAGCAATGAGTTTTCAGGGATTGCCTAAAGGTGGCTAGAGTAGGAGATAGCCTGTATGGATATGAGTATGGAAGGAGGAGACAGAAGAGCTAGAGATCAGGAAGTCCTGGGAGGAGCGAAGAGGACGGTTCGGGGTGATATTAGGAGACAAGATTGGTGGTGTAGTTTAGGGAAGAGTTATGGATGGCTTTGTATGTTGTTAGCATTTTTAATTTTATTCGCTGGGCAAATCGGAAGCCAGTGGAGGGATTGGCAGATAGGGGTAGCAGACACTGAGCGCTTGAAAAGGTAGATGAGTCTGGCAGCTGCACCCATGATACACTCAAGAGGGGATAGCCTATGGAGAGGTAGACCTTGTGCACCTTTATAGCAAGAGATTTATTTTAATACTTACCCACTGGTCAAAGATTTCTTTAAGCAATAGATCGCTTACAGTGGTCAGTCACCAGATGCAAAAGTGGGCTATCTCTTTTTTCCCTATTTTACCAGCCCTCTTAATGTAAGCCTGTTCTTCGCCCATGCAGGACAAAACAATGGGATTTCTTCAATGCTCCTCTCCTCAATAGTGCTTGTTCACCTTTCCTTCATTCCCCACAGCTCGTTTAGGTTGTCTGAAGCATGAGAAACCTCCCTATGTAAACTATGGGTTGCAGTTTACACAAGGTTATGGACTCTTCCCTTGTGATGGTGTTGGTACTTGGTGAGTGTCCTAGCTCTTAATTTTACGGGTTTTTCTGTTTATTGATCAGCTCCAGTCCTAGTATGTATCTTAGCACTATCCTAAATAGAGCTACACCGAAATAGTGGTGGATGGTGTCCACATACATATGCAAATGTATGCAGCTTAAGCAGTCACTTTCTTCTCGATCAGGTAGGTTAGAGTTATTATTATTGTTATTATTATTATTATAATGTGTCATCAAGTTGATGTTGACTCCTGGCAACCACAAGGATAGTGTTCCCTTTTTATGATCTGTCTTCTGTTTGGGTCCTAATTATTTTCAATGGCAGGCATTTTTATGACTGTATCCATTTGCCTTATTGCTGGTGGTCTTCTTTCCCTCTTCAACTTTTCCAAGCATCTTTGCCACTGAGTTGGTTCCTCTCCTAATATGTCCAACATTGGACATCTCTGGCCTAGTTACTTGGGCCTCTAGTGGGCTTGATTTGTTGAAGTTTACAATTTTTTTTTTTTTTTCAGGCTGCGCATGTCATTCTATAAATTCTTTACCAACCTTAAAGTTCAAAGGCATTTCTATTTTTCTTGTCTTGCTTCTTCATTGTTCTGCTTTCACATCCACAGTGAGAAACAGAAAATACCATAGTATAAAGAATTCTGATCCTTGTACTCAGAGACATTGATACTTTTGAAGAACTTTTCTAGGTCTTTCATCCTTGCTCTTCTGAGGACCAGTACACCTTATATTTCTTGTCTGCTGGATCCTTTGTTCTTACTAATTGATGCAAGGAGGCAGAAGCTAACCAGGTTAGTGGGATATAAATAAGCAATCAATTATTTGGAACCTGTAGAGAGATGATTAGCTTCAATGGAAGGCAGGTTAAGCATCACAGGTATAAAATACCCCTAATTTCTCATTAAAAAGAACCGATCTTAAAATATTATATCACATAAGGGATTTTTTGTCCAAACACGAACACACCCGTATTTATACACGTTGCAATAAATTGAGGCCTGTTATTCATTGTTTACTCTAAACTGAAGTCCTGTAGGGGCTTTACCACTCCAATATCGGGCACTTTTACCCCCTTCCTGTCCAGGCCAATTTTCAGCTTTCAGCGCTGTTGCAATTTGAATGACAACACTGTACCCAAACTACATTTTTATCATTTTGTTCACAAAAATAGAAGTTTTCTTTTGGTGGCATTTAATCAACACTGAGCTTTTTGTTTTTTGCTAAGTAAATGAAAACAGACTTTAAAATTTAAAAAAACACTTTTTTCTTTGTTTCTGCAAAATTTTGCAAATAAATAATCTTTTTTCATGAATTTAGGTCAAAATGTATTCTGATACTCTCTTTGGTGAAAATATTCCAAATCATTGTATATTAGTGTAGCACCCTCCTAGGTTGGTGCTAGAAGAGAGAGAATAGTTTTGGGTCTTTCTGCTTACCATAGAGATCGCCAGGTAAATTTATATTGTTCTCTGCCTACCAGAGAGAAGGATCCCTTGGTAGGGTCTGCTCATGGTGGTTAGGTGCAGCTCAGCTTGTCTGAAATGTTTCACACTGGTCCAATAGGGAGGCATATTGGACAGTGTGAGGAAACCTGACAAGTGAGGGCACAGGCATTGTTACAGTCCTGGTGATTGGCAGGGGAAAGTGCCTCGTGGCATGCTGGGTGACTGTATAAATGCCAAGGGCATGTGTGCTCAGGGTCTTTGGCTGGAAAGCGGGGTCCTGAAGGGAGGGGATGGCTGCCCCCCCCTCTGTAGAAGCTGCAATGCGGCCTCGGGTAGTCGAGAGGAGCTGAACCCAGAGGTCCTGCAGAGCTGACTGGAAGGGAGAAACTGGAAAGGATATGATTCTGCCTACAGTGAGTACAGATCTGTGTCATGGGGCCTGTCATGTGAGGGCTGTTCCTTCAGAGGAAGAGTCAATGGATGGGTGTCAGTAAAGGGAATGCTAGAGAGTGTAGTTGCTTAAAGTCTGCTGCTAGAGAAAGCCAGAGGACTTAATTCTTCTATACAAGTGGCAGTATGGTAAAAGTAGTGTGTCTGCTTCCACAAATAACCAAGTGAGAGTTGTCCTTATCTACTGTAAATAGTTCAGTTGGAGTATCCCACTATTCCCTTTTCCCATCCAAGTTCCACAATAAATACAAAATCAAATACCCTGGACTGTTTATTGAGTAACGACTCACGAGCAAACGGGAGTAAGATTGGGTATGTGAAAAATCCCCTAGTGACTGTCTGCAGGTAATCAGAGGGAGACCCAAGAAGTCATCACACAGCAAGCCGTGCGAGGACAGTGCTATATTATTTAGTGTGTAGGAAAGTTATACAGTCCACAAACTATGGTATATATCTGAAAATTAATCAGTCCTCATGTACTGACGACCTATCTCATTTTTTGAGGCCCAAAAGTGTCAGGACAGTACATATATTCCCCAAATGAACCCTTTTTGGAATGTAGACAGTCCAAGGTATTTAATGGCATTGTGAGTTTTTCAAAGTTGTAATTTTTTGTCATAATTTTTTGGGAAAATTAAGAAATAAAAAAAAATAAAAAATAAAAAAACTGTGATCGGAGACACTGACTGGTGATAGTACAAACAAAAATAAATGTATAAGGCAAATTAGTATTTTGACCAAATCATCATTTTTATGCACATTGTCCAATTTCAAGCTGTGTAAACTTGAATGCTTATTGGATTTAAGCATATCAGGTGATGTGTATTTGTGTAATGAGGAAGGGTGTGGCATAAGGAGATCAACACCCTATATGAAGGTGTGCATAGTTGTTAGGTAGCTTTTTTCATCAGGAAAAATTGACAAAAAATAGATTTAACTGATTCTGAGAAGGCAAAAAATTGAGGGATGCAGCACTCTTGAAATTGCTCAGTTATTGGGGCGTGATCACAGAACTGTCAAACGTTTTGTTACAAATAGCCAACAGGGTCTCAAGAAACGTGTTAAGAAAAAAAGATGCAAATTAACTGCCAAAGATTTGAGAAGAATCAAACCTGAAGCCCCTAGGAACCCATTATCCTCTAATGCTCTCGTATTCCAGAACTGCAACCTACCTGGAGTGCCAATAAGTACAAGGTGTTCAGTGCTCAGACACATGGCCAAAGTAGGGAAGGCTGAAACCCGAACACCACTGAACAAGACACATACGTTGAAACATCAAGACTGGGCCAAGAAATATCTGAAGACAGATTTGCTAAAGGTTTTATGAACTGATGAGATGAGAGTGACTCTTGATAGACCAGATGGATGGGCCTGTGGCTGGATCAGTAAGGGGCACAGAGCTCCACTTTGACTTCAGCAAGTCTGTACCATGTGATCACTGTGCTCAACCACAGCTAGCAACACAATTTTACACAATGGATGGCTTCAAAAGAAGCCATCCATTGTTTACAAATGTCAAGTGACCTGCTGTGATTAGTTACAGCGGTCACATGGTATCTGCAGCAGGCTGGTACAGTGATCAGTCATCAGCTGTGTCTGGTGGACACAGATAGCGCTGCCGGGGTGCGATCTGGGAGGACATCATATGACGTCCACCCAGGCCGACCAGAGGCCGGTCCCGGTGTCATTTGCCTATAGGCTAGATGAGAACTGGTTAAAGAGTAGGCTAATGAAAATATAGGGTACCAAAGTTTACAATTATTTTGTGGGCATGGGCAAATTTAAAGCTTGGCATGTTGGGTATCTATTCAGCGCAACCTAATTTCTTGAATTTTACAAAAATATGGGTAATATATTGCATTTGTGTGTCCTAAAATTGACTTGAGTGTATTTCTTCCTGAAAATTTGCACTTGATAAACCATTTTATTCTCCAGGGTGCCTGCTTTCAGAAATATATATATATATATATATATATATATATATATATATATATATATATAATGTTTTGGGTTTTACCTAATCTTCAGGCCTAAAATTATTATTAAATTAAACTAAAACAACTGACGCCCTCAGTTGAAGTCCGTGATGACGAAACGCGTCAGAGCGTGAGCATGCGGCTACCAAGGCAACCCTGCACAGGGTCTTAGCGTCCTACGTCACGCCGTCGATACGGCCGTAGAACCAGGAAGTCAGCTACGGAGGCACCCGGTCCTTGCGGCGCGGTGGAGGCAGCATCTGTGGCAGGAGGAGCAGGGGAATTCCTTTGGTACACCTATATGCTTGGAATTTCTTATCCCATGTGAGTGTCATCCCTTTTAATCAATAAATGTTTGGTGTGGTACATGTTACGCTATGGTTCCCCTTGTTTTCATTGCATGGGATCTTGATATGAGGATATGAGGAATTGCTGATCCTTATTGACAAGCTTATGCCAGGACCTGGATGTGGATCGCCATTGGATAGTGGAGGATCACTTTATTTGTTGAAAGCGCTTGATCCTTGCAATAAGGGTACGTTTTCAATACCTAGGGGGGAGCACTGTGGTGTGGTGAAGGCTCTTGGTGGTATTTTGGTGAATTGAAGAAAGATCTGTCTTGGGACTATCCCGCACCATTCTAATTTTCCCATTTGCCTTGGATAAAGATACTTGCACTACGAATTGTTGCATGCTGATTAGCCAACAGGGCATTTATGCTGATTGATTATGATTATATTTATTTATTTGAATTATTGACATATTCGCTGCTCTTGGAAGCAAGAGCGTATTAGCGCTGCTAGTGCATATATGGGCCTGGGTTTATATACGCACCTTTTGGATAAAACATTAATAAATGGCTCTGGCAACATAAGGGTTGAATCACATTTCCACTTTTGCCTTCAAATTTGAGAAAACACCACATATGTTTGTAAAGTGTTCCCATTAAGGCCCCGTTCACATAGGGGCGACGCTACTTCGCACCGCGACCTCCGCGACCTCGGAGCGGCCGCCACGGACTTCATAACATTGAAGTCTATGGCGGTCGCCTCCTGGTCGCCCCAAAGAAGCTCCGGACCCTTTTTCTAAGTCGGAGCGACTTGTGTCGCTCCTATTAGAACGGGTCCGCAGCTTCCCTATGGGAGGCGACCTACGGCGACCTGTGAGGCGACCAGGTCGCCTCAGTGTGAACCGGGACTAAACAGAATATTTAAAAATAATAATAAAAAAATGTTTTTTTTTTATTCTGGGTGCTTACTTTAAGGAGGCCTAGGGTAAACAACAAGCATTTCTGAAACAATCTGAACTGACAAGGTTTATTTTGCAGAACCTAAGCCCTGAAAGCTTTATCCCTTTGTTAGGACAGACAGTATTGAAATCTAGTTTACAACTGAAAATGATATATGCCAGTATAGTATAGGACAGGACAATACGAGACACTTTTAGCCCCTTTCTGCCCAGGCCAGCTTTCAGCTTTCAGCACTGTCACACTTTGAATGACAATTGTGTGGTCATGCAACACCCATATGACATTTTTCACACAAATAGAGCTTCCTTTCGGTGGTATTTATTCATCACTGTTTTTTTTTTTTTTGCAAAACAAATGAAAAAAAAAGACTGAATATTTTGAAAAAAATTCATTTTTCTTAGTTTCTGTTCCAATAAATAATTTTTCTTCATACATTTAGGCCAAAATGTGTTCTGCTACACTTCTTTGGCGAAAATAACCCAAATCAGTGTATATTATTTAGTCTGTAGGAAAGTTAGTCTATGATATATATATATATGAAAATTGATCAATTCTGATGTACTGAAGGCCTATCTCATTTCTTGAGACAAGAAAATGCCAGGACAGTACAAATACCCCCCCAAATTACCCCTTTTTGGAAAGTAGGCAGTCCATGGTATTTAGTAGGAGGCATGATGGGTTTTTTGAAGTTGTATTTTTTTTGTCACAATTTTTTTAAAATGTTTTACATATTGTCACCAGTGCAGTACAGCGTCATCATATAACTGGTGTGGCGGGGATCAGGGATACTGACTGGTGACAGCATGCAAACAAAAAAGATCTTTTTCAATTTTTTCAATATTTTTTATTACGTTTTTTTCTTTTTCATTTACAATTTTTTTTTTTTTTACATACTGTGACCAGAGCAATACATTGTTACCATAGTAACACTGTACTACTCTGGTGATCAGGATTTTTTTTTTTTTTTTTTTTTTTTACTCACTATGGTTGCTTATAACTGAGAATTTTACAGTTATAAGCAACCATTTTTTTCTAAATGAAAATTACTCATTCAGTGTTTACTATTGAGATTAGCTTTGATTGGCCACAGTTAATCACATGGTACAGATGGGCTGTGATAGATCCTGTCTGTATCATGTTATGACTGTAAGAAATCATAGAGCTCATTACAAAAGTACACAATGAAAAGCATGAGTCAAAGCTTTTCCTTGTGTACAACTGTCATGTAATCTGCTGTGATTGGCCACAACGCTCACATGGTACTGGCTGCGGGTCGGCTGTGCTGTGATTATACACAGCGGATGCTGATCAATGGATAACCATTGGTACCCCTGACTGTCGGGAAGGCACACAGGACAGGGCTCTACCTATGTAAACAAGGGAGAGCCCTGTCCTGTCAGCAGGGGAAGTAACTGATTTTATTTCCCTGCAAATCTTCCGGAGGGCAAGCGGTTAAAGTAGGTGTTATCACAATGTGGCTGCAAAAGTGAGAATACATTTTTAAGGAGAATAAACAAATACTATTAAATATATGTGTACTCTTCCTTAAATTTTGGTGAGCTTTGTGTATTTCTTCCAGATCTGTGCAGTAATCCAGGAGCTTCCTATAACAAAGACCACTCACTGCTGCTCTCTTCCCTTGTGCAGGGATGATTGGTCTTGTCTCCGCCCCTCCTGTAGTTTTCTGCAGGCATCCTGTAGTGGGTGGAGCCTTCTGGGCCCCTCCTACAGCTCTGCTCTTTGCATAGAATATGTTCAGCACAGTGTTGATGCAACTGTTCCTTTTACAAGATAATATCTAGACATTTGGTGCACACAAAGTGGATTTATATCCTTTGTGGCTTTTGAAGAATATATTTAAATTACATTTTTTGTGCCCACAGCTCAGCTTTTTTTTTTACAAGCCACAGTTTTTAAAGTGTTGTAGAATGAAAATATCACTAGCACCAACTCAAGCATTTCAATATGAATACAGAAATAAAGCAGAGTTGGGAGCTTAGCTCTTGCATTTTTTAACAGATCTTAAATTTTTTTTTTCTTTTACTTTTTCAACGTTCCCTGTATTTGTTATCTTAAAAATGCACAGAATGACTTATCCTATGTGCACAAATACTACAGAGCAGTGTTCTTTTAGCAGTTCCTTGAGCAAAGCGGAAAAAAATTAAGCAGCCAAAAAGATGGGAGTTTTGTTAAGCTTTATGGAACACTCTGTGATAAAGTACAATATGAGTAGAAATACCAAAACTTTTCTTAAAGTGACACTAAATTATTATATTTATTTTCCTACAATAATCCATAAGTCTTCATTCACACATTTTTTTTTCCTCCCTTGGAAGCCTTTGCTCCAGCGGAGGAAAAAGCACCTTGAAAAACATGCCTAAAGCCACATTCATGCTGTGCTGATGGTCTTAGAAGGGTGGTTGGATAGGAAAGCATAGATAGATAATCCACTCATCACAAATCTTTCATCAGTTCCTGTTCTATAATTCTGGCAATATACTTTTCTTCCAGGCTTTTTCCGTCTTTAAGGGTCCTTTCACACAGGTTTTCCGCCCGGCGGACCGAGTTTTGCTCAGTGGGGATCGATCCACCAAACCCTGCTGAGCAGGCAGATGACAGCTCCATCTCCGCTTACTTTGCAGAGACAGAGCTGTCAGAGTCCCGCCTGTCCGTTTTCATCCTAACCGATCTGATCCTCCAGGTGGATGGAAAATAGGGGTTCCATCCATCTGTATTCCGCGGACAGGATTGGATCAGATAGCAGCGGGTGTCAGTGGACATGTCACCGCTGATGTCACAACGTTGTTTCATAGAGGTGCATGGAGCATCCGATCAGATCCGCCTGAAAAACTGACAGCTGGACCTGGTTGGAAAGCCCGTGTGAAAGGGCCCTTACACCGTCCCTCCCGGCCCATAGCAGAATAATGGGCGGGCGGTGGATTCTGAGTGGATGTCATATGACGTCCTCTCAGAAAGCACCACTCGCGTGGCTCTGCAAAAGCACAATCTGTCAACAGCTGTCCAAACGCAATATTCCCCATGCACATGTTGAAGAAACCGGCTATTAAGTATTACTGGGTGCTGCAATGACCGCATGCTGGAAACCATGGATGATCAAAGTGAAGGAGTGTCATCAGCACACCAAGGATTCCTCAAAAAGGGTCCAAAGCTTTATTTCAGTAGTCACATATGTAGCATTCCCCCCGTAGGGGTCGCTGAGTATAGATCTATCTTGGGTCTCCCTCTGATTATCCTGTTGCCAGATATCGGGCATTTTCACACAGTTTCAGGTGCACACACACTCTTTTGCTCGTTGTCTCCAATGACTAGTCTAAGGGATTTGTTTTTGGTAGTTTATTTGAAGAACTTGGATAGGAGAAGGGAATAGTGGGATATTCCAAATTCAACTTTGTACAGGTGAGGACAACTCTCACTTAGCCTCACTTAGTGGAACTGAATAGCAGATCTCCCACTGAACCATACAGCACTTGCATGGGAAGAATAAGTCCTTTGCTTGTGTTAGCAGCAGACTCAATGAACTCTGTATCTTCAGGACACTATCAAGTATCCCCTTTAGCTTACACCCAGCACACTAACATTCTAGCACCAAGAGGGGAATTTAACAGCACAGTCTCTAGGATCCCTTGAGTTTAGTCTGTACTCACAAGGCGCTTGTCACAGGTCACCTTCCTCCATGATACCAGATGAGATCCATGGACATCCTCCCTCGGTCAGCTCTCAAAAGAATCCCTGGGTTTTAGCATTTCTGTTTCTGGCCCTCAGGTCGACCACCTGAGGCCGCATGGCAGCTTTTGCTGGGGAGAGGCAGCAGCCCCCTTACCACCTGGACTCCGCTCTCCAGCCAAAGTCCACGAGCCCCATATACCCCTAGATATAAGTACAATCACCCAGCATGCATCGGGCCACCTCCCATGCCTATTGGCAAGGGCTGTACAGATATCCCCTGCTCTCATCTGCATGGTTTCCTCCAGCTGTCCAATACAGTCTATCACTATTAGATCAGTGTGAAACATCAAACCAGGATGAGCAGCATCAGAGCACACTTGGCATGTTCTATCCAACAATCAGAGCTCTCTGTTAAGAATCAGCTCCTAGATTTACCTGGCTGTATCCCTGTTAAGCAGAGAAACCAAAAACTATATACACCTACACTAGCACCTATCCAGGAGGGTGCTACACATAATAAACATACAGCAATGTTTCGAAGCCATGCAGGGCCCCTTCGACAGGCAAGTGACTACTTGCCAGGTCACTTGCCTGACGAAGGGGCCCAGAAATTTTGCTGTATTTTTAATATGGGACCACTAAAATAAAGCTTTAGACCCTTTCGAGGGAACCCTTGGTGCGCTGATGACACTCCTTCACTCTGTCAACAGCTGTGTTCACCATACAGAAACGACCACTGATCAGGGTACCAACTCGCTGCAGGTACCATGTGACCACTGTGATCAATCAGAGCAGGCCACATGACAGTTGTAAACAATGGATGACTTCCTTTCATGCCATCCATTGTGTACAATTGTGTTGCTAGCTGTGATTGGTCAGTCCTCAGGGACAGCATACCTTCAGAGGTCCAGTGGCATTCATGCCTCAACAGGTCAGGGCTGTTTTGATGACAAAAGGGAGACCTACTCAATATTACATGGTTGGTCATAAAGTTAAGGCTGTTTGGTGTAAATATGTTAAATAAAAAAAATATATATAAGTAGTGCTGCACTGCCACTATATTAAAAAGATATATACACGTGTTTCAATATCCCTAAAAACCACAACAAAAATAAAATAAGTGACATCAAATATAAAACAATCTCAGTGTAAAAAACTTGCAAAGGTAAATACCCACCAGACCATCAAACCCAGATATAGAGAGGGGGAGATAAACAACAATAACAGTGTTAATAGGTATTAATGTGTAATAATCCCTCAAAATTAATGTGAAACCAAAATCCACATGCAACTTAAAAATGAACTTAAAATATACACTCCGTCGCCCTGCTAGCACACATAGATAGAAAAACAGGGGGAGAGGCAAGATACTAAAAACACATATAATGATACATAGTAAATATATTTCTATAAAAATGTGTGAATCCCAAAGAATTATGCAAATTGAAAATAAAAATAAACACCCCACCTCCCTGCTAACAAACAAAAGCAGAAAAAACAGGGGAGAGAGGTGAAATACTCAATCATGTTATCCATGTCCATATGACAAGTGAAAAGTCCACAAAAGTGAAGTGCCAAGACAGTTCCACCACACCAGGTAATCAAAGCTTCTTATCCAAGAGCACCTGTGTATCTTCCATGTTAAACACCACCGTCATCCACCTCTGTCTGTCATGCATACTCACCTTAACATATGACCCATAAGATACACATCTAATGCACTTTTTGGTATTATCAGACTCCAGATGCTAGGGGTTCCCCAGATCAGAGATGTAGGTCCCCTTGTATGTTCACTTGGCTTAGTGGCAATTAGTTCATTGAGAGGCTTGGTGTATGTCTCTTTGATTGGGAGTGTAATATATTCCAAAGTGAGGCTTGGCTTCCCCGTGTCCTATATTAGGAGAGACAACGTAGATGACGTCGCAGTGACGAAACGCGTAGAGCGGCAAAGCAGCGTCATACGTCACTTCCGGTTAGGTGGCTCCGGCCGGTGGAACGCGGAAGTACCGCGCGGCCGAACACTGGAGACACACCAAACAAGCTGACGGTGAACTTCCTAACAGTGAGTCGATGCTAATTTCTTCCCTCAATGTTGTACTATACTACGCAATGGAAGCTCTCTTGGTCTTTTGTATACTGACTCCCTAGATGCAAGCGCAACTATATGTACGGAACAACCAGCTCTTACAGGCATCAGGAGAAGGGAGACACAGTATATTAGAGTGAGAAGGGAGAGGACATTGGTATGTGCTTTACCCACGGTATTAGCACTCTCAACACGCGCAACAGGCGTTTTTTACTCTCTCACTTTACACTGCATAGTGTTTTGTAATATTCACCACGGATGTCAGTTTCCTCTTTCAAAGGAGGCCACAATAAAGTATTTATTGTTCAAATCACTTAATTGCACTTAGCACTTTTTTGCACTGGTCACTTATATATGATTGTTTACATCCGATGAGTGATACATACACGGTACAATCCAATTGATACACGATAATTACCGTTTTTTCATAATTTTAATTTTATATTTGCACTATATTGCACATTTAAGATTTTAATAAAATTTGCACAATATCTGCTCACCAATAAGCACTGTGCACTTTCATCTTTGGATCACATACAACGAAGAAATTTGCTGTGCAAGGTGGTAGCGCCCCATACCAACACCTCCCAAACCCCCACAACCTAGAATGCCCCGGGTGACATCAGATATGACAAAATGCGTAGGAAGGAGCCTGCTGTGATGTCGTTAAGCATAACTGGAAGTTGCAGGAAGTTATTTTTGTTGTTACTGGTTAGAGCCTTTATACTGATAAGAGCTGCCATTTCTTTTAATATGTGAGTGTTCTACATTTTATTACCAAATAGATGCTTTTGTGCTTTACACTATGAGGAGTTTCCACTTTTATCTTGAATCACCATATCGGAATGGATTTTTGAATGCGGTGCCTTCCTTTATACAACATTAGATGACTGGGAAGCCTTTTTCACATTGATGGTAATATCTGTGAAGACCCCTGTGATGCTGTATGACCCATACTTGTTATGACCTATCTTTAATTAGATGGTCATTGCGATCTGGTAAGCCTCATTTATTGTCACCTAGTAGAAGATTTTATTCACTGCACCTGGGATATTGTCTATTATATGAGTGATTGGAGCCTCACATCTATTTTTCTTCTGTTCATGTTTGGACTGCTCTTTTATTTCCTTGAGCGCTTTATGTTGTTATATGATTTTGAGTTTATTGATTGTCACATTTATGTCAGGGTCCGGACTGGCGGCAGGTGACGGCACTGGAGGTGGATCCTCTGTGTCAGTGAGGGATTGGCGTGGACCGTACCAGGGGACCGGTTCTAAGTAACTACCGGTTTTCACCAGAGCCCGCCGCAAGGCGGGATGGACTTGCTGCGGCGGTAGCAACCAGGTCGTATCCGACGGTAACGGCTCAACCTCAAAGACAGCTGATTCAGACGCGGTACAGAAGGACAAGGCAAAGGCAAGGTCAGACGGAGCAAAAGGTCAAGGCAGGCGGCAAGGTTCGTAGTCAGGGGCAACAGCAGAAGGTCAGATACACAGGCAGGGAACGATACACCAAAAGCTTTCTCAAGGTACCAAAGGCAACAAGATCCGGCAAGGACAGGAAGGGGAAGTGGGTTTTTATACATTTTGGACTGATTGGACCAGGCACCAATTAGTGGTGCACTGGCCCTTTAAATTTCAATGCAGTGGCGCGCGCGCGCCCTAGGGAGCGGGGCCGCACGCGCCGGGAGGAAGACATGCCGGGACCCGGCGTGCGCCGGGGGACAGAGCGGAGGGAACCCGGCGGGTGAGTAGCAGAGGATGCGGAGGAGCAGCGCTCACGGTCGGGGACCATGACCGGAGCGCTGCAGCCCGCGGGACGCCTCGAGTGTTCCGGGGAAGCCCCGGGACCCAGAGCACTCGGCGTTACAGTACCCCCCCCTTAGGTCTCCCCCTCTTCTTGGAGCCCAGGTACTTGTGGATGAGCTCCTTGTCTAGAATATTGGACTCGGGTTCCCATGACCTCTCCTCAGGACCACAATTCTCCCAGTCAACCAAAAAAAATTTTTTACCTCTGACGACCTTGGAGGCGAGGATCTCTTTCACTGAGAAGACATCAGAGGACCCAGAAACAGGCGCAGGAACGATGACCTTGGGGGAGAACCGGTTAAGAATGAGGGGTTTGAGAAGGGATACATGAAAGGAGTTAGGAATATGGAGAGAGGGAGGAAGATGGAGTTTGTAAGAGACAGCATTAATTTGGCTTTTGATTTTAAAAGGCCCGAGATAACGCGGGCCCAATTTGTAGCTGGGGACCCGAAACCGGATGTATTTGGCAGAGAGCCACACTCTGTCCCCAGGGGCAAAGACAGGAGGAGTTCTTCTTTTCCTATCTGCATGTCTCTTCATGCGAGAAGAAGCCAAGGTGAGCGACTTTTGAGTCTCTTTCCATATAGAGGAGAAGTCCAAGGTCAAGTCATCAACGGCAGGAACTCCAGAAGAAGTGGGAATGGGGAGGGGGGGCAGCGGGTGACGGCCGTACACCACAAAAAACGGAGATTTTGTGGATGACTCAGAGTCTCTAAAGTTGTAGGAAAATTCGGCCCAGGGCAACAGGTCAACCCAATCATCCTGACGGGAGGAGACGAAATGTCGCAGATAGTCACCAAGGATCTGGTTAACCCTTTCCACTTGTCCATTGGACTGAGGGTGGTAGGCAGAAGAAAAGTTCAATTTGATTCCTAATTGGGTGCAGAGAGCTCTCCAAAACTTTGAGATGAACTGAACGCCTCTATCGGAGACGATGTGTGTTGGAAGGCCATGAAGACGAAAAATGTGCAAAAAGAATTGCTTCGCCAGTTGTGGCGCAGAAGGGAGACCAGGAAGCGGGACAAAATGTGCCATTTTTGAAAACCTGTCAACAACCACCCATATGACTGTGTTACCATGGGATAAGGGAAGATCCGTGATGAAGTCCATTGCAATGTGGGACCAAGGCTGTTCAGGCACTGGCAGAGGAAGGAGAAGACCTGCAGGCTTCTGGCGGGGAGTTTTATCACGTGCACAGACAGCACAGGCCCGAACGAACTCCGTTACATCTTTTTCAAAGGAAGGCCACCAATAGTGTCTGGCAATTAGCAGTGTCGTCTTTTTAATTCCGGCGTGGCCCGCCAGGTGAGAGGAGTGACCCCATTTGAGAGTCCGTAGGCGAAGACGGGGAGGAACAAATGTTTTCCCTGGAGGAACTGGTGCCAGTGAAGCAGGGGCAGTAGAAATTAGACACTCAGGGGGAATGATGTGTTGAGGAACGGTTTCATCTTCGGAGGCATCGGTGGAACGTGATAGGGCATCCGCCCTAATGTTTTTATTAGCAGGACGAAAATGGATTTGGAACATGAATCGGGCAAAGAACAATGACCACCTGGCCTGGCGCGGATTAAGGCGCTGGGCAGACTGAAGGTATGAGAGATTTTTGTGGTCAGTGAAGATGGTGATTGGATGAAGGGAGCCTTCCAGAAGATGTCTCCATTCTTCTAGTGCCAACTTAATGGCTAGTAATTCACGGTCCCCGATGGCATAGTTCTTTTCAGGAGGGGAAAACGTCTTTGAGAAGAAGCCGCAGGTGACGTTTTTTCCTTTAGCAGACCTTTGAAGAAGAACTGCTCCGGCTCCAACAGAGGAGGCATCTACCTCCAGAAAAAATGGTTTCAGAGGATCGGGCCTATTTAAGACTGGAGCGGAGGCGAAGGCGGTTTTAAGGCGAGTAAAAGCTTCTTCAGCTTGGGGAGGCCAGGATTTCGGATTCGCTTCTTTCTTGGTTAATGCCACAATAGGTGCCACAATAGTGGAAAAGTGGGGAATAAACTGGCGGTAATAGTTGGCGAATCCAAGGAAGCGTTGAATGGAGCGAAGTCCTGAGGGACGTGGCCAATCCAAGACTGCAGAGAGTTTGTCGGTGTCCATTTGAAGACCCTGTCCGGAAACTAGGTATCCCAGAAACGGAAGACAGCTACGCTCAAAAAGACATTTTTCCATTTTAGCATAAAGGTGGTTGACACGAAGGCGTTGGAGCACTTGACGAACATGGCGACGGTGTTCCTCCAGGTTGGGAGAGAAGATTAGAATGTCGTCAAGATAGACCACTACACAAGTATACAACATGTCCCGGAAGATCTCGTTGACAAAGTCTTGAAAGACTGCAGGAGCGTTGCACAGGCCGAAAGGCATGACGAGATACTCAAAGTGGCCATCTCTGGTATTAAAAGCGGTCTTCCACTCATCTCCTTCTCGGATTCTGATGAGATTGTAAGCGCCCCTGAGGTCTAACTTAGTGAAGACCTTAGCTCCGCGCAGACGGTCAAAGAGCTCCGAGATGAGAGGCAAAGGGTAGCAATTTTTTACCGTGATCTTGTTAAGACCACGGTAGTCAATACATGGACGTAATGACCCATCCTTTTTGGCGACAAAGAAAAATCCTGCTCCGGCAGGAGAAGAAGACTTCCTGATGAAACCTTTCTTGAGGTTCTCCTGAACGTACTCCGACATGGCCTTGGTTTCAGGAATGGAGAGGGGGTAAATCCTGCCACGGGGTGGAGTGGTACCGGGAAGCAAATCAATGGGACAGTCATAGGGTCTATGTGGTGGTAAGACCTCCGCCTGTTTCTTGCAAAAGACGTCAGTAAAGTCCTGATAGACCTTAGGAAGGCCAAGCACTGGAGAGGAGACAGAGACTTGTCTAATAGGTACCGCCTTGAGGCAATGAGTGTGGCAGGTAGATCCCCATGATTTAATATCCCCAGAGGTCCAGTCAAGGGTAGGAGAGTGGCGCTGGAGCCAGGGCAAGCCAAGAAGGACGTCAGAAGTGCAATTCGGTAGAACAAAAAATTCAATGGTTTCTTGGTGGAGGACCCCTATGGTCATGAGCACGGGTTCTGTGCGGTAATGCACGGTACAGTTCAGATTTTCTCCGTTAACTGTAGTAATGAAGAAGGGCTTGACGAGGCGGATCACAGGAATGCTAAAGCGGTTGATGAAGGAGGCTTTAATGAAGTTTCCCGCAGAACCAGAGTCCAAGAAGGCGTCTGCCGGGAAGGAGACTTTAGCAGCAGGAGAAATCCGTACCGGAACAATCAAGCGTGGAGAGGAAGAATTCACACCCAGCTACGCCTCTCCCACGTTCACTAGGTGCGAGCGTTTCCCTGACGCTGAGGATGAACTGGACAGTCCTTTAAGAAGTGTTCGGAACTCGCACAGTATAAGCATAGGTTCTCATTCCTCCGGCGAGACCTTTCTTGCTGGGTCAGGCGAACCCGATCCACTTGCATGGCCTCCTCGGTGGAAGGTGCAGCAACCGGCTGCAAAGGTTGCTGGAAGAGAGGTGACAGGCGTGGATAACGCCTGTTGCGAACCAGATTCTTTTCTTGGCGAAGTTCCTGGCGTCTTTCAAGGAAGCGCATATCTATGCGAGTAGCCAAGTGGATGAGTTCCGTCAGGGAGTCAGGTATCTCTCGAGCGGCTAGAGCATCCTTGATATGACTGGATAGACCTTTTTTAAAAGTTGCGCAGAGGGCGTCGTTGTTCCAAGTCAATTCGGAGGACAGTGTGCGAAATTGTATGGCATATTCGCCTACTGTAGCGTCTCCTTGGACGAGGTTTAGCAAGGCCGTTTCTGCTGACGAGGCACGGGTAGGTTCCTCGAAGACACTGCGGACTTCAGAGACAAAAGACTGGACGGAGGCAGTGGCAGGACTGTTGCGGTCCCAGAGTGGCGTGGCCCAGGCCAAGGCCTTCCCAGACAATAAGCTGACCATGAAGGCCACCTTAGATCGTTCCGTAGGAAACTGGTCGGCCAACATCTCCAGGTGCAGGGAACATTGGGACAAGAATCCCCGGCACATCTTAGAATCCCCATCAAACTTGTCCGGGAGAGAAAAACAGATTCTAGCGGAGGTGGCGGCCACCGGCTGCGGAGGTGGAGCGGAAGCAGAAGCAGGCGGCTGCTGCGGAGCGGGAAGAAGCTGTTGCAGCATGGCGGTCAACTGTGCCAGTTGTTGTCCTTGTTGGGCAATCTGCTGGGACTGCTGGGCAACCACGGTAGTGAGGTCAGCGAGATTAGGCAGCGGCACATCAGCGGGATCCATGGCCGGATCTACTGTCAGGGTCCGGACTGGCGGCTGGTGACGGCACTGGAGGTGGATCCTCTGTGTCAGTGAGGGATTGGCGTGGACCGTACCAGGGGACCGGTTCTAAGTTACTACCGGTTTTCACCAGAGCCCGCCGCAAGGCGGGATGGACTTGCTGCGGCGGTAGCAACCAGGTCGTATCCACCGGTAACGGCTCAACCTCAAAGACAGCTGATTCAGACGCGGTACAGAAGGACAAGGCAAAGGCAAGGTCAGACGGAGCAAAAGGTCAAGGCAGGCGGCAAGGTTCGTAGTCAGGGGCAACAGCAGAAGGTCAGATACACAGGCAGGGAACGATACACCAAAAGCTTTCTCAAGGTACCAAAGGCAACAAGATCCGGCAAGGACAGGAAGGGGAAGTGGGTTTTTATACATTTTGGACCGATTGGACCAGGCACCAATTAGTGGTGCACTGGCCCTTTAAATTTCAATGCAGTGGCGCGCGCGCGACCTAGGGAGCGGGGCCGCGCGCGCCGGGAGGAAGACATGCCGGGACCAGGCGTGCGCCGGGGGACAGAGCAGAGGGAACCCGGCGGGTGAGTAGCAGAGGATGCGGAGGAGCAGCGCTCACGGTCGGGGACCATGACCGGAGCGCTGCAGCCCGCGGGACGCCTCGAGTGTTCCGGGGAAGCCCCGGGACCCGGAGCACTCGGCGTTACAATTTACACTTTGACATTTTTATTTGGACATTGTGCAGCATTTTCTTTTCCACTTGGATCAGTAGACAGCCATGAAACAAAAGACAAAGGGGCTTCCCATAGTGAAAAATTGTTTAATACATTTAAAAAGAAATCAAGAATAAAGCTGGATACACACTATACAACTTTTGTTGTTCGATTTCCTTTAGATTTACCTTCAACTATGTAGTATAAGGGCCTGCCTGACTGCATACAAATTGAAAGTGTTTAGGTTTGACCTCATATTGTATGGCTTTGGTAAATCTAAAGGAAAAAATCTAAAGTAAAATGTATGGTGTGTATATTCAGCTTAACACTCACATTAGCAGTAAGTTAAAATGCCCATAGGAATCAAACAAGTATACCTAGGTGCAGAGGTGGGGGACTTGAGTCACATGACTTGACTTAAGTCAGACTTAAGTTACCAGTTTGAGGACTTGAGACTTGCTTGACTAAAATTAATAAAAGACTCGACTTGACTTTGACTTGGTATTCATGACTTGAGACTTGACTTCGACTTGAGATATATGACTCGAAATGACTTTACTTTTTTAATTTATTAAATATTTGCATTTTCTCAAGATGTGTTAAAGCAAAATTAATGTGCCTGTTATGTTTCTGACACCACAGTCACTTAAAACACCTCAGTGTGTTCTGATTTTTAGGACACTGGCTGTTTAACAATGGAAATACTTAACATGTTTTTAGTGACTGTGGTGTTGATGACCGGACGAAGGATTTTGAGCTGTTTGGGCATTCAAAGTGTTTCTTTAATATGCCAAGAAAAAATCACTAAGCAGTTTTGTTAATGTTGAAAATATAACAAAACCTTTCCTTACCACTGACTTTTAACTGATTTAAAGGTACAAATTGGGGTAGATCAGTATTTTGACTTGATTTGTGACTTGACCAAAATAAATGACTTGACTTGCTTGACTTCTAGCAGGGACTCGACTTGACTTGCTTGCTTTTCGCCACAGTAACTTGCCTGAGACTTGAAGGTTAAGATTGAGACTTGCTTGTGACTTGCACATGTGTGACTTAGGCTCCATGTACACGGGACATGGTTAAAAGTCCCTTTGAATGCTGGAATTTTTAGGACGTTTGAAACGTCCGTTCGGTCGCGTTTGTACCTGCGTTTAGCGGGCATTTGCGGGCGTTTGCGTTTAGAACCGTTCCTAGAGGTCAAAAAAATTATTCCCCTTTAAAATGGAAAAACGCAAATGCCAAACGCGGGTCATCGCGTTCAGTCGCGTTCAGATGCGTTCGGTCGCGTTTTTGCGTTTGAAACGCCGGGAAACACACGTTCAAACGCAAATAATTGCGTTCTAAAAACAGTCCCTGAACGCAACTGCCCGCAAACGACGGCAAACGACCTGGTGTACATGGACGGATAAGATAAAATGTAGATGGGTTCAAGGGCTTCTAAAATAAACGCCCAACTGCTCATAAACGGCCATTTCCAGCATCCCGTGTACATGGAGCCTTACTCCCATGTCTGCCTAGGTGCACCAAAATGGTGTCTTTTGCACACACAGAAGTGACATCACCACGCTTCCATCCTACGCATTGCGTCACGCGTATCACGTGACCACATCTGGCCTGTGCTGGCAGGGTGGTGAGGTGTCTATTTTTAGGTAATTTTTAGGTTGCATGTGGATTTTGGATTCCCATTAAATTTGAGGGAGTGTTACACATTACTACTTATTAACACTATTATGGTTGTTTATCTCTGACTCTCTATATCTGATTTTAATGGTCTGTTGGGTATTTACTTTTGCAAGTTTGGATTATTTTTGACGTCACTTATTTTATATTTGTTTTCACTGATTTTGAGAAATATTGAAACATGTATTTTATTTTTTTAATATAGTGGCAGCGAGCACTACTTATATATTATTTGTCTAATTTATGTGGGAGCAAATTAAGGTGCGTGCAGCTGCCTACATTATATTCGTCATCTGTTTCATTCTTGTGGCAGCGCATGAGGTTTTTTTCTTTCTCTATGTTAAATAAAATATTTCCTCCCTTTCAGCAATCCATCAATTAATTAGTAAAAAGTGTAAACCCAGTCAACAGTTGAAGCCTGAATACCAAAGTTCCCTTAATGTTTGTTTTGCTTTTAGCAACTGGAGTGCCAGACTGTGGGAGATTAAAATGTACTAGTTTGTACTGTCAATCCTAATTATTTAATTGAGTCAGAAAGAAAACATTGATATGTTTCTCCTAGAACCCTTTACTCCAATTTCCGAATTAAACATTTACTAGTAAAGCAAAAATTCTGTATACTGTATTTTATGTAGCCCTGGGTCTGCTGTTCTCCTGCCCAGTGCCCAGTGCCCAGTGCCCACTGTCATTTCTATTGCTGCTTCCACCCACACTGTTTCTTTCCCTTTCCCCAGTTGCCAATCAGCAGAAGAGCAGCCGTGTGGGGTGTAAGAGGCGACCATCAGAGTGGGCTACTCAGTTGAAGAGCTGCCTTCAATGAGAGTTTGCCACTGTGTCGGAGAGAGACTGGTCTGCCATATCTGCATGGAGGGAGCAGCTGTTGGAGCGACTCAGTGACCTGGATTAAAGAGACATTACTGGTTCTATGAGAGATCGCTTTTACTAGGTTCTGAGTTGCCGCCAATACCTCTGATACCTGACGCCAAAGTGGTAGGAGACCTAATTACAGACCGAAAAGTGGGGGGGGGGCAATAGGCCACAACTTTGTTACACATTTCATAGACTGCATGGTTGTGAGAGGCAACAGGCCACAACTTCCTTACCCACTTCTTTAAAGAACAGTGTAACCTGACTTTGGGATACAGTTTGGGTATTTAAGCCCTATACCAAGGGATCCACTGAAATCTGAGCACACTAATGCAGGATCTTTGGACCCAACGATTAACAGTACAGAAGTTTTTAGAGACCGAAGGACCTACCACCTCTTTAGTTAGGTCCTTCCTAGATTGAGGGTGCAGATACAAAGACACTTTAAGATGTGGTGTTGTACAAAATTGTTATCTGTCGTTGCTTATTGTTATTGCCATTCTGCATGTTGCTTTGTGAAGAGTATTTCCTGAAATACTGTAAAACCTCTTTCTTTTGCCTTGGCGTATCAGAGGGTGTGGCATCATTATCATCTGAAATCAGGGGACCCATACATCAATGGCTCCTTTTGGGGGTACATTTAAATTGCCCCCAAATCTTTACCATTTTTCTTTAAAACCTTCAATTATAAAGCCCAACTACATTAAAACAAAAACTCCTCCATTACATAGGGGATCCAGGGCCTATAGGGACATTCTGGGTCCTACCAAGGCTAAACTCAACCTCTGTGGGGAATTCCTCCTTAGTGCATTTCTGTGATGTAGCTGGGAGCGGACTACTGTAATCTGGATGTAGCAGACTTAACCTCCACTTCTACAGACAGCGCCTGAGGTCACCTCTGTTTCTGCCCAGGTGGATCTGCTGTGCAGCAACACGCTGAAGACATCTTGTGACTTCTACTAGTGAGTGAGAAAGAAACAGTGCAGCAGGTGACAGTCCAGACTGCTGAATCCATCCTATCACATCCAGCTTCTGCGGACCAGTGTACAGACCCTGCATCGCTTCCTGTGTGTATGTGACAGCCGTTCCCAGGATCTGGCGAAGGGGCTCATGCCCCAAATCGTCTCCAGTATGTCAGTATCAAACATTATATGAACACTGTATACAGACAATATAGCCTGGATTATCAAGAGGACTGTCATACCTAGCATTCCTCTGCTGATTATTAACCCCTTATGTTATGCATTAAAGATTCTGTGAGGGAATTCACCTTAGACCACAAGCTGATACAAAAAAAATGTATTCTCGTATACGAGGAGACAAGTACAGGAGAATGTCAGATATTCACCCACCGGTTCTAGCTGCCTGTGACCCATGGAATAGGGCACCATACACAGTAGCTAGCCTAGTTGGCTTCTTATCTGACACTTGTCTGAATTCTTTATGCCAGCTTACACATTTATATACAGTTAAAACATCCTGACTTAACACTTCCCCCAGGACAATGAGGAATGTCTTTTTTATTGCCATTTCCTTAAAGGGGAAGGAGTTTCATCTTACAAACTCTCAAATATAGCCATTACCATATATAGTATAGGGCATTTAAAACTAGTTAGATTGTATTTAAGCAGAATAAAATGGAGTCAGAGTCAGCCTTATACAGAAATGATTATAAAGACATGCTTAATTTCTCTAACAGATTCCCTGTTAACATCTGAGCTCCAATGCTGCCGGTGAAGATAAGCCTCAGGCCTATTATTCTGACTACTACCACCTTCTTGCCTTCAAAGGGTAGAGTAACTGGTTATAACATAACTCAATCTTTTATTAGGATCAGAGTCTTTGTAAGCCTACCCTTTTCCCTTTTAGTGGTCGCATAACCAGTTACTCTGACAATTTCATTGCTAAGTGTCTATATTGCTTTGTACATAAAAGTGCTATTGTTACACACTGTTATTGCTATTTGTACATATCAGACTGCTGGGTGTTCAATTCAACCTGGTTTTGGGGTGTTTTTCCAGGATTTGGCTGATTGACACTCTTATACACCCCCCGTTGCTGTCTAGGTAATACAAGATACTATTGAATTCAGTTTGCATTGTGTCTATGTTACATTTAAAGGGGAATACACTATGTCAGAACCTAGAGTGTCAGATGGGCTGGGAAGTTCCCAGGGTCAGAGCAGCACAGGAAGACAAGAAATATCCAGTGGCCCCCCACAGGTTGGCGCTACAGTACTATTCCTAAACACCAATTATGGGCACGGGTTGGCATTAAAAGCTTTCTCACAATTCTCCCCTACATTTCACTTGCCTGACTGGATGATATTTATGTATTTCAAGTTAAGACATGCAGGTTCCAGTTTCCTCAAGCCCCTATCCTCCTGGCTAACCCTGTTGAAAAACTATTGTCCCAAAAGGATCTTCAGAGCCTCTATCCTCCCTGTATATTGTTCTTCTTAGTATTGACTCCCCAAAGATTTATTACCTACTGTGGGACATTTGGAAGGCTGATATTTCAACCATAGACTGGTAAGATTGGGAGGATTGTCTTGAGGACTGCCCCAAACTGGAAATCCGGTGCTGTTACATATTTATGACATCTCAGAGACCGTATCATACTAAATACTTGTCTCCTTTCTTTTATACTATACCAAGAAGGAAATACTGCCTTGCTTCTATATAAAAGAATAGCCATTCCCAGGATCTGGTGAAGGGGCTCATGCCCCAAATCGTCTCCAATCTGTCAGTATCAAACATTATATGAACACTGTATACTCTATAAACTGCATACAGACAATATAGCCTGGATTATCAAGAGGACTGTCACATTGCAATATATCAATATAGCAACCTCAATTGTGCCTGGAAGTATAAATAAGGTTTGGTTACCCTGGACAGCCCAGTAGGACTATATTTTTCATTTGTGCCTTTTCCCTCCTCCTCCTATCTTTTGTCCCTCACCCCATTCGGTAGGTAAAAAGTGCTTTTCCAAATCCCCTTGACCTAAATGAGCAGTTAACCCTTGTGGGGGCAGCCTCCTTTTAAGGGAGGAGTTTTATTCTTACTGGAACATTAAAGTGTTGAATGGGAGAGGAGAATTTGTTACATTTCAAATTGTAAAAATTGGTATCTGAGCCCTTTTCTTTTTATTTTATTTTAACTTGTCTGGGTGCTAGGCAAGGAGTCCAAATGACCATTTACAGTTAACTGGACTCATAAACCCTCCCCTGAGGTTCACAACCATTCATTTGGATGCCCCTCTTCAAGCATTATTCTAATGCTAAATTACATTGTGGCTGATATCAGCTTAGTAGGTGGCCCAAATACTGATGGACAGCTTTTTATGGAGAATCAGTTTGAATGCCTTGTGTGCTATCCTGAAATTAATTGAAAACAAACGAAGCACAAAAACAAAAACAAAAAACATAAAAATAAGCAGGTCCACACAGATCAGACTATATTTCATGGTATCTATTCTATATGGATGACTACCAACATCATAGCTCTGGATCAAAGCATACGCAAATGTAATTTATTCTAGTTGCTAATAGAAGTATGGGCAAGTTAGATTAAATTATAGAGGCAAAATATTTTATTTGGTTTTTGATAGAGTGAAGAGGGATTAGAACCTATGTCATTTGTTATTGCTGTCAGTGCTTCTTTTAAGGAGATCAACCTTAATTTGTCCTGTTTACCATTATCATTAAAAGTGAAAGTAAAGAAAATCCAAACTTCTGTGTTTTCCCCAGAAAAGTAATAGTGGGGAAATCTTCCAATGGGGACACCAGTTCCAGTCTTAGTCCGTAGGGTTCAATATTGAGTTGGCCCATCTCTTGCAGCTATAACAGCTTCAACTCTTCTGGGAAGGCTGTGCTCAAGGTTTAGGAGTGTGTCTATGGGAATGTTTGATCATTCTTTCAGAAGCTCATTTGTGAGGTCAGGCACTGATGGGGATAAGAAGTCCTGGCTCGCAGTCTCTGCTATAATTCCTCCTAAAGGTGTTCTATCGGGTTGAGGTTAGGACTTTGTGCAAGCCAGTCAAGTTCCTCCACCCCAAGCTTGCTCATCCATGTCTTTATGGACCTTGCTTTGTGCACGGATGCGCAGTTATGGAACAGGAAGGGGCCATCCCCAAACTGTTCCCACAAAGTTGGGAGCATGAAATTGTCCAAAATTTCTTGGTATGCTGACGCCTTAAGATTTCCCTTTACTGGAACTAAGGGGCCAATCCCAGCCCCTGAAAAACTACCCCACACCATTACCCCCCCCCCCCCCTCCACCAAATGATTTGGACCAGTGCACAAAGCAAGGTCCATAAAGACATTGATGAGCGAGTTTGGGGTGGAGGAACTTGACAGACCTGCACAAGTCCTGACCTCAACCTAATAGAACACCTTTGGGATGAATTAGAGCGGAGACTGCGAGCCAGGCCTTCTAATCCAATATCAGTACCTGACCTCACAAATGCACTTCTGGAACAATGGTCAAACGTTCCCATAGACACACTCCTAAACCTTGTAAATAACCTTCCCAGAAGTGTTGAAGCTGTTATAACTGCAAAGGGTGGGCCAACTCAATATTTAACCCTACAGACTAAGACTGGGATGCCTTTAAAGTTCATAAAGGCAGGTGTGCCAGTACTATTCACAACATAGTGTATATTATGTATACATTGGGTTAAAAAAACCTCAGAAATAGGAAGTGAAGAGAGAGAAAGTCTCAGTCACATGTCCTATCCAGGGGAGCTCCTGTTGTTGTGTTTTCACCCAGGCCAGAAGCAGAGACTATTATTCAAGTATTCCTACATTCTAATAGTTTAAAGAGGTAGTATACCGCTTTTTGTGATTTTTAACTACAGGTAAGCCTATAATAAGGCTTACCTGTAGGTACAATTAATATCTCCTAAACCTGTACAGTTTAGGAGATATTTGCGCTGCATGCAGCCGCTGACGCGAGCGGCGCATGCGCTCTGAAGGTCCGGCGGACCTTCAGAGTTCCTTGCCGGGAAGTTGCCGGAATATCACTCCCGCACGCATGCGCTGGAGTGACGTCATCGCGGCTGCGATACATACTAGCTCATTATGCCTTTGTCTTGCAGGGTTTTTTTTTTCCCTTTGACTATACTAACGCTTTAACTGAAGCTGCCCATAGCTTATTGAGTGGGCATCTGAATCCTTCTGACAGAGTATCTCTGCCCTATTGCTATTATCTCATATGTACAGTGCCAGATAGCTAGGTATGTGATTCTGTATGTACTGTATGTAGTTGTCACCTTCTGGTTTATTAATAAGTGAACCTGTTCATTGAAATAGATTTTATTTGCAGCTCCTGTTATTTTAGTTAACCCTGTCACTTCTGGTCTGGAATTCTATAGCTAGTTTTAGCTTAGCGCTCAAAAACCAGCAAACGTCTACTGCTAGATTAATCATCTGATAGCAACTTCTGGTAGTTAAATGTCCGGTTGCATGTCAGATTAGAAACTACATAGGAGTAGGAAGGCTGAGTTCCAGTGTCACACTACAGTTTCTGCATGTGAGAATCTGCATTCCAGGCTTGTTGGCCATAGACTGGAGAATCTCCCCATCACCACTGATCTTGTCTTAAGGTCTCCAAAACAAAGCTGGATGCTGCATTGTGATTATCCTCAGGGCCCCTGCAACTGGACTTTGCTGCAACATTCATCTGAAGGTACCTTTAATAATAATTCTATATACCCAGGTAAACTTTATGTGCACAATTACACCAGGACTCTTGTAGAGCCCTTTGTCGATAACATTTTTTTGTACATTGGATGTGTATGTACTATTATTAATCTTTTCTCATATAAAACGTTTATTAATTCTACCCTGGTGTGCATCTATGTACTTATGGTAATTTGCTTGTTGCAGTAGTTCCTCTGCTCCCAATTACTTTGATTAGATTACTGGTTAATTTCCCAGGAATGGAATCCACTCTGCTCACAGAGGCCCTGTCCTGGGTAGATGCACTGGAAACTTTATTATCAAGCCCACTCTTCTCTTGTTTACCTACAGTTTCTCACAAAAGTGAGTACACCCCTCACATTTTTGTAAATATTTTATGTTTTCATGTGACAACACTGAAGAAATGACACATTGCTACAATGTAAAGTAGTGAATGTACAGCTTGTATAACAATGTATATTTGCTGTCCCCTCAAAGTAACTCAACACACAGCCATTAATGTCTAAACCGCTGGCAACAAAAGTGAGTACACCCCTAAGTCAAAATGTCCAAATTTGGCCCAAAGTGTCAATAATTTGTGTGGCCACCATTATTTTCCAGCACTGCCTTAACCCTCCTGGGCATGGAGTTCACCAGAGATTCACAGGTTGCCGCTGAAGTCCTCTTCCACTCCTCCATGGCGACATCATGGAGCTGGTGGATGTTAGAGACCTTGCACTCCTCCACCCTCCGTTTGAAGATCCCCCACAGATGCTCAATAAGGTTTAGGTTTGGAGACATGGTTTGCCAGTCCATCACCTTTACCCTCAGCTTCTTTAGCAAGGCAGTGGTCATTTGGAGGTGTGTTTGGGGTCGTTATCATGTTGGAATACTGCCCTGTGGCCCAGTCTCCGAAGGGAGGCGACCATGCTCTGCTTCAGTAAGTCACAGTACAAGTTGGCATTCATGGTCCCTCAATGAACTGTAGCTCCCCAGCGTCGGCAGCACTCATGCAGCCCCAGACCATGACACTTACACCACCATGCTTGACTGTAAGCAAGACACCCCTGTCTTTGTACTCCTCACCTGGTTGCTGCCACACATTTTTGTCACCATCTGACCAAATACGTTTATCTTGGTCTCATTAGACCACAGGACATGGTTCCAGTAATCCATGCCCTTAGTCTGCTTGTCTTCAGCAAACTGTTTGCAGGCTTTCTTGTGCATCATCTTTAGAGGAAGCTTCCTTTTGGGACGACAGCCATGCAGACCAATTTGATGCAGTGTGCGGCGAATGATCTGAGCACTGACAGGGTGACCCTTCAACCTCTGCAGCAATGCTGGCATCACTCCTATGTCTATTTCCCAAAGACAACCTCTGGATATGATGCTGAGCATGTGCACTCAACCTCTTTGGTTGACCAAAACTAGGCCTTTTTCTGAGTGGAACCTGTCCTATTAAACCGCTGTATGGTCTCGGCCACCTTGCTGCAGCTCAGTTTCACACTTGCTCTCTTCTGAATTGGCTGGCTGGGGATGACATCAATCCTGTGCATGCACAGGAGGCTGTCATCCCGGCATTCAGAAACTGGCCCAACACTGTAAGCTGAGCTGCACATGCAGTACCGGAGGAGAGGCAGGTAGGGTCATTTTAATGCAGAGGAGACAGTGCATGTCTCTTCTGCAAAAAAAGCCTTCCTGCTCACAGGTTTTTACAGCAAGACTTTAGTTCCACTTTAACTATAAACTAAAATGTAATTGACTTATATGAAAATTACATTTGGCCAAGATATAAGCTAACACTTCATTATTCAATCTACAGACAAACAGGCAAAGAGATAGAGAGCGATTTGGTAGATAAATAGAAAGTATAAAATAAAAAGATTAGATAGATAGATAGATAGATAGATAGATAGATAGATAGATAGATAGATAGATAGATAGATAGATAGATAGATAGATAGATAGATAGATAGATAGATAGATAGATAGATAGATAGATAGATAGATAGATAGATAGATAGATAGATAGATAGATAGATAGATAGGCAGATTGATGCTTTATAGCATCATTAAGCATTCAAAGAACATTCTGTACTTCTGGTTCTTTCAGGTCTGGTACAGTAATTTATTACAGACATAAATTCTATCTAATCAATGAATCTAGCTTATCTTAGGGCCCTTCTACTTTTCTTCCCGGTTAATGTAAAGGGCAGATGGGAAAGCTGTGAACAGACTTTTTATTCAGCATTAATAATTCACTGTAGACCCTTTAACCCAGTGAATGTCTCTGCTCTCCTTTAAATGTCAGAACACTTGTTTGTATTGGTGCAGAATTTACAGAACATGAATCTGTTTTTTTCCTGGCTCTGAAAGCTATTTAGAGAGCGTTACTGGAATATTTATAAGGAGCAGAGGCTAAACAGTACATGAGACCTGGGATACAAATACAGTAGGTAAAGCAATACTAATCCCTGGTTTACAAAAACAAATTATTAAAATATCTATTTGTAACAAAAAAAAAGTACATCCCATTGTTCTCCGCCTCCTCCAAATCTCCAAATTCCTTTTTTTGGCTACAGTGATCCAATTTTCTTTTAGAGGGTGGCTACGCTCGTTTTCCATGAACCCACTGTATGTAGGAACATAGCCACCCTCTCTCGCTTGCTCCCGAGATAGATTATGGACTATGGCAGGGGTCAGCAACCAGTAGATCATGATCTACCAGTAGATCGTGGACAGGTGACTGGTAGATCATGATCTGGGCTTGCTGACCCACCATCCTAGAGTATCAAACAGAGTACAATGGAGAAGGACAACTTGTAAAGTTGGATCTGTAGTAGGGAGCAAGAGCCATTGCCCCCTCTGTAGTGATGGCTTCTGTACAATGCGGAGTGATGCCAACTGCACTCCACCTCTTATCCCAGCTAGCGGTCTCCAGAGTGGTGCCAGCAGCAGGAATGAAGAGATCTTCAGGTCAGTGTGAGGAAATACACTGGTAATAATAGAATAGGGCTGCTTTCACACTGATGTACTGCAGTTTACCCACTCCATAGGTGCAGTGCAGTGGACCTGCAGCTTTCCTGCGGGTTTGCTGCTCTTAGCCACAGACTTAGCCATTCTAAGCCATTCAATTATAGGCTGCGGGTTTAGTGTACTTTCTGAATGCAAGAGTTTTTGCTTTCAGAAAGCGCACCACACCAGCAGGGTATAATAGAGGTCTATAGCAAAGCGCAGCTAACCCAAGAAAGTCGCAGATGCACTGGTGCAGGTAAACCGCAGCACATCCGTGTGAAAGCAGCCTTATAAGGGGCTCAGAACAGTAAGGGTTCATTTACATTTGCAGTTTGGGGGGTGGTAAAACCCCATAGTTAAGACATGTTTTTATAACCTATGCCCCAACCGCACCCCTTTTAGCAACAGTGGCCAGGGGTGTACACATGTCACAGCTGCAGCAGGAGTTAGACGCCTTGTCATAATTGGTGGGTGTAGCACCTGCCAAGCATGACCAATTCAAGTGAATGAAGTCGCTCTGAAAATGCTCTGCAAACATGTGCACTACAGCAAACAGGGGGTTTAACCACATGCTTTAACCCCTTGGAACCAGCAGAAGCATGCAGTTGTAGCGCGCTTGCGGAGTGGCCCTATTTACTTAAATGGGTCGAGATTGGCAGGTAGCTGACAGATGGATCATATCCCCACTTAGCCGACATTCTCCCTTCATTTCCCCCACATGCACGGCAGTGCAGGGAGGCAACAAGTCAAAAGTCTTTTTTGGTTCCTGCTGGCCCCTTCTGTCCATTTTAGATGCTTGTATGTGATATCATATGGGAGGAACAAGAGAGGACGGCCAGTGTGGAGCAGCGCACCAGAAGAGGGCTCTATTACAACAGCTTCTTGTTGCCACTCTGCATGAGAAGGAATCGGCTACCGTAATGTGCCCTGCTCCTCCTGTCGTGTGCTCTGCTGCCCCACGTACTGTTTCCTGATGCCCCCTCACCTATGCAATGTGCCTTGCGGCCTCCGATGTAATGTGCCCTGCACCCCCCCTGTAATGTGCCCTGCTGCTTCCTCCCCTCTGTAATGTGCCCTGCTGCCTCTCTTGTAATGTGCCCTGCTCCCCCTCATGTAATGTGCTTGTCTGCCTCTATGTATTGTTGTGCCCTGCTACCCCCTCCCCTTTTAATGTGCACTTGTAATATGCCCTGTGTAACAGACCAACCGGCACCCCGACCGGGTACCTCATTTCACGGATGCTCCTAGTGCTTCCCGAGGGCTCCAAGCACTCCACCATGCACCATAACCGCCTCAGATTCCACGAACTGCCACAGCTTGGTTAGGGTCTCGCCATCTCCTACCCACTCAGGACCTACCACAAGGCTTCAGGTTCCCGTGGGTGAACCTCTCTTTTCCCAGAGAGGGCAGCAAGAACAAGCTCTACACAAGCTCTTACAACAGCTTAGTGATTATCCAAGGAAGTATGGAAGACCATAGCAATCCCTTTTAGCATATACCCCAATCAGAGTCAGGACTCTAGATTGAGGGTGAACTGTATCTCTTTATTGAACAAGAAACATACTTGTATACAGTTTTTCCCCACAAGGGTGGACCTTGTGGAGAACTGGATGTGACATTCACAATCCAACAGAAACAGGGTTTTACACTCAGTCATTCCCATACAGTGTACACAAACCCCTCCCCCTAACCTAAACAAATTATCTAGCCATCTGGACAGAACAATGTGAGGTAATTAACATTTAACAATGAGATAGGTAAAGTTTAACACAATACACATTCCGCTGTAGAGAGGAGGGAACACCTACCTTACCCTATGTGATGTGCCCTGGTGCCCCATGTAATGTTCCCTGCTTTTCCCTATGTAATGTGCCCTATTGCCCCCCCCTCCATACTATGCCTTCCTGTCCCCCTGCCTTTCTAACTTCCTGTGCTGTGCACTCCTGATCCCCTTTGCTTTGCCATACTGACCTCCTGTACACTGCCCTGCTGACACCTGTGCTCTGCCCTGCTGACCCCTCTACTCTTTCCTGTTGACCCCTCTACTTTGCCCTGCTGACCCCTATACTTTGCCCTGTTGATCCCTATACTTTGCCCTGCTAAACTCTGTGTGCCATGACCTGCTAAACCCCTCAGTAGTACCACATAGGATCCATGAACATCCTCCCTCAGTCATTGCAGTTTCAATGTTCCAGGCCCTCATGTCGCCCACCGCATGGCAGCCTGCACTGAGGAGAGGCAGCAGCCCCTTCCCAACCTGGACCTCTCTCTCTAAAGGAAGACCCCAAGCCCATGTGCTCTTCAGATATAAATACAGTTACCCAGCATGCCTTGGGGCACACCCCTTCTAATTAGACAGGGCTGTATAGACATCCATGCTCTCATTTGCAAGGTTTCCTCCCACTGTCCAGTACACCCCATAACTACCAGACCAGTGTGGAACTTTCAAGCAGCACAAGAACACTCTGAGCAGACTCTACCTATCAATCACAGCTCTCTGTTAAGCAGACAGCATATAAATTTGCCTATCTGTCTACCTGTTAAGCAGGGAAACCAAAAACTATATATACTCACCCAAGCGCCTACCTAGGAGGGCTCTACACACTTGTGGTCATTAAGAAGAATTCCCCCCTTACAGAATATTAAAAAGATCAGTGGTGTTAATAGTGTTTCCAGGGCCGGCCTTTGGGGTGTGCGAGCTGTGCGGCCGCACAGGGCGCCATGGGCAACAGGGGCACTGTGCGGCCATCACAGCTTGCAGATGATCAGGCCGCACACCGGGAGGTAAGCGGCGACCACAGCCTGGAGGTTCAGTGTGGGGGTCTCTGATGTAAGGGGGGCTCTGTGTGGGGGGGGTCTCTGATGTAAGGGGGGCTCTGTGGGGGAGTCTCTGATGTAAGGGGGGCTCTGTGTGGGGGGGTCTCTGATGTAAGGGGGGCTCTGTGGGGGTCTCTAATGTAAGGGGGTCTTTAATGTAAGGGCGGCTCTGTGAGGGGTCTCTAATGTAAGGGGGCTAAGTTATTAGTGATCATAAAAAAGAAAAGTCAAATAAAGTGCAAACAAAGTGCAAGAAAATGTGCGGGGGGGGGCGCCACAGGATTAGCTCGCACAGGGCGCCTGAACACCTAAGGCCGGCCCTGAGTGTTTCTGAGAGGCAGAAATTTCGTAAGGAACCTCTAGCAACGTCTGGAGGAACCCTAGGATTTCATGGAACCCTGGTCTAACCCCTCACCACTCTTTTTAAAGCTAAAAATTTCTTTCGGTTTTAGTTTTAGGTTTTAGGCATGTGCAGCCCATCAGTTTAAATCAATATCATGGATGTGTGGCAACTTTAAGCCTCATTCTGATCATCTCATCCCAGATTCTTCCCAGCTCGTATTTTCATATCATGCTTCTACATACCCGCACCTTCTTTTGCCAAGCTCTGTTCCTTTTTAGATACAATAAGTCAAATTAACTATCCAAAGGGAGACAATTCATTATGATGACTCCCTCCTCTTTCTTACTGACTTATGTTAATGTCAGCTTTAGCTATTGAGCTCTATAAACAACAGGATTTATACCAAAAAAGAAAAGAGAGAAAAAAGGAGACAGAGAAAAACTAGAACCTACAGATGCACTGGATGGTTGCATAGAAGACTAACATATGTTGGTTAAGTGTCATATACCTACATGAAAATAATAAATATATAAAGTAGATGACAACTATGGCTGAATGACACTTACTTTAGTGAAGCACTATGCATCCATTCCATTTAGGAGAAAAAAAAAAATACTTGATTTTCATCATGCTGTTGATCTTCGTCAGTGCTCCCCAGTAATGGATATATAGCATTTCTCAGGGGGGTGGATTGCGCCTATGTAAAGTATGTTGAACCTCCCACTAGTATTATTCATTGTAAGGCTGTGTGAGAGGGTGACATATAGAACAATTGGATTGGGAGAAAGGAACAGAGCACTTTTTTAGGACAGAATGTTCCATTAAACCTGAAAAACTAGTGTGTTGTGGGTTTTTCATTTTTGTTTCTGCTTTGTTCGAGAATAATACATAGGAAACCATTAGAATAACAAGCACACTTTCTGTAACATTTGTGCACACAGGAGATGTCATTCTTTCTATTGTAAGATAACAAATGCAGGTAAAGTGGAAAAATTCAAGGAAAAATGCATTGGGTTTGTTAAACAACACAAGAGCTAAGCTCCAAACTTCACTATGTCTGTATTCATATTCAAATGTATGAGTTGGTGATGGTGATGTATGCAATTTATAACATTTTGACAGATCTCTTGAAAGCTGTGGATTGTCAACACTAATTCCAGTTGTCTTCTTAAATGTAAGGATGTTTACACATCTATACATCTGTCTACTGTATCTATCTATCTATCTATCTATCTATCTATCTATCTATCTATCTATCTATCTATCTATCTATCTATCTATCTATCTATCTATCTATCTATCTATCTATCTATCTATCTATCTATCTATCTATCTATCTATCTATCTATCTATCTATCTATCTATCTATCTATCTATCTATCTATCTATCTATCTATCTATCTATCTATCTATCTATCTATCTATCTATCTATCTATCTATCTATCTATCTATCTATCTATCTATCTATCTATCTATCTATCTATCTATCTTATCTAAAAAAGGTGCGTACATAAACAAAAGCCCATATATGCACTAGCAGCGCTAATCAGTCCTTATATCAAGGGCGACGAATAAATAGTTGAATGGATTGCAAGTATGATCCTAATCAATATTATTCATATGAGTTCATAAAAGCTGATCATGCAAAAAATGGTGATAGCAATGTCTCTTATCCTGATTAGGGTTGAGCGAACACCTAGATGTCCGTGTTCGACGGGTTCGGCCGAACTTTAAAAAAAAGTCCGGGTCCGTGTCCCGGACTTTTACCGAACTTTTCCCGGACACCGAACCCCATTGAAGTCAATGGGGACCCGAACTTTAAGGCACTAAAATGGCTCTAAAACACCAAAGGAAAGGGCTAGAGTGCTGCAAATGGCAGCAAAACGTAATTAAGAGCATGGCAAGTGCTCTGCAAACAAATGTGGATAGGGAAATAACTTAAAACAACAAAAAAAAACAGAAAAATAAAACAATGTTCTTCTTCATCTCTGAAGGACGAGGCCCATATGGAGTAGGAGGGAGGTTAAGGTGGTGGTGGATGTGGCGGTGACATAGGCGTGCGCACAGGGTGTGCTGGGTGTGCCTGGGCACACCCTAATCACCTAGGGCACATAGCATTGCCAGTGAGGAGATGGGAAAGATCTCCCTGGGACCTGCTCTGCTCTATTTCTCCTTGCCTACAGGTACATGGCCCCGATACATTACTCTCCCTGCTGGCAAACACATGCATGTGTATTTCAACTTTGGGGTGCACACCTTAATGCAATAGGCTGCGCACACCTATGGGCGGTGTAGGTGGAAGCGGCGGTGGAGGAGGACCAGGGCCGGATTAACAGCATCATGGGCTTGGTGCTGAGGATTTTGAAGGGCCTTAGGGCCGTGCCTTGCCATGCACCCAGAGGAGGAAGGGTGCAGCCATGCATGCCTAATTCAACATGGGATGCTGTCTCTGAAGCCCATAAACACATCCATGCATCGCCAACTGTCCCTCCTTGTCCGGCCTTCACGCTGTGTGGGGAGGTTCTGAGGGTGCTGCCTGGGGAAGCGAGCATAGAAGCCAGACTTCTGTGTTTACAAGTGACAGAAGAGCGGTAACAGTGAATATGGCCAACCCGGGGCCTATATAAAAGGTAGGGGCCTGGAGCTGCAGCTCCAATAGCCCCTACATTAATCTGGCCCTGAGGAGGAGGACGAGGTAGCCAACACTGCTTCTTTTCACAAATTTTAAATGAGGGTACACCCCAAAAGAGTGAGAAAGAGCAAAAATGGAACAATGGGTGGGTAAGGTCGGTATCCATTGCTATTCTGCATAAGGTACGGAAAAGTCCCGTGGGATCCATGCCTGGTTCATTTTAATGAACGTGAGCTTGTCCACATTGTCTCTGGACAGGCGGCTGCGCTTGTCTGTTATAACGCCCCCAGCCGTGCTAAATACCCGTTCAGATAATACACTGGCTGCAGGGCACGCCAGCACCTCCAAGGCGTAAAGGGCAAGCTCAGGCCATGTGCCCAATTTGGAGACCCAGAAGTTGAAGGGGGCAGACCCGTCATTCACTACATGTAGGCGTGTGCACACATACTGCTCCACCATGTTGGTAAAATGCTGCCTCCTGCTAAGACGTTCCATCTGAGCTGCTGGTGCTGCTGTTTGTTGTGGCGTGCTGACAAAGCTTTTCCACATTTCGGCCATGCTAACCCTGCCTTCTGAGGTGCTGGCGGTGCCCTGGTTGCGTTGGCGACCTCCTCCTCCTCCTCCTCTGCCTTGTGCTTCCACTGTGGCCCCGCTGTCAGATGGGAATGCCAGCAGCATGGCGTCTACCAGCGTGCGCTTGTACTCGCGCATCTTGCGATCGCGCTCCAGTGAGTGAATTAAGGACGGTACGTTGTCCTTGTAACGGGGATCCAGCAGCGTGGCCACCCAGTAATCAGCACAAGTTAGAATGTGGGCAACTCGGCGGTCGTTGTGGAGACACTGCAGCATGTAATCGCTCATGTGTGCCAGGCTGCCCAGAGGCAACGAAAGGCTGTCCTCTGTGGGAGGTGTATGGTCCGTGTCCTCTGTATCCCCCCAGCCACGCACCAGTGATGGCCATGAGCTGGCCTGGGTGCCACCCTGCTGTGAACATGGTTCCATCTCCTCCTCCAGCTCCTCCTCCTCCTCATCCTCCTCATCCTCCAGAACTGTGCCCCTGCTGGACAATTGCGTCCCTGGCGTTTGCGTGTGCAGGAACCCACCCTCGGAGCCCCTTGCGAATGACTGCCCTGAAAGCCTTGGAAATGTTACCTCTTCATCCTCCTCCTCCTCCTCATCCTGTGCCACATCCTCTTCCATCATCGCCCGAATTGTTTTTTCAAGGAGGCATAGAAGTGGGATAGTTAAGCTGAGAACGGCGTCATTGCCACTGGCCATGTTGGTGGAGTACTCAAAACAGCGCAACAAGGCACACAGGTCTCGCATGGAGGCCCAGTTAAATTAAATAGCGGAATAGAAAATATGATCCAAAAAAAGTGTATGTATATCACACGTACACAACCACACTAGGCCCCAATTACTATTGTTTGTACCCCTAAAAGGCTAGATGAGGAGTAGGGGGAGTATGGAACAGGCAGCACCCTCAAACCTTCAGAAGTATGAGATGAACCCCAACAACTTGGAAAGGTGGATCTCTCTCACACGTACCGACACAGACTATCCCGCAATTCAATTGATCCTCAAAGGTTTTTATTGAATAGCGGAATAGGAAATATGATCAAAAAAAGTGTATGTATCTCGCACGTACACAACCACACTAGGCCCCAATTACTATTGTTTGTACCCCTAAAAGGCTAGATGAGGAGTAGGGGGGGTATGGAACAGGCAGCACCCTCAAACCTTCAGAAGTATGAGATGAACCCCAACAACTTGGAAAGGTGGATCTCTCTCACACGTACCGACACAGACTATCCCGCAATTCAATTGATCCTCAAAGGTTTTTATTGAATAGCGGAATAGGAAATATGATCAAAAAAAGTGTATGTATCTCGCACGTACACAACCACACTAGGCCCCAATTACTATTGTTTGTACCCCTAAAAGGCTAGATGAGGAGTAGGGGGGGTATGGAACAGGCAGCACCCTCAAACCTTCAGAAGTATGAGATGAACCCCAACAACTTGGAAAGGTGGATCTCTCTCACACGTACCGACACAGACTATCCCGCAATTCAATTGATCCTCAAAGGTTTTTATTGAATAGCGGAATAGGAAATATGATCAAAAAAAGTGTATGTATCTCGCACGTACACAACCACACTAGGCCCCAATTACTATTGTTTGTACCCCTAAAAGGCTAGATGAGGAGTAGGGGGGGTATGGAACAGGCAGCACCCTCAAACCTTCAGAAGTATGAGATGAACCCCAACAACTTGGAAAGGTGGATCTCTCTCACACGTACCGACACAGACTATCCCGCAATTCAATTGATCCTCAAAGGTTTTTATTGAATAGCGGAATAGGAAATATGATCAAAAAAAGTGTATGTATCTCGCACGTACACAACCACACTAGGCCCCAATTACTATTGTTTGTACCCCTAAAAGGCTAGATGAGGAGTAGGGGGGGTATGGAACAGGCAGCACCCTCAAACCTTCAGAAGTATGAGATGAACCCCAACAACTTGGAAAGGTGGATCTCTCTCACACGTACCGACACAGACTATCCCGCAATTCAATTGATCCTCAAAGGTTTTTATTGAATAGCGGAATAGGAAATATGATCAAAAAAAGTGTATGTATCTCGCACGTACACAACCACACTAGGCCCCAATTACTATTGTTTGTACCCCTAAAAGGCTAGATGAGGAGTAGGGGGGGTATGGAACAGGCAGCACCCTCAAACCTTCAGAAGTATGAGATGAACCCCAACAACTTGGAAAGGTGGATCTCTCTCACACGTACCGACACAGACTATCCCGCAATTCAATTGATCCTCAAAGGTTTTTATTGAATAGCGGAATAGGAAATATGATCAAAAAAAGTGTATGTATCTCGCACGTACACAACCACACTAGGCCCCAATTACTATTGTTTGTACCCCTAAAAGGCTAGATGAGGAGTAGGGGGGGTATGGAACAGGCAGCACCCTCAAACCTTCAGAAGTATGAGATGAACCCCAACAACTTGGAAAGGTGGATCTCTCTCACACGTACCGACACAGACTATCCCGCAATTCAATTGATCCTCAAAGGTTTTTATTGAATAGCGGAATAGGAAATATGATCAAAAAAAGTGTATGTATCTCGCACGTACACAACCACACTAGGCCCCAATTACTATTGTTTGTACCCCTAAAAGGCTAGATGAGGAGTAGGGGGGGTATGGAACAGGCAGCACCCTCAAACCTTCAGAAGTATGAGATGAACCCCAACAACTTGGAAAGGTGGATCTCTCTCACACGTACCAACACAGACTATCCCCCAATTTAACTGATCCCCACAGGTTTTTGATTAAATAGCGGAATAGAAAATATGATCCCAAAAAAGTGTATGTATATCACACGTACACAACCACACTAGGCCCCAATTACTATTGTTTGTACCCCTAAAAGGCTAGGAGTAGGGGGAGTATGGAACAGGCAGCACCCTCAAACCTTCAGAAGTATGAGATGAACCCCAACAACTTGGAAAGGTGGATCTCTCTCACACGTACCAACACAGACTATCCCCCAATTTAACTGATCCCCAAAGGTTTTTGATTAAATAGCGGAATAGAAAATATGATCCCAAAAAAGTGTATGTATATCACACGTACACAACCACACTAGGCCCCAATTACTATTGTTTGTACCCCTAAAAGGCTAGGAGTAGGGGGAGTATGGAACAGGCAGCACCCTCAAACCTTCAGAAGTATGAGATGAACCCCAACAACTTGGAAAGGTGGATCTCTCTCACACGTACCAACACAGACTATCCCCCAATTTAACTGATCCCCAAAGGTTTTTGATTAAATAGCGGAATAGAAAATATGATCCCAAAAAAGTGTATGTATATCACACGTACACAACCACACTAGGCCCCAATTACTATTGTTTGTACCCCTAAAAGGCTAGGAGTAGGGGGAGTATGGAACAGGCAGCACCCTCAAACCTTCAGAAGTATGAGATGAACCTCAACAACTTGGAAAGGTGGATCTCTCTCACACGTACCAACACAGACTATCCCCCAATTTAACTGATCCCCAAAGGTTTTTGATTAAATAGCGGAATAGAAAATATGATCCCAAAAAAGTGTATGTATATCACACGTACACAACCACACTAGGCCCCAATTACTATTGTTTGTACCCCTAAAAGGCTAGGAGTAGGGGGAGTATGGAACAGGCAGCACCCTCAAACCTTCAGAAGTATGAGATGAACCCCAACAACTTGGAAAGGTGGATCTCTCTCACACGTACCAACACAGACTATCCCCCAATTTAACTGATCCCCAAAGGTTTTTGATTAAATAGCGGAATAGAAAATATGATCCCAAAAAAGTGTATGTATATCACACGTACACAACCACACTAGGCCCCAATTACTATTGTTTGTACCCCTAAAAGGCTAGGAGTAGGGGGAGTATGGAACAGGCAGCACCCTCAAACCTTCAGAAGTATGAGATGAACCTCAACAACTTGGAAAGGTGGATCTCTCTCACACGTACCAACACAGACTATCCCCCAATTTAACTGATCCCCAAAGGTTTTTGATTAAATAGCGGAATAGAAAATATGATCCCAAAAAAGTGTATGTATATCACACGTACACAACCACACTAGGCCCCAATTACTATTGTTTGTACCCCTAAAAGGCTAGGAGTAGGGGGAGTATGGAACAGGCAGCACCCTCAAACCTTCAGAAGTATGAGATGAACCCCAACAACTTGGAAAGGTGGATCTCTCTCACACGTACCAACACAGACTATCCCCCAATTTAACTGATCCCCAGAGGTTTTTGATTAAATAGCGGAATAGAAAATATGATCCCAAAAAAGTGTATGTATATCACACGTACACAACCACACTAGGCCCCAATTACTATTGTTTGTACCCCTAAAAGGCTAGGAGTAGGGGGAGTATGGAACAGGCAGAACCCTCAAACCTTCAGAAGTATGAGATGAACCCCAACAACTTGGAAAGGTGGATCTCTCTCACACGTACCAACACAGACTATCCCCCAATTTAACTGATCCCCAGAGGTTTTTGATTAAATAGCGGAATAGAAAATATGATCCCAAAAAAGTGTATGTATATCACACGTACACAACCACACTAGGCCCCAATTACTATTGTTTGTACCCCTAAAAGGCTAGGAGTAGGGGGAGTATGGAACAGGCAGCACCCTCAAACCTTCAGAAGTATGAGATGAACCTCAACAACTTGGAAAGGTGGATCTCTCTCACACGTACCAACACAGACTATCCCCCAATTTAACTGATCCCCAAAGGTTTTTGATTAAATAGCGGAATAGAAAATATGATCCCAAAAAAGTGTATGTATATCACACGTACACAACCACACTAGGCCCCAATTACTATTGTTTGTACCCCTAAAAGGCTAGGAGTAGGGGGAGTATGGAACAGGCAGCACCCTCAAACCTTCAGAAGTATGAGATGAACCCCAACAACTTGGAAAGGTGGATCTCTCTCACACGTACCAACACAGACTATCCCCCAATTTAACTGATCCCCAGAGGTTTTTGATTAAATAGCGGAATAGAAAATATGATCCCAAAAAAGTGTATGTATATCACACGTACACAACCACACTAGGCCCCAATTACTATTGTTTGTACCCCTAAAAGGCTAGGAGTAGGGGGAGTATGGAACAGGCAGCACCCTCAAACCTTCAGAAGTATGAGATGAACCTCAACAACTTGGAAAGGTGGATCTCTCTCACACGTTCCAACACAGACTATCCCCCAATTTAACTGATCCCCAAAGGTTTTTGATTAAATAGCGGAATAGAAAATATGATCCCAAAAAAGTGTATGTATATCACACGTACACAACCACACTAGGCCCCAATTACTATTGTTTGTACCCCTAAAAGGCTAGGAGTAGGGGGAGTATGGAACAGGCAGCACCCTCAAACCTTCAGAAGTATGAGATGAACCCCAACAACTTGGAAAGGTGGATCTCTCTCACACGTACCAACACAGACTATCCCCCAATTTAACTGATCCCCAGAGGTTTTTGATTAAATAGCGGAATAGAAAATATGATCCCAAAAAAGTGTATGTATATCACACGTACACAACCACACTAGGCCCCAATTACTATTGTTTGTACCCCTAAAAGGCTAGGAGTAGGGGGAGTATGGAACAGGCAGCACCCTCAAACCTTCAGAAGTATGAGATGAACCCCAACAACTTGGAAAGGTGGATCTCTCTCACACGTACCAACACAGACTATCCCCCAATTTAACTGATCCCCAAAGGTTTTTGATTAAATAGCGGAATAGAAAATATGATCCCAAAAAAGTGTATGTATATCACACGTACACAACCACACTAGGCCCCAATTACTATTGTTTGTACCCCTAAAAGGCTAGATGAGGAGTAGGGGGAGTATGGAACAGGCAGCACCCTCAAACCTTCAGTATGAGATTGTGTTCACTGTACCCCACAAAGATTGAGTTCACTGCACCCCACAATGATTGTGTTCACTGCACCCCACAAAGATTGTGTTCACTGCACCTCACAAAGATTGTGTTCACTGTACCCCCCAAAGATTGTGTTCACTGCACCCCACAAAGATTCTGTTCACTGTACCCCACAAAGATTGTGTTCACTGCACCCCAAAAAGATTGTGTTCACTGCACCCCAAAAAGGATGTTGTTCACTGCACCCCAAAAAGGATGTTGTTCACTCCACCCCAAAAAGATTGTGTTCACTGCACCCCACAAAGATTGTGTTCACTGCACCCCAAAAAGATTGTGTTCACTGCACCCCAAAAATGATTTTGTTCACTGCACCCCAAAAAGGATTTTGTTCACTGCACCCCAAAAAGGATGTTGTTCACTCCACCCCAAAAAGATTGTGTTCACTGCACCCCAAAAAGATTGTGTTCACTGCACCCCACAAAGGATTTTGTTCACTGCACCCCAAAAAGATTGTGTTCACTGCACCCCAAAAAGGATGTTGTTCACTGCACCCCAAAAAGGATTTTGTTCACTGCACCCCAAAAAGATTGTGTTCACTGCACCCCACAAAGGATTTTGTTCACTGCACCCCACAAAGATTGTGTTCACTGCACACCAAAAAGGATTGTGTTCACTGCACCCCAAAAAGATTTTGTTCACTGCACCCCAAAAAGATTGTGTTCACTGCAGCCCAAAAAGATTGTGTTCACTGCAGCCCAAAAAGATTGTGTTCACTGCAGCCCAAAAAGATTGTGTTCACTGCAGCCCAAAAAGATTGTGTTCACTGCAGCTCACACACAGAAAAATGGATGTGGATCACTGACACCTGCCTATCTCCAATCCCACACCACACAGCAATATCGATTGTAGTTTGTAGAACACAGTTTCCCTAAAATTCAGCAGACTCTGTCCCTAACAGGATTGAGAAGAGATCGTAGATCAGGATTGAGTGCAGACCCCACCCCCCACACAGCAATATCGATTGTAGTTTGTAGAAGACACTGACCCTATATAATTCAGCAGACTCTATCCCTAAAATGCCTACAACTCGCCCTGCCTAAACACTCCGACCTGTCCCTCAATTCTATCCGGACACAAATGGTTTTTTCCTGCCTATCTTTCCCTAATCAGCAGCCAGCACGTTGATGTGTGCTCTGTCCCTGAATCTAAGCAGCATAATGACGCCGCTGCGGCTGCCTCGAACTTATAAAGACTTGGTCACATGCTTCAGACGGCCAATCACAGCTACTGAGACATTTGCAGGCATGGCTGGGATGGCTTAAGGCACACCAGTTAAACGATTGTTGATTGGCTGTTGAAAGCCCGCCATGAAAAGAGCGCCAAAGCATGCAAAACCCGGAAATAAAACGACCGAACACGGATTTTTACCCGAACATACAGTAAAGTGTCCGTGTCCGTGTTCGGGTACAAAAAATCCAATTATTCGGTACGAACACGAATAATACAGTCCGTGTTCGCTCAACACTAATCCTGATGGAACCAGGTGGAAATGGTGCAGAGTAGACATGGAATATCTCCTTTACTTTCACCACAACAGCCACCAAGAGCCTTCACCACACCGCCGTGCTCCCCCCTAGGCAGTAAACACGTACCCTTATTGCTTAGGTCGCACACTTTGAATAAAACCAGTGATCCTCCACTATCCAATGGTGATCCACCTTTTGCTCTTGGTACCAGCTGGTAGAATGGTAATCAGCACCTCCTCATCTCCTCTCACATGTAAAGAGAATGATTGGGACCCATAGCGTAACATGTACACACCAAAACTTTTATTATTAAAAAGAATCACACTCACATGGGAAAAAAGATTTCTAGACAGAATGGTATTCCGAAGGAAATCCCCTGCTCCTTCCGCCGACAATGCTGTCTACACTGTGCCGCAAAGTCCGGGTGACTCAGAAGCTGACTTCCCGGTTCACGGCCAACTGGACGGCGTGACGTAGTGTAACGCTCTGGGTTCTTAGTTCAATGGGGCTGGATCTACAGCTGCAGAATTCCACTCAGTAGTCTTGTAGAGATATGTTAAATCACCTGATCCAACACTCTTGACTCATCATAGTGGTTCAATAGTTACAATGGATAACACAGGTATGTTAGTCTCTTTGTAGGTGTGTGGAGGTAGGTTGGTAACTGATGTGAGAATCAGCTAGGCTGGTAACTGATGTGAGAATCGGATAGGGCTGCTAACCGATGTGAGAATCGGATAGGCTGGTAACCGATGCGAGAATCGGATAGGCTGGTAACCGATGTGAGAATCGGATAGGCTGGTAACCGATGTGAGAATCGGATAGGCTGGTAACCGATATGAGAATCGGATAGGCTGGTAACCGATGTGAGAATCGGATAAGGCTGGTAGCCGATGCGGTGTTCAGAGGTATGCACAAACAGAGTTACAGGGTAACAGATAGCAGTAGACACAAGAGCTAGCAATCTAGTTCAGGAATGCAGGGTTTAGTAAGCAGTAGGCACAAGAGCTAGCAATCTAGTTTAGTAATGCAGGTGATAGATACTAGAGAGCATGTATCCTAGAGCTAGCAATAGTTCTGTAATGCAGGTATTAGTTAGCAAGTGTTGTTGATAAGAGGGGGTCCCCTGTGGGGTACTTATCAATAGCCAGTAGTGAGGGAGTGCAGGACAAGGTAGCGAGGCTCCGGTCAATCCAGGTATAGGGTATGTAGCTGGAAGATTCGGCAGCGTCACGTTAGGCAGGTATCAGGAGCGGTTGCACGAACAATGTGTGAGTGCAGACCGTCAGTTAAAATAGCCGCTCAGTGTGGCGCCTGATGATGACGTCAGCACTGTTAAAGGAATACACACCTTATATGCGTTCCACCTACCTGAGTGGTGGAACGCAACCCGGAAGTGAGGTGATAGAAAGGCACTGAGAGTACCAGGATCTTACAGTACCCCCCCCCCCCCCCCCGTAAGGCCGGCTCCAGAAGGCCTCTAAAGCTGGTTTTTAGGGTGTCTGCTATAGGACCCCCGAGTAAATACGGACGCATGAACATCAGTAGTAGTCATAGCTTTCAATGCTTCTTCGAACAATTTCAGATCCTCCTTACGTACCACTGTGCCATTAGAAGCGTGTGTGCAGTCAGGTGTAAGAACTTCATTATTTTGATTGGAAGCAATAAGGGTGCTTACCAAAACAGGAATTTCTTTAGAAAGAGGTATAGGAGGGTTTTTTGAACGAGGTACAGAGTTCACTGGAGCTGAAGGAGGGGCTTCCCCAAGGTCATTGGGTTCAACAATTGCCAAAGTCTGGATGCCCTTTTTAGACACAGAACGAGGACAGGGCTGACAACAACCTTGGCAGGTTCCAGGCTGTTTTACTGGGAAAACAGGACGGATCTGCATGGTCCCCACTGGGAGAGCCTTAGGCCTAGATGGACGAGTTGGGCAAAATGTAATAAAATGTCCCCCCTCTCCACAATAGAAACAAAGGCCGCAGTTTCTCCTATGGTCTTTTTTTTTTTAAAGACAGCCTGGTATGCACAGCACCGATCTCCATAGGCTCTTCTTCCTCCTCTGAAGGATCCGGACTTATTGGAGGTGTGTCAGGGTGACAAGGCTGACTGTTAAAGGCAGGCTTGTACCGTGACCAGGCAGAGCCATTATATTCATATGGTTTTCTTTTTTCTCTAGGTACCCGGGGTCTGCGGGAACCTGGAGTCTTGTAGAGATATGTTAAATCACCTGATCCAACACTCTTGACTCATCATAGTGGTTCAATAGTTACAATGGATAACACAGGTATGTTAGTCTCTTTGTAGGTGTGTGGAGGTAGGTTGGTAACTGATGTGAGAATCAGCTAGGCTGGTAACTGATGTGAGAATCGGATAGGGCTGTTAACCGATGTGAGAATCGGATAGGCTGGTAACCGATGCGAGAATCGGATAGGCTGGTAACTGATGTGAGAATCGGATAGGCTGATAGGCGGATAGGACCTTCAAACACTGTGCAGGGTTGCCTTGGTAGCCGTGTGCTCACGCCCTGACGCGTTTCGTCATCAAGGACTTCAACTGAGGGCGTGAGCACGCAGCCCGGTCACCTCATCTAAATACTCCTTCCCAATGAAAGACCTCGAGCCCATGTGCTCCTGGCTTTTATACAGTATCCCAACATGCACAGAGGCAGCCTGCTCCATGGCAATCATCAGGACTGTATCAAAAGCCTATGCACCCATTCATCAGGTTTCCTGCCAGTGTCCAACATGCCTCACTATTGGACCAGCGTGAAACAGGTGAGAACAGGTGAGGCAGAGAACAATATAGATTTACCTGCAGCTCCTCTGGTAAGCAGACAAAGCTCAAAACTATACTTTCTCTCTAGCACCTACCTAGGAGGGTGCTCCATATTTGTCTGTCTATCTATCTATCTATCTATCTATCTATCTATCTATCTATCTATCTATCTATCTATCTATCTATCTATCTATCTATCTATCTATCTATCTATCTATCTATCTATCTATCTATCTATCTATCTATCTATCTATCTATCTATCTATCTATCTATCTGATCTATCTATCTAAAACAAATAACTTTTATCGCCCCTCTGCTTGCTGTCCATCTGAGCCCACTGAGATGTCACCTCTGCAGCCACGGGATCCCAGAAACACCTTGTTTCCAATCGGTCAGCATGTAGTGCATGCCCAGCGTCCTGCGGCTGTGGATAATTCCGCATGGCAGTGATTAGCTTCATTTGGCTAATGTCCTTAGCCATTTTCCAAGAACAAAAGGGCAGCAGCACTACCAGCTCTCAAAAGCACATGCAGTCTGATAAACAAAAGAAGGCAGAGCCACCAGGAACTTCCTGCACTGCACTGGGCTTCCAATGAATAGACAGTATTTTCTTAAAGCGGAGCTCCACCCAAAAGGGAAAGTTTCCCTTTAAGGTCTCCTCCTCCCCTACTGTTTGCAAAATTGAGCTTTTGGGGTGGAGGGCGAGAGCGGTTACCCAATTTTGGTAGATACCCACTCCCACTTCTGCCTAGATGATCGGAAGCGAAGGTTCTTCTTCCCCCCATCCCTCCCGAAGTCTTCTGGGACATATGACAGGTCTTAGAAGACTTTGGGACCATTTATAATATGGTCTGCTTGCATTTATACATCTGTCATTATAGTAAGCAATAGTAAAAGCTAGCAGTTAAACCAACCTCTTATGGTGCAGGGATATTGTGTCATCCACGCCAGTATAGCGGCCAACGAGTGGAGGGAACCCACCTATGTTACAAGGTGATAGAGGATATATAAGCTCTAGGAGTACTCTGAATTCAAACAGTATTGAGGGTAGTATGTTGTACCATAATTACCTATGGATCTAGTTTATCTGAAAGGGACGGCTGAACGGCAGGTGGCGTTGCACAGCAAAATATGAATTCCAAAATGCTAAAGGAAGAATGTATAACCATGAATAGGGCATAAAGTTGAAAAAAGAAACCTTAAAAAGATGTTTAGACCTTAATAAGAGAAAAAAAGAGGGGAAAAAGAGCAAACCCGAAAGGCTTCTGAATGATGTGATGGAGAAAAGAAAGAAAAAAAAAAGAAGGGATATAATGAGATATATCCATGTAATTTGTTATATATATATATATATATATATATATATATATAATTACCTTGTAGGTTGTATGAAAAGAAATAAGCCAGGGAGGCTGTCTAATCCTCCAATGTATCAGAGCAGGGAGCGGATAGTATAAATGTAGATAGGATCCTATAGATAGGATAGATGTATGCTGGTCACTGCATTGAAGGGGGCACGCACGCTGATCTCTGCATTGGGGGCACGCACGCTGATCTCTGCATTGGGGACATGTATGCTGGTGACTGCATTGGAGGCACGCACGCTGATCTCTGCATTGGGGGCATGTATGCTGGTCACTGCATTGGGGGCACGCACGCTGATCTCTGCATTGGGGACATGTATGCTGGTCACCTAATATGTAAAGGCTTTTGCACAGTAATAGCTGTGAAAAGGTGGAATAGACTCCCTCAAGAGGTGGTTCAGGCCAAATTAGTAGATTGCTTTAAGAAATGCCTGCATTCTTTCCTAGATACACATAATATAACTGGATACCAATATTGATACGTAAAGTTGATCCAGGGGACATCCGATTGCCTCTGGGGGGATCAGGAAGGAATTTTTTCCCTGCTGGAACAAATTTGATCATGCTTTGCTGTTTTTTTTTTTGTCTTCCTTTGGATCAGCATTGGGTATAGGATTGTATATATAGGATTGTATAATTTTCTTTTGCTTTCTATTGGTTGAACTGAATGGACTATGAATTATGTAGTTGGTTGCTGAGCATTACTTTCTGTGAATTCCTGTGATAGTGTATGTTTGTACACTTAACATGGTGTGTCAGAGGGACTGAGGTTCTTGAGAAGGTGAAGACAAATTTTACGCTTCCCACGATGGAGCCGATTGAGTATGTTTGGTTCTGTACTCTGCTTCTCAACCCCAAGAACAGTCTCAGCCCCTCTGGCACACCTGGCAATAATGGTAGTGCAAACACCACCAATGAAAGACACACGTTATAGTAAAACACAGAAATAGTCTTTACTATGAAATTTCTTAAGAATGGGAACAAGCAACAGCAGTATATATGAACAGTAGGCAATTATATCCTAAGTAAATTATTTGTGTAATAAGGGCTGAATTCAGGAGTAATAGAAATGGTATTGTATGGCTGCTTTCATTGGACTCCTCAAGGTGAGTAACCCCAAGAGCAGAGGCAAAACACTAACAATGACAAGTCACAAAATGGAAAACATGGTGATTGATCACCACTCGATTGGGCTCTATGAGTCCAGGCAGAAGGAGAGCAGAGGAATGACCATCTCTTATGTCAGACCTCTCCCTTCTGTCTCCTGACACCGCAGGCCAACAAAATCATAAACACTGCACCTAGTTCAGTGGTCAATAGCGCAACTTCCCAATCAGACTACCCAACTCATGCACTACATATACTGAGCCGTGGGTATGTGTGTGTGCCTGTATGGCACCAGTAACTTCAGTCCCTTGGAAGAAGAAGGCCTTGAATATTCTGCTAGCCACTATAGTTGGTGCACTTAAAAATCCTGTTTGGTAGGCGTAATGCAAAGTGTACTGTGTAACTCCAGGAGCAGAAAGAACACTTTTACTTCCTGGAAGAGGATTAGTGTAGGTAACCACAAGCAATGTTGTCTGCATCCAGTGTCTCTGTATCTCTGTAAAATGGGCAAGTGCCCGATCACCAATCCTGCAATCAAGGCTCAAGCGAAGTATCCTGGATCAGGCAGGTTCTTCAGGTAGCCCGACTGGCTACCTTACAACTGGAATGCTTCAAGTCGTCTGTACAGGTGCCCCTGGAGAATGCACCTGGGATCCCCCTCCCAGACAGGATGTCCCTGACCGGCTGTGGACCTGTGGGAGGAGCGGCACGCTGACCCAGTAGGCAGCACCTCTCCTCTGAGTCCAATCTTTTCCCTTGCCTCATGGTATCTGACTAGCTCCCAGTCAGCCCCTGGTGTTCGTTCTTTCTTTTCTCCTGAGGGCAGCTAGTCTGTGTAGTTTTTGTCTCCAGGAACTGCTATGGGGCCATTTGTCTTAAGACTACCTGTCCCATGATGCTTTGTTCCTCCTGTGCTGGAGTCCCATTGGTTCCCCCTGCCTGTGTGTGTCTCTCATTCACTGCACAGTGAGAGGAGGAGAGGGAGAGGGAGAGGGAGAGGGCATTACCCCGCGGGTGCTGACAGGTACACTCTACCTGCATGGAGCTTGCCAGTGTTTGTGTCAGTCCGGGTGGCAGCCGGCGACAGGTGAGTGGCACCTGCTACACACACCTCCCACCTAACAACCTTTAGTCCCCCAAAGGCAACAAAGTCTCCAACCTGTTACATGCTTTCAGAATACACGTGGAGAAAAACAGGTTAATGGAAACAACAAAGCAAACGATTAACATTTACACGAACCAAAGCTCAGACTTGTGTCAGTCCTGGTGGGGGCTGGCGAGAGGTGCGGGGCCACGGGCAGCATAAGCGGCACCCGCTACACAAAAAACAGAGGACACATCCTATCCAGTGGCTTCTACAAGGGTAGGGCTAAAAATATATATTTCACCAACAAGCTAAATATCACCTGAGGTCTGAAGTTGCACTTCAGTTTTCTATTATTTTCATAATATAAAGGCATGCAATTATGCAGAAAACAAATTTAGAATGCCTTACATGAACTTCTAACTGAGCTAAAGTAGGAAAACTTTCTTGAGAAGAAAATATGGCAAATTGCGTTAGTTCCAAACTAGATTATCTGTTTTCACAGCCTACATTAACTTACATATAGAATTACTTATTTTTCACAGTTTTCAACAGAACTTTAGTCTTTTAAACAATATTAATCTTATAAAAGACTGCTTCCAAGCAAGGTGAATGTGTCCTTCCAAAGCGGCAATTTTCAGATGTTTATATCTCAAATGCTACAATTAGCATTGACAATGGAAAAGAGATTGTCAAACAGTCGTTTAAAGTGTTTTTTTTTTTTTGTTCTTCTTTTAAATTTTGTATAAAAAAGTAATTTTTTTTCTTCTTTTTTTATCATCTGTCATTCCAGCACATCAGTAAAAAAATACAAAGTGTTTATCAATTGTTTTCTACAGTGCTAAAATTGAGTCACATTTAAATTGTTTAAATAGTTTCCAAGTTAGCGCAAGAAGGAGTAGAAAAAATAAATAGTATTTCCTACTCACCCAGCGCTAACATAAATATATTTTGAATGCAAAGAAATGTACTCAAAACTCATAAAATACACAGCTGCCACTATTAACACAATTTACATATAAAAAAAGGTGCACTTTATATAAAAGTTTTAAAATGGAAAACTTCTCGTGAGTCCACTAGCGGCACTCTAGGTACATTATCCACATACACTAATATTGTTAATTTCTCAAAAAAAGTCCCAATGGGTGCAATGAACGGATCTTTACTTCTTATGTGAAATATTAGAAGAGGAAAGAATCCAAAAGTTAGTCCATTGCTGTGAGTGAAATCACATGAAGAAAGATAGCCGGGCACACACACCTCCACCACACCACTGTGCTCGCCTAATGGTAATGAACTCACCAGAGGCGGCTTACAAATAAGCCTGTAAAATCAGACACAGAAGGAAATGGATCCTCAACAAGCCTCCAGATAATACACCGTCTTCTCCAATATTGTGGACAATTCACCGCTCACCAGATTTTACATGGAAATAAATGTTCAAAGACACATAGCGTAATCCCGTTTTAACATTTATTTGACAACCCAGCAATAAAATGAATCCCTTTAGAATTTGCACTCACATATTAAAAGAACAGTCAATCGTATACATAATGTTACCGAACAGCTTCTCGTCAATCCCTTTGTGAACGAACAACCGCTAGGGATGATCGAACGGTTCGGGTCGACCATCGGTTCGACCCGAACATTGGGTGTTCGAAATTCGGCCGAATTCCGAACTTTTTGCTGAAAAAGTTCGGAATTCGGCAACCAGAACCGACCAAAATGCAATGGGACAGGAAATGGGCTTTAAAAGCCCGTGATTGGACCAGAACCATCAGTAAAAGCCAATTGAGGGGGCAGGAGAATGCTAGGAATGTGATTGGAGTGGCTAGGGGGTCCAGAGACGAATCATTAGTGAATACGCCCCCCAGTATATAAGATAGCCCCGCCAAATTCCTAACATTGTAATACAGGGACATGGAAGAGAGTGGAAGCAGTTCTGTTACTTCTGCTTCAAAGTGTCATTTAGCAATTATTAGTGTGAGGAAAGGGATATCTAGTGTAGTTAGGGTGCTATTTTCCACTTTAGTTAGATTCAAAAATCTAGTTTCTGTAGGGAAAGTGTTAAGTGCCAGGGTGACCGTAGTGTAGTGTAGCGTGAACTGACTCTGACTGCTATGGCAGGGTGACCAAACCCTTCCATGTCAGGGTGACCGCTATAGAGAAAAGATTGTTTCTCTTAGGTCACATATAGAACAGCGATATGGCTTCTCGCCTGTCATCCGGCTTTTTGCTGCAAGCATTTATAAGTAGGGTTGAGCGAACACCTAGATGTCCGTGTTCGACGGGTTCGGCCGAACTTTAAAAAAAAGTCCGGGTCCGTGTCCCGGACTTTTACCGAACTTTTCCCGGACACCGAACCCCATTGAAGTCAATGGGGACCCGAACTTTAAGGCACTAAAATGGCTCTAAAACACCAAAGGAAAGGGCTAGAGTGCTGCAAATGGCAGCAAAACGTAATTAAGAGCATGGCAAGTGCTCTGCAAACAAATGTGGATAGGGAAATAACTTAAAACAACAAAAAAAAAACAGAAAAATAAAACAATGTTCTTCTTCATCTCTGAAGGACGAGGCCCATATGGAGTAGGAGGGAGGTTGAGGTGGTGGTGGATGTGGCGGTGACATAGGCGTGCGCACAGGGTGTGCTGGGTGTGCCTGGGCACACCCTAATCACCTAGGGCACATAGCATTGCCAGTGAGGAGATGGGAAAGATCTCCCTGGGACCTGCTCTGCTCTATTTCTCCTTGCCTACAGGTACATGGCCCCGATACATTACTCTCCCTGCTGGCAAACACATGCATGTGTATTTCAACTTTGGGGTGCACACCTTAATGCAATAGGCTGCGCACACCTATGGGCGGTGTAGGTGGAAGCGGCGGTGGAGGAGGACCAGGGCCGGATTAACAGCATCATGGGCTTGGTGCTGAGGATTTTGAAGGGCCTTAAGGGCCGTGCCTTGCCATGCACCCAGAGGAGGAAGGGTGCAGCCATGCATGCCTAATTCAACATGGGATGCTGTCTCTGAAGCCCATAAACACATCCATGCATCGCCAACTGTCCCTCCTTGTCCGGCCTTCACGCTGTGTGGGGAGGTTCTGAGGGTGCTGCCTGGGGAAGCGAGCATAGAAGCCAGACTTCTGTGTTTACAAGTGACAGAAGAGCGGTAACAGTGAATATGGCCAACCCGGGGCCTATATAAAAGGTAGGGGCCTGGAGCTGCAGCTCCAATAGCCCCTACATTAATCTGGCCCTGAGGAGGAGGACGAGGTAGCCAACACTGCTTCTTTTCAAAAATTTTAAATGAGGGTACACCCCAAAAGAGTGAGAAAGAGCAAAAATGGAACAATGGGTGGGTAAGGTCGGTATCCATTGCTATTCTGCATAAGGTACGGAAAAGTCCCGTGGGATCCATGCCTGGTTCATTTTAATGAACGTGAGCTTGTCCACATTGTCTCTGGACAGGCGGCTGCGCTTGTCTGTTATAACGCCCCCAGCCGTGCTAAATACCCGTTCAGATAATACACTGGCTGCAGGGCACGCCAGCACCTCCAAGGCGTAAAGGGCAAGCTCAGGCCATGTGCCCAATTTGGAGACCCAGAAGTTGAAGGGGGCAGACCCGTCATTCACTACATGTAGGCGTGTGCACACATACTGCTCCACCATGTTGGTAAAATGCTGCCTCCTGCTAAGACGTTCCATCTGAGCTGCTGGTGCTGCTGTTTGTTGTGGCGTGCTGACAAAGCTTTTCCACATTTCGGCCATGCTAACCCTGCCTTCTGAGGTGCTGGCGGTGCCCTGGTTGCGTTGGCGACCTCCTCCTCCTCCTCCTCTGCCTTGTGCTTCCACTGTGGCCCCGCTGTCAGATGGGAATGCCAGCAGCATGGCGTCTACCAGCGTGCGCTTGTACTCGCGCATCTTGCGATCGCGCTCCAGTGAGTGAATTAAGGACGGTACGTTGTCCTTGTAACGGGGATCCAGCAGCGTGGCCACCCAGTAATCAGCACAAGTTAGAATGTGGGCAACTCGGCGGTCGTTGTGGAGACACTGCAGCATGTAATCGCTCATGTGTGCCAGGCTGCCCAGAGGCGACGAAAGGCTGTCCTCTGTGGGAGGTGTATCGTCCGTGTCCTCTGTATCCCCCCAGCCACGCACCAGTGATGGCCATGAGCTGGCCTGGGTGCCACCCTGCTGTGAACATGGTTCCATCTCCTCCTCCAGCTCCTCCTCCTCCTCATCCTCCTCATCCTCCAGAACTGTGCCCCTGCTGGACAATTGCGTCCCTGGCGTTTGCGTGTGCAGGAACCCACCCTCGGAGCCCCTTGCGAATGACTGCCCTGAAAGCCTTGGAAATGTTACCTCTTCATCCTCCTCCTCCTCCTCATCCTGTGCCACATCCTCTTCCATCATCGCCCGAATTGTTTTTTCAAGGAGGCATAGAAGTGGGATAGTTAAGCTGAGAACGGCGTCATTGCCACTGGCCATGTTGGTGGAGTACTCAAAACAGCGCAACAAGGCACACAGGTCTCGCATGGAGGCCCAGTTATTGGTGGTGAAGTGGTGCTGTTCCGCAGAGCGACTCACGCGTGCGTGCTGCAGCTGAAACTCCACTATGGCCTGCTGCTGCTCGCACAGTCTTTCCAGCATGTGCAAGGTGGAGTTCCACCTTGTGGGCACGTCACATATGAGGCGGTGAGCGGGAAGGCCGAAATTACGCTGCAGCGCTGCCAGGCGAGCAGCAGCAGGGTGAGAACGCCGAAAGTGCGCACAAACGGCCCGCACTTTCTGCAGCAGCTCTGACATATCGGGGTAGTTTTTAAGGAACCTCTGCACCACCAAATTCAGCACATGCGCCAGGCAAGGGATGTGCGTCAAACCGGCTAGGCCCAGAGCTGCTATGAGATTTCGCCCGTTATCACACACCACCAGGCCGGGCTTGAGGCTCGCTGGCAGCAACCACTCATTTGTCTGCTGTTCCATGCTCCTCCACAACTCCTGCGCGGTGTGTGGTTTGTCCCCCAAACAGGCAAGTTGTAAAACTGCCTGCTGTCGTTTACCCCTGGCCGTGCTGAAGTTGGTGGTGAAGGTGTTACGCTGTCCGGATGAGGAGGCGGTAGAGGATGAGGAAGCGGAGTAGGAGGAGTTACGAACAGGAGGCAAACTGAAGCGCCCTGCAATCCTCGGTGGTGGAAGGACATGCGCCAAATTGCTATCCGCCTCAGGCCCATCCGCCACTGCATTTACCCAGTGTGCCGTTAGGGAGATATAACGCCCCTGACCGTGCTTACTGGTCCACGTATCCGTAGTTAGGTGGACCTTGGCACAGATGGCGTTGCGCAGTGCACACCTGATATTTTCCCCCACTTGGTTGTGCAGGGAAGGGATGGCTTGCCTGGAAAAGTAGTGGCGGCTGGGCACGACGTACTGTGGGACAGCCACCGACATAAGGTTTTTAAAACTGTGCGTCTCCACCAGACGGAATGACAGCATTTCAAAGGCCAATAATTTTGAAATGCTGGCATTCAGGGCCAGGGATCGCGGGTGGGTAGGGGGGTACTTCCTCTTCCTCTCAAGTGTTTGGGAGATGGAAAGCTGAACGCTTCCACGGGACATTGTGGAGATGGTTGTTGGTGACCCAGGTGGTGGTGTTGCTGACAGATCGTCTGTTTGCGGGGTGGCAGGTGCCGGTATCACTACAGATGTGGCTGGAGCGGCCGAGACTGCAGCAGAAGAGGAAGCAGGATGAGCCAGAGACGTTTCTTGGTTTTGAAGGTGTGTACTCCACTGCAGCTCGTGCTTTGCACTTAGATGCCTGATCATGCAGGTTGTGCTCAGGTTGAGAAGGTTCATGCCTCGCTTCAAGCTCTGATTGCACAGGGTGCAAACCACTCGTGTCCTGTCATCAGCACATTTTCTAAAGAACTTCCACGCTAGAGAACTCCTTTGAGCTGACTTTGGTGCGCTCGTTCCCTTGCTGCGTTGGGCAGTAGCGGGCGTAGTGTCTAGGGCACGGCCGCTCCGCTTCTGCACCCTGCTCCCTCTTCTGCTGTGCTGGTGGCTCTGTGCGACCACCGCCTCTTCCTCCAAACTACTCAGGTCACCTGCATGACGTTCATTCCATGTGGGGTCGAGGACCTCATCGTCCTCCACATCATCTTCCACCCAGTCTTCACCCCTGCCCTCCTTGTCGGTCTCCACAATGCTGAACGCCGCAGCAGTTGGCACCTGCGTTTCGTCATCATCGGAGACGTGCTGCGATGATCCTTGCATGTACTCATCTTGAGAAATAAGTGGTTGGGCATCGCTGCACTCAATCTCTTCCACTTCTGGGGCAGGGCTAGGTGGATGGCCCTGGGAAACCCTGCTGACAGAGTCCTCAAAAAGAATAAGAGACTGCTGTATGGCTTGGGGCTCAGACTGCTGGCCTGATTTGCAAGGGGGTGAGGTGAAAGACGGTTGGACATTGGCTGCAGGTGCCAACTCTGACCTTTCTGCAGTAGACTGGGTGGGAGACAATGTGAAGGAACTGGAGGCACTGTCAGCAGCAAACCAATCTACTATCGCCTCAACTTGTTCTGGCCTCATCACTTCTAGGGGCGTTTGATGCCCTACCAAATACTGATGCAGGTTCTGTCGCCTACTCACACTTGAGGAAGGTGTTTCACTTGTGCGTGTAGCTGGCACAGATCGACCATGTCCTCTCCTTGCAACAGGAGCTCTACCAGCAGCACCACGACCCAGGCCACGGCCCTTATTTGACGGTCTCCTCATATTTCTGTAATTTAAGATCTTGCCCTAGAAAGGTTTTTATTGAATAGCGGAATAGAAAATATGATCCAAAAAAAGTGTATGTATATCACACGTACACAACCACACTAGGCCCCAATTACTATTGTTTGTACCCCTAAAAGGCTAGATGAGGAGTAGGGGGAGTATGGAACAGGCAGCACCCTCAAACCTTCAGAAGTATGAGATGAACCCCAACAACTTGGAAAGGTGGATCTCTCTCACACGTACCGACACAGACTATCCCGCAATTCAATTGATCCTCAAAGGTTTTTATTGAATAGCGGAATAGGAAATATGATCAAAAAAAGTGTATGTATCTCGCACGTACACAACCACACTAGGCCCCAATTACTATTGTTTGTACCCCTAAAAGGCTAGATGAGGAGTAGGGGGGGTATGGAACAGGCAGCACCCTCAAACCTTCAGAAGTATGAGATGAACCCCAACAACTTGGAAAGGTGGATCTCTCTCACACGTACCGACACAGACTATCCCGCAATTCAATTGATCCTCAAAGGTTTTTATTGAATAGCGGAATAGGAAATATGATCAAAAAAAGTGTATGTATCTCGCACGTACACAACCACACTAGGCCCCAATTACTATTGTTTGTACCCCTAAAAGGCTAGATGAGGAGTAGGGGGGGTATGGAACAGGCAGCACCCTCAAACCTTCAGAAGTATGAGATGAACCCCAACAACTTGGAAAGGTGGATCTCTCTCACACGTACCGACACAGACTATCCCGCAATTCAATTGATCCTCAAAGGTTTTTATTGAATAGCGGAATAGGAAATATGATCAAAAAAAGTGTATGTATCTCGCACGTACACAACCACACTAGGCCCCAATTACTATTGTTTGTACCCCTAAAAGGCTAGATGAGGAGTAGGGGGAGTATGGAACAGGCAGCACCCTCAAACCTTCAGAAGTATGAGATGAACCCCAACAACTTGGAAAGGTGGATCTCTCTCACACGTACCAACACAGACTATCCCCCAATTTAACTGATCCCCAAAGGTTTTTGATTAAATAGCGGAATAGAAAATATGATCCAAAAAAAGTGTATGTATATCACACGTACACAACCACACTAGGCCCCAATTACTATTGTTTGTACCCCTAAAAGGCTAGATGAGGAGTAGGGGGAGTATGGAACAGGCAGCACCCTCAAACCTTCAGAAGTATGAGATGAACCCCAACAACTTGGAAAGGTGGATCTCTCTCACACGTACCGACACAGACTATCCCGCAATTCAATTGATCCTCAAAGGTTTTTATTGAATAGCGGAATAGGAAATATGATCAAAAAAAGTGTATGTATCTCGCACGTACACAACCACACTAGGCCCCAATTACTATTGTTTGTACCCCTAAAAGGCTAGATGAGGAGTAGGGGGAGTATGGAACAGGCAGCACCCTCAAACCTTCAGAAGTATGAGATGAACCCCAACAACTTGGAAAGGTGGATCTCTCTCACACGTACCAACACAGACTATCCCCCAATTTAACTGATCCCCAAAGGTTTTTGATTAAATAGCGGAATAGAAAATATGATCCCAAAAAAGTGTATGTATATCACACGTACACAACCACACTAGGCCCCAATTACTATTGTTTGTACCCCTAAAAGGCTAGGAGTAGGGGGAGTATGGAACAGGCAGCACCCTCAAACCTTCAGAAGTATGAGATGAACCCCAACAACTTGGAAAGGTGGATCTCTCTCACACGTACCAACACAGACTATCCCCCAATTTAACTGATCCCCAAAGGTTTTTGATTAAATAGCGGAATAGAAAATATGATCCCAAAAAAGTGTATGTATATCACACGTACACAACCACACTAGGCCCCAATTACTATTGTTTGTACCCCTAAAAGGCTAGGAGTAGGGGGAGTATGGAACAGGCAGCACCCTCAAACCTTCAGAAGTATGAGATGAACCCCAACAACTTGGAAAGGTGGATCTCTCTCACACGTACCAACACAGACTATCCCCCAATTTAACTGATCCCCAAAGGTTTTTGATTAAATAGCGGAATAGAAAATATGATCCCAAAAAAGTGTATGTATATCACACGTACACAACCACACTAGGCCCCAATTACTATTGTTTGTACCCCTAAAAGGCTAGGAGTAGGGGGAGTATGGAACAGGCAGCACCCTCAAACCTTCAGAAGTATGAGATGAACCCCAACAACTTGGAAAGGTGGATCTCTCTCACACGTACCAACACAGACTATCCCCCAATTTAACTGATCCCCAAAGGTTTTTGATTAAATAGCGGAATAGAAAATATGATCCCAAAAAAGTGTATGTATATCACACGTACACAACCACACTAGGCCCCAATTACTATTGTTTGTACCCCTAAAAGGCTAGGAGTAGGGGGAGTATGGAACAGGCAGCACCCTCAAACCTTCAGAAGTATGAGATGAACCCCAACAACTTGGAAAGGTGGATCTCTCTCACACGTACCAACACAGACTATCCCCCAATTTAACTGATCCCCAGAGGTTTTTGATTAAATAGCGGAATAGAAAATATGATCCCAAAAAAGTGTATGTATATCACACGTACACAACCACACTAGGCCCCAATTACTATTGTTTGTACCCCTAAAAGGCTAGGAGTAGGGGGAGTATGGAACAGGCAGCACCCTCAAACCTTCAGAAGTATGAGATGAACCCCAACAACTTGGAAAGGTGGATCTCTCTCACACGTACCAACACAGACTATCCCCCAATTTAACTGATCCCCAAAGGTTTTTGATTAAATAGCGGAATAGAAAATATGATCCCAAAAAAGTGTATGTATATCACACGTACACAACCACACTAGGCCCCAATTACTATTGTTTGTACCCCTAAAAGGCTAGGAGTAGGGGGAGTATGGAACAGGCAGCACCCTCAAACCTTCAGAAGTATGAGATGAACCCCAACAACTTGGAAAGGTGGATCTCTCTCACACGTACCAACACAGACTATCCCCCAATTTAACTGATCCCCAAAGGTTTTTGATTAAATAGCGGAATAGAAAATATGATCCCAAAAAAGTGTATGTATATCACACGTACACAACCACACTAGGCCCCAATTACTATTGTTTGTACCCCTAAAAGGCTAGGAGTAGGGGGAGTATGGAACAGGCAGCACCCTCAAACCTTCAGAAGTATGAGATGAACCCCAACAACTTGGAAAGGTGGATCTCTCTCACACGTACCAACACAGACTATCCCCCAATTTAACTGATCCCCAAAGGTTTTTGATTAAATAGCGGAATAGAAAATATGATCCCAAAAAAGTGTATGTATATCACACGTACACAACCACACTAGGCCCCAATTACTATTGTTTGTACCCCTAAAAGGCTAGGAGTAGGGGGAGTATGGAACAGGCAGCACCCTCAAACCTTCAGAAGTATGAGATGAACCCCAACAACTTGGAAAGGTGGATCTCTCTCACACGTACCAACACAGACTATCCCCCAATTTAACTGATCCCCAAAGGTTTTTGATTAAATAGCGGAATAGAAAATATGATCCCAAAAAAGTGTATGTATATCACACGTACACAACCACACTAGGCCCCAATTACTATTGTTTGTACCCCTAAAAGGCTAGGAGTAGGGGGAGTATGGAACAGGCAGCACCCTCAAACCTTCAGAAGTATGAGATGAACCCCAACAACTTGGAAAGGTGGATCTCTCTCACACGTACCAACACAGACTATCCCCCAATTTAACTGATCCCCAAAGGTTTTTGATTAAATAGCGGAATAGAAAATATGATCCCAAAAAAGTGTATGTATATCACACGTACACAACCACACTAGGCCCCAATTACTATTGTTTGTACCCCTAAAAGGCTAGGAGTAGGGGGAGTATGGAACAGGCAGCACCCTCAAACCTTCAGAAGTATGAGATGAACCCCAACAACTTGGAAAGGTGGATCTCTCTCACACGTACCAACACAGACTATCCCCCAATTTAACTGATCCCCAAAGGTTTTTGATTAAATAGCGGAATAGAAAATATGATCCCAAAAAAGTGTATGTATATCACACGTACACAACCACACTAGGCCCCAATTACTATTGTTTGTACCCCTAAAAGGCTAGGAGTAGGGGGAGTATGGAACAGGCAGCACCCTCAAACCTTCAGAAGTATGAGATGAACCCCAACAACTTGGAAAGGTGGATCTCTCTCACACGTACCAACACAGACTATCCCCCAATTTAACTGATCCCCAAAGGTTTTTGATTAAATAGCGGAATAGAAAATATGATCCCAAAAAAGTGTATGTATATCACACGTACACAACCACACTAGGCCCCAATTACTATTGTTTGTACCCCTAAAAGGCTAGATGAGGAGTAGGGGGAGTATGGAACAGGCAGCACCCTCAAACCTTCAGAAGTATGAGATTGTGTTCACTGTACCCCACAAAGATTGAGTTCACTGCACCCCACAATGATTGTGTTCACTGCACCCCACAAAGATTGTGTTCACTGCACCTCACAAAGATTGTGTTCACTGTACCCCCCAAAGATTGTGTTCACTGCACCCCACAAAGATTCTGTTCACTGTACCCCACAAAGATTGTGTTCACTGCACCCCAAAAAGATTGTGTTCACTGCACCCCAAAAAGGATGTTGTTCACTGCACCCCAAAAAGGATGTTGTTCACTCCACCCCAAAAAGATTGTGTTCACTGCACCCCACAAAGATTGTGTTCACTGCACCCCAAAAAGATTGTGTTCACTGCACCCCAAAAATGATTTTGTTCACTGCACCCCAAAAAGGATTTTGTTCACTGCACCCCAAAAAGGATGTTGTTCACTCCACCCCAAAAAGATTGTGTTCACTGCACCCCAAAAAGATTGTGTTCACTGCACCCCACAAAGGATTTTGTTCACTGCACCCCAAAAAGATTGTGTTCACTGCACCCCAAAAAGGATGTTGTTCACTGCACCCCAAAAAGGATTTTGTTCACTGCACCCCAAAAAGATTGTGTTCACTGCACCCCACAAAGGATTTTGTTCACTGCACCCCACAAAGATTGTGTTCACTGCACACCAAAAAGGATTGTGTTCACTGCACCCCAAAAAGATTTTGTTCACTGCACCCCAAAAAGATTGTGTTCACTGCAGCCCAAAAAGATTGTGTTCACTGCAGCCCAAAAAGATTGTGTTCACTGCAGCCCAAAAAGATTGTGTTCACTGCAGCCCAAAAAGATTGTGTTCACTGCAGCTCACACACAGAAAAATGGATGTGGATCACTGACACCTGCCTATCTCCAATCCCACACCACACAGCAATATCGATTGTAGTTTGTAGAACACAGTTTCCCTAAAATTCAGCAGACTCTGTCCCTAACAGGATTGAGAAGAGATCGTAGATCAGGATTGAGTGCAGACCCCACCCCCCACACAGCAATATCGATTGTAGTTTGTAGAAGACACTGACCCTATAATTCAGCAGACTCTATCCCTAAAATGCCTACAACTCGCCCTGCCTAAACACTCCGACCTGTCCCTCAATTCTATCCGGACACAAATGGTTTTTTCCTGCCTATCTTTCCCTAATCAGCAGCCAGCACGTTGATGTGTGCTCTGTCCCTGAATCTAAGCAGCATAATGACGCCGCTGCGGCTGCCTCGAACTTATAAAGACTTGGTCACATGCTTCAGACGGCCAATCACAGCTACTGAGACATTTGCAGGCATGGCTGGGATGGCTTAAGGCACACCAGTTAAACGATTGTTGATTGGCTGTTGAAAGCCCGCCATGAAAAGAGCGCCAAAGCATGCAAAACCCGGAAATAAAACGACCGAACACGGATTTTTACCCGAACATACAGTAAAGTGTCCGTGTCCGTGTTCGGGTACAAAAAATCCAATTATTCGGTACGAACACGAATAATACAGTCCGTGTTCGCTCAACACTATTTATAAGGCTTTTTTGAGGACATGTTTGGAGTCAGGCATGACATCTGAACTTCTGTATAGGGGTATATATACACACATGTATGTATATATACACATATATAGGTGTAAAAATAGCAGAACCCTATGCTTGCGCTAATGAAATAATTAACAGGCATATGGCTCCGCTCCTATCACACCTATATATGCGTATGTGTATAAATACATATAAGTGTGTGTGTATATATACCCCTATACAGAAGTTCAGATGTTTTGCCTGTCTCCAAAGACCCCAAAAAATGCCCAAAAAAACGCCCAGGTGTGTTATTGCAGGTGTTTTTTTGGGCATTTTTTGGGGGGTCTTTGGAGGCAGGCAAAACATCTGAACTTCTGTATAGGGGTATATATACACACACACTTATATGCATTTATACACACACACACATATAGGTGTTATAGGAGCGGAGACATATGCCTGTTAATTATTTCATTAGCGCAAGCATAGTGTTCTGCTATTTTCACACCTATATATGCGTATGTGTATAAATACATATAAGTGTGTGTGTATATATACCCCTATACAGAAGTTCAGATGTTTTGCCTGCCTCCAAAGACCCCAAAAAAATGCCCCAAAAAAAACGCCTGCAATAACACACCTGGGTGTTTTTTTTTGGCGCAGGCGTTTTTTTGTTTATCTATCTCAGCAGAAGCCTATTACGAGGAAACGTCGTTAGAGAGGAGGCGTGTCGCGCTGCCACTGACGTCACGCACAGCCCTGTCTGCAGCCAGGCTCAACGTACTCATCATTACTACCGCTGGTATTCCCTTCCTATTATGTAAGTGCATTTCTTTATCAATAAACGTTTCACCGGGGATAATACACTATGGTCAGTTTATTTCTTGCCCCATACATGTTCATCTGGGGGATTGAGTTATAGCACGAACTGGCATTAGGAGCGGGACAGTACCATTGGCTACCAACTCATTGGATCAGCGTCCCTAATTGGATTTATCCTGCGCCTGATTTATCCATTGTCTGGTAAGAAGCCATTTGTACTATACCACTGGGTGATGCTCTAAAGGTATCTCCATCCATCTAAAGATCAGAGTCTTCTCTGCGTTCCACCTTATCCTATCCGGTAAGGAGGAACACTAGCTGGTGGTGGGATCTTTTATCTACTCAACACTGGATATATCACCATTTGTTTTAGGTGTTTTACAGCACTCGGTGAAGAATACCATTGGACTTTCATTTTCATTCACCTGTATTCACCTTTATATTTGGAACTATTGTTGATACCACCCATGGTCCACTTTTGGGACATTTGATGCACTTTTGAACTTTGTGGTTTCATTTGTTAGTGCACTTTATTGTATCACATATCGTTTACATTGTATTTGATTTATTATTTGCATTGTGTCATTGTCACTGCAGATATCTATAGCGCACCTTTTTTCATCACAGTATCACTTATCTATATTCAGGTAGCAGCTTTTTTGATTTGTCAGCGCACCCCATATCACATTATTCCATGATGCCAGAAATCTGACTTGTATCTTAGGCAGACTTCTAGGAAAATTGGTGAGCCTATCAAACAAGTAGGAAATTATGTTTCTGGGGTGTGGTCAGTATACATTCTGTGTACAGAACACCTCCAGGTAGCCATATTGTTTTGTATTTGCTGAAAATTACAAGAGCCGCAGATTGAAAAAGAAAGGTAATTTTTAATAACATTCAATTACAATATTATTTGTGTCGCAATTGTATACACTATATTGTTTTCTCCTTATTTGCTAATTTTTCCCCACAAAAGTGGAATTACCCTTTAAGGTTGAAATCCTGAAATAATAATAAATAGAATGTATGCCCAAAATGTTAATTCATCTAACAAGTCAGCATAAGGTCTTTAAACGTTTTTCTGGCATATTTTTATGCATGATTTAGTGGCGTTTTTAGACGCCACTTGCGCGGGTTTTTAAGCTTTGGAGTTTTTTTTTTTTAGCCAATAGAGAAAACTATCATCTGTTGCATCAATTGTTGCTTTTCCCTTAGGTTTTATTTATTTTTTTATTATTTAATATTATTTTGTTTCAGTACGTTAAGGAATTAGGGTTGGAATTAAGAGTTGGGGTTAGGGTTAGGGTTAGGATTAGGGGTTAGGGTGTCACGTTGACAAGTAGGGATGATCGAACTTTTCAAAAGTTCGGTTCGGCCAGAACATCCGAACTACCCGAAAGTTCGGCCCGGATTTCAGAACCCCATTGAAATCAATGGGACCCGAACTTCGGTAATCAAAAAACACCATTTTGAAGCCCTAAAACCCAATAAATGCCCCTAAAAAGTGCCTAGGGTTCTGGGTCATACCCCAGGGACTATTAATCACAAAAAAATGTTCTTAAAAATTGTCATTTTTGATAGAGAGCCAATTATTAAAAAAAAAAAAAATCTTTGGATTTAGTATCTGGGGGGTCTAAAAAGTGTACCTGTGAAGTTTCAGCTCTGTAGCATGTCCAGAACCATAAAAAAAAGATAATTTTTCAGTAGAGCAGGGATGGTGGGACCCTCCTTTTACACCTATATGATCTTTTTTTGGGGGTTCTGGACATGCTACAGAGCTGAAACTTTACAGGTACACCTTTTAGACCCCCAGACACAAAATCACACAAAAAAAGTTCTGAAAATTGTCATTTTTGATAGATTTTTGATAGAGAGCCAATTATTGAAAAAAAAAAATCTTTTGATTTAGTATCTGGGGGTCTAAAAAGTGTACCTGTGAAGTTTCAGCTCTGTAGCATGTCCAGAACCATAAAAAAAAGATCGTTTGTATTAGTGCAATTATAGATCTGTAATATGGCTTCGCTCTTTTCACACCTTGCCGGTTTAATAGCAGGCGTTTTTTTGGCCATTTTTTTGGGGTTCTTTTGAGGCAGGGAAAACATCTGAACTTGTGTATAGTGGTATATACACCACTATACACAAGTTCAGATGTTTTGCCTGCCTCCAAAAAAACCCCCAAAGATGCCTGCAACAACACACCTGGGCGTTTTTTTTTTTTTGGCGCTAGCGTTTTTTTGGGTTCTTTGGAGGCAGGCAAAACATCTGAACTTGTGTATACGGGTATATATACACACATACTTATATGTATATACACACCTAGACATATATAGGTGTGATAGTAGCAGAAATATATGCTTGCGCTAATGAAATCATTTAGACTAATATGGTTATGCTCCTATAACACCTATATATGTCTAAGTGTAAAATACATATAAGTATGTGTGTGTACACAAGTTCAGATGTTTTGCCTGCCTCCAAAAACCCCCAAAAAATGCCTGCAACAACACACCTGGGCGTTTTTTTTTTTTACGCTAGCTTTTTTTTGGGAATTTTTTTGGGTTCTTTGGAGGCAGGCAAAACATCTGAACTTGTGTATAGTGGTATATATACCACTATACACAAGTTCAGATGTTTTTCCTGCCTCAAAAGAACCCAAAAAAATGCCCAAAAAAACGCCTGCTATTAAACCGGCAAGGTGTGAAAAGCGAGAAGCCAATATCCTGTGCTGAAAGTGTTCAAATACAAACAATCTTTTATTTTATGGTTCTGGACATGCTACAGAGCTGAAACATCACAGGTACACTATTTAGACCCCCCAGATACTAAATCCAAAGAATTTTTTTTTCAATAATTGGCTCTCTATCAAAAATCTATCAAAAATGAAAATTTTTAAGAACTTTTTTTGTGTGATTTTGTGTCTAGGGGGTCTAAAAGGTGTACCTGTGAAGTTTCAGCTCTGTAGCATGTCCAGAACCATAAAAAAAAGATCATATAGGTGTAAAAGGAGGGTCCCACCATCCCTGCTCTACTGGAAAATTATTTTTTTATGGTTCTGGACATGCTACAGAGCTGAAACTTCACAGGTACCCTTTTTAGACACCCCAGATACTAAATCCAAAGATTTTTTTTTTTTTAATTTTTCCAATAATTGGCTCTCTATCAAAAATGACAATTTTTAAGAATTTTTTTGGTGTGATTTTGTGTCTGGGGGGGGGGGGGTCTAAAAGGTGTACCTGTGAAGTTTCAGCTCCGTAGCATGTCCAGAACCATAAAAAAAAGATCATTTGTATTAGAACACTTTCAGCACAGGATGTTGGCTTCTCGCTTTTCACACCTTGCCCCGGTTTAATAGCAGGCGTTGTTTTTTGGGCATTTTTTGGGGTTCTTTTGAGGCAAGCAAACCATATATACCACTATACACAAGTTCAGATGTTTTGCCTGCCTCCAAAACCCCCCAAAAAAATGCCTACAACAACACACCTGGGCGTTTTTTTTTGACACTAGAGTTTTTTTGGGAATTTTTTGGGGTTCTTTGGAGGCAGGCAAAACTTCTGAACTTGTGTATAGTGGTGTATATACACACATACTTATATGTATATACACACCTAGACATATATAGGTGTGATAGGAGCATAACTATATTGGTGTTAATTATTTCATTAGCGCAAGTAGTTTTTTCTGCTCCTTTCACACCTATATATGTGCAGGTGTATATATACATACATGGGTGTGTATATATACCCCCTATACACATGTTCAGATGTCATGCCTGACTCCAAACATGTGCTCAAAAAATGACTATAGACGCCTGCAGCCAAAAATAATGCTGACGGGTGAGAAGCCATATCCCTGAAGCGAAAGTGACTTGAGAGAAACTAGCTTTTATCTATAGCGGTCACCCTGATATGGAAGGGTTCGGTCACCCTGCAATAGCAGTCACTGTCAGTTCACCCTACACTACATTACGGTCACCCTGATATGGAAGGGTTCGGTCACCCTGCCATAGCAGTCAGTTCACCCTACACTACATTACGGTCACCCTGACACTTCACACTTTCCCTACAGAAACTAAATTTGTGAAGCTAACTAAAGTGTAAAGGAGCACCCTAACTACACTAGATATCCCTTTCCTCACACTAATAAATGCTAAATGACACTTTTAAAGTAAAATTAGCAGAACTGCTTCCACTCTCTTCCATGTCCTGTATAACAATGCTAGGAATTTGGCGGGGGCTATCTTATATACTGGGGGGCGTATTCACTAATGATTGGACTATGGACCCCCTAGTCACTCCAGTCACATTCCTAGCATTCTTCTGCCCCCTCAATTGGCTTTTGCTAATGGTTCTGGTCCAATTACGGGCTTTTAAAGCCCATTTCCTGAACCATTGCATTTTGGTCGGTTCTGGTTGCCGAATTCCGAACTTTTTGGGCAAAAAGTTCTAAATTCGGCCGAACCTCGAACACCCAATGTTCGGGCCGAACCGATGATCGACCCGAACCGTTCGATCATCCCTATTGACAAGTTGACGAGAGGGCTTCCCTTGCGACTCTGGTCCGAGCACTCCTGTATGTGGTGACAGAGGTACAAGGCTCAAAGAAGCACGGGTGCCAGTAGCTTGATAGCAGGTGACTGCCACAGTCAGAGGCAAGAAAACAGGGTGGTCAGGAGGCGTCTACGTGTCAGTGCACACTGGATATTAGCCTGAGCTCGTCTGTGTGCTGGCACACGTGCACGAGCATTAGCTGTATAGGAATTAGCAGTAGCTGCAGAAGAATTAGCATTAGCTGTATAGGAATTAGCAGTCGCTGCAGAAGAATTAGCATTAGCTGTATGAGAATTAGTATTAGCTGAAATAGCTTCCTGACATAAGGTTATTTTTATTTGTTTATTTATTTATTTTTTTGTTAGGGTGTTAATACTACTACTAATAATAATAATAATAATAATAATAATAATAATAATAATACTAATAATAATAATAAAAATAAAAAGAATAATAATAATAATAATAATAATAATAATAATAATAATAATAATAATAATAATAATAATAATAATAATATATGAATAAATAAATTTAAAATAAATCCACAAATAAATAAAAATAATCATAAATAAATATTAAATACCTTTAATAAATAAATACTAAGTAATAGTAAATAAATAATTAACCCCTAACCTTAACCCATAACCCTTAAAAAACAAAACAATAATAACAATAAATATCTAATAACCTTAACCCTAAGACAAAATAAATTATTATTTTTTTATTATGAATTTTTTTTTGTTCGGGTGTTTATTATTAATAATAATTGATTTAATATTTTTTAAGGTTAAGGTTTTTTTATCATTTGTTTATGTATTTTTTCTGTAGTTCCCTCCTAGGTAGGTGCTAGAGTGAGTGTATATAGCTTTTGGTTTCTCTGCCTAACAGGCAGACCACTAGGCACATTTATATGCTGTCTGCTTAACAGAGAGCTGTGATTGTTTAGCAGAGACTACTCAGTGTGCTCTGGTGCTGCTCATGCTGTCTTGATGTTTCACACTGATCCAGTAGCAATGGAGCATACTGGATAGTGGGTGAAAACCTGGCAGATTAGAACATAGGATGTTTATACAGCCCTGGCCAATTAGAAGGGGATGTGCCCCAAGTCATGGTGGGTGACTGTATTTATATCTGAAGAACACATGGTCTGGGCCAGTCTTCCTCTACAGAGAGAGGTCCAGGAGGGGAGTAGGCTGCGGCCTCTCCTCCAGCACAAGCTGCCATGCAGCCTCAGGTGGTCGACCTGAGGGCCTGAAACACTGAAGCTAAAACCCATGGTTCTCATGCAAAATGACGGAGGGAGGATGTCCACAGATCCTGGCTTGTATCACAGAGGAAGGTGACCTGTGGCCAGGGCCTTGTGAGTACAGACTCCCTAAAGGGATCTTAGAGACTATTGTTGCTAAAATCCCCCTCTTGGTGCTAGGAGTCAGCATGCTGGGTGTAAGCTAAAGGGGACACAGGTTAGTGTCTTGAAGAATCATGGTCCACTAAATTCCTTCTGCTACACAGGGATTTGCTTAAGTCTGTACAGCCTGCTGCATAGTGCTACTAAAAGTCTGCTACACAGTTCTATTGAAGAAGTTGTCCTCGCTTGCGAATAGGTAATTTCGAGTATTCTACTAAATCCCTTCTCCTATCCAAGTTCTGCAAATAAAATACAAAAACACATCCCCTAGACTGGTTATTGGAGAGTTTGTGCACCTGGCTGTGTGAACATACCCTGTGAATGGCTGTGGATTATTCAGTGAGAGACCCGGGCACAATTACCCAAGCGGCTCCTGCGGGGGTAGCACTACCCTACATTTTATTAATTTATTTATGATGATTTTTAGTTATTTGTGAAGTTAATTGACATTTATTTATTCATATATTATTGCTATTTTATGATTTACAAATTTTAATTTGAGCAGAAAATCACGGACAAAAATGTGAATGTGCACAAAAACACGCCAACTACGCGTTTCTTATCATTTCTATGGGAATAAAAACGTGCAAAAAAATGCTCAAATCTGCCCGATTTGAGCTACAAAAAAAGCTCCATAACTTTTTTTGAGCTTCAGGTGTTTGGCTTCAGGTGACTTGGAGTGGAGATGTGAATCATCCCTATAGAGAATAATTGATTTTTTCTCCTCCAGCGATGCACTGAGAGGCTGAGCCAGCTGCTGATACAGGCATCTGTTTGGATCCTGACAATAAATCAGGATTTATCCAGAGCCTGGACCAGCTATACTATAGTCCATTAGCTGTTATCTAATTTTGGGTCACAGGAGTTCAGAACTAAAAATACTCCTGTGCCCCACAAGAGAAGTAGGGCCAAAAGAGCTTTTACCCTACTTCTCCTTCAACCCTTTGTTCTTGGGATGTACATAGTACCGCCAAAGAATTGAAGCAGTTAAAAAACAGTAATTCTTAATTCGCAAATATTGAAATACAAGTTCAAGCTGGTCAGCTGTGTCAAAGTGATTCCTCTCTGACCAACTCTACCTTGCAGAATGCCAACCTCTTACTGGCTAAATACCATTCTCTTGAGAGCATAAGCATTGTGGGGTTGATTTACTAAAACTGGAGAGTTTAAAATCTGGTGCAGCTCTGCATAAAAACCAATCAGCTTCCAGTTTTTTCTTTTTTGTCAAAGCGCAATTGAACAAGTTAAGCTAGCAGATGATTGGCTACCATTCATAGCTGCACCAGATTTTGCACTCTCCTGTTTTAGTAAATCGACCCCAAGGTGTCAATATGGGGCAACCAGACAGAGCTAGGCTTCATATACACAGGATGTTTGAAAACCTCTCCTTAACGCTGGGACTTGTTAACCGATTGTTAAAAAAGCCAGTTTTGCCGCGTTTACACACCGTTTATGCGCGTATAGCGGTGTTTGCATTTAGAACCATTTTTACATTGTAAAATGGTCAGAAATGTATCCCCATTTAAAAAAAATACCTATGAACGAAATGCTTAGAAACATGAGTTACCGCGTTTAGACGCATTTGCATGCTGTTACAAGCATTTGGCCTTTCAAATGCCAATACACTTCTGTCTGAACGCATTTTTTTTGCTTTCAAAAAAATGCCACTAAACTCAACTGCCTCTAAATGACTATAAACGTCTCAGTGTACATAGACAGATAAGATAACATAGAGGAGAGTTCAGGGGCTGCTGAAAAAACGCCCAACTGCTCCTAAATGTCCGTTTATCAGCAGTAGTGTACGTGAGGCCTAAGTGAGCTACAGAACACAATCCAGCGATGCATTGGAAAATACCTGAACCACGCAGTATATTCATTCATCAGGTCTTTGTGACCCCAGGATATATGAACCAAATCATTACAGCTGAGCAAATAGCAGGGGAGGACTGAAAACTTTTGGCCTGAGGCTAAGAGAACCAGTTAGGCATTTCATGGTAGGGACAAATGTATGGGGCTAAGGGAAGTGTTCTATGCAAAGTATGCCATGGTGAATCACTGACTGGTTGGCATTGTCTAAGGTGGGTGTTCATAAAGGACATCATTTACTGTGACAAACCTTTACATCTTTCAGTCTCAGCTTTGTTTTTTAGTTCTAAGCATCACTCATATGACATCTGCAAGCCACATAGGTAGTAGGTGCTGAGGACTTTCCCCTGCCTGACACTGCAATTGCAGCTCTGAACAGGCATAAGATAGCTACATATTTCCAAACATGTCACTGCTTGTGAGGCCCACCCTGATCGATGTCTGAATGATAAAGAAACTCCATTAAGGAACCAGCGCAACAAAAAGTATTAGTACTGGTCCGAGAGGCAAATGTCCCTCTTCCCAGTGTGTCAGCTCTTTCCTTTCCTGGTGACTGTGACTAGCCATGACCACAGCACAGATCAAATATCAGATAGTTAGAAACAAGACACAAATTAGGAGCCACGAATATCATACCAGAGCATCCAAACCAATTGTGAAGTTGAATGTAGCAAAGGTTAAGGCAGGCAGCAGAGAAATCCAGAGCAAATATACAATACAAGTTGAGTTGTTAACAATGAGAGAATAGGTAAGAACATACTGAGAGCACCTAAGGGGAAATTGAACATGATAACAGGCATATGTAACTGTGTCCAGTCCTTTTAAATAGGCTTACAATTCCACAAAAGGTATTAGAAGTGCTGGTAAACATGCTTTTTCACATGGACCACGTATGTGTAAAAATCTTCAATATATAGAGCCAGTGGATTAGTTTGTGGCTTAAAATAATTTTGAATTATGAGGTACAGATTGTTTCCATAGATGATTTGGATCATCCAAGATCTATTTGTAACTTTTTCTGGGTTTTTTTGCCCACTTTTTATTCCATTTTCCAAAGCTTCAAAAATCAGTCAAGCATGTCTTTTAATAACTGGAATCAATACTGACAATAATTATATTTGTCAGAGGACACCGTCTGTGTCTGCCAAACTGGAATAAAGTTTCAGAAACCATAATTACTATGAATTCTATAAAATGACTAGAGAAAGAAACAACAAATAATGAAATTTCAGAATTCCTATTTTAAGTAGAGAAAATCTTGATGGAAGCCAATTACCTAACATAACCTAACTAGACCAACTAGACCTAGATGACCTAACTAGTGAATATCAGGTGCTAAGAGATGCCACACAAACCAGGAGGACACAATATGCAATTTTCAAAATTCTACTCAGGAACTAAAGTTCTAGCACGTCCCTTGCAGAGGCCCTTGTCATAATGCATGAGCTCTCTAGGCCACCAGTAGAACCGGAATCCCACTGAATAAGTATTCCAGAGAGTTATTACTTTACCAGAGCCACTAGTTATCATGATATTACACTGCTATCATCCAGTAATGTCAGCACACAAACCAAGCACAGTAAAAAATTAAGGTCAATGCAGACAGAATCAGGGTCCAAAATAAAGCCCAATGTCATGTTCCAGAAAGCAGTTAAAACACATTGAAGTCAGACAGGGAACAGGCTAATCAAGCCTTCTGGGCAGAAGCAAGGTCAAAGTTCTGACTCCCCTTTATAAGTGTTTAATGAGGTCAGGTGTGCGGCAATTTGCGGGAACCTGCCTACCTGCCGCTGTATATCTGCAGTGGCTGATCCGCAAGTGGTAAAATTAACTCAAATCAGTGTATATTATTTAGTATTCAACTGGTGTGATGGGGATCAGAAAACTGTTGCTTGCTGCACTTGCCGTTGTAGTGGCAGCACTAGGGTTGATTTATTAAAGGCAAATAGACTGTGCGGTTTAGATATGTGTAGGATGAAAAAATTTGTTTCATTTTGATTGGGTTTTTGAATAAATTAGTTTAGTTGGATTCATTACATTAATTTCATTAATTTTTGGAATTACGTTTTCTTTAGTTTCGTATTCAAATTTGATTTAAAAAAATCCAACCGAAAGAAAACAAATGTGAAAAAAATTATTGAATTGGTATTCGAATTGAAAACGCATTTGAGATCAAATTTTTTTCCATTTAAATGCAGCTGTTGCATTAGACTATTGATACTGACTGTCTGAAAATTTGAAAATGAAAACAAAATAGAATAAAATAGAAAAAATATATAACCATCTTCTGAAATTTGAATTTTGAATAGAATGAATTTAAGTTTGAATGGAAAAAATTAGAATACAATAGAAAATAATAGAAAATAAAATAAAAGAATACAATAGAATAGAAAAACAATAGAAAAGAATAGAATAAAATAGAAAGAATATAATATATAACCATCTTCTGAAATTCGAATTTGAAAAGATCTTGTATGATAGTGAGCGTAGTAGTAGTGGATAAAAACACTGTTTTATCAGGCAAAACACCTAGCACCTACCTAAAAAGGGTGCTATATACAAGCTGTGCACTCACTACTTTACATTGTAGTAAAGTGTAATTTCTTCAATGATGTCACATGAAAAGATATAATAAAATATTTACAAAAATGTGAGGGGTGTACTTACTTTTGTGAGATACTGTATTTACTAAGTATGTCTATTAAATAACGAGACTGTGATTCCACCTAGTAAACAAAGCAGTCAGAACCGGTTATAACTGCATGCATGGTGACCTAGAACATGTTTGAACCTGCCTGACAAGCAGCACCACTCTATGACGTTCAGTTGATTGTGAGTCGCCATTTAGTTTGGTTGTGTTTTCTGCAGTGTGCCGAAAAAAATGCTAAGTTTGGTTGGAAAAGATTGTCATCACCAAGAATGCAAAAAGCTCCTCAAAGGAAGTCAAAGTTCAAAGCCATGCTCATTGTGTTTTTCGATATCAAGGGTGTAATTTTGAAAGAATGGGTTCCAGAATGCACAACAGCTAACCAGCATTATTATAAGGAAGTTTTGATAAAGCTGAGAGAAAGAGTCAAAAAAAACGTCCGCAAGTGTCGGAATATGGTTCCATTCTTCACCAGGACAATGCGCCCGCTCACACAGCACTTTCTGTGAAGCAGATTTTGACCGCCACGCATATTACTACACTTGAACATCCTCCATATTCGCCCGATTTAGCACCATGTGACTTTTTTATAGTTTCCCAAAAGTTAAATCAGTGCTTAAAGGGCACATCGCGGATCGGGTGGACATATTATTGGGTGGGGCTGGGGAAGACCCAGCTGTCATGGTACACGTGGGTACCAATGACATAGGCAGAGGAAGATGGAGAGTCCTAAACGATTTCAGGGACTTAGGCACTAAGTTGAGGAGAAGGACCTCCAAGGTAGTATTTTCCGAAATACTACCTGTACCTCGAGCCACACCAGAGAGGCAGCGGGAGATTAGGGAAGTTAACAAGTGGCTGAGGAGCTGGTGTAGTAAGGAGGGTTTTGGGTTCCTGAAGAACTGGGCCGACTTCTCAGTCGGCCACCGGCTCTTTGGTAGGGACGGATTGCACCTAAATGGGGAGGGTGCAGCCGTACTGGGTGAGAGGATGGCCACAAAGTTAGAGGGGCTTTTAAACTAGGGAATGGGGGGGAGGGTACAGATGTAGAATTAGCCAGTGGAAAGCAAGATTCAGGGGGCAGAAATGGGGGCATTAGCGGTAGGGTGTTCGGAGCTCCTATACCCAGGGTGGGTATGGGGAAAAATCACAAGAGCAGCCTAAAAACATCAAATGAGGATATTTGTAACCGGTCAAAATTACAGGGCTTGTATACCAATGCCAGAAGCCTGGCCAACAAGATGGGAGAGCTGGAGCTACTGATGTTTGAGGAGGACTTAGATTTTATGGGGATAACTGAGACTTGGTTTGACAGCTCTCATGACTGGATGGCGACCATTCAGGGGTATTCCCTTTATCGCAGAGATAGAGAAGGTAAAAAAGGGGGAGGGGTATGTTTGTATATTAAGAACAGTAAACAGGTAAATATGAGGGATGATATTAATAATGGAGCTAAGGACGAGGCAGAATCCCTATGGGTAGAGCTTCAAAGGGAAGGCACGGTTGGGAAGGTAATATTGGGCGTATGCTATAGGCCCCCCCACCAGAGGGAGGAGGGGGAGGTGGACCTCATTTTACAGATAGGATTGGCAGCAAGGATGGGAAATGTCATTATAATGGGGGACTTTAATTATCCTGATATAGACTGGGCAGAAGGAACCGCGCAGTCAGCCAAGGCTCGGCAGTTCCTAAATGTTTTGCAGGACAATTTCATGGGTCAGATGGTGAATGCACCGACAAGAAACGGTACTTGACCTACTGATTACTAACAATACAGACCTGCTCACGGATATAGAAATACGGGCCAACTTAGGAAACAGTGACCATAGGTCAATAATTTCAGTATTAATTACAGTAATAGGAAGCACAAGGGTAATATTAAGACGCTGAATTTCAAAAGAGCCAATTTCCCAAAACTGCGCTCGCTGCTAGAAAATATCAATTGGGATAGAACCCTGGGAACAAAGAACACGGAGGAAAAATGGGAGTGCTTCAAGAGCATACTTAACAAGGGGATTGGCCAGTGCATTCCAAAGGGAAATAAATTTAAAAGAGCAAAGCTAAACCCTGGGTGGCTAAACTCCAACATAAAAATGCATATTAGTGCTAAAGAAAAGGCCTTCAAAAAATACAAGACTGAGGAGTCATTGGCTGCATTTAAGCATTACAAAGAGTGTAATAAGAAATGTAGAGATGAAATCAGGACGGCTAAAATAGAACACGAGAGACATATAGCGGAGGAGAGTAAAAAGAACCCCAAGAAGTTCTTTAAGTATATAAACAGTAAGAAAGCGAGGCCAGAACACATTGGCCCCATAAAAGATGACAAAGGAAATATGGCCACTGAGGACAGAGAAAAGGCGGAAGTGTTAAATAATTTCTTCTCTTCAGTCTTCACAAAAGAATCGGGGGGCTACACTAACCCAGCTTGTAAGGCCGAACTAAACAACACACCTCAGGAAATACCGCCATGGCTAACAGAAGATAGACTTAAAACTAAACTAGAGAAACTTAACATAAATAAATCACCGGGACCGGATGGCTTGCACCCGAGGGTTCTTAAAGAGCTCAGCCAGGTGATTGCCAGACCATTATTCTTGATCTTTAAGGATAGTTTACAGACAGGTATGGTGCCAGTTGATTGGAAAAAAGTCAACATGGTACCAATATTTAAAAAGGGGCCGAGATGTATTCCGGGTAACTATAGACCTGTCAGCCTAACATCTGTAGTCTGCAAGATTTTGGAGGGGATGTTAAGGGACCACATACAAGACTTTAGTAATGAAAACTGTATTATTAGTAGTAATCAGCATGGATTCATGAAAAATCGTTCTTGCCAAACCAATCTATTAACCTTCTACGATGAAGTGAGCTGCCACCTAGGTAAAGGGAAGCCTGTGGATGTGGTGTATCTGGACTTTGCAAAGGCCTTTGACACCGTTCCCCACAAACGCTTACTGTACAAACTAAGGAAGGTAGGTATGGACCATAAGGTGAGTACCTGGATAGAGAACTGGCTCCAGGGGAGAGTCCAGAGGGTGGTGATTAATGGGGAGTACTCGGATTGGGCGGGTGTGGAAAGTGGGGTCCCCCAGGGTTCTGTCCTGGGACCAATCCTGTTTAATTTATTCATAAATGATCTAGAGGAGGGGATATCGAGTACAATCTCAGTATTTGCGGATGATACTAAACTAAGCATGCCAATATCTTCTATGCAGGATGTGGAAACCTTACAAGCGGACCTGAACAAAATAACGGGGTGGGCAACTACATGGCAGATGAGGTTTAATGTTGAAAAATGTAAAGCAATGCACTTGGGTGCCAGAAACCAGAAAGCAATTTACTCACTAGGGGGGGAACCTCTGGGTGAGTCTAGGATGGAAAAGGACTTGGGGGTACTGGTAGACAACAGGCTTGGCAGTGGCATGCAATGCCAAGCCGCTGCAAGCAAAGCAAACAGAATACTGGGATGTATAAAAAAAGGGGATTCACTCCAGAAATAAAGAGATTATTCTCCCACTCTACAAGACCCTGGTCCGGCCACATTTGGAGTATGCTGTCCAGTTCTGGGCACCGGTCCTCAGGAAGGATGTGCTGGAACTGGAAAGAGTCCAGAGAAGGGCAACAAAAATAATTAGGGGAATGGAGACATCAGCTATGAGGAAAGACTACAAGCACTGAACCTATTCTCTCTGGAGAAGAGACGATTGAGGGGGGATATGATATCAATGTACAAATACTGTACTGGTGACCCGAGCATAAGGAACAAACTATTCAGAGAAAGGAGATACAAGAAGACACGTGGCCACTCACTAAAACTAGAGGAAAGGCGGTTTAACCTTAAAATGCGCAAGGGGTTCTTCACTGTAAGAGCGGTAGGGATGTGGAATTCTCTTCCACAAGCAGTCGTATCGGCTGGGAGCATTGATAGTTTCAAAAAACTATTAGATGGGCACCTTCGAGACCACAACATACAGGGGTATACAATGTACGGTTAAAAGCAAACGCACACACACATCATAGGTTGAACTGGATGGACTGATGTCTTTTTTCAACCTTACTAACTATGTAAACTATGTAAACTATGTAAACTAAGTTTTGAGTCAGTTGATGCTGTAAAGAAGAAAATGGCGGATGTGTTAAAACAGATAACAGAAATTGATTTTCTCCATGCCTTTGACCGTTGGAAAACAAGACTGCAGCAATGTATTAGTGCAAATGGGGAATATATTGAAAGGGACAAGCATTACATTTGTAATACATATAAATAAAGGTGACTTATTTATTCAGTCTCGATAATTAATAGACACCTCGTATATAAGATCTGACTAATGACTTATACAGTGGCACAATGATGTCTCTCTATCTGGTGTCTATACCTCTTTTAATACAATAATATATTTTGCTTGCTTGGGAAACTACAGCTTGGCATTGCATGCTATTATTAAATCTGTGATCTACTAGAACATCCAGATCCTTCCCCACAGTTGCAGGGGAGGATTATGTGTTCGGTACTTTTATGCTCTGCTATAAGTCTATTCACTTACATTTTGTGACAGTTTCATTTTCAAGCAATTTTTAATATGATTTTCAAGGCTGTAAAAGTTTGTTATACCTCTTTATTGCCTATCTGCCCATTATATAATTTATTAGGACTAGCCATAAATCTGAATAGGTAGGCAGGGACTATTCTTAACTACAGAAGTATCCTCAAAGTAAATAAAGCTATGTAATGGGAAACAAATAAATAAATATATATAGTATATACAGTATATATTGATTCTTTATCTCTCCGTCTATATATAAAAAAAAATATATATATATACTGTATATATATATATATATATATATATATATATATATATATATACAGTGGGTACGGAAAGTATTCAGACCCCCTTAAATTTTTCACTCTTTGTTATATTGCAACCATTTGCTAAAATCATTTAAGTTCATTCTTCTTCCTCATGAATGTACACATAGCACCCCATACTGACAGAAAAACACAGAATTGTTGACATTGTTGCAGATTTATTAAAAAAGAAAAACTGAAATATCACATGGTCCTAAGTATTCAGACCCTTTGCTGTGACACTCATATATTTAACTCAGGTGCTTTCCATTTCTTTTGATCATCCTTGAGATGGTTCTACACCTTCATTTGAGTCCAGCTGTGTTTGATTATACTGATTGGACTTGATTAGGAAAGCCACACACCTGCCTATATAAGACCTTCCAGATCACAATGCATGTCAGAGCAAATGAGAATCATGAGGTCAAAGGAACTGCCTGAAGAGCTCAGAGACAGAATTGTGGCAAGGCACAGATCTGGCCAAGGTTACAAAAATATTTCTGCTGCACTTAAGGTTCCTAAGAGCACAGTAGCCTCCATAATCCTCAAATGGAAGACATTTGGGACGACCAGAACCCTTCCTAGAGCTGGCCGTCCGGCCAAACTGAGCTATCGGGGGAGAAGAGCCTTGGTGAGAGAGGTAAAGAAGAACCCAAAGATCACTGTGGCTGAGCTCCAGAGATGCAGTCAGGAGATGGGAGAAAGTTGTAGAAAGTCAACCATCACTGCAGCCCTCCACCAGTCGGGGCTTTATGGCAGAGTGGCCCGACGGAAGCCTCTCCTCAGTGTAAGACACATGAAAGCCTGCATGGAGTTTGCTAAAAAACACCTGAAGGACTCCAAGATGGTGTGAAATAAGATTCTCCGGTCTGATGAGACCAAAATAGAACTTTTTGGCCTTAATTCTAAGCGGTATGTGTGGAGAAAACCAGGCACTGCTCATCACCTGTCCAATACAGTCCCAACAGTGAAGCATGGTGGTGACAGCATCATGCTGTGGAGGTGTTTTTCAGCTGCACGGACAGGACGACTGGTTGCAATCGAGGAAAAGATGAATGCGGCCAAGTACAGGGATATCCTGGACAAAAACCTTCTCCAGAGTGCTCTGGACCTCAGACTGGGCCGAAGGTTTACCTTCCAACAAGACAATGACCCTAAGCACACAGCTAAAATAACGAAGGAGTGGCTTCACAACAACTCCGTGACTGTTCTTGAATGGCCCAGCCAGAGCCCTGACTTAAACCCAATTGAGCATCTCTGGAGAGACCTAAAAATGGCTGTCCACCAACGTTTACCATCCAACCTGACAGAACTGGAGAGGATCTGCAAGGAGGAATGGCAGAGGATCCCCAAATCCAGGTGTGAAAGACTTGTTGCATCTTTCCCAAAAAGACTCCTGGCTGTATTAGATCAAAAGGGGGCTTCTACTAAATACTGAGCAAATGGTCTGAATACTTAGGACCATGTGATATTTCAGTTTTTCTTTTTTAATAAATCTGCAACAATGTCAACAATTCTGTGTTTTTCTGTCAGTATGGGGTGCTATGTGTACATTCATGAGGAAGAAGAATGAACTTAAATTATTTTAGCAAATGGCTGCAATATAACAAAGAGTGAAAAATTTAAGGGGGTCTGAATACTTTCCGTACCCACTGTATATATATATATGTGTATTTGTTGTAAGTGGTAATATACAAACATTAAATACGATACATATTTATCTTACAATATCAATTTAGATTTTACCTATCTCAGGGAACAACCTTCAAGTCAGTCCCGTCCGATTGGACAGCTAGACTTCATTCCTTTTGACGCCATATACAGTACTTAGGAGATTTCCTGATTGAGATCACATATTTAGACTCCTGAAGAAGTGGTTAAAACCACAAAACATGTTGAGTGTGGCCCAATTGCAGATTGTAGCCCGAACATATATTGTATAATTACAACACGGGTAATATGTTATGACTGCTATTGAGCCTGTATTTGAATTGACCAATATGTAGCAGAAAACAAATTGGCCTAAAAAATTTAGATTTTTACATTTTTGGGAATGTTATATAGCAGAAAGTGAAAAATATTGTTTTTTTTTTCAAAATTGTAGCTCTTATTTTGTTTATAACGCAAAATAATAAAAATCGCAGAGGTGATCAAATACCACCAAAAGAAAGCTCTATTTGTGGGAAAAAAAGGATGCAAATTTTGTTTGGGTACAGCGTCACACGATTACGCAATTGTCCGGTAAAATAACGCAGTGCCGGATCGCAAAATAGGGCCTGGTCATAAAGGGGGCAAATCCTTCCGGTATATTTTTTATGGTACTATTAAAATCCCTTCTGCCCCATATCCATTTTCCCCTTCCCATCTTCCCTGCCCTCTTAATTTTCTCCTGGTATATGTTGTCTCAATATATGTAACATAAATATAGATATTTATATATAAAAGAAAAAATCATTAAAAAATAATAATAACTTAAAGGTAATGTTTCACACATATTTTATTTAAGTATCAGTAATATATATTTTTTTTCATTTTTAGTCAGGTGTATATACAAACTATTGATTACCAATATTTACCACTAACCAGTAGCCCGAACGTAGGGCATGTAGAAGCCTGGTAATGTAGGGTTTTGAAATGCTTCTACAAACAGGTTACACGCACTGTGGAATGACTTAAAGAAGAAAAAACACTCCTCCTCCTAGACCTTGCATTACAAATAATGCAGTCTTCATAACCTGGAAGTCTAAAGGACTGTTGCAAGTGTCCTTGTTGTACAAGCTGGATTCCAGCAATCTGAAAGCCTTCCTGGAAATATCTGCTTTATTTGAACTTCCTGGTCACCATACCTTCTTCTATCTCCCGTGTGTGAGCTATGCAAAGTCCTACTGCACAGACAAAACTGCTCCAAAACCATACCTTGTTGGTCTATATACCGCCCTTTATTTTAAATATTTTTTTATTGATATATAAGGTATAAACATTACAAAAGAATAGAGAAAAAGGACATTTGAGATGATATTGATTATGCATAGATGGTGTACAGTGGTGTACATACAGAAGGCAAACATTCAGTACATTAGATCAAATGAGACCGTTTATAAGTCTATAAGGTGCATCTGCATATGTACTTGAACAAACAGGATTTACAGTAGGGATTAGGGTTTAGTAGCTGTGTTCCAAAACAACAGAACAACAGGACAAAACATCACAGTCAATAGGTTTATGTCAAATTTCCGCCTTTGTAAATGGCACATTTAATCAGTAGAGAAAATTTTATACCATCAATCCATATTGTCCACCGAGATTTAGCAATTTGATATCTGCCCTGAGAAGAGGCGAACAGCATCCCGTATGTGGCATGCATGTGGGTTGTCTCTATCATTTTGCGAATAGAAGGAGCTGTATGATCTTTCCAATGGCATACCAGAGCTAATCTTGCGCTTAGTAGAATGTGGGTGGTTATATCTCTAATGGTATTGTTTCTATACCTAAGGCCAGGATAGCCAGTCCTGGCAATATGGGTGCAATTATCCCCAGAATTTTTGTGAGCAATCAGAAGATCACTGTCCAAACGGTGGCTATAACAGGACATGTCCAAAGTATATGGTATAGTGTACCTATTGTTCCACAATTCCTCCAACACATGGAGAAGCATGTGGGGAACATCTGGATAGCCTATATGGAGCCTATATGGAGTTAAATACCAATTTGTGTTGAGTGAATTCCCACAGGTTAACGCTTTTTGTTGCCACATATGTGATGCTGAGCGCCTTTTGCCATTGTACAGGAGTGTAACAGATACTTAAATCTTTTTCCCATGCTTGGATATGAGAGGTTTTAAGAAATACGTTTTTATTGTTGAGTAAATTATAAAATAGGGAGATACCCTTAATCTTGGTATTAGATTTAGAGTAATATTGGGCTACATTCCATGGCAGAGATATGGAGGTATTTCGATAGGCATGGTTAAAATGCTTGACCTGTAGGTAAGTAGAGTGGTCAGAGTTGGACAAGCCATATTCAATCTGCAGTGATCTAAAAGTTTTGGGTGCTGGACTTATCATCAGTTCATCTTTCCCTTTAATTTCTTTGGCCACCCATTGAGTAACTTTTAAGTCCAGAATGATAATGGGAAGACTGAGTAGAGGCAGAGGGAGCAAGGTAGTAACGGGATCTTGGAAGGGTGTGGCTAGTAGGATACACCGACCTTGAAGCTAAAACAGTAGAGGACAACGCTGTAGCTTGATAAGTGTAATATTGGCTAGCTAGAAGAAAGGTAAAAGGGCTATGTCTCTGTGTTTGAATACATTCTAGTTCCTCCCACCTGGTGCTTATGGCCTGAGGGAACCAAGTTTTAATTTGTGCGAGGATTGAGGCAATATAATAATCCTTAAGTATTACCAGTCTCGCCCCTCCTGCTTCCTAGTTGTAACCAGTTTACTAAATGCACATCTCGCCTTTTTACCTTGCCACAAGTATCGGTTTATCATAGATTGGGCTGTTACAAAAAAGGAGTTAGGTACAGGTATAGGTAGTGTTCTGAATAAGTATAGGAATTGGGGAGGAGGACCATCTTGAAAGCTGCCAGGCGGCCTGACCAAGAAAGTTCAAACTTAGCTATAGCCTGACGTTTTAAACATAGTTTGTCTAGAAATGGGATATAGTTAGCTTTGAACAATTCTCCATCTTTTAGTGTTAGTGTAATACCTAAGTAGATTATCCCTGTATCACTCCATGTGTAAGGAAACGATGCACTAAGTTTCTCCTTGGGTGGAGTGATTTCTAGCCCTAGGACATATGATTTTGACTCATTCACCTTGTAATATGAAATGCGGTTAAACAGTTTTAAAGCAGATTGTTTTCTACATCTGTGAGCATTAATATGATATCATCTGCAAAGAGGCTGATGGTGTGTGATGAGTTTTTGGCTTGAAAACCTGTAATGCGGGGGTGGTTGCAAATATAAGTTGCCAAGGGTTCCATAAGTAAATTAAAGATTAGTGGGGAGTGTGGACAACCTTGGCGGGTCCCATTCATAATAATGAGTAGAGAGGACACCAGAAGTGTATACCTGAGCTGAGAGCTTGGTGTATAAGGCAATAATGGCTGATTATATCGGGCCTGCAAACCCAAAGGCTGACAATACTTTACCTAGATAGCCCCAATGAATTCAGACAAAATCTTTCTCTGCATCTAATTCTAGAAGCAGAGAAGGTGACCCTCATAGTTTATCACAGTGGATGATATTTATTAGATGTTGGGTCACGTCTGTGGTCTGGCGTCCCTTGGTGAACCCTGATTGGTACAGGTGTATAAGCAGTGTGAGAACATCTATTAGACGTAGAGCAATAAGCTTGGCATATAGTTTTAGGTCATTGCTAGGAGTGATATAGGTCTAAAATTTTAGTGGATGGATCCTTCCCTAGCTTGGTAGGGGTTATTATTAGGGCTTTAAGCATCTCTGGGGGAAAAGAGGAAGAGGCAGCAGCAGCACTGAATATGCAAACAAAAAAGGGCGTTAAAACCTATTTGAAAGTTTTATAATATCCCCCTATGAAGCCATCTGGCCCAGGAGATTTATTGATTGGTAGTGTGTCTATTGCTTTGTGAATTTCCCGTGGGTCAAAGGGCGAATTTAGCACCTGCAGTTGTTCTGGGGTCAACTGAGGAAGGGTTAATTTGTTTATAAAGTTTTTAATCAAATCAGGGGTTGGTTGGAATGTTTCTGGATCTCTATTAAGATTATAAAGCAAACTATAATAGTTGCTAAAGGCATCTGCTATATCTTTAGGATAACAGTGTTTGTCCCTGGTATGTGGGTGTATTATGTATGGGATTTTAGATTTATATCTGCAGCATCAAAGGCGTTGGGCCAAGACCTTCCCCGCCCTATTACCATTAGAGTAATATGTAATTTTTATTCTCCTAGAGGTCTTCTCAAAGTTCTCCAAAATAAGTAATCTGAGGTCATAGCGGAGTTGTGTCAGTTTATGGGAGACCAAGGGTGAAGGATTTTGTTTATTTTGTGTTTCTAATTTGTGAATTTAGTCAGTAAGTTTGATTAGACGCTTTTGTCACTGCCTCTTTACTCCTGCCCCCAGTTTGATGAAAATACCTCTATTGATAAGCCTTATGAGCGTTCCATAAGGTAAAGTGGTCAGCTACTGAGGCAGCATTATCTGCGAAAAACTCCAATAAATGTCTTTCTATTATTTGTTTGGTGTCATTCTTTTGTAGAAGGATTGGATTTGCTCCCCAGATCGGAATGGTATTGGAAGACAGGGATTCGAGGTTGAGGAAGTCTTAGTTTAAAGCCACTGGACCACTAAGAAAAGGTCTATGCGTGAATAGGATTGATGGGGTGTGGAGAAGAAGGTGAAGTCTCTCTCACCTTCATGAAAGCCACGCCATGCATCTAACAGATCGTGTTTGTGTATTGAGCTATGGAGTGAGGGCCCAGGGTGTCTAGAGGTTGACGTGGAGTCCATAGATGGGTCAGGGATGACATTGAAGTCTCCACATAGCAATAGAGAGCCTTTTTGGTGTGTACGTATTTTGCGTAGCAATTTTTTGAGAAAGCAGACTTGATGGGTGTTGGGTGCATATGCTGTAGGTTAGCAATGGTATTTCACATATCAAAAGTAAGTAGCATCCTTGTGGGTCTTTGACTTCCTCGTGGAGTGTGAAAGACACGGTGTCTCTAATTGCCTTAAGGACTCCTCTATTTTTTTTTAATCCGCGTTAGCAGTGTAGACGTATGGAAAGCTCCTATTGGAGCATTTGGGAGGTATTTGGTTACAAAAATGTGTTTCCTGGATGTCACATTTAAATTGATGGGCTTCTTTTCACATATACTTCTTTTTGGCTGGGTGGTTGAGGCCTTCTGTATTAATAGAAAGAAATATTACTCCCATGTTGATGTGGTAAGGATGATAAACTTATATACAGTGCAGCAATGGCTTGCTTTGTGTGTAGGGAGTTCCCCCCAGTGGACAAAGTCGTAATTGTAACTCTTAAGTAGTAAGTATATAAGATGTGTGCTGATATTACTCACAGTGTGAAGATTGTTTCTTTTCATGGGTATCTGAGAGAGTTCCTAAAATAAACTTTTCCAATAAGATAGCATCTGTGAGGGAGGGCTCAAGGAACGTTTTAAATCTTGGTGTTCTGAGATGAGAAGTAAGTTTCTTTCAGTAGACATCTTAAGAAGTCTCCAGATGACTATCTTTCCACTTTAGAGTGCCTATGTGAGAGATTTCAAAGAATTTGGCAGTTCATTGGGTATTGACTGTGGTGTAAAGCAAGAAAAAACAGGAACAATAATATATATATATATATATATATATATATATATATATATATATATATACTCATATTTGGAGCATCAAATATCCAGTCTTCTGGAAAGGCACATACATTAGGAATAACGTTCCAAAAAACAAAAAAGGTGCCCAGGTTAAGTAGGGGGTGAGTTTGTGTTGGAGAGTACTCCGATTTCCAGAAGAACATAAAGGTGATGTTATTGCTTTTCCAGGTTCAAATGTGTTTCTTGGAATTTTTAGCAATAACCATCTTCCACTCAGTTTCTACTGGTGGGATATTTCTAAGGGAGTTGGAACGGTTGGTTGATTCAGGGATACTCTGCCACTCCTTAAGTAGAGAGAGGCCTGTTTAGTGATGGAGAATCACCAATCCTGTGGTTCCTGAGGGCTTTAGTAATAGTAATCTTTTTTGGAGAGTGTACTGGGAGAGATCCGCATAGAATTGGATATTCTGATACTGTGGAGATCTCTTGGGATCTGATCAGGAGATATGTTGGTTTAGGTAGGCGACGGATTCTGTTTATAATAACAACTAGCTCAGTGAGATCAGGTAGGATTTATTTGAACAATTTAACAGCATAGGCACACAGATCATTCTGCTGCACAGATAAAGGAATCCCTCTAATCTTCATATTATTCCTCATGGATCTGTCCTCCATATCTGCCATTTTTGCTTTAAGCCATTCCATCTCATCCTCTTCATGGGCATCTACAAGGTCATTCATGGTGGATGCAAATTTCCCTATTTTGGATTCAATGTTATCCACTCTAGATTCCACTGCTTGGATTTCACTATTGCATTTGTGCATACAAGACATCATGTCAGCCTGGAGTGAGCTCTGCAAAGATAACAGCATACCTTTTAGTACAGTGTCCATAACAGGCTGTTTCATAGTAGGAAATTCTTCAATAGAGTCAGGGAGTACCCTTGTATCCTCCCCAGAATCTGTGACAAGAATAGCTGCTGGGCTGCATCTAGAGCCATCCATCCTGAATATTGCCTTGGCAGGGCTAGCAGCTTGAGGGGTTGGAGGGTAGGATTAGTGAACGACCGATATAGTTTTTTTAATGCCGATACCCATATTTTGTTCATCGGATATCGGTATCGGCCGATATTTTTTGCTGTCAGTTTTTTTTTATTTTGCGCCGAGTACCCAGAAGTGATGTCATGACATCACTTCTGAGTTTTTTACATGGAGACCCGCGCATGCGCACTTGCGGCAGGGATACCGGCTTTCACGGGGACACATCTTCATGCTACACCGGGTTTTCTCTTCGGCGGTGGAGGTAGGATGCCCGGGTCTCCCGGTAGGACAGGAGACCGGGTAAGCTGTGGAAGGCGGCGGGAGGAGGGGACATCCCCTCCCGCTCCTTGTAATGACAGCCAAGCGGCTTCTCAGCCGCATCGGTTGTCATTAAAAGTCAGCTGACCGTCGGCTATGGACACCGGTACCGGGGTGATGCCTCTAGCTGCAGGCATCCCCCCAGGACATGCACTTTCCCTAAATATCAGCAATATCGGTAACCTCAGGGGCTGATTCCGATATATCTGGGAAAGTGCATATCGGCCCCTGATATATTGGTGTTGTCGATAATCGGTTGATCTCTAGGTAGGATTGTGGGCTTTTAGGGGAGCCACTATTTATGTTGTTAATATTAGGCTTGGGTGGCTGAGGATGGGTGTTATGTGCAGGGGTAGAGGATGGGCTAGAGCCATCTTGTCTACCTCCATGCTGCTGTTGAGTGAAGAATGCAGTCAGCTTCTTTGGTTTCCTCAACATGGTCCCTGGGTTACTGCGGGGTGGATCGCCCAGATGGGGTGTTTGAAAAGGCTCCTGGATGTCTGAAATGTGCTGCTAAATTTCCTTTGATGTCAGAGCTCCTCTCTCACGCCGCCATCTCAGTCCACGGCCGGCCACGCCCGGCCACGCCCCCTATGTATATAATGCCCTTTTAACCTGAGTCTTACGAAACCCTTATCTTTTCCTCATCCTCAAACTGGGGCAAGGCCTTTTTTGACAACATGTTTACCTAAAAGGTATTGTCGGAATACAATAAAGTTCACAATCTGGTGACCAATGAAACATGGAGTGAGATTCAATTCAAACTTGTCCATAGAGCCTATGTTCCATTCCACCCATCCATAGATGACTCCCGAGCAGATATCTGTTAACTTTGTGGCTCTTCTAGGCTCTCGCTTACACACTGATTCTCATCATGCCCACATAGTTCTGACTTCTGGGACCAGGTAGCCTCCTTTATCCATGGAGTTACAAACTGCAAAATCCCCAAAGACCCGATTCTTATGTTGTTCTGTTACAATACCTCGCTTTGTCAGTCTGCTATGACACAACCAGCTAAATTCTGAAAAAAAAAAAAAAAAAACTCCACAACAGGGCCAGCCATTTCAGATGTCAAAAATGAACTTAAAATTCTCGTATATTGAGAAAAACTTGAAATGGAAATATTTTACTCCATCTCTAATAATCACTTTTTTAAAACAGATGGCATGCTTTTATGGATAATACTCTCCTACAATCAGAATTCCCAGTTCTATCATTCCCCTTCCCTTTCCCAGAAAGGCATAAAAATACGTACATAATAAAAATCTAGTTTAGACAAAACCCCCTCTTTTTTAAAACTTATAAAAGATAAAATGGAAAAATCATTCCAACAACTCACTGGAATGTATCCAAAAATATGTTTATTTATTATTTACCAAAATTAAAATTAAAACTACACCAAGCCACCAACCACACATAAACATAGGTTAAAAACCTTTTGATATACAATTCCCCTCCCCCCTCTCAAATCCTGATCACAAATATCCACATTGCACTAATTATTTTTTATCTATTCTATTCATATTATTATGGTAATAAAAGTGCAGGTGATCATATAGCGATCCTCTGAATTAAAAACAACCATTTGTGTAGACACTCCAGATGCCTGACCCAATCAATGGGTGAATGAATCCATAACATTGTATATCCAATGAGGGTGAGACCTTTAATAATGGTTGGCCAGAGTTGCAAAGTAATCTCAGCTGAAAAGCCCTTCATAGTGCACTGGTGGGGGTGCCCTTGAAACGCTCAAAGGGCACTATGGTCCAGAGTAGGGATGATCAAACTTTTCAAAATCAATGGGACCCGAACTTCGGTAATCAAAAAACACAATTTTGAAGCCCTAAAACCCAATAAATGCCCCTAAAACGTGCCTAGGGTTCTGGGTCATGCCCCAGGGACTATTAATCACACAAAAAAAGTTCTTAAAAATTGTCATTTTTGATAGAGAGACAATTATTGAAACAATTATTAAAAAAAAAAAAAATTTGATTTCTTTGGATTTAGTGTCTGGGGGGTCTAAAAAGTGTACATGTGAAGTTTCAGCTCTGTAGCATGTCCAGAACCAGAAAAAAAAAGTTTGTTTGTATTAGAATTAATATAGAACATGATGGTGGCTTCGCCCCTGTCACCCGGCTTTTTGTTGCAGACGTTTTATTGGGCTTTTTTAAGGACATGTTTGGAGTCAGGCATGACATCTGAACTTCTGTGTAGGGGTATATATACACACACACATGTATGTATGTATACACATACACATATATAGGTGTGAAAGTAGCAGAAACCTATGCTTGCACTAATGAAATAATTAACAGGCATATGTCTCCGCTCCTATCACACCTATATATGTGTATGTGTATAAATACATATAAGTGTGTGTGTATATATACCCCTATACAGAATTTCAGATGTTTTGCCTGCCTCCAAAGACCCCCAAAAAATGCCCAAAAAAAACGCCTGCTACAAAAACGCCAGCGTTTTTTTTTGGGCATTTTTTGGGGGTCTTTGGAGGCAGGCATAGCATCTGAACTTCTGTATAGGGGTATATATACACACACACTTATATGTATTTATACACATACACATATATAGGTGTTATAGGAGCGGAGACCTATGCCTGTTAATTATTTCATTAGCGCAAGCATAGGTTTCTGCTACTTTCACACCTATATATGTGTATGTGTATATATACATACATGTGTGTGTGTATATATACCCCTACACAGAAGTTCTGATGTTATGCCTGCCTCCAAAGACGCCCCAAAAATGCCCAAAAAAAAAACGTCTGCTACAAAAACGCCCAGGTGTATTTTTGCAGGCGTTTTTTTTGGGCATTTTTTGGGGGTCTTTGGAGGCAGGAAAAACATTTGAAATTCTGTATAGGGGTATATATACACACACACTTATATGTATTTATACACATACACATATATAGGTGTTATAGGAGCGGAGACATATGCCTGTTAATTATTTCATTAGCGCAAGCATAGTGTTCTGCTACTTTCACACCTATATATGTGTATGTGTATATATACATACATGTGTGTGTGTATATATACCCCTACACAGAAGTTCAGATATCATGCCTGACTCCAAACATGTCCTCAAAAAAGCCCAATAAAACGCCTGCAACAAAAAGCCGGGTGCCATGGGAGAAGCCACCATCCTGTTCTATAAGTGTTCTAAGAGAAACAATCTTTTCTCTATAGCGGTCACCCTGACATGGAAGGGTTTTGTCACCCTGCCATAGCAGTCAGAGTCAGTTAACCCTACACTACACTACAGTCACCCTGGCACTTAACACTTTCCCTACAGAAACTAGATTATTAAATCTAACTATAGTGGAAAATAGTACCCTAACTACACTAGATATCCCTTTCCTCACACTAATAATTGCTAAATGACACTTTGAGAGCAGAAGTAACAGAACTGCTTCCACTCTCTTCCACATCCCTGTATTAAAATGCTAGAGATTTGGCGGGGCTATCTTATATACTGGTGGGCGTATTCATTAATGATTGGCCTCTGGACCCCCTAGTCACTCCAATCACATTCCTAGCATTCTCCTGCCCCCTGGCTTTTACTGATGGTTCTGGTCCAATCATGGGCTTTTAAAGCCCAGTTCCTGTCCCATTGCATTTTGGTCGGTTCTGGTTGCCGAATTCCGAACTTTTTCAGCAAAAAGTCCGGAATTCGGCCGAATTTCGAACAGTCAATGTTCGAGTCGAACCTGATGGTCGACCTGAACCGTTCGATCATCCCTAGTCCAGAGGAGGATGTACTACAGAATGTACGCTTTTTTCAATCATGGCGATCCAGTCCCTTTAGATAGATAGATAAATGGAGACTACAAGACTGTAAACACCTCCCAGGGGCTTACACTTGAAAAGCTCTAGAACATAGGCTTTTCAAAATCAAACACTCTGGCTCTCGTAGTCCACATGGTCACACTCAAAGTGTCCACTGTTCCCCATACAACAGAAATAGGCTTAGGGTGAGAGTATGGGTAAAGATATATATATATATATATATATATATATATATATATATATATATATATATATATATATATCCTGTATATGTAAATATATTTTATATATGTGCCTTACTTATCAATCAATATTGGGTCAACAAAGAGAAGCTGGGCTATTGAAGAGGGCAATGCCTGGCCAGTTTCACTGGGTATGGCCTAGACCACCCTTAACTCCTAGTACATTTAAGCCAAGGTTTTAATCTTCTGATTCAAGTCCAAAAACTCCTGGGATCCCTCTGTCTCCCCTTGGCTGTTTGATTGCCTAAGGAAATTTTCTCATTCATGCCTCCTTGCTTTTCTTCTATGGAAGCAGCACTGTAACCCACAAGTGTATCATGGGTGGTTTACTTAACCTATACCTCTTTAACTTGTTGGCTTAGTTATTGTGTCCCATGGCTAATCTTATTGATTTTTTTGGTCTATGTAATGTCCTTTTGTGAAACTCAATAAAAACTTAAAAAAAATAAATAAAATACTGCAGCATGTAAGCAATCTTTAGTAAATGCTTATTTTTAATAAAAATGCTATACATATAATAAAAAATGCTATATAATGTATAGGTTTTTTTAAATTCTAAACTACAAAAAATAAAAAAAGCCTTGTAGTTTCAAATTTCTATATAAGCCAAATAATTACTGGTCCTCCTTAACAGGTTATGGCCATACTAACTGGATCTTTTAATAAATATCTACATTTTTGCAGCATACACCAGTGATACAATATTGCTATTCAAGTTGAGGTGCCTGAAGTGAACTGAAAACTTATTTTAGCGTTGACATGATACTTATTCTCAGAGAGAAGATCTGTGTGCAGCACGCCATGAAACTCAGGCCAATCTAAAGAGGGTCTGTGCACATTTCACTTAATAAACACATTATGGATTGTTCATGCTTCCTGTCACATTTATTTATTGTTTTTGGAAGAGAAACCATTAACAGCCTGGAGCCAGTGTGAGCTCTCTCTTCCGCCCCTTGATTCATAGGAATAATACAGTTACAAATTCTGAGACAATAAACGCCCTTCGGGACATCCATCATTCTTGAGCCAAATAACTTTCCTTAGCTGTGGCTCCCAATTTACTGCAGCCTCGGGTGCAGATAGACAGTTTTTATATCATTACAGAAAGATGGAAAATGATAAGAGTACCAATGACTTTCACAAATCAAAGCTTGTGGTTTTTATTTGGCCAAAATCTTTGTTTTTTAAATTTTCTTTTTCCGGGGGACATGGTATAAAGTCTAAATTTTAACTTGACCACTACATTTTTCTTAAGGTAAATTGAGAGTAGTCATTTAAAGGAGTTGTAAAGTCAGAAGGTTTTTAATCTTAATGCATTCTATGCATTAGGATTAAAAGCCTTCTGTATGTAGCAGTCTCCCCAGTACCCCCTAATACTTACCTGAGACCCATCTCTATCTAGCCTTGTCCACGAGTTACTCAGCCGCCCGGGACTCTCCCTCCTGGTTGGCTGAGACACAGCCGTGGCGCCATTGTCTCCCACGTCTGTCATTCAAAGTCAGTTAGCCAATCAGGAGAGAGATGGGCAGGGCCAAATCACAGCTCTGTGTCTGAGTGAACACACGCACGGAGCTGCAGCTCAGCTTGAGTGCCCCTATAGCATGCCACTTGCTGTGGGGGCACTCGACAGGAGGGAGGGGCTAGGATCAGCAAAGAGGGACCCGAGAAAAGGAGGATCCAGGCCACTCTGTGCAAATCCAACTGCACAGAGGAGATAAGTATAACGTGGGTTTAAAAAAAAACATGAGACTTTACAATCACTTTAAGTTTCTTATTTGCATTCTAGGACTGTTTCTATTAGATGGGGCAGTAAAACAAATTTTGAATAATAGTCCACAAACTTCAGTGTCAATGGAAGACTTATGAATTCCTTACAAATCAGTGCACACCCTTATATTTCAAATACACATAATGTATATCAATCTAAATACCAATCTGTTGCATTAATGGACTGTTATAAAGGAAACCTTATGAATTCAAAAGTTCAAAATTATATATAAGCCCAGTCCCCTAGTGGTCATTAGCAACTCCTCATGCTGTACTAGGGACATCCTAGTGTAACCTTGTGAAACACGAGATCAGAGTTCCTAACTCTCCTACCTGTAATGAAGGTTCATCTTGTCCTCGTTCATATACAGTAAGCCTAAGGTCTTATGATAGTTTCATCCCCTCTTGTATCAGGCACCACCACAGTTCCCAGGTTTTTGCCGTAAATAAGAAATATCCAGACAGAACTTACTTTCTAATGCTTTACTGAGCTGCAAACATCATAACATATTTCAGCTTTAGGGTATACGCTCAATGCAACAGGAACCTATTTCTATACAGGTGGTCATTAGCCAGCATTTCAATTTCCTGTGCTCTACCATGGATCCCTGTTTTGGTTCTGATGAAGAGGGTTTGCCCTTGAAACGCATCAGCCGTTTGGTAACCTCCAGGTCTTCTGACAAGACCGATGGAGGTCAAAAGATCCTTATGCAGGACACTTGTTATGATATGTGTTTTTATCAATCAAGTTTGTGAGTATACAGTGGGTACGGAAAGTATTCAGACCCCCTTAAATTTTTCACTCTTTGTTATATTGCAGCCATTTGCTAAAATCATTTAAGTTCATTCTTCTTCCTCATGAATGTACACATAGCACCCCATACTGACAGAAAAACACAGAATTGTTGACATTGTTGCAGATTTATTAAAAAAGAAAAACTGAAATATCACATGGTCCTAAGTATTCAGACCCTTTGCTGTGACACTCATATATTTAACTCAGGTGCTTTCCATTTCTTCTGATCATCCTTGAGATGGTTCTACACCTTCATTTGAGTCCAGCTGTGTTTGATTATACTGATTGGACTTGATTAGGAAAGCCACACACCTGTCTATATAAGACCTTCCAGATCACAATGCATGTCAGAGCAAATGAGAATCATGAGGTCAAAGGAACTGCCTGAAGAGCTCAGAGACAGAATTGTGGCAAGGCACAGATCTGGCCAAGGTTACAAAAAGATTTCTGCTGCACTTAAGGTTCCTAAGAGCACAGTGGCCTCCATAATCCTCAAATGGAAGACGTTTGGGACGACCAGAACCCTTCCTAGAGCTGGCCGTCCGGCCCAACTGAGCTATCGGGGGAGAAGAGCCTTGGTGAGAGAGGTAAAGAAGAACCCAAAGATCACTGTGGCTGAGCTCCAGAGATGCAGTCAGGAGATGGGAGAAAGTTGTAGAAAGTCAACCATCACTGCAGCCCTCCACCAGTCGGGGCTTTATGGCAGAGTGGCCCGACGGAAGCCTCTCCTCAGTGTAAGACACATGAAAGCCCGCATGGAGTTTGCTAAAAGAAACACCTGAAGGACTCCAAGATGGTGATAAATAAGATTCTCTGGTCTGATGAGACCAAAATAGAACTTTTTGGCCTTAATTCTAAGCGGTATGTGTGGAGAAAACCAGGCACTGCTCATCACCTGTCCAATACAGTCCCAACAGTGAAGCATGGTGGTGGCAGCATCATGCTGTGGGGGTGTTTTTCAGCTGCAGGGACAGGACGACTGGTTGCAATCGAGGGAAAGATGAATGCGGCCAAGTACAGGGATATCCTGGACAAAAACCTTCTCCAGAGTGCTCTGGACCTCAGACTGGGCTGAAGGTTTACCTTCCAACAAGACAATGACCCTAAGCACACAGCTAAAATAAAGGAGTGGCTTCACAACAACTCCGTGACTGTTCTTGAATGGCCCAGCCAGAGCCCTGACTTAAACCCAATTGAGCATCTCTGGAGAGACCTAAAAATGGCTGTCCACCAACGTTTACCATCCAACCTGACAGAACTGGAGAGGATCTGCAAGGAGGAATGGCAGAGGATCCCCAAATCCAGGTGTGAAAGACTTGTTGCATCTTTCCCAAAAAGACTCCTGGCTGTATTAGATCAAAAGGGGGCTTCTACTAAATACTGAGCAAAGGGTCTGAATACTTAGGACCATGTGATATTTCAGTTTTTCTTTTTTAATAAATCTGCAACAATGTCAACAATTCTGTGTTTTTCTGTCAGTATGAGGGCCTATGTGTACATTCATGAGGAAGAAGAATGAACCTAAATGATTTTAGCAAATGGCTGCAATATAACAAAGAGTGAAAAATTTAAGGGGGTCTGAATACTTTCCGTACCCACTGTATATTATTCATTTTATTGTTTTTTATTACATTTTAATGTGGTAATGCGCTAGGTCGGTGCGCCTTTCTCTTTCTATTTCGATAGTTTCCAGTTTGAGGATGCCCAATATCCTGAGAAGGCAGCAAGACCACCAGCATTAAGAAGTTTTTAATACACATCAGACCTCTGGGTTACCACTGAGCACAAGAGAATATTTGCATGCTGCCCACCAAAAAGGGAATAGGGCAGTGCCACATTAAAACGGGTTTCAATCCCTGGTTATAGACTTTCTATTTTTTCACTGAGTGAGACAATGATCCTACACCTGATATAACTAAAGTCAAAACACCTTTACTACCGCTTCAAATTGCGTCTTAGATAATAAAGGTGTGCAGATCCTGGAACTCAGCACAGAAATCTCACCAATAGAGCTCCCGAAAGATGGAAGACACTGTTAAGCTGGCCTTGAACAGTTGACTTTACAACTCGGATAGAGGAATCTCCCATTGTTGCTTTTGTTTACTGACAGTCAGCACCAGCAGCTGTCAAAATACCCCAACACACAAACACTTATTGAATACATTCACTAATTTGGTCAACAATTTTCCACCCAGTTCCTTTGATTTTTTCAGTCAAAGCTACGTGGTGGAAGGGTGGAAACAGGGACTCCCATGTCGCAAATTGTCATCTGTTTTACCAGTAACCAGACAAAATATGGATAGCGTATGACCAGATTGAGGTGGATTAGCATTCCTGCATCCAAAAAAGCTGATTTAAAAAACCTTTGAAATTACATTATGGTATTAAATCTTCTACAATAATTTAATGATTGATCTTAGATCTACAGCAGCCTTTCTCAACCTTTTTAACACATTGAAATAACTTTCCAATCTCAAGGAACCCTTACAAAAAATGTATATAACTACAACTCATGATACATTAGTGTGATGGTCAGTGGGAAGAGTACTCCTTACTAAGGATGGGCTTTATGTTCGACTCAAATTTTGTGTGTTCGCTGAACACAAGAACCCTCGGGGCGCTCGGCGAGAAATTTGCCCGCCATAGAGCACCCCATGATTGGCCAAAGCATGCTTCTGACCTGTATGCTTTTGCCAATCACAGCACAATGTTCTGTCAGAGCCATGATTGGCCAAAGGTAGGGGGCCTTTAGCCAATCATGGCTCAGGGGCTAAGTCCACACCCCACACTATATAAGGCTGCCGCTTACATGGCAGCCATGTATAGTGTGTGACAAAAGAGATTAGGCAGGTAGTTAGTGGATAGTGTGTTCAGTCAGTTTAGTGTAGTCAGTGTAGTGTACAGGTTATACCCCACTTTTAAAATGTATAGATATGTTGTAGTCCTGGGCCCCCTCTCGGTGCTCACCGAGTTTGGTGTCCCTGTCACTTATGGTTCATGAGCAGTGCTATGTCAAGCTGACCAATATTTCACATAGATGCCAATGTTAAAGACAGGGAGTAGTGCCTTGCCAAGCTGACCAATATTTCCTAGAGACACAAATGGGCACTGAAAATTGTTCTAGGCAGGAAGAGGGTGAAAGTGCCCTGTATTTAGGTGGTTAACAGGAACCCTATGACAGAATGAAAAAAAAAAAAAAAAACGGTGTGGGGTCCCCCGAAAATCTATACCAGGCCCTTTTGGCCTGGTATAGATTTTAAGGGGAACTCCACGCCAAAATAAAAAAAAATGGCATGGGGACACATGACGTCAGAAGGGGGCAGTGCCACCGGGTAATGTAGCCGGGTGGCCCGCCGCTTGCCTATAAACATTGGGCATACGGCGGGTAGCAAAGCGGCAAAGCATTTTTAAAATTTGTTTCTATTTTTCGGGTCCAGCAGGCATTGTTATTGATGATGGATTTACATCAAGGGTCACCATTTTTTTTTTATTTTTAATAAAGGACTTGTCAAAAACTATGTTCTGTGGTTTTTACTTTTTTACACTTTTTTGGTGAGTGGGTATGGGTACGATGTACCCAATACCCATTCACATACGGGGGCGGGATCTGGGGGCCCCTTGTTAAAGGGGGCTTCTAGATTCTGATAAGCCCCCCACCCACAGACCCCGACAACCACAGCCCAGGGTTGTCGGGAAGAGGCCCTTGTCCCCATAAACATGGGGAAAAGGTGCTTTGGGGTAGGTGCCCCAAAGCACCCACCCCCCTTGTTGAGGGCACGTGGCCTGATATAGTTCAGGAGGGGGGGGCACTTGCTCGCCCCCCCTGTATGCTCGGATAAGGGTCTGGTATAGAGTTTGGGAGGGACCCCATGCTTTTTTTTTTATTTTGCCGAGAGGTTCCCCTTAAAATCCATACCAGACCCTTTGGACTGGGGGGGGGGACCCTACAACGCCTTTTTAATTTTTTTTATCTGTATTGCTGGGAGCCTGCAATAACTTACAGCCGCAAGCAAGTTTAAATTACATTTTTTCCTTTGAAAATGTCAGTTTTGCTGCAGCAGGCTCCATAAATTGTACAGATGCGCCATTTTACAGGCACATTAAGGCACATTAAGGGGACCCCCCAGGCACAATATTTAAAGGAATTTTTCATTTTTATTGTTTCACTTTAAGCATCATTAAAATTACTGCTCATTTAAAAACAATGGTTTTTAAAAAAACATTTTTGCATTGATACATGTCCCCCAGGGCAGTACCCAGGTCCTCATACATTTTTTATGGCAATAACTTTTATATAAACCTTTAAAATTAGGACTTTTGATTTTTAATTTGCATGTCCCATAGACTTTAATAGAGTTCATATGTTCACTAGAACTTTTCAGCCCATCACTACTCCTTACACTTCATTGGAAAAAATTACCCCTTATAGATAGCTAAAAAGATTAATGGTGTCAGTGGGAACCTATCTGAGAGGCAGAAATAGTCCATTGCTCAAGGAACCCCTAAAAACCTCTAGAGGAACCCTAGAAACCCTGTACTACAGCAATGACCTTTTTCCATAAACTGCAAAGCGTTCCATACAGTATACAGCAAATAGTAAATTCTAGGAATTTGAGTTAATAAAAATGATTTCTTTGAAATGACATAGAAAGGACATGTTGCATAGGTAAGATTCCATTCTGCAGTTCTAAACAAACTCATGAATGAGTGTCTATCCCTATCAATAACTGTGGTCTGTCTACTCAGAGAAAATTGATCTTTTATAAGCTCTGCAAGGTCAAAGCAATTTATCTTTGAATAGGTGTCCTCTCTCAGACAGTAATTCACTTACAGTCTAGCTCTAGATATAGAATTTGCCTATTTACCGTCATTCTTTAAAAAATGAAAATAAATAAATAATATTAATAATAAATAAAAAATACATTTTGATGATAGCACCAATGATGATGCTGATAAAAAATATACAGTATCTCACAAAAGTGAGTACACCCCTCACATTTTTGTAAATATTTTATTATATCTTTTCATGTGACAACACTGAATAAATTACACTTTACTACAATGTAAAGTAGTGGGTGTACAGCTTTTCGAACAGTATAAATTTCCTGTCCCCTCAAAATAACTCAACACACAGCCATTAATGTCTAAACCACTGGCAACAAAAGTGAGTACACCCCTAAGTAAAATAGTCTAAATTGGACCCAATTAGCCATTTTTTCTCCACGGTGTCATGTGACTCGTTAGTGTTACAAGGTCTCAGGTGTGAATGGGAATAACATAAGAACATAAAGATGGTCTAGGCTATAAGAAGATTGCCAAAACCCTGAAACTGAGCTGCAGCATGGTGGACAGGACCATACAGGTGTTTAACAGGACAGGTTCCACTCAGAACAGGCCTCGCCATGGTCGACCAAAGAAGTTGAGTGCACATGCTCAGCATCATATCCAAAGGTTGTCTATGGGAAATAGACGTATGAGTGCTGCCAGCATTGCTGCAAAGGTTGAAGGGGTGGGGGGTCAGCCTGTCAGTGTTAAGACCATGCGCCGCACACTGCAGCAAATTGGTCTGCATGGCTGTCTTCCCAAAAGGAAGCCTCTTCTAAAGATGATGCACAAGAAAGCATGCAAAACAGTTTGCTTAAGACAAGCAGACAAACGACATGCATTACAGCAACCATGTCCTGTGGTCTGATAAGACCAAGATAAACTTATTTGGTTCAGATGGTGTCAAGCCTGTGTGGCGGCAACCAGGTTGTCTACAGCCAAGCATGGTGGTGGGAGTGTCTTGGTCTGGGGCTGCATGAGTGCTGCCAGCACTGGGGAGCTACAGTTCATTGAGGGAACCATGAATGCCAACATTTACTGTGACATACTGAAGCAGAGCATGATCCCCTCCCTTCGGAGACAGGACCACAAGGCAGTATTCCAACATGCTAACAACCCCAAACACACCTCCAAGATGACCACTGCCTTGCTAAAGAATCTGAGGGTAAAGGTGGTGGACTGGCAAAGCATATTTCCAGACCTAAACCCTATTGAGCATCTGTAGGTCATCCTCAAACGTAAGGTGGAGGAGCGCAAGGTCTTTAGCATCCACCAGCTCTGTGATGTCGTCATGGAGGAGTGGAAGTGGATTCCAGTGGCAACCTGTGAAGTTCTCGTGAAATCTTTGCCCAAGAGGGTTAAGGCAGTGCTTAAAATAATGGTGGTCACACAAAATATTGACACTTTGGGCCCAATTTAGACATTTCCACGTAGGGGTGTACTCACTTTTGTTGCCAGCGGTTTAGACATTAAAGGCTGTGTGTTGAGTTATTCTGAGGGGGACAGCAAATTTACACTGTTATACAAGCTGTACACTCACTACTTTACTTTAGTGTTGTCACAAGAAAAGATATAATAAAATATTTACAAAAATGTGAGGGGTGTACTCCTAACATTTATATGGGAAAAAAAATTGAGTATTTTTAAAATGTTTTTATTTCCAATATTTCAATTTGTGTAGTTATTATTTGTATATGTATTTACCAGCAATCATTTGCATAGACTTGTAGTGTACGCTTTAGGGACAGCATCATTGGACTTTTGTTTGAGCCAGAACCGCTTCTCCCCTATACAAATCTATAAGAATGCAGGTGATGCATGTCACTAAGAGGTCAACTGCCAATCTAATGCATCTGTTAATGAATTCTGTATGATCTCAGAAGTGCTTCAAAGTAATCTCAAAAGTATTCTGCATTTGCAGCCCAAAATCAATTGCCACAGACCTATATAGAGAGTGTATTGTTTCCACTGTATTAAGATTTGACCCATATACCTGCATCAGGAAAGAGAGATAAAGCAGAGAAGTACAGACATTGTACAGAGCTACTAAGAAAGAAGCAGTCTTCACATGTAATTGGAAAATTTGCAAAAAATCTAAACACTAACAAAAGGAGCTGCCAATAGTGGTTATCCATAAATTATTCAATCAAATGGTACAACTTCAACAGTATTTAATTACAATTTCATCTAAAAAACTGCCAAATTGGCGTTTCAAAACAACATTAAAAACAACATAGTAAAGGAGGCTACGTTGAAAATACAATGTGGTCTATTATGGTCTATGCATTTCACAAGATAAATCGCTTTATCAGTACCTTTCTCACAGATAGATTTGTTCGAGGTTGTTATACTGGTAAAATAGACAAAAACAAATGAATACATTCAAATTCCAAACTAATATATGTGATAAGGGAAATTAAACAAGCAACCAATAACCAAAACATGTAAAGTAAACACTATCAATAACAGCAAGAAAAAAAAAATGTAAATATACTAATAATAAATAAATAATAATTGAAATTAAATAATTATGAATTTGTACCCTTCCGCCACCTCCAAAAAGTATGTGTCAGTTACCACTAGAGGGCAAATAACAACCCTCCTAAATGCCACACACAAACAAACACTAAATATAAACCCAAGAAAAGGAAATCATAAATATCTCCATTACTAACTGTAACCAAACAGGCATCTACTTCAATATAAATAGAAGAAATTAAATTCTTGCCAGCCCAATGCCACGCCCTGGACTTTTTTTGCATTGGGCATCAGTCAAATCCCACCCAGCCTTGGTAAATTAGCAAAAAAATCGAAACACTAACAAAAGGAGCTGCCAATACTGGTTAACCATATATTATACAATCAAATGGTGCAACTTCAACAGTATTTAATTACAATTTCATCTAAAAACTGCCAAATTGGCGTATCAAAACAATGTCAAAAACAACATAGTAAAGGAGGCTACGTTGAAAATACAAGGTCTATTATGGTCTATGCATTTCACAAGATAAATCGCTTTATCAGTACCTTTATCACAGATACAGTAGATTTGTTTGAGGTTGTTATACTGGTAAAATAGACTAAAATAAATGAATACATTCAAATTCCAAACTAATATATATGTGATAAGGGAAATTAAACAAACAACCAATAACCAAACATGTAAAGTAAACACTATCAATAACAGCAAGAAACACCGCCACCTCCAAAAAAGTATGTCTCAGTCAACACTAGAGGGCAAATAACAACCCTCCTAGATGCCACACACACACTAAATATAAACCCAAGAAAAGGAAATCATAAATATCTCTATTACTAACTGTAACCAAACAGGCATCCACCCTAATATCAATAGAAGAAATGTAATTCTTGCCTGCCCGCCCGCACGCCCTGGACTTTTTTGCATTGGGCATCAGTCAAATCCCACCCAGGCTGTGGGGGTGGCCTCTGGGAGTGCCCCTCGTAATGCGCTTTCCAAACCCCTGTTGGTTTGAGCACATAGGGGGTGACCATTTTTTTGGGAAAAGCCTTCTCATACACATGTCATGCTGGATATATGGGTATCTAATGTAAAAAAAATGGGATTAAACTGAACTTCTTTTTGTGTGAACTATCAGCTGTTGATAAGTTAAGTTAAGTTTAGTCCCCTAACACAAATAGACTTAATATAGTTAATCTTTTGGATATATTTATGTTTTTAGTCAGCCTATTTAACTTATCCATTCTGGGTATGCAACCATTTTGACTACAGCGGCAAGAATTTCATTGCTACCATAGATATTAAGGTTGATTTTATTGTCTTGAGTTTTTGGGAAAAAAATCTGATAATTTGCTGCATTGATCAAAAAATGTAAGAAAAGTAGAGTTTTATATATAGAATGTGTATAGGATTTGATTACAGTTAATTTATTTAGTACCCACATTTTTTGCAGTTACTGGTGACCCATTCAAAGGTAAGAGTTAGTTTGGGGCATAGCAGTTTCTATTAGAATGAGAAAAAAAATGTCCCCAACATTTTCATAACGTGCAGGATTGTATATTATTATAATTGTATTTTAATGATTTTAATACCTTCCCCTGTATACCTTCTTAACTTAAAGGGGTTGTAAAGTTAGAAGGTTTTTTTTTTATCTTAATGCATTCCATGCATTAAGATAAAAAAACATTCTGTGTGCAGCAGCCCTCCCTAATGCTTACCTGAGCCCCCTTTCGATCCAGCGATGTCAACGACTGTCTCAGCCATCCAGGACTCCCCCCCTCATTGGCCAAGACACAGCAGCAGGAGCCAATCAAACTCAGTTAGCCAATGAGGAGACAGAGGGGGCGGGGTCAAACCACATCTTCCTGTCTGAAAGGATACATCGAGCTGTGCCTTGGCTCGGGTGTCCCCATAGCAAGCTGCTTGCTGTGGGGCACTCAGCAGGAGGGAGGGGCCAGGAGAGCCGAAGAGGAACCCGAGAAGAGGAGGATCCATGCTGCGCTGTGCTCGGAAGCAAGCATGCAGCGGTGCCTTCAGGGCAAGCAGGTTTCTCTGAGAACATTTCTCAAGGGGAAGGAGCTAGGAATGCCAGCAGGGGACTAAAAACTAAGAGGATCTGTGCCAAACAACTGCACAGAGCAGGTAAGTATAACATGTTTGTTATTTTTATTGAAAAAAAAACGAGACTTTACAATCACTTTAAAGTGATATTAACCACTTGCCGACCGCCGCACGACTATCTACGTGGGCGGTCAGCCCCTCACAGGCAAAGTGACGTAGGTCTACGTCGCTCGCCTGTGAGGGTTTAGGGAGCGAGCGCGCGCCGCCGGAGGCGCGCTCCCGCTCCCGCGTGGTCACGGACCCCCCCGCGCGCGTGACCGGCGGACCCAATCGCCGCCGGCCACTCTGCGATCGGCGGGGGAGAGGGAGATAGTCAGGCAGCTTGTGTAAACAAGCTGCCTGTCATTCTCCTCTCTGTATGAGAGCTGATCACATGGATCTACTATGTAGATCCATTGATCACTCTGCATACAGTTGAAGCCACAGCCAATCACAGTTAGAATCACGCCCCTAGGGACACACACAGCCCCTCCCTCTCAAATAAAGTTAACCCCTTCACTACCAGTGCATTTTTACAGTAACAGTGCATATGTATAGCACTGATTACTGTAGAAATGTCACTGGTAACCCCAAAAGTGTCAAAAATGTCAGTCAAGGGTCCGATCTGTCCGCCGCAATGTCGCAGTACCGCAAAAAAAATCGCAGATCGCCGCCATTACGCGTTAAAAAAAAAAACAACAAAAATGACAAAAATCTTTCCCTTTGTTAGTAAACGCAATAACTTTTGCGCAAACCAATCAAAATACGCTTTTTGCGATTTTTTTTACCAAACATAGGTAGCATAAAACAAATTGGCCGAAAATATTAAAAAATTTTGATTTTTACATTTTTTTTTGGGGGAATTTCATATAAAAAAAAGGGAAAAATATTGCTATTTTTGCAAAATTTACGCTCTTTTTTTGTTTATAGCGCGTGATCAAAAAATCGCACAGGTGATCAAATACCACCAAAAGAAAGCTCTGTTTGTGGGAAAAAAAGGACGCCAAATTCGTTTCGGTACAGCGTCGCACGACCGCGCAATTGTCCGTTAAAGTCACGCAGTGCCGAATCGCAAAATGCCCTCTGGTCGTTTAGCAGCCAAATCCTCCGGGGCTTAAGTGGTTAAAGTTTAATTTGTTTTTTTTTTTCTCTATAACAAACACAATATACTTACCTGCTCTGTGCAGTGGTTTGGCACAGATCCATCTTCTTTTTTGGTCCCCTGCCGACACTCCTAGCTCCTCCCTCTTAAGCAGTGCCCCCAGAGAAAGCTGCTTGCCCTGGAGGCACCGCTGCATGCTCGCTCCCGAGCCACTGCTCTATGCATCTATAAGACACATAGAACCGTGGAACCCCCCTCCGTATTGGCTCACTGGCTGTAAATTACAGCAGTGGGATCCAATGAGCTCCTGTTGTAAAGCTGTGAGGATGCAAACTTTTAGGCCAAAAGTTTGCATTTCATAAACTTTCCAAATCTGTACTGCCAAATCCAAACCTCATCCACATCTTTATCTGTGTCTGTGTCTACATCTATTTTTATGTATAAGAAGACATTGCAAATGTATTAGCAAATTCATAGGCCCGTATCCGAAAATGGTTCTGGAGCCTAAATAATTAAAGAATACCTGATAAGATTACCAATAAATGTTTGTATTATATAATTTTCCCTTGAACAAACATCATTACTTTCTCACAAATAGATGGTCGATGAATTAGCCCCGAGGTGGTTAATGAAGGCAAGCCGTGTAATTATTTCTCAAAGAGGAGAGAGTAATGAATGACCGTTTCCATTCATATGATGGATTCTGGGAGAAATTAACGCATGGTTAGTGAAAGGTAATTGTTTTCAAAGTTGTAAAGATTAGGAGGTAATACCGTAAATAAGCCATAATGGGAATTGAAAGCAAAGCAAGAAAGTACCCTGATCAATGATCTGCTGAACGCTGTCAGAAGGACTAAACTTGGCCACATACAGTAGAGGGTTGAGTAATATTAGCACACTATTACGTCCATGGTGGAAAGTGGAACGTTGTTCCTCTATTGCAACTCCTGCTTAACACTTTTGAAGGTGAACACAGAGAAGTGTGAAGGCATGAAGTGGCACGAGTGCTGGAGCAGCTGGCTGATGATGTCTATGCTGTAACAGGGTTGAACTGGTAGTCACAGTCCTCAGGGCAAGAGGCAGAAGCCACAGTCAGGCAGCTTTGGATCAAATTGGCAGGCAGGGTAAGTCCAGACCAAGGTCTATAACAGTAGGGCAAAGTGGTACAGAATCAGAAGACAAGACAAGTCCAGGAAGCAAAAGTCTAGACCATCCCTTCTATTTTATTAAAACATTTTTTGTTGTCCTGCTGAGCCTTAGAGCTAGCTTCTTGAAGAACTTTATTGTTGGCTCGCAGACACTCCACTCTTTCCTGGACTGCCAGTACAGGTGAATCAAAAATTATATTGGGTAAGAAGAACAGGTTAAAGCCAAAATTTGCAAAAAATGCTGTAGCTGAATGCACAGAATCATTGTACGCAAACTCGGCCAGGGGTAGGAGTGAAGCACAATTGTCTTGTGAAAAGGAAGAGAAGCACTGAAGATATTGCTCTAGGATCTGGTTTTTGAGTTCAGTATTATTATTTGTTTGAGGGTGTTATGCTGATGATAGCCAGGTCCCATTTTTAAGCACCCTGGACAGTTCTTTCAAGAATTTAAATGTAAATTGAACCCCTCAAACAGAGGTTATACTCCAAGGAACACCATCAATTCTTACAAATTTCTTAATCAATACCTGTGCAGTCCAGGCCCAGACTGGCCATAGGGCACACACCGGGCATCTGCCTGGTGAGCCAGAGCTGCCTGGGTGGGAGGGGCTGCATGTGTAGGATCCGATCCGTCCATTTCTCTCCTGCAGCCGCAGAAAGTCTGCTTCTCCTCCCCCCCCCCCCGCAGGCATCCAGAGGCGGCAGGAGAGAAATAGACGGAACGGTTCCTACTTATGCCACCCCTCCTTTCCACTGGAGGAGGTTCAATCTATGCAACCAGGGCTGCCCATAGGAAGTTACTTACAAGCTCACTTTACTTTCTCTTCGGGGTGCAGTGCAGTACAGTGCAGCTTTATTCCCGATGTGTAGCCTCCTGTGGCTGGCAGACCTGATGGTCTCTCTCTCTCAGTCCTCAGCTTCTCCACTGGCCGACTGAACTGGTGGGAGGGATGGGGGTGTGGCCACCTTCACATACTTGGTATGGTAAAGGACTTCTGCAGCAATTTTCTCCATCATCAATTCTTCAGCTTCCTAACCTCCCCCCCTGTAAACTGCTTACTGATCCACTGTATATTGCTCACTGCCCCCCACTCTATACGGCCAACTGCCCCCGTATACTGCCCACTGCTCTGTCTCTGTAAACTGCTTACTGTACCCCCCTTATACTGCTAACTGCGCCTTCCTGTATACTGCCCACTACTCTCCCCCTGTATATTGCTTGCTGCCCCCTGTCTACTGCTAACTGCTCCCCCACTGTATACTGCCCCTGTATACTGCCCACTGCTCTCCCCCCTTATGACTGGCGACCCGGCATTACACAACTATGAGGGGCCCACAGCTGAACATGTAAAAGGGTTCTGAATCAGGACCTAATGAGGGGCCCCACAATGGGAGTAAAGAGTCCCAGGATCAGTGTGAAGGTCCCCAGAGGGAAGGATGCCAGGATCAGAGGTCAGGGGAGACTTTCATGGTTTCTTGCACCAGGGCCCTGAAGGTTCTAATTATGACTCTGCTCCTATCCATCTTATTTCTGCTGGCCCTGGGCCCCTGTCCTCTCTCCTGGTCCCCTTGTGCTCTCTCTGGGCCACTGTGTGCTCTCTCATGCCCCCCCCCCCTTCCTCTTCCACAGTACTGCTGGGTTCCCCCTTCCCCACTCCAGCCAGGTGCTGCGAGAGACCTGTCAGGATGAAGAGTGGGGAAGGGGCCGATAAATATGTAATTTGCCAGCCCCTTCCTTGTCTGAATGGACAATCAGTGATCGGTACTGATCACTGGCTTTGTCCGTTCATAACTGAGGCATAGTAAACTGTGTGTACTATACTTCTGTTTATGAATGAATGGGAAGCCTCTGTACAGAGCTATTCCTGTTCATTCATTCTGTGCAGCTAAGGCTGCAGAGATGCATATTGAGGGTCTCAATCTCCTTTCTCTGCCTCAAAGGTGAAACACCAAAGGTCTGTTTAGGCTTCTGATATCTCACCAAAGCCTCCCAATGGGGCTCCTAAATTTTTTTTTTAAAAAATATGAAAAAATAAAATTGTGAAAAAAATAAATAAATAAAATAAAATTGTAAAAAATAAAATAAAAATACTACTGACGCCAGTGGCAGGACTACCAGGGTCGCAAAGATCACACTTGTGGCTGGGCCCTGGCATTCACCCTTCAGGTTCCAAGGGAAGGGCCCCTGGGCTCAGGATTGCTCAGTCTAAAATGCCTGGGCCTATTTTTTGTTCCAGTTGGGGCCTGGTGCAGTCTCTAATGCAGATGTTCCAATTATATGCACAAAGCATGCCATCTTGGATATCCTGTCAGTTAATCCAAAAACGATTGTGAATCTTTCAGACGGTCGAAGTTCAACGATAATGTTGATGTTAATCATTTTTTTGAGGCTTCCACAAGGCTGCTGGCGTCCATTGAAATCTGGTATTTTGTTTAGCGAGGTGAGCAATGGGACTGATGTCGGCTGAGAAGTTTTTGATAAATTTGCAATAAAAATTGGCAAAGCCAACAAACCTAACACCCTTTTAATCTGCTGGAATAGAGCACTTGACAGTCAAGAAACCTTGACAACTAACCTTTTGTGGATAAATTGTGATTACCTGAGGTCGAAATGATCAATGCCAGGATTGTCTCTTTCTCAAGCTCACATTTCTTGACTTTAGCATATAGCCGGTGTTCCCACGGACAGCTGAGAAACTTTTTAACTTGCTCCCAGTATTCTTCCATGGATGGAGAAATTTTGAGTATGTCATCAAGGTAAGCGATCACGAAGAGATCGAGAAAGTCTTTAAAGTTATTGGTGATGAAGTGCTGGAAGGTAGCCAGAGCATTGCACAAACCAAAAAGTATGACTACATATTCGAAGAGCTCAAAGCAGGTATGAAAAGATGTTTTCATGTGGTCCTGTTGCAGATCCTTACCAGGTTATATGCCCTTCATAAGTCAAGTATTGTAAACACATTTGCTGCTCTGAACAAGGGGTAGAGAGTATTTGCTCTTGACCATTAGCCTTATTATTAGCCTTCTGTGGATGTTGGACACTTTGCACCCCGCTTTTATCAAGAACTCAATGACCGCACATTGTTTCTGCTTGGAATCCATTAAATACTGTGCCTGCAATGGAAAAAAAAAGACGAAGAGTTACTCCAGAGCAGTGGTTCTCAACTCCGGTCCTCGGGACCCACTAACAGGCCAGATTTTAAGTATTACCTTGGGGGATGCAGACTAGAATACTGCAATCACTGAGAAGCAAATGAGATCACCTGTGATGTAATTTAGTTATCTTGCACACCTGGCCTGTTGGTGGGTCCCGAGGACCGGATTTGAGAACCACTGCTCCAGAGGAAGAGCTACTCTATCAACATGTAACATTTGAATAAAATGGTTATGTCCACTTTCACATTAGTTTCAGAAGTTTTGATACTGTAATGCTGCGCAATGAGTAGACATTTTCCATTCTCGAACAAGCCCTTCAACTTTAAAACCGTAGTTATACTCAACCATGGGGACAGTACTGTTACTATTCATTTATTCATCTCCATAGAACAGTGGAAGATTGGGGAAAAGTCTGAAAAAAAATCTTCCAACAAGCTGGAAAAATACTGCATCCCATAACAAACACATATCATGATGTACCAGGAGAATTGCTTGTGATTGTCAGGCTGTTTATAGCCACCTGCTATCTACTTAGTGCAAACATTGAAAAGAGATGATTCCAGCCATCAGTATGTGAAATCTGTAATTGCGGCTACTTGTGAAAATATATTATTTCATTTTTTTTAAAGCAGTTTTACTTCACTAGTTAAAGCTGAACTACGGGAACAAAACATTTGCATTGAAATATTCTCCTCAATAACCACAAAGAATATACATTCATTTTGTGTGCCCCAAATGTCTTTTCAAACCTTTAGGCCCCTTTCACACAGGCGGACCGTTTAGATCCGCCTGTCCGTTTTTTTGGCGGATCTGAACGGATGCCTCATATATCTCTATGGGGCATCGGATGTCAGCAGAGACATGTCCGCTAACATCCGATCCAATCCATCAAATCTGGACGGATGGAAACCCTATTTTGTATCCATCCAGCGGATCGGATCGAATGAGAACGGAAGATGGTCCATTCCCATCCGATTCCCCCATAGAGAACAGCGGGACCAGACAGCTGTGTCTCCGCACACAGCACGGAGGCATAGCTGCCACCCGCCTGCTCAGTGTGAAAGAGGCCTTACATTACCTTTTAAAAAGAAGCAGTGATTTAATCACTGTGCTGTACATTGCCAGTGGGAGGGATCCAGCAGGCCCACCCACTACAGGCTGCCTACAGAAAACCCACAGGAGGGGGCGGAGACAAGACCAGTCCCACTTCCCAAGAAGACAAGGCAGCAGTGGCTGGTCTGTGTTAAAGGAAGATCCTGCATTTTACACTGGATTACTGCACAGATATGTAAGAAATACGCAAAGCATAAGATTCCGGTAAGAATACACGCCTTTTTGCATTTAGACAATGTTTGCTTATGCTAAAATTCAGCTTACACACCTTCCCTCCTGGCCTATCTTGGCATTTCAGGGAACTGTGATAGGTAGTGAGAAAGTAAAATGAGAAATTGACAACCTTTGAAATCTTGAAGGCGGTGATTGGCTTTCGGCACCTGTAAGCGACTAGGCTCCCAAACAGTCTCACAAGTATGATATCCACTAGTGATCACTGCACCGTTCCACTGCCAGTGTCATGTGATCGCTGTGACCAATCACATGACAATTGGAAACAATAGGTGGCTTTCTTTCATGCCATCCATTGTAAACAGTTTTGTTGTTAGCTGTGATTGACACAGGCCAATTACAGCCCATTATAACTAATCACAGCTAATCACAGCAAAAGACACTTAAGCTGGATACACACTATCCAACTTTTGTGGTTAGATTTCCTTCAGATTTACCTTTTCTATGTAGTGCAAGGGACTGCCAGATTGCATACAAATTGAAAGTGTTTAGGTTTGACCTCATATTATATGGTTTTGGTAAGTCTAAAGGAAAAAGTCTTCAGAAAATTGTATAGTGTGTATGGCCCATAAGGCTCGGGCTCACCAATGTGTGAATTGGATGTGGTTTTCACTGCATCCAATTTGCATGACATGCGAGTGTGACCGGCTCACACATGTCCCCGGCGGCCGGGATGTGAATTCCAAAAGGGTCCTGTGCTTTTTAGTTCCGGTTCAGATCCGAATTCAGGCAAAAATTTGGACCTGAATATAAACCTGAATCGGTGTACAGGAAAGCACCGGACCCCTGGCTGAAACCCATGGCCACACATATGTGAATGCGGCCTGAATGAACTAGTTGCATTGCTGTAAAAATGGTTGCCAATACCAATGAAATTGGTATATGCAATCATAATGTGTAAAAAAAAAAAAAAATTATGATCACTTCCCCAGAGTACTACAGTTTACTATGGTAACACTGCATTGTTCTGGTCACAGTGTGTTGAAAAAAAAAAAAAGAAACAAATGTAATTCAAAATTATAAAAGTTGAAAAAAAATATTATTATTATTATTAATATTATATTAGTGTCCCTGATCACCACCAGTTATATGATAACACTTTAATGCATTGGTGACAGTATGTAATAAAATAAATAAATAGATTGTAAAAAAAAAAGCTCTTGAAGAAGCCGCCATGCCGCACCCGCCCCCACTAGGCAGCGAGGATGCCGATCCACAGGACCGGCGGTTTCAATTGCTGCCGGGCACCTGTATCACTCCCCGCTGAGAGATAAGGACGGTCAGCTGTTGTAAACACAGCAGACCGTTGTTCTCTTTGAAATGATCACAGAGCGCCTGTGATCCTTCTATATAGGAACACAGGTCTCTATGATCATTTCACAAGTCCCTCCCCCCACAGTTAGAAAACACTCCCTTAGGCTCATAACTAACTCTTTGATCACCCCTAGGTTAAGCCCTTCCCTGCCAGTGTAATTATTACAGTAATAGTGCATATTTTTAGCACTGATTACTGTAGTAATGTCACTGGCCCCCCCAAAAGTGTCGCAGTCCTGCTAAAAATCACTGATCGCTGCCAGTACTAGTAAAAATTACCTAAATCTTTCCCCTAGTTTGTAGACGCAATAACTTTTGCGCAAACCAATCAAAATACGCTTATTGCAATTTTTTTTTTTTTACCAAAAATATGTAGCAGAATACAAATTGGCCTAAAAAGATGAAAAATGTTGATTTTTACATTTTTTTTTTTTTTTTTGGGAATGTTATATAGCATAATGTTAAAAAGTTTTTTTTTTTTTTTTCAGAATTGTCGCTCTTTTTTTTAAAAAAAAAAATCACAATGGTGATCAAATACCACCAAATCAAAGCTCTATTTGTAGGAAAAAAGGACATCAATTTTATATCGGTACAGTGTCACTGTACATGCAATTTTCCGTTAAAGTAATGCAGTGTCGAGTCTTTTGGGGGGGGGGGGGCAAATTCTTCCGGTCCAGAACTGGTAATCTCACTCTGAGATCTTCACCCTGCCACCCTGCCACATGCTGCACATTCTTTGCAAGAAAGATTTTCCTGGCTGGTGCCTGTGACTTATGTGAATGTGTGAAGCATTGGTCTGAGCGATGTGCACAGTTGCTAGGCAGAGCACCCGATAAGGATGTTTTTCTTGCACAGGTTCTGCAGTGTGGGGCTGGGGGCCAGGACAGATGTATGTAGTAAGTAGTGATGGGCTTAGGTGTGTTCAGGATTAGAGTTGAGCGGACACCTGGATGTCCGTGTTCGGCGGGTTCGGCCGAACTTAAAAAAAAAGTCCGGGTCCGTGTCTCGGACTTTTACCGAACTTTTCCCCGACACCGAACCCCATTGAAGTCAATGGGGACCCGAACTTTCAGGCACTAAAATGGCTCTAAAACACCAATGGAAAGGGCTAGAGTGCTGCAAATGGCAGCAAAACGTAGTTAAGAGCATGGCAAGTGCTCTGCAAACAAATGTGGATAGGGAAATAACTTAAAAAAAAAAAAAAAAAACAGAAAAATAAAACAATTTTCTTCATCTCTGAAGGACGAGGCCCTACTCCATAGTAGGAGGGAGGTTGAGGTGGTGGTGGATGTGGTGGTGTCATAGGCGTGCGCACAGGGTACCTGGGCACACCCTAATCACCTAGGGCACATAGCATTATCGCTCTGTTTGCCAGTGAGGAGATGGGAAAGATCTCCCTCGGACCTGCTCTGCTCTATTTCTCTTTGCCAGCAAGGAGAGTAATGTATCGGGGCCATGTACATGTAGGCAAACACATGCATGTGTATTTAAACTTTGGGGTGCACATCCTAATGCAATAGGCTGCGCACACCTATGGGCGGTGTAGGTGGAAGCGGCGGTGGAGGAGGACCAGGGCCGGATTAAGAGCATCATGGGCTTGGTGCTGAGGATTTTGAAGGGCCTTAAGGGCCGTGCCTTGGCATGCACCCAGAGGAGGAAGGGTGCAGCCATGCATGCCTAATTCAACATGGGATGCTGTCTCTGAAGCCCATAAACACATCCATGCATCGGCAAATGTCCCTCCTTGTCCGGCCTTCGTGCTGTGTGGGGAAGTTCTGAGGGAGCTGCCTGGGGAAGCGAGCATAGAAGCCAGACTTCTGTGTTTACAAGTGACAGAAGAGCGGTAACAGTGAATATGGCCAACCCGGGGCCTATATTAAGGTAGGGGCCTGGAGCTGCAGCTCCAATAGCCCCTATGTTAATCTGGCCCTGAGGAGGACGAGGTAGCCAACACTGCTTTTTTTCAGAAATTTTAAATGAGGGTACAACCCAAAAGAGTGAGAAAGAGCAAAAATAGAACAATGGCTGGGTAAGGTCGGTATCCATTGCTATTCTGCACAAGGTACGGAAAAGTCCCGTGGGATCCATGCCTGGTTCATTTTAATGAACGTGAGCTTGTCCACATTGTCTCTGGACAGGCGGCTGCGTTTGTCTGTGATAACGCCCCCAGCCGTGCTAAATACCCGTTCAGATAATATACTGGCTGCAGGGCACGCCAGCACCTCCAAGGCGTAAAGGGCAAGCTCAGGCCATGTGCCCAACTTGGAGACCCAGAAGTTGAAGGGGCAGACCCGTCATTCAGTATGTCTAGGCGTGTGCACACATACTGCTCCACCATGTTGGTGAAATGCTGCCTCCTGCTAAGACGTTCCATATGAGCTGCTGGTGCTGCTGTTTGTTGTGGCGTGCTGACAAAGCTTTTCCACATTTTGGCCATGCTAACCCTGCCTTCTGAGGTGCTGGCGGTGCCCTGGTTGCGTTGGTGACCTCTTCCTCCTCCTCCTCTGCCTTGGCCTTGTGCTTCCACTGTGGCCCCGCTGTCAGATGGGAATGCCAGCAGCATCGCGTCTACCAGCGTGCGCTTGTACTCGCGCATCTTGCGATCGCGCTCCAGTGAGTGAATTAAGGACGGTACGTTGTCCTTGTAACGGGGATCCAGCAGCGTGGCCACCCAGTAATCAGCACAAGTTAGAATGTGGGCAACTCGGCGGTCGTTGTGGAGACACTGCAGCATGTAATCGCTCATGTGTGCCAGGCTGCCCAGAGGCAACGAAAGGCTGTCCTCTGTGGGAGGTGTATCGTCTGTGTCCTCTGTATCCCCCCAGCCACGCACCAGTGATGGCCATGAGCTGGCCTGGGTGCCACCCTGCTGTGAACATGGTTCCATCTCCTCCTCCAGCTCCTCCTTCTCATCCTCCTCATCCTCCAGAACTGTGCCCCTGCTGGACAATTGTGTCCCTGGCGTTTGTGTGTGCAGGAACCCACCCTCGGAGCCCCTTGTGAATGATTGCCCTGAAAGCCTTGGAAATGTTACCTCTTCATCCTCCTCCTCCTCCTCCTCCTCCTCATCCTGTGCCACATCCTCTTCCATCATCGCCCGAATTGTTTTTTCAAGGAGGCATAGAAGTGGGATAGTTAAGCTGACAACGGCGTCATCGGCACTGGCCATGTTGGTGGAGTACTCAAAACAGCACAACAAGGCACACAGGTCTCGCATGGAGGCCCAGTTATTGGTGGTGAAGTGGTGCTGTTCCGCAGAGCGACTCACGCCTGCGTGCTGCAGCTGAAACTCCACTATGGCCTGCTGCTGCTCGCACAGTCTTTCCAGCATGTGCAAGGTGGAGTTCCACCTTGTGGGCACGTCACATATGAGGCGGTGAGCGGGAAGGCCGAAGTTACGCTGCAGCGCTGACAGGCGAGCAGCAGTAGGGTGAGAACGCAGAAAGTGCGCACAGACGGCCCGCACTTTCTGCAGCAGCTCTGACATATCGGGGTAGTTTTTAAGGAACCTCTGCACCACCAAATTCAGCACATGCGCCAGGCAAGGGATGTGCGTCAAACCGGCTAGGCCCAGAGCTGCTATGAGATTTTGCCCGTTAACGCACACCACCAGGCCGGGCTTGAGGCTCGCTGGCAGCAGCCACTCATTTGTCTGCTGTTCCATGCTCCTCCACAACTCCTGCGCGGTGTGTGGTTTTTCCCCCAAACAGGCAAGTTTTAAAACTGCCTGCTGTCGTTTACCCCTGGCCGTGCTGAAGTTGGTGGTGAAGGTGTTACGCTGTCCGGATGAGGAGGCGGTAGAGGATGAGGAAGCGGAGTAGAAGGAGTAAGGAACAGGAGGCAAACTGAAGCGCCCTGCAAGCCTCGGTGGTGGAAGGACATGCGCCAAATTGCTATCTGCCTCAGGCCCATCCGCCACTGCATTTACCCAGTGTGCCGTTAGGGAGATATAACGCCCCTGACCGTGCTTACTGGTCCACGTATCGGTAGTTAGGTGGACCTTGGCACAGATGGCGTTGCGCAGTGCACACCGGATTTTTTCCCCCACTTGGTTGTGCAGGGAAGGGATGGCTTGCCTGGAAAAGTAGTGGCGGCTGGGCAAGACGTACTGTGGGACAGCCACCGACATAAGGTTTTTAAAACTGTGCGTCTCCACCAGACGGAATGACAGCATTTCAAAGGCCAAGAATTTTGAAATGCTGGCATTCAGGGCCAGGGATCGCGGGTGGGTAGGGGGGTACTTCCTCTTCCTCTAAAGTGTTTGGGAGATGGAAAGCTGAACGCTTCCACGGGACATTGTGGAGATGGGTGGTGACCCAGGTGGTGGTGTTGCTGACAGATCGTCTGTTTGCGGGGTGGCAGGTGCCGGTATCACTACAGATGTGACTGGAGCGGCCGAGACTGCAGCAGAAGAGGAAGCAGGATGAGTCAGAGACGTTTCATGGTTTTGAAGGTGTCTACTCCACTGCAGCTCGTGCTTTGCACTTAGATGCCTGATCATGCAGGTTGTGCTCAGGTTGAGAAAGTTTATGCCACGCTTCAGGCTCTGATTGCACAGGGTGCAAACCACTCGTGTCCTGTCATCAGCACGTTTTCTAAAGAACTTCAACGCTAGAGAACTCCTTTGAGCTGGCTTTGGTGCGCTCGATCCCTTGCTGCGTTGGGCAGTAGCAGGCATAGTGTCTAGGGCACGGCCGCTCCTCTTCTGCACCCTGCTCCCTCTTCTGCTGTGCTGGTGGCTCTGTGCGACCACCGCCTCTTCCTCCAAACTACTCAGGTCACCTGCATGACCTTCATTCATTGTGGGGTCGAGGACCTCATCGTCCTCCACATCATCTTCCACCCAGTCTTCACCCCTGCCCTCCTTGTCGGCCTCCACAATTCTGAACGCCGCAGCAGTTGGCACCTGTGTTTCGTCATCATCGGAGACGTGCTGCGATGGTCCTTGCATGTACTCATCTTGAGAAATAAGTGGTTGGGCATTGCTGCACTCAATCTCTTCCACTTCTGGGGCAGGGCTAGGTGGATGGCCCTGGGAAACCCTGCTGACAGAGTCCTCAAAAAGAAGAAGAGACTGCTGTATGGCTTGGGGCTCAGACTGCTTGCCTGATTTGCAAGGGGGTGAGGTGAAAGACGGTTGGACAACGGCTGCAGGTGCCAACTCTGACCTTTCTGCAATAGACTGGGTGGGAGTCAATGTGAAGGAACTGGAGGCACTGACAGCAGCAAACCAATCTACTATCGCCTCTACGTGTTCTGGCATCATCACTTCTAGAGGCGTATGATGCCCTACCAAATACTGATGCAGGTTCTGTCGCCTACTAACACTTGAGGAAGTGTTTCACTTGTGCGTGTAGCTGGCACAGATCGACCACGTCCTCTCCTTGCAACGGGAGCTCTACCAGCAGCACCACGACCCAGGCCACGGCCCCTATTTGACGGTCTCCTCATATTTCTGTAATTTAAGATCTTGCCCTAGAAAGGTGTTTATTGAATAGCGGAACAAAACAACAACAGTATCGCACGGGTGTATCTCACAGTCAAATATGCAAACTATGCCGCAATTTAATGTTTTTTACCCCAAAAGGGTGTATATTGAATAGCGGAATAGGAAAAAGGATAAAAAATGGTGTATCTTAAACGTACAAACACAGACTAGGCCCCGATTAAAATTTTTTGTACCCTAAAGGGAGGATGAGGAAGAGGAGTAGGAGGAGTTGGGAACAGGGAAGAGGAGGCAAACTGAAGCACCCTGCAATCCTTGGCGGTGGAAGGAGATGCGGAAAACAAATTTAAAAGGTGTATCTCACACATACCGATACAGACTATGCCGTAATTTAATTTTTTACACTCCAAAAGGGTGTATATTGAATAGCGGAATAGGAAAAATTTTATAATACGGTGTATCTCACACGTACAAACACAGACTAGGCCCCGATTACAATTTTTTGTACCCTAAAGGCAGGATGAGGAAGAGGAGTAGGAGGAGTTGGGAACAGGAGGCAAACTGAAGCACCCTGCAATCCTTGGCGGTGGAAGGAGATGCGCCAAACAAATTTAAAAAGGTGTATCTCACATGTACCGATACAGACTATCCCGCAATTTAATTTTTTACACTCAAACAGGGTGTATATTGAATAGCGGAATAGGACAAATTTTACAAAACGGTGTATCTCACACGTACAAACACAAACTAGGCCCCGATTACAATTTTTTGTACCCTAAAGGCAGAATGAGGAGTAGGAGGAGTTCGGAACAGGCAGGAGGCAGACTGAAGCACCCTCAAATCCTCGGCAGTATGAGATGCGCCCCAAAAATTGGAAAGGTGTATCTCACACGTACCGACACAGACTATCTCGCAATTTATTTGTTTATACCCAAAGGTTTTTATTGAATAGCAGAATAGAAAATATTATCAAAAAAAGTGTATGTATCTCACACGTACAGAAACAGACTAGGCCCCAATTACTATTTTTTGTACCCCCAAAGGCAGGATGAGGAGTAGGAGGAGTTCGGAACAGGCAGCACCCTCAAATCCTCAGAAGTATGAGATGCACCCCAAAAATTGGAAAGGTGTATCTCACACATACCAACACAGACTATCCCGCAATTTAATTGTTTATTCCCAAAGGTTTTTATTGAATAGTGGGATAGAAAATATTATCAAAAAAAGTGTATGTATCTCACACGTACAGAACCAGACTAGGCCCCAATTACTATTTTTTTTATCCCCAAATGCAGGATGAGGAGTAGGAGGAGTACGGAACAGACAGCACCCTCAAATCTTCAGAAGTATGAGATGAACCTCAAAAATTGGAAAGGTGTATCTCACACGTACCAACACAGACTATCCCTCAATTTAATTGTTTATACCCAAAGGTTTTTATTGAATAGAGGAATAGAAAATATTATCAAAAAACGGTGTATGTATCTCACACGTACAGAACCAGACTAGGCCCCAATTACTATTTTTTGTACCCCCAAAGGCAGGATGAGGAGTAGGAGGAGTACGGAACAGGCAGCACCCTCAAATCTTCAGAAGTATGAGATGAACCCCAAAAATTGGAAAGGTGTATCTCACACGTACCAACACAGACTATCCCGCAATTTAATTGTTTATACCCAAAGGTTTTTATTGAATAGCGGAATAGAAAATATTATCAAAAAAAGTGTATGTATCTCACACGTACAGAACCAGACTAGGCCCCAATTAGTATTTTTTGTACCCCCAAAGGCAGGATGAGGAGTAGGAGGAGTTCGGAACAGGCATGTCAGGGATACCACATGCAGGCATCCAGCAAGGGTGATCAGATCAGTTGGCTGCACCAAGGAATCAGGACCCAGATGGATAAAGATGTAAATAAGTTTATTAAGCAAAATGACACTCCAATACCAACACCAGTGACCATAAACAAGTAAACAAAATATAAATGATAACAGTACAAAACCCCAATAGAACCTAACAAACTATATACAAAGGGATGGAGCAAACAATAGCAGGACAGGACAGGGACAGGAGACAAGGAAAGCAGGGAGCCAGGTACAGGAAGCAGGACTCAGGATCAGGATACAGGTTTCAGGATACAGGTTTCAGGATACAGGTTTCAGGATACAGGTTTCAGGATACAGGTTTCAGGATACAGGTTCAGACAGGGACACGGCTAGCAGAGAAAATACTGAAGCACTGAGCCTCAGTGAAGGGCGGGCTTATATTCCCTCAGCAGTCCTCCTCAGGTGCAGCTTAATTAAAAGAACAGTCCAGCTGCTGGGAGACACCCGCTGGTGGGCCCTGGAACTGCGCCCCTCAGTTCCAGGAACAACAGTGCCACCAGCAGGTGACCCATGTAATGACACAGATCCTGACAGTTCCCCCCCTTTAAGGAGCGGCCTCCGGACGCTCCATTGTGCTTCTACCCCAAAAGTCCAAAAAGGTCTCCCCTCCATGTCTGCGGGTCTTCTAGCACTCTCTAGGCCAAAGTCCTTTAACTTGCCGGAAGGCGTGCCACCAGAGTCCAGCAATTGATCATGCGCCCCACCACCAGGGTCTGGAAGCCGTCTTGGCACCCCACAGGTCAAGTTCCTGAAGAGGCGTAACATTAGGGATACACCTGCCCTCATTGCAACACATGTCCCAACACTGGGACTGAAGGCAAGCTGGACATCAAGCAGGGGAGCGCCAGCGGCATGCAGGATATCCGGCAGTGGCACACCAGGCTGGGCAACAGACAGTGGCACATCAAACAGGGCGGCAGACCGTGGCTCAGCAGGCACTGGATCAGCAAACACTGGGTCAGCAGGCACCGGAACAGCAAGCACTGGGTCAGTGGGCACTGGAACAGCAGGCATCAGAACAGTGGGCACTGGATCAGCAGGCTCAGTAGGAGGCACCGGATCAGTGGGCACTGGATCAGCAGGCACTGGAACAACAGGCATCAGAACAGCGGGCACTGGATCAGCAGGCTCAGTAGGAGGCACCGGATCAGTGGGCACTGGATCAACAGGCTCAGTAAGAGGCACCAGATCAGCGGGCACTGGATCAGCAGGCATCAGAACAGCAGGCACTGGATCAACAGGCTCAGTAAGAGGCACCAGATCAGCGGGCACTGGATCAGAAGGCATCAGAACAGCAGGCACTGGATCAGCAGGCTCAGTCGGAGGCACCAGACAAGCGGGCACTGTAACAGCAGGCATCAGAACAGTGGGCACTGGATCAGCAGGCTCAGTAGGAGGCACCGGATCAGTGGGCACTGGAACAACAGGCGTCAGAACAGCGGGCACTGGATCAGCAGGCTCAGTAGAAGGTACCGGATCAGTGGGCACTGGGTCAGCAGGCTCAGTAGGAGGCACTGGATCAGCGGGCACCGGAACAGCAGGCACTGGATCAGCGGGCTCAGTAGGAGGCACCAGATCAGTGGGCACTGGAACAGCAGGCATCAGAACAGTGGGCACTGGATCAGCAGGCTCAGTAGGAGGCACCGGATCAGTGGGCACTGGATCAGCAGGCACTGGAACAACAGGCATCAGAACAGCGGGCACTGGATCAGCAGGCTCAGTAGGAGGCACCGGATCAGTGGGCACTGGAACAACAGGCATCAGAACAGCGGGCACTGGATCAGCAGGCTCAGTAGAAGGCACCGGATCAAAGGGCACTGGATCAGCAGGCTCAGTAGGAGGCACTGGATCAGAGGGCACCGGAATAGAAGGCACTGGATCAGCGGGCTCAGTAGGAGGCACCAGATCAGCGGGCACTGGAACAGCAGGCATCAGAACAGCGGGCACGGGATCAGCTGGCACCGGATCAGCGGGCTGAGTAAGAGACACCGGATCAGCAGGCACCGGAACAGCAGGCACTGGGTCAGCGGGCACTGGAACAGCAAGCACTGGGTCAGCAGACTGGGTAGTGGTCACCAGAACAGCGGGCACCAGAACAGCGGGCACTGGATCAGCAGGCTCAGTAGGAGGCACCGGATCAGCGGGCACTGGACCAGCAGGCATCAGAACAGCAGGCACTGGATCAACAGGCTCAGTAGGAGGCACCGGATCAGTGGGCACTGGATCAGCAGGCTCAGTAGAAGGCACCAGATCAGCGGGCAATGTAACAGCAGGCACTGGATCAGCAGGCTCAGTAGAAGGCAACGGATCAGTGGGCACTGGATCAGCAGGCTCAGTAGGAGGCACCGGATCAGCGGGCACCGGAACAGCAGGTACTGGATCAGCGGGCTCAGTAGGAGGCACCAGATCAGCGGGCACTGGAACAGCAGGCATCAGAACAGTGGGCACTGGATCAGCAGGCTCAGTAGGAGGCACCGGATCAGTGGGCACTGGATCAACAGGCTCAGTAGGAGGCACCAGATCAGCGGGCACTGGATCAGCAGGCTGGGTAACAGGTATAATTGTATGTGTTGGGAAAAATCTCCTTTTCTTTTTAGGTTTAGATACAGAAATCTTGCTAGTGGTTGCAGGGCTATGAATAGATTGTGAAGTAGATGGAAGCGAAATGGCAGTATTGGGAGATGGTGGAAAAGGAGAGACAGTTACAGAGGAGAATTTCTGAGAGGTTGCTAGAGGCAACAGAGTAGTAGAGGAAGTTTTCACAGAGTTAAATGCAGGAAAAGTGCAACTCGTTAAGCCAGGATATGAACAAGCAGTGGAAAGCAAACCATACCTAACTGCAGCTGTGGTTGCTACGGGTAACGGAGAGGATAAACTTTGAGAAAACTGGTGTCCAGAGGCAGAAGTGGATTGGTGTGAGTTAGCTGATGCTAAATTGGAAAGATCTGACCAGGTTTGCAATAAGGCCTGAACAAAACTCAATTTACAACCCCCTTGTCTGATTAGAGAATATACAGCATTCATGCAATCCAACAGGGCCTCTGGAGAATACACTGAATAATGTTCAATAAAATAGGGTTTATCATCTTCCAAGAGCCACACAAGAGATACCACCTGAGAGACACTAAAAGGAGGAGAATAATCATCACCACCCTTAGGGGTATTAGATAAAGCCAACTCTGCACAGAGCTGAATAAGTGGCTGAATCTCTTTGAACAAAACTCTGCCTTTGTCAACAAACAAGTGGGCCAGACGGATGCATTCCAACAACTGCTCGCTAGTGTAAGTTTTCAAAATTTGGCGACAATATTCCCTGTCTTCTGTTACAAGCAAAGAAAAATAAAAGACCTCCTCTGACTGCATCTTGCAACAACCAGAAAATTCCTAATTCCCAGGTGCAACCGATCTGATCGTTAGTGGCTTCAGTATTCTGTCAGGGATACCACATGCAGGCATCCAGCAAGGGTGATCAGATCAGTTGGCTGCACCAAGGAATCAGGACCCAGATGGATAAAGATGTAAATAAGTTTATTAAGCAAAATGACACTCCAATACCAACACCAGTGACCATAAACAAGTAAACAAAATATAAATGATAACAGTACAAAACCCCAATAGAACCTAACAAACTATATACAAAGGGATGGAGCAAACAATAGCAGGACAGGACAGGGACAGGAGACAAGGAAAGCAGGGAGCCAGGTACAGGAAGCAGGACTCAGGATCAGGATACAGGTTTCAGGATACAGGTTTCAGGATACAGGTTTCAGGATACAGGTTTCAGGATACAGGTTTCAGGATACAGGTTCAGACAGGGACACGGCTAGCAGAGAAAATACTGAAGCACTGAGCCTCAGTGAAGGGCGGGCTTATATTCCCTCAGCAGTCCTCCTCAGGTGCAGCTTAATTAAAAGAACAGTCCAGCTGCTGGGAGACACCCGCTGGTGGGCCCTGGAACTGCGCCCCTCAGTTCCAGGAACAACAGTGCCACCAGCAGGTGACCCATGTAATGACACAGATCCTGACAAGGCAGCACCCTCAAATCCTCAGAAGTATGAGATGCACCCCAAAAATTGGAAAGGTGTATCTCACAGGTACCAACACAGACTATCCCGCAATTTAATTGTTTATACCCAAAGGTTTTTATTGAATAGCGGAATAGAAAATATTATCAAAAAAGTGTATGTATCTCACACGTACAGAACCACACTAGGCCCCAAATACTATTTTTTGTACCCCCAAACGCAGGATGAGGAGTAGGAGGAGTACGGAACAGGCAGCACCCTCAACTCTTCAGAAGTATGAGATGAACCCCAAAAATTGGAAAGGTGTATCTCACACGTACCAACACAGACTATCCCTCAATTTAATTGTTTATACCCAAAGGTTTTTATTGAATAGAGGAATAGAAAATATTATCAAAAAACGGTGTATGTATCTCACACGTACAGAACCAGACTAGGCCCCAATTACTATTTTTTGTACCCCCAAAGGCAGGATGAGGAGTAGGAGGAGTACGGAACAGGCAGCACCCTCAAATCTTCAGAAGTATGAGATGAACCCCAAAAATTGGAAAGGTGTATCTCACACGTACCAACACAGACTATCCCGCAATTTAATTGTTTATACCCAAAGGTTTTTATTGAATAGCGGAATAGAAAATATTATCAAAAAACGGTGTATGTATCTCACACGTACAGAACCAGACTAGGCCCCAATTAGTATTTTTTGTACCCCCAAAGGCAGGATGAGGAGTAGGAGGAGTTCGGAACAGGCAGCACCCTCAAATCCTCAGAAGTATGAGATGCACCCCAAAAATTGGAAAGGTGTATCTCACAGGTACCAACACAGACTATCCCGCAATTTAATTGTTTATACCCAAAGGTTTTTATTGAATAGCGGAATAGAAAATATTATCAAAAAAGTGTATGTATCTCACACGTACAGAACCACACTAGGCCCCAAATACTATTTTTTGTACCCCCAAACGCAGGATGAGGAGTAGGAGGAGTACGGAACAGGCAGCACCCTCAACTCTTCAGAAGTATGAGATGAACCCCAAAAATTGGAAAGGTGTATCTCACACGTACCAACACAGACTATCCCGCAATTTAATTGTTTATACCCAAAGGTTTTTATTGAATAGCGGAATAGAAAATATTATCAAAAAAAGTGTATGTATCTCACACGTACAGAACCAGACTAGGCCCCAATTACTATTTTTTGTACCCCAAAGGCAGGATGAGGAGTAGGAGGAGTACGGAACAGGCAGCACCCTCAAATCTTCAGAAGTATGAGATGAACCCCAAAAATTGGAAAGGTGTATCTCACACGTACCAACACAGACTATCCCGCAATTTAATTGTTTATACCCAAAGGTTTTTATTGAATAGCGGAATAGAAAATATTATCAAAAAAAGTGTATGTATCTCACACATAAAGAACCAGACTAGTGTCATGGTCTTACCTTCTTGCTGTTCTCCTTCGTTTGACATGTGCTGGCGGCCATCTTGGTTTCTGGGTTTCTTGTAGCCTCCCACTCTGCGGCTTCTCCTTCCCACTGGGAGGAGCTGGATGCCTAGCTCATATATATAGGAGGTCTGTGGCTTCAGTTCCTTGCTTGGTCCTCCTGTGTTCACATGCTTCTAAGACTGCTGCTGCTTCTGGTTCCTGATCCTGGCTTCGTCTGATTACCCTGCTGGTTCCTGATCCTGGCTTCGTCTGACTACCCTGCTGGTTCCTGATCCTGGCTTCGTCTGACTACCCTGCTGGTTCCTGATCCCGGCTTCGTCTGACTACCCTCCTGGCTCCTGACCTCTGGCTTTGCAAAGACTCTGCTTCGGTTTTGCCATCCGTTTGGACTTTTGCTTTACAGCTTGATTTTTAATAAAGCCTTCTTATTTTCACTTATCTGTTGTTGTACGTCTGGTTCATGGTTCCGTAACATTAGGACCAAGCCATGAATTCTGACGGTACAGGGCCATCCTCGCTTCCCACGCTGGTTGCCAGACTTGATCAGCAGGATCACCTGTTGGGTCAGTTCGCCGTGGCGTTGCAAATCCTACTTGAACGCACGGCTCATTTCGCTCCCGTTGCCGATGGGTCGGTTGTCGCTCCTGGGCCCGCTCCTACTGCCGCTCCGGTTGTTGCGCCAGAGTCTACCCCGACACCTGTTGTTGCGCCTGCGGTGTTTCGGGGTATGTCCGGTTCTGCCCCCCTTCCACAGCGCTTTGGGGGAGAGCCAACTCAGTGCCGAGGTTTCCTTAATCAGGTGGGCATTTATTTCGAGTTGCTGCCACATGCCTTTCCTACTGAGAGATCAAAGGTGGGCTTCTTAATTTCGCTGCTCTCGGACAAGGCCTTGGCCTGGGCCAGCCCTTTATGGGAGAACAACAATCCGGTGGTTGCCGAGTTTTCCGGTTTTGTTGCTTCTCTTCGGAGGGTATTCGATGTGCCGGCTCGTGCTGCCTCTGCTGCGAAGCTCCTTATGTCCATCAGACAGGGTTCACGATCCGTAGCTGAATACGCCATTGAGTTTCGTACCCTGACAGCAGAGGTGGGCTGGAATAATGAGGCTCTGGTCGCTGCTTTCTCTCATGGTCTCTCGGATGCCTTGAAGGATGAGGTTGCAGCTAAGGACCTACCAGTGGAGCTCGAGTCTCTTATTTCTTTCCTGATTTTGATTGACACCAGACTCAGGGAGAGACCTTCCTTTAAGGAGAGTCTGCGGAGGCCTCCTAACAGAGTGGCGCCTACCTTTGCTGTCCCACCCGTGCCTCCCTCTCCTCCCACGCCTCCTGGGGATGACTTGGCTGGGGATGAACCCATGCAGCTGGGCTTTGCTCGCCTGTCCGAGGGGGAGAGGGTACTCCGGAGACGCGAGGGCCGATGCATGTACTGTGGTCTCGGTGGGCATTTTCGGTTGGCATGTCCGAACCGTCCGGGAAACGCTCGCACCTGAGATCCTGTCAGGGGCAGATCTTGGGTGGAGTCTCCTCGTCCCCGGTTTCCCGTGTTGACAAACCACTGATCACTGTTGTCCTCTCCTGGGTCGGGGGCTCAGTGACGACCCAGGCGTTGGTGGACTCTGGTGCTGGTGGTTTGTTCATTGATAGTGTGTTCGCTGCCGCCAATTCCATTCCTCTGCAGGCCCGAAGTTCTCCACTGGCTCTTGAGGTGATAGACGGCAGACCCCTTCTGCCGCCACACGTGACTCATGAGACCCTTCCAGTGGGGATAGCCATTGGTGCCGTTCACAGAGAGTCGGTCTGCTTCCAGGTTATTTCGTCTCCACACTACTTGGTGGTCTTGGGGTACCCCTGGCTCCAGAAGCATAATCCGACTTTCGATTGGAGATCGGCCGAGATCCTCTCGTGGTCACCACAGTGTGGGGCTAGTTGCATCCATGGGCCTGTCAAGTTGCTGTGTACTTCCTCTGACTCTCTGTTGCCTCCTGAATACGAGGAGTACCGGGATGTATTCGATAAGGTGCGCGCGGTTGCCCTACCTCCGCACCGCCCATACGATTGTGCCATCGAGTTACAACCTGGTGCCATTCCTCCTCGTGGCAAGGTCTATCCACTGTCGGTAGCGGAGAATGAGGCCATGGAGGAGTACGTGAAGGAGGCGCTTTCACGCAGACACATTCGCAAATCCTCGTCCCCGGCAGGGGCTGGATTTTTCTTTGTGAAAAAGAAGGGCGGTGAGTTGAGGCCTTGCATCGATTACAGGGGTCTCAATCGCATCACGATCAAGAACGCTTACCCGATACCCTTGATTTCCGAGCTGTTCGATCGCCTTAAAGGGGCCACGGTCTTTACCAAACTCGACCTGAGGGCGGCATATAACCTCGTAAGGATCAAGGCGGGCGATGAGTGGAAGACCGCGTTTAACACCAGGACCGGTCATTATGAATCCTTGGTTATGCCCTTTGGGTTGTGCAATGCGCCCGCAGTCTTTCAGGAATTCATCAACGATGTTTTCCGTGACCTGTTGCAGCAGTGTGTGGTGGTCTATTTGGATGACATCTTGGTATATTCTGAATCCATGGAGACCCACATTCTGGATGTCAGACGAGTGTTGCAACGGTTACGAGAGAACAAGCTGTTCGGTAAGCTTGAGAAATGCGAATTTCACCGATCCCAGGTAACCTTCTTAGGTTACATCATTTCCGCTGAGGGGTTCTCCATGGATCCTGAGAAGGTTTCGGCTGTCTTACAGTGGCCCCAGCCCAGTGGTCTTCGCTCCCTGCAGCGCTTTTTGGGCTTCGCCAGTTATTATCGGAGGTTCATCAGGGACTTTTCCATGCTAGCCAAGCCTCTCACGGATCTGACCAGGAAGGGCAGTAATTCCCAGGTCTGGCCGCTCGAGGCCATCCGAGCTTTTGAGGCTCTAAAGTCCGCCTTTGTGTCGGCTCCGATTCTGTCGCATCCCAACCCTGGGTTGCCCTTCGTCCTCGAGGTGGACGCGTCTGAGACGGGAGTAGGCGCCCTTCTGTCTCAGCGTAGAACACCAGAGGGTCCTCTGCTTCCTTGTGGGTTTTACTCCCGGAAACTGTCTTCCGCGGAGTGCAACTATCAGATTGGTGACAGGGAGTTATTGGCCATCGTGCAGGCCCTTAAAGAATGGAGGCACTTGCTCGAGGGTTCGGTGGTTCTGGTCCTCATCCTGACGGACCACAAGAATCTGACCTACCTTTTTGAGGCCAAGAGATTGACACCACGTCCGGCCAGATGGGCTCTGTTCTTGTCACTTTTTAATTACGTGGTCTCCTACCTACCCGGTTCCAAGAACATCAGGGCGGATGCCTTATCACGGCAGTACTCCGACCTGTCCAGGGAGGAGTCGATTCCGACTTCGGTGATACCTCCGAATCAGATCCTGGCCGCCATTCGCACCAGCCTGACCTCTCCCCTGGGTGAGCAGATTTTGGCGGCTCAATCTGGTGCTCCCTCTGGGAGACCCAACGGCAGATGTTTTGTGCCTGAGGAGTTGCGCACTCGGTTGTTGCGAACCTACCATAACTCCAAGACCGCGGGGCATCCTGGAAAGAATCAGCTGTCCTGGGCTGTTTCACGTCTGTTCTGGTGGCCTTCCCTACGTTCCGACATCGCCGCATATGTAGCGGCATGCTCCGTTTGTGCCCAGAGTAAGTCCCCTCGGCACCTTCCGTTGGGCCTTCTGCAACCCATAGCCACCGGGGAGCGCCCATGGTCACACCTGGGGATGGATTTCATTGTGGACCTCCCTGCATCCCGAGGCCATACGGTCATTCTCATGATTGTGGATCGGTTTTCCAAAATGTGCCACTGTGTTCCTCTCAAGAAGTTACCCTCTGCACAGGAGTTGGCCACGATTTTTGCCAGGGAGGTTTTCCGGTTGCACGGTTTGCCCAAGGAGATTGTGTCGGATCGGGGGAGTCAGTTTGTGTCCAGGTTCTGGCGCGCCTTTTGCTCCCAGTTGGGGATTCACCTCTCCTTCTCCTCGGCCTACCACCCTCAGTCCAATGGGGCCGCAGAACGATCCAATCAGGCCTTGGAGCAATTCCTTCGTTGCTATGTCTCCGATCACCAAGACAATTGGGTTGACCTCCTGCCTTGGGCTGAGTTTGCCAGGAACACGGCGGTAAACTCTTCCTCTGGGACGTCTCCCTTCATGGCCAATTATGGGTTCCAACCTGCCGTGTTACCGGAGGTATTCTCTCCCCAGGATATTCCGGCTGTGGAGGATCACCTTTCCGTCCTACGTGCTTCTTGGGTACAGATCCAGAAGTCCCTTGAGGTCTCTGCGCAGCGCCAGAGACTCCAGGCTGATCGCAGACGAGCGCCTGCTCCTTCCTACCAGGCCGGAGACCGTGTATGGTTGTCCACCCGCAACCTCAACCTTCGAGTGCCCACTCCCAAGCTGGCGCCTCGCTTTGTTGGTCCCTTCCGAGTGCTTCGCAGGGTAAACCCGGTAGCCTATGCCCTTGCGCTTCCTCCTGGCATGCGGATCTCCAACGTGTTTCATGTCTCACTGTTGAAGCCACTGGTATGTAATCGTTTCAATTCCTCGGTTCCTCGGCCTCGTCCGGTCCAAGTGGGCAATCGTGAGGAGTATGAGGTGAGCAATATCCTGGACTCACGCCTGGTCCGCGGTCGGGTGCAGTTTTTGGTTCATTGGCGTGGTTATGGTCCAGAGGAGCGTTCCTGGGTTCCCTCCGCAGATGTCCATGCTCCTGCCTTGCTCCGTGCCTTCCACGCACGCTTCCCTCAGAAACCGTTCTTTACTCCGCGGAGGAGGGGCCCTTGAGGGGGAGGTACTGTCATGGTCTTACCTTCTTGCTGTTCTCCTTCGTTTGACATGTGCTGGCGGCCATCTTGGTTTCTGGGTTTCTTGTAGCCTCCCACTCTGCGGCTCCTCCTTCCCACTGGGAGGAGCTGGATGCCTAGCTCATATATATAGGAGGTCTGTGGCTTCAGTTCCTTGCTTGGTCCTCCTGTGTTCACATGCTTCTAAGACTGCTGCTGCTTCTGGTTCCTGATCCTGGCTTCGTCTGATTACCCTGCTGGTTCCTGATCCTGGCTTCGTCTGACTACCCTGCTGGTTCCTGATCCTGGCTTCGTCTGACTACCCTGCTGGTTCCTGATCCCGGCTTCGTCTGACTACCCTCCTGGCTCCTGACCTCTGGCTTCGCAAAGACTCTGCTTCGGTTTTGCCATCCGTTTGGACTTTTGCTTTACAGCTTGATTTTCAATAAAGCCTTCTTATTTTCACTTATCTGTTGTTGTACGTCTGGTTCATGGTTCCGTAACAACTAGGCCCCAATTACTATTTTTTGTACCCCCAAAGGCAGGATGAGGAGTAGGAGGAGTTCGGAACAGGCAGCACCCTCAAATCCTCGGAAGTATGAGATGCACCCCAAAAATTGGAAAGGTGTATCTCACACGTACCAACACAGACTATCCCGCAATTTAATTGTTTATACCCAAAGGTTTTTATGGAATAGCGGAATAGAAAATATGATATAAAATTGGTGTGATTTATCAATAGCAAATGTGAACAGCAGTGTCTTATATCATTCAGCTCTGCTGCAGGCTATGGAGGGGAAAAAAAAAAATTCCCCTTTTAAGTTTGTAATTTTTAACTAGATTAGTACAGACTATGCCACAATTTATTTTTTTTAACCCAAGGCTGTATATTGAATAGTGGAATAGAAAAAAGTGTATGATTTTTGAAACCACTCAATAATAGCACATGTGAACACACACAGCAGTGTATTATCACAGTCAGCACAGCAGCACTGAAGGAAAAACGCTGCACACAGTGACTGATAGAAAAAGACTTTTCTCCCTCCTCCTCAGTGGGCAAAAAAGATTGTGTTCACTGCACCCCACACACAGCAAAATCGATGTGGACCACTGACACCTGCCTATCTCCAGCCTCTCCCTAAAAGGATTGATAAGATCGGTCACTGCAAACCCCCCCCCCACACAGCAATATCGATTGTAGAACACTGACCCTAAAAAACAGCAGCCTCGCCCTAAAATGCCCTACAACTCGCCCTGCCTAACACACTCCCACCTGTCCCTCAATTCTATCCGGACACAAATGATTTTTGCCTGTCTGTCCCTAATCAGCAGCCAGCACGTATGATGTGTGCTCTGTCCCTGAACTACACAGCAGAATGACGCAGCGGCACTGGCTCGAACTTATAAAGACTTGGTCACATGCTTCAGATGGCCAATCACAGCTACTAATACATTTGTAGGCATTGCTGGGATGGCTTAAGGCACACCAGTTAAACGCTTGTTGATTGGCTGTTGAAAGCCCGCCATGAAAAGCGCGCCAATGCATAAAAAACCCGGAAATAAAATGACCAAACACGGATTTTTACCCGAATATACAGTAAAGTTTTCGGGTCCGTGTTCGGGTAACAAAAATCCAATTATTTGGTACGAACACGAATAATACAGTCCGTGTTCGCTCAACCCTATTCAGGATCGTAGCTGCACAGACGGGGAAATGCTTCACTGCCTATGATTGGTGGTGTGCAGTGTCGGCTCCTGGCGGGATTGCTCAGGTGGGTTAGGACTAGGATCCCGAACATACCTGAGCCCATCCCTAGTAGTAAGAAAGAATGACAAAAGGAAAGAAAAGAGAAAAAACAGGGAGATAGAAGGGAAGAGGTAAGTATAACACCCCTTTCACATGGGCGAACCAATCGGGTACGGCCGTCGGTTTTTTAGGCAGACCCTTTGCCATCTATAGAGCGGCGGATGTTCGTTGACACCCACTGACATCCAATTCTATCTGTTAAAAACAGATGGATGGGGATCCATTCCCCATCCATCTAGCGGATTGGATCACAGTCAAATGGAAACAGATAGGCAGTCCATTTCTATCTGACCACCCCATAGAGGAGAGTGGGCTGTGTCCGTCTCTGCTCTGCATCAGCAGTGGGGACACGGCCCTGTCATCTGCCCCAGTCAGCGGGGATTAGCGGAGAGATCCCCCGATGATAGGATTGCCACCTCATCCCTTTGATCCAGGACACAGGTTCTGAGGCTGATATAATGCACATAAGGCACCAAGTGAGTATAATTACCACCTTAACCACTCCTGGATGGGAAGGATTTACCCCCTTAATGACCAGGCCATTTTTTAGCGATTTGGCACTGCGTTACTTTAACGTACAAGTGCGCGGCCATGCGATGCTGTACCCAAATAAAATAGAGATTTATTTTGGTGGTATTTGATCACTTGTGCGATTTTTATTTTTTGCGCTATAAACAAAAAAAGAGCGACAATTCTGAGAAAAAAAAAACATTATTTTTCACTTTCTGCTATATAACATTCCCAATAAAAAAAATTGTAAAAATCTAATGTTTTCATCATTTTAGGCCAATTTGTATTCTGCTACATATTTTTGGTAAAAAAAAAAATAAAAAATTGCAAAAAGCATATTTTGATTGGTTTGCACAAAAGTTATCGCGTCTACAAACTAGGGGAAAGATGTATGTCATTTTTATTTATTTTTTACTAGTAATGGCAGCAATTTTTAGTGGGACTGCGACATTGCAGCGGACAGATCGGACCCCTAACTGACATTTTTTGTGGGGACCAGTGACATTATTACAGTAATCAGTGTGAAAAATATGCACTGTTACTGTAATAATGACACTGGCAGGGAAGGGGTTAACCCAGGGGCGATCAAAGGGTTAAATGTATGCCTAGGGGGTGTTTTCTAACTGTGAGTGGGGTGGGCTTGTGGAATCAACACAGAGACCTGTGATCCTAAATAGGAGAATTACAGGTGCTCTGTTTTCATTCCAGAGAGAACAACACAGCAGACCGCCGTTCTCTCTCCACAGGGAGCAATCGCAGGTGCCTGGTGGCAATTGCAGCCACCGGCCCCCGTAAATCAGCTTCTCTGCTGGTGAGTGTGGGCGCCCAGGATCGCTACAGAGCGCCCCTAGGATCGCTCCCGCATATTCGCGCAGTGGAGCAAGCCTGCTGCAGTATATTTGCGGCGGGCAGTTGGCAAGAACAGAACATGTGTAATTATTGTGTGTCCTGGTTTAAAGGGATGAGGTGGTAACTATACCCACTGAGCACGCAGATCTGCTGGCGGATTCTGCCAGTGAAAAAAGGGTCTTAGGAAGTAAAAAAAGGTCTAATTTTCACCTGGGTCATTCTTTCAAGAACTATCCGCGGGAGATCACAGAGCGGTGCCTGCGCAACTGGCAGGTATTCAGAATCTGAATGGCTACTAACATCATGCTTCCAAATTTCATCTATTTCATTTTAACAATGGTGAAATGAACATAGTAAGAATGCATAAAAAAGGGTTAAGATAACCTGTGCAGCAGTCCATTTCTTGCAATTGGTTCTAAGTGGTTCATTTGGTCTTAATGCTCATCATGAGTAAACTCCACTTCAGCTCTATTAACTGTGTCAAGTAGAATATACATACTGCTAATCTTAGAACTGTGTGTGTGTGAACTTTGCATACATAGTAGACATTTTCATTTCACATTGGTAGTGAAATTATTTTCTGTTGGATACCTTTTAATCAGATTCATATCCTCAATTATATAGAAATTACTATTCTAAGAGAGCGCTCGCCACAAATATAACAACCGCCACATAATATATATTCACAGAAACATCGCTCAAGTTATTTTTAAATTGTACTTTGTGCAATTACCTTTTATTCTTCTGCACATTCGTTTTACGTGATTCCTTGTATAACACACGAAATGTCAAATCAGTCTTGCAGTAGGCGGAGCTGTGCTGGCAGTTAAAAAAAAAATGAGCTTAATTGAAAATCTTGGCACAAAATTCAGTCTGCATGTAGCAGGATTCCCAGCCGTTTTGCTAGATATGGATCCCCCTGAGTCACCGGGTGCAACAAAAGTACCCCTGTGCATGTTTCTGTGAGCACTGAGACAATGACCAATCCAGTATATTTGGGTTTTTATATTTATTGAGAACTTGGATGGGAGAAGGGATGAGTGGGATACTCCTTTGGCTCAACTATGCACAATATACAGGGGACAACCAAAAAAATGCCTGTTGGCGCTGACTTGATGCTGGCTTAAATCCGGTCAACGCCGGTTAATGCGGGTTAACGCTGGCCTGCTGCCTGTTAACACTGAACTGACTTCTGATCACCTTCTTGTGACTCAAATTCCTTTTGAAGCTCCCTTTGGCACTCCTTGCTGAGGTAGCTACTTTATCACTGCTGCACTGCTGAACACTTGTACGCTTCAGGGCCAGTGCTGTATCTTGGCCGAGGCCAACAAGGCCCAGGCCTAGGGCAGCACTTTGCAGGGGGGCAGCAAAAAAGCTGATGGGACTGCACTGATATACTGCCCTGATGGGCACTGATATGTTGCACTGATGGGCACTAATAGACTGCACTGATGGCCACTGATGAGGCAGGACCGATAAGCTGCACTGATAGGGCTGCACTGATAAGGCAGCACTGATGGGTAGTGATATGATGCACTGATAGGCTGCACTAATGGGCACTGAGAGGCTGCACTGGTTGCCACTGATGGGGCTGTACTGATGGCCACTGATGAGGCTGTACTGATATGCTGCACTGATGAGGCTGCACTGATGGGCAGTAATGAGGCTGCACTTATGAGCACTGATAAGGCTGCACTGATGGGCACTGATAAAGCTGAACTTATGGGAACTGATGAGGCTGCACTGATGGGCACTGATAGACTGTGGTTGTGGTCTGTGGTTTACAGATGACAGGGCGGGTCATAAACAGGAAAGGGTGTGGCCTTTACAGGAAGTAGTGGGTCATATTTAAATTAGGGGTGCCCAAGTTTAGTCAGGCCTAGGGCAGCACAAAACCTAAATACACCACTGTTCAGGGCCTGTACCGGCACCCTCTTTCACACACTCATCTTCAGGGCTTAGACTCTGGCACCCCCTTTTCTAAGCCTTCTCTACTGGTTAGCTGGATCCCGGATCCCTTTGACCTTCTGGAGTGGTCCCCTCTCCTAGGCAGACCCCTGGGCAGTTTACAGTACTCACAACATTGCTTTCCTGGAAACCTCTGCCCAGCAGCTCCATTCGTCCACAGCACACTGGATGCCTTTCTGCAGCTCAGCTCAACCTTCTGTCCTTCAGGCTGACCGCCAAGGACACCTTCACTGCCGCTGACAGGAGGAGAGACAGCCGTCACCCTCCTCCTGGGACTCTGCTTCCCACCAAAGACGCTGCGTCATCTGTTCCCCTCAGGGTGCTTTGCAGCAGATTCTGCCCTCTGGGATAGATACAAGCCCTAGTGTGCTATTGGTTAGGTTTCCTCCACTGTCCAATAGGAACTCCCCATTGGACACAGTGGGGAGACTCCCCAGCACAACAGGCACCCTGGAAACACATGACAGCCTGAATGAACAAATAGGCCCCCCTGATAAGCAGACAGGGCCTCCCTTATGGTTTTCCTAGCACCTAACTAAGAGGGTGCTACATGCATTTTCTATTAGCTGTCTTAAAGCCCAACTGAATCCTTGCTATTTATTACTTTAATACAGCCAGGCTGCTTATACAGTAATAAAGATGGTCCCTTTTACTTTATCCACCTCAATACAGGGCACTTAAACCCCCTTCCTTCCCAGACCAATTTTCAGCTTTTAGCGCTGTTGCAATTTGAATGACAATTGCGCGGTCATGCAACACTGTACCTAAACCAAATTTGTGTCATTTTTTCCCCACAAATAGAGCTTTCTTTTGGTGGTATTTGATCACCGTCAGGTTTTTTCTTTTTTGGTGCACAAATAAAAAACGACTGAAAAGTTTGAAAAAAAAAAAAGTTTTTTTGTTTAGGTTATAAAATTTTGTAAATAGATATGTTTTTTCCTGCACTGATGAGCACTGATGATGCCGCACTGACAGGCACTGATGAGGAGACACTGATGGGGTGGCACTGATGGGGTGGCACTGATGGGGTGGCACTGATATGCAGCACTGATAGGTAGCACTTATTTGCAGCACTGATGGGCACTGATATGTGGCACTGATAGATAGCACTGATATGCAGCATTGGTGGGCACTGATAGGCAGCGCTGATGGGCACCAATAGGCAGCACTGATGGGCACTGATTGGCGGCACTGATGGGCACTGATAGTGGCACTGTTGGGCAGCAATGATCGGCACTGATCGGCACTGATGGGTGGCACTGATCGGCACTGATGGGAGGCACTGATGGGCACTGATAGGCAGCACTGGTGGGCAATAATGGGCACTGGTGGGCGGCACTGATAGATGGCAATAATGGCACTGGTGGGCAGCACTGATAGATGCCATTGGTGGGCAACACTGATAGGGAGGGCACTGGGGGCCTCTCTGAGCCCTGCTTGCCATCCCTGGTGGCCATAGTGGGCATCCCTGGTGGTCATGGGTGGGCATCCCTGGTGGCTTAGTGGCACCCCTCCCCCCCAGGGCTGCACTGGTAATCAATGTTCTGATTACCAGCACAGACCCCCCCTGTGATCAGTGAGTAATTAGAAATACTCACTGATCACCCCCGCAGCAGCACCGATCCTCTGATCTTCTCCTCACTGACAGGATCTGTCAGTGAGGAGAAGAGATCGAAGCCGTTACAACGGCTCTATTTACATTACATGACGGCTGTGATTGGACACAGCCATCATGTGATCAGGAGGGCCAATCACAGGGCCCTCCTGCCGAATGATGTCGCTCTGTGTCCGAGGGACACAGGCACATCGAGATCGCGCCGCTGCGCGTGCCCGCGGCGGCGCGATCTCTCTCCTTCTGAAGGACGTTCCGGAACGTCCATTCAGAAGGACGAGACTCCCACCCGGCCGTATATATACTATGGCCGGGTGGGAGGTGGTTATTTTACTGCTAAGTGCTGCAACAAGGGTTAAAATATTCTGACCTGGCAGCACACAGAAGAGTCAGACTGCGGCTCTCTTATATAGGGTTGCCACCTCATCCCTTTAACCACTTAAGGCCCAGGTCAATTTCTGACACTTCTTTACAAGTTAAAATCAGTATTTTTTTGCTAGTAAATGACTTATAACCCCCCAAACATTATAGATATATATATATATATATATATTTTTTTTTTTTTTTTTAGCAAAGACTCTGGAGAATAAAATGACAGTCATTGTAATATTTTTTGTCATGCAGTATTTGCGCAGCGCTCTTTTAAACGCAATTTAAAAAAAAAAAAAAATCCACTGCATTTTGAAAAAATAAAAATAAAATAAACAGTTAAGTTAGCCAAATTTTTTTTCTGTGCCGAGACAGAGCTGTCAGATCCCCGCTCTCCTCTATGGGGAGATTGGATGAGAACGAACCGCCTGTCCGTTCTCATCCGATCCCATCCGATCCTCCAGACAGATGGAAAATTGGGTTTCCATCCATCCGGATTTCACGGACAGGATCAGAATTGGATAGCAGCGGGTGTCAGCGGTGATGTCTCTGCTGACACCCGCTGCCCCATAGGGATGCATGGAAAATCCGATCAGGTCCGCCTGAAAAACTAACAGGCGGATCGGATCGCCCGTGTGAAAGGGGCATACCACTGCTCTGCTGGTTCTTTCTGTTTTGTGTTTCAGGTGACAAGCTGTCTGCTGTTGCTAGGAAGATTTACCCCAGATGCTGAGCATCAGGGACTTGAAGTGGCAATATCTAAGTAATGGGTGCAGCTACAGGCATCATTCACATATTTTTTTTTTTTTTTTCAGCAGGCGATTCCCTGCAATGTAAAAGCCATCATGGCATCTGATGTCCCCTCTTACCACCCTCCGGTGCTTCTCTGGTCTTGCCCTTGCGACCGGGGAGCCAGAGAATGAATCCGCAGAGGACGGCGGTTTACTATAGAGCTGGCCATGGACCATCTCTATGACCCTTGGAGGGCGGAAGTAACATCACAGTGTCACTTGTGGCGCCAGCAGATGTAAACACTCATGTTTTTTTGCTTGGATGCCTGAGATCGTTTTTTTTTTTTTTTTTTTTGATCTCAGGCTTTCCAGCATAGAGGAGAGATCTGGGGACCTATAGACCCCAGATCTCTCTGTAAAGAGGACCTGTCATGCCCTATTCCTATTACAAGGGATGTTTACATTCCTTGTAATTGGAATAAAATTGATCAAAAAATAAAAAAATTGTAATAGAATAAACAATAAAAAGAAAAAATTAAGGTGCCCCATCCCCTTGTGCTTGCACGCAGAAGCGAACGCATATGTTGGTCGTATGTAAACAGCATTCAAACCCACACATGTGAGGTTATGCTGCGATCATTGGAGTGAGAGCTTTATTTCTAGAAGTAGACCTCCTCTGCAACTCTAAACTGGTAACCTGTAAACATTTTTAAAGCATAGCCTATGGAGATTTTTAAATACCGAAGTTTGGCGCCCTTACAGTGTGCACAATTTTAAAGCATGACATTTTAGATATCTATTTACTCAGTGGTCCGGCTCTTCTACATTTATTTTAACTAGGGATAGACCGATTATCGGCAAGGCCAATATATCAGTGGCCGATATGCACTTTCCCTGATATATCGGTATCGGCCTTGGAACTGGCCGATATTGCCAATATTTTTGTGATGTCATTCTGCCTTCTTAGGCTGCCTCCCTCGCCTTGGACAGCCTCGTCTGGAGTCGGAACTAGTCTCACGGGAGTGTACTACAGCCAGCCACTCACCCACAGCAGCCCGGTGCCAGCGAGCCACCCACATCCACAGGCCCTGCACCAGCCAGCTACAGGCACTGTACCAGCGAGCCAGCAACCCCCAGGCCCTGTACCTGCCAGCCTGCCACCCACAGGCCCTGTACCTGCCAACCACAGGCACTGTACCAGCCAGCCACCCACCCACAGGCCCTGTACCAGCCAGCCACCCACGGCCCCTGTGCCAGCCACCACCCACCACACGGTGCCAGCTAGCCAGCTACCCACCACAGGGTGCCAGACAGCCAGCTACCCACCACACAGTGCCAGACAGCCAGCCACCCACAGACAGGGTGCCAGACAGGCAGTCACCGACAGGCCCTGTACCAGCAAGCCACAAGCACTGTACCAGCCAGTCACCCCTGTGCCACCCACCTACCACAGGGTGCCAGCCAGCCACCCACCACAGGGTGCCAGCCAGCCAGCTACCCACCACAGGGTGCCAGCTACCCACCACAGGGTGCCAGCCACCCAGCCATCCGCCACAGATTGCCAGCCAGCCACCCACCACAGGGTGCCAGCCAGCAAGCCACAACCCACCACAGGGTGCCAAACAGCCAGCCACCCACCACAGGGTGCCAGCAAGCCAGTCATTAAGCATTAAACAAAAATTAACATGTTCAGTACCAGATTTGTGTCAAACATTGTCTTTATTTTTCAAAACTTTAAATGTACAAAATATCGGACCATATTGGCCGATACCGATACGTTGTGACCAAAATATTGGAATCAGTATCGGCCCTGAAAAAAACATATAGGTTTATCTCTAATTTTAACCCTTGCTGCAGCACTTACGAGCTAAAAAATCAAAAGATCCCCATGTTTGCTACAGTACATGCAGTCTATAGTAACATATAGTGAGGGTTCAGTTTGCATTTATGAAAGCATAGCAAAACAGCTACAATCAGAGCATTGAAGAGCAGAGCCAATAGACTAAACTGTAAACAATAGTAAGGTGTGGCACTGTAAACCATTTTTTCCCCAATGACAATTTTACATTCTGAGCACATGGTATAGTTTTCTCAGGACAATACTTCTTTTAATAATATGTTTGCATGGTTTGCTGTGATTATAGTATCATATCTCAGAGGACTATGGTTGTTGCAGGTGGTGTTTAGGTCTTAAGGGTCACACACTTATCTGTTGGCAGGCTTAAGGGTTCCTTGAAAAAATAATTGCAGGATTGAAAATGGGTGTCTTCAGGGAATGCACAGAGCTTAAGGGGTTTCAGAGCAAGTGATGACGTGTAAAATGTGGAAGTCGTATCACAAATATATAGTCACAAAAAAAGTGCATCGCTCTCCTTCAATAAAGTGCATTAAAATGATAGTGCATAAATAAATATCTGAAAACAGTGTAAAAATCATCTATGTATAATAATTGATTTAATGCAGTGAGTCCATCTTTTCTTTTAAATATATACAATCCATCAATAAATGATTCAATGTCTGTGAAAAAAAAGGAGTGCAGTCCCATACACCAGAAACTCTTCGGTAATTGCCTTTGATCACCACAGTGCCCTTCACCCCACCTATGGTTGTCTTCTCACCTGCTTGAATGGACCTCACCAATTTAAGGTCTATATGCGCTTTGCAGTTTTATAAGTGGCATCACTCCCACTGTCTGTACAATCCAAATCCATGGCTCTCAGCAACTCTCAGCGTGGTGTCAATCATATTGTGTCAAAAATGTCTTTTAACCACTTGCCGATCGCCACACGACTATTTACTGCGGCGGTCAGCCCCTCACAGGCAAAGCGACATAGTACTACGTCGCTAGCCTGTGAGGCTCTAGGGAGCAAGCGCGCGTCGCCAGAGGCGCACTCCCGCTCGCTCACGGACCCCCCCGCGTGTGTGACCGGCAGACACGATGTCCGCCGGGCACTCGCGATTGTCCGTTACACCGGGAGAAAGGCAGGCGGCTAATGAAAACACAGCTGCCTGTCATTCTCCCCTGTGTAAGAATGGAGATCATACGGTTCTACTATGTAGGACCGTTGATCTCTGTTCTTACACCTCAAGCCACAGCCAATCACAGTTAGAAGCACGCCCCTAGGGACACACTTAACCCCTCCCTCTCAAATAAAGTTAACCCCTTCCCTGCCAGTGTCATTTTTACAGTAACAGTGCATATGTATAGCACTGATTACTGTAGTAATGTCACTGGTAACCCCAAAAGTGTCAAAAATGTCAGTCAAGGGTCCAATCTTTCTACCTTCAATGTCGCATTCCCGCAAAAAAATCGCAGATCGCCGTCATTACTCGTTAAAAAAAAACAACAAAAATGACAAAAATCTTTCCCTTAGTTAGTAAACGCAATAACTTTTGCGCAAACCTATCAAAATACGCTTTTTGCGATTTTTTTTTTTACCAAACATATGGAGCATAAAACAAATTGGCCTAAAATGTTAAAACATTTTGATTTTTACATTTTTTGGGGGGAATTTCAAATAAAAAAATGTGAAAAATATTGTTATTTTTGCAAAATTGACGCATTTTTTTTGTTTATAGCGCATGATCAAAAAATCGCACAGGTGATCAAATACCACCAAAAGAAAGCTCTGTTTGTGGGAAAAAAAGGACGTCAAATTCGTTTAGGTACAGCGTCGCACGACCGTGCAATTGTCCGTTAAAATCATGCAGTGCCGAATCGCAAAATAGGCCCTGGTCAGGAAGGGGGTAAAATCTTCCGGGGCTTAAGTGGTTAAAGCTGAACTGCAGCCATCAAGACCATGTCAAGTAACACATTTAGTGTAGCAGTTTTTTTATGAAAATGACATGAAATCTCTTACCTTTATTTTCTGGTTGCAGAGTAAAAAAACAGACATTGGTCTGGAGAAGGGATTTAACCACTTCAATACCGGGCGCTTTCTCCCCCTTCCTGCCCAGGCCAATTTTCAGCTTTTAGTGCTCTTGCAATTTGAATGACAATTGCGCGGTCATGCAACACTGTACCTACACCAAATTTATGTCATTTTCCCCCACAAATAGAGCTTTCTTTTGGCGGTATTTGATCACGCAAGGTTTTTTCTTTTTTGCTAAACAAATAAAAAAAGACCGAAAAGTTTGAAAAAAAAAAGTTTTTTGTTTATGTTTGTTAATGTTTGTAAAACTCTCAAATAGTAGCTCTCCACCCCCAGTTCCCTCTCCTCCCCCTAGTGCTTTCTATTGGCTAAACAAAAACGCCAGAAGCTGTAAAGCTGTAATACACTTCTAAAACGCTTTTAAAAAGCTTGTAAAAAGCTGCAAAAAAGCTTAAAAAACACCTGAAAAACTTCAGAAAATTGCCAGTAAAACGCTCAGGTGTGATGGGAGCCTAGGGGCCGGTTCACACTGGTACGACATGAAAGTCGTGTGACTTTTGATCCGACTTTGCCCTGCAACTTCGATCCGACATTCCATCCGACTTTGATAATTAGGATCAGATTTTGATCCGACTCGTCATCCGACTGGTCATCGTGATTGACGTTGGACCTACCACGGGGGACATTATTTATTTTAAATAAATGACTTGTCAAAAACTGCCTCCTGTTTTTCTTACACCACACTGTTTTTTTTTTTTGGGGGGTGAATGACTGGGGGTACTATTCACTCACATGGGGGGCGGTATCTGTGGGCCCTCTTTCTTAAAGGGGGCATCCAGTTTCCGATAAGCCCCCTGCCCGCACACCCCCACAACCACAGCCCAAGGTTGTGGGGAAGAGGCCCTTGTCCCCATCAACATGGGGACAAGGTGCTTTGGGGTGGGGGGCCTCAAAGCACCTCCCCATGTTGAGGGTATGTGGCCTGGTATGGTTCGGTGGGGGGGGGGGGGCTCTCAACCCCCAGGCTGCATGCTTGGATAAGTATGGATTTTGGGGGGGACTCAACGCCGTTCTTTTTTCAATAAATTTTGCATTGCTAACATTGCCTCGGAGCGCATGTCACATGTCACAAGTCGGATTAGGTAAAATGCTGATCCAACTTGGATGCAACAATTTAATGGGCTGAAATTGGACCCAAATCGGACCAAAGTAGTGCAGGAACCTTTTTGAAAGTCAGACCGGCACAAGTTGGACCAGTTAAGACGGCTCTCATAGGGAAACCTTGATTTTTACATGCCATGAGACATGTGCTCTCAAAGTGAGAGCACATGTCACACCAGTGTGGACTGGGTCGAAGTGTAATGTCAGTGTGGATGAGAGAGGGGTTGCATCAGTGACAGCACTGTTCTAACTCATAGAGCTTCTGCATATAGTGGTCACAGATAGTGATAAGCCAAACAAACCTGAGTTCAGTTAGCATACCTCCCAACATTCTGAGGTGGGAATGAGGGACACTTATTGGAAAAGCAGATGCAGTGCTCACTTCCGGGTCCCAGAAGAGAAGTAAAGAATCAGAATACTCAGTGCTCTGGCTCCAAGTGTCCTCCAAACACCCGAACAGAATACAGACAGATAAGGAGAGCTGGAAACTTGTACATTTAGCTACAGAACATTGATGATAAGAACCGCTACCGCTTACATGTTTCTGCAAATAGCCCTAGTCATATCCAGGCAATTTTCCGAAACATGTAAGCTGTTCTTCACAATTCTGTCCCCGGGTCTCTTTATCTATCTGCATTCTGTTTGACTGACAGAAGCAGGAGTCAATGGCTCCTGCTTCTCTCAGCCTAGCCTGTGAGACAGAAGAGAGGAGAGAAGAGCTACTGCAGACAGGCACAGCACTGGACCAAGATCGGGCTCTTGTGATTATCTAGGGGGGAGCCATATGTAAAAGGTTTTTTACCTTATTGCAAAAAAATGCATGAAAGCAAAAAAACTTCTACCTTTACAGCCACTTTTAAATTGCTGGCAAAATGGCAGCTCCTGTAAACAAAACAGCCAGGGATTCAATCAATTCATCCTAAGGTCTGATATAAATGTTAATGAGGAACCCCCACACACAAACATATGGGATAGAGTCTCCTCCAATTCATACTAGATCCAAAGGTAGAAACGCCATTAAAAAAAGTGTGGGGTCTCCCCCAGAAATCTTCATGCAGATCCTTACCTGATTAGCTTGGTAGACCAGGAAAGAGGAACCATACCAGACCACATACCCTCAACATAGGGCTGTACCAATAATAATGAGGACAAGGGCCACTTCCCCAAACCCCTGGCCGGGTGCTTTAACAATAAGGGGAGGGGCGTAACTACAGGGGTTGCAGGGGTTGCGATTGCTACCGGGCCCCATGCTCCAGGGGGCCCAGTAGCAAACCAGTGGGTGAACTTCCAGGATTGCAAAAGTCACACTTGCGACCGGGCCCTGGCATTGCACCACTGTGGGGAGGCCCCAAGAATGCAGGAAGGGAGCCCACTGCAGAACTTGTGAAAGGATCCTGCTGCGGGACCGTAATAAAAGGCCATGCAACGAGAATAAAGAGCCCCAGGATTAGTGGGAAGAGCCCTGGGCTTGAAGGGAAGGGCCCCGGCCAGGGATCTGGGGGGGCCCTTCATGGTTTCTTGCATCGGGGCCCTGAAGGCTCTAGTTACGCCTTTGAATAAGGGGGCTCTCAGATACTAGCCCCCTATGTGAATGAGTAAAGGGAAGCACCCCTATTCACAACTCCCCAAAACAAAATGTAAACAGTAAAAAAAAAAAAAAAAATAACACGCACATAGAGTTTAACAAATCCTTTACTAACCCCCCTGCCCCAATAAGTCCCACTGTCAATCACGTCGCCCAGTGATGGAGATCAATGCCAATCATGATGCCCACTGACCCGCCGAAAGATAAAAAATGTCCGACAGTGGATACATTTCTGGTTCTGTCACTTCTACCCCCTCTGAATGGGAGGTCTGGCAGATGACATCTAATATATACAAAGGGGCCTTTCAGAGAGACGCCATTGACCAAATATGGACATGACCATATTTGGTCAATTGCATCACCATGGGAAACCCCATCCCTTTGTATATATACAGTATCTCACAAAAGTGAGTACAACCCTCATATGTTAGTAAATATTTTATTATATCTTTTCATGTGACAACACTGAAGAAATTACACTTTGCTACAATGTAAAGTAGTGAGTGTACAGCTTGTATAATAGTATAAATTTGCTGTCCCCTCAAAATAACTCAACAAACAGCCATTAATGACTAAACTGCTGGCAACAAAAGTTAGTGCACCCCTAAGTGAACATGTTGAAATTGGGCCCAATTAGCCATTTCCCTCCCCAATGTCATGTGACTCATTAGTGTTAGAAGATCTCAGGTGTGAATGAGGAGCAGGTGTGTTAAATTTGGTGTTATCACTCTCACTTTCTCATACTGGTCACTGGAATTTCAATATGGCACCTCATGGCAAAGAACTCTCTGAGGATCTGAAAAAAAGAATACATAAAGATGACCTAGGCTATAAGAAGATTGCCAAGATCCTGAAACTGAGCTGCAGCATGGTGACCAAGACTATACAGCGGTTTAACAGCACAGGTTCCACTCAGAACAGGCCTCACCATGGTCGACCAAAGAAGTTGAGTGCACATGCTCAGCGTCCTATCCGGAGGTTGTCTTTGGGAAATAGACGTATGAGTACTGCAAGCATTGCTAAAGAGGTTGAAGGGGTGGGGGGTCAACCTGTCAGTGCTCAGACCATACGCCGCAAATCAAATTGGTCTGCATGGCTGTTGTCCCAGAAGGAAGCCTCTTCTAAAGATGATGCACAAGAAAGCCGGCAAACAGTTTGCTGAAGACAAGCAGACTAAGGACATGGATTACTGGAGGCATGTTCTGTGGTCCGATGCGACCAAAATAAACTTATTTGGTTCATATGGTGTCAAGTGTGTGTGACGGCAACCAGGTAAGGAGTACAAAGACAAGTGTGTCTTGCCTACAGTCAAGCATGGTGGTGGGAGTGTCATGTTCTGGGGCTGCATGAGTGCTGCTGGCACTTGGGAGCTACAGTTCATTGAGGGAACCATGAATGCCAACATATACTGTGACATACTGAAGCAGAGCATGATGACCCCTTCCCTTTCGGAGATTGGACCGCAGGTCAGTATTCCAAGATGATAACGACAAACACACCTCCAAGACGACCACTACTTTGCTAAAGAAGCTGAGGGTAAAGGTGGTGGACTGGCCAAGCATGTGTCCAGACCTAAAACCTATTGAGCATCTGTGGGCCATCCTCAAACGGAAGGTGGAGGAGTGAAAGGTCTCTAACATCCACCAGCTCTGTGATGTCGTCATGGAGGAGTGGAAGAGGACTCCAGTGGGAACCTGTAAAGCTCTGGGGAACTCCATGCCCAAGAGGGTTAAGGCAGTGCTGGAAAATAATGGTGGCCACACAAAATATTGACACTTTGGGCCCAATTTGGAAATTTCCTCTTAGGGGTGTACTCACTTTTGTTGCCAGCGGTTTAGACACTAATGGCTGTGTGTTGAGTTATTTTGAGGGGACAGCAAATGTACACTGTTATACAAGCTGTACACTCATTACTTTATATTGTAGCAAAGTTTCTTCAGTGTTGTCACATGAAAAGATATAATAAAAAATTTACAAAAATGTGAGGGGTGTACTCACTTTTGTGAGATACTGTGCATATATATATATGAGCTGTATTTTTTGGCCACTGCTTTTTTTATTCTTGCATTTTCCCTTGGTTATTTCCCCTCACTTCCTGTACCAGGTAAACAGAGAATTAAGTGAACTTACATTTTCTCAATGTAGACACATGCAAGAGTTAAAACAAAACTGTGTGAGGTTCTAACCCTTCCCTGTTCTATTTAAAACTGAAAAGGTTTACCTGCATTTGTTTAATTTGGTCTTTTTTTGGGACCTCTCATGCTCAGTGGCTGCTTCAGCCTACAATGAATGAAAACTGAACAGAATATAAATATCTTAGTGCTGTGCAGATTTACATATTTTTGGAAAGTGCACTGATGGATGATTGCTCTGGTAGACTATAATGACCTTTTCTATTATAAATCCATATCTAAGAATTAAGGTAAAAAGAATGGCCTGATAAAGATCTCGCTTAATCATGCTGCTCTACGCTAATGTTCAAATTAGGATCTGATAAGGCTCATCTTTAAAGAACACCGGCCAATGTCCTTCAATCAATGCACCTAGGCACAGTCATGTGACTACAGGCCACTTGTAGCTGCTAGAATAGATGAGCACACTGCAGCATCACATAGGTAGAATAGGAAGTGACAGAGGTACATACTGTAAATGGCTTATAAATGAATCTGTCTTTGACAAGTAGCAGTGAAGATATATCTCTGCCCTGCCTGTCCTCAACTACTTATCCAAAGCAGAATTATCTCTACATTAGGCATGGCAATTAGGCAATTATCTCTAATTAGGTGTTTCTGAACAGCAGATCGCAGGTGACATGCAGGACTCCTACAGACTGTCAGTGTAGCTGTCTGCTCGTACCTCAGTTTCACACTGACACGAAGAATCAATTAACTACCAGAGTGCTCAACAGCAGGTAGTTCATTGAGAAATATAAGCCGACAGCCACAAAGGCTGTCAGTGCTTGTAGTTTATTGATTCACAGGGATCTGTGAATTAATGGATGTGGCTGTCTGGGCGGAGCCCCACACGGCCACACTATTTTCAAATAGTGACAGCAGGTACGGGAGAAGATCCCCAGCCTGCTGTCACAGATAGTGTGGGGATCGGGGAGTGGCTGCAGGATTGGAACATGTTACTCATTTCCGAAGGGGAAACCATGTATGATTAGTCAAAGTTTTTTTTTTTTTTTTGCTTTGAATAGAGCAGAAAAAGGTGAAAAAAATCTCTGCTGGTAAATTTCTTTTTTTGCTGTCCACGTCAGTGTTGCCACCCGCCCGTAGATTTACGGACAGCCCGTAAAAACAGGGCACTTTGATCCTGCCCGTAAATGCCTGTAGCAGGAGAAAAGTGGCAGTAAATCTACGGCGGCAGCGGCAAGGTCAGAACTGCGCATGCGCGGCGCGCAGTTCCGGAGATCCCCGAGGCGAGTTCTCTCGCAGAGACGCAGACTCGCACTGCCACTGAGTGTCAGATCGTCGGACGAGTGCCACGGCCGGCCTGTGCCCGCCCCTGCCTCCGCCCCCCGCCGTCATTTAAGTTTTCCCGCCAGGCGCCAGTGACAGTGTGGAGTGGAGTCTGGACTCTGGACTGTGGAGTACTAGAAGTCAAGGATGCTGAACGGATGGTGGAGTGGACAGAGCAGCAGACTGTGACAGCAGAGGCATCTGCAGAGCACACAGAAGAGCAGAGGACTGGTGAGTGGGGCTCCGAGCCTCCGACACTCAGCTAGCAGAGCAGACTGGAGTAGTAGAGAGATGAGTCAGGGGGCAGAGGACATCAGTGTCCTGCTCCTGTGCCCCCTTCACCTCTCCACAGGCAGTGTCACAGCTTCACTCTGCAGTAATGTCACTGATATGGCTATGGAGAGGTGAAAGGGACTTAGGAGGAGGACACTGATGTGGAGAGCTAATATGAAGGGGGACAGAGGAAGAAACTACTGTGAGGGGGTGAGGAGGGCACTGCCATGTCCACGCAGGCTCTGACCATCTCCTGTATTATGTACACAGTCTCTGACCACCCCCCTGTACCATGTCCGCAGTCTCTGACCACCTCCTGTACCATGTCTGCAGTCTCTGACCACCCCCCTGTACCATGTCCGCAGTCTCTGACCACCCCCCTGTACCATGTCCGCAGTTTCTGTCCACCCCCCTGTACCATGTCCGCAGTCTCTGACCACCTCCTGTTCCATGTCCGCAGTCTCTGACCACCTCCTGTTCCATGTCCGCAGTCTCTGACCACCTCCTGTACCATGTCCGCAGTCTCTGACCACCCCCCTGTACCATGTCCGCAGTCTCTGACCACCTCCTGTTCCATGTCCAGAGCCATCTGATTGAGCCCTGCACAGTGCACCTGAGGGGAGGTCAGTGACAGCGCCGCCAGACCAGTCTGATGGGGGGGGGGGTCACTGATGTAAGGGGGAAAGAATACAATAATTTAAGTGGGCACTGACTTTTGTTTAACTTAAACACATTGCTAATAGCACTATCTACATGTTTATAGTTTAATTATTCATATTTGCACGGTTTAGCACTGAAAACGGTTATTTTATGTACATTTTTGCAGTGCCAGTAAAAAATTGTTGCCGTCCGTAAATTTCGGCGTTTTGCCAGTAAATTTTACTCCGGGGGGTTGGCAACACTGGTCCACGTACCATTGTAGAGATTTCCTAATGTCCAGGGATGTAACTGGAAATTAGAGGAAATCTCCCAAAGTGAGGGTAAATCTCTTTTTGGGCCGTTGTCCCTAGAACAGGTGTACCCATTAAAATATTTTCCTTCACTTCTTGTTCTGGATACAACTCTAAAATTTTTGATTTTTTTTTAAATTCTTTATTAAGGTTTTTTCAATATGTACATACATAAAGAAGGATTACAACTTGTTACATAAGTCTTAACATATAGTAACACGTGGGAGGGTAATTTAGACAAAAAAAAACAGTAAAAATAGGCATTAATGAGAAGGAACAGCAGAGTAAAATCCAGGGCCAGATTAACGTAGGGGCTATTGGAGCTGCAGCTCCAGGCCCCTACCTTTATATAGGCCCCGGGTTGGCCATATTCACTGTTACCGCTCTTCTGTCACTTGTAAACACAGAAGTCTGGCTTCTATGCTCGCTTCCCCAGGCAGCTCCCTCAGAACCTCCCCACACAGCACGAAGGCCGGACAAGGAGGGACAGTTGCCGATGCATGGATGTGTTTATGGGCTTCAGAGACAGCATCCCATGTGGAATTAGGCATGCATGGCTGCACCCTTCCTCCTCTGGGTGCATGCCAAGGCACGGCCCTTAAGGCCCTTCAAAATCCTCAGCACCAAGCCCATGATGCTCTTAATCCGGCCCTGGTAAAATCACTATTACTATAGGGTCTATAGCGTAGCCTGACACCCACAGGCACCCCATCCGGGAACATACTGTGTCCATGGGTACAGGCAACACGTCCCAGTGTGTGTTTAACCCTATTAATTTTCTGAATTGAGTAAAGCGGCATCATAGTAACATTAGTGATATGGTGAGGAAATTACAGTTGGTCAGTATTAAAGTAGGCATTAGAGTGAATAACAATCATAGATTACTGGCAGTTGTGAGAGCATGCAATAACACTCGCTCCCGCTGGACAAAATGCCCTGGTGCTATGTGTGATATGAGAGCAAAAGAAATGATAAAAACAATGAGTTTAATAGGAGACCAAACAGACGGGCTCTGCACAGGGTGCGGTATCTTAATTATTGAAAGTGGAGGTGGCAGTAATATTGAAGGGCTAAGGGAGGTTAAGAGTGCATCTTGAGTCTCTCAGCCATGGTGCCCACTGGATCAAAAATTTTGGTACTCTAAGATGAGCTCTCGCATGCATATATTACATCTGTGCGTGTTGATTAAGTATAGAAATATGCAAACATAAGGTGGGGACCTGGGCATTTTTTCAGTTGCGGGCAATAGAGAGCCTTGCAGCTATGAGGTTGTGCGTGATTATGGATGGAGTGGTGCTGTACTTGCCACTCCTCTAATGGATTTTTTTTTTTTTTTCGAAGACAATGCTCACAAGTACAAATAGAATGATGATTATCCCCAATGGGGACACAGAGAGCAAAAAAAAAAAAAAATCCTTGACAGAAGATATTACTCTTCCCCACTATTCTCAAAACAAATGGTTTTGCAAAGAAATAAACTTTAATAGAATTTGAGGTTATTTGAGGACCTGCCTATTTCTCCTGTGGAAGAAAACTAACAAAAGGTACAAAGAACATCTTAAGGGCCCTTTCACACGGGCGCTCCGTATGTCCGCAAATCATCCTATTTTTTTGCGGATGATTTATGGACAAAATGTAAGTCTATGGCATTGCGGATGTCAGTGGATGACCATCCGCTGACATCCGATTTTCTTCCTTTCAGTTCAGTTCCGTTTTTTGGAACGGAACAGAACCCTATTTTTTCCTCCATTAAAAAAACTGAAAGGAAGCAAAATTGGATGTCAGCGGTGTCATCCGCTGACATCCACAATGCCCATAGACATACATTATGTCCGTATATCATCCGCAAACGGATGGGATGATATGCAGACATACGGAGTGGATGACACAAGTGTCATCCGCTCCGTGAAAAAAAAAAAAAGTGCCGGAGCGGATCACAATGTGAAAGGAGCCTTAAAGTGTTACTAAACCCAGGAGCCTTAAAGTGTTACTAAACCCAGATCCTGCATTCACTATATTTGGTCTCCCACAGTACACACAACACGGAAATGCAATGTACTGTGTACTGTGCAATAATTTTAGTAAATATAAACTGCTAAATCCTTTTTTTCATCAGCAGTATATAACAATTAAAGCGATCTTGTGACTTGTATCAGTGAGTGCTGATAGTTTGTAGTAGTGATCGACCGATATCATTTTTTTTAATGACAATACTGATGATTTGGTCATCAGATATCGGTATCGGCCGATATCGGGCGATATTTTTGGACATGTAAAAACATTTTTTTTTATTTTGTTTTTTTTCCCAGGTGCTCCTTGTGGAGGAATCTGGGGGTCAGTTTTTTTAATTTGGCGCTGAGTACCCGGAAGTGATGCCATGACATCACTTCCAGGTTTTTACATGGAGACCCGATCCGAGCCGAATGTGGCTTTGATCGGGTCTTCTCTTCGGCGGCCGTGCAGGTAGGATGCCCGGTCTCCCAGTGGGATGGGAGACCGGGGCGAGTCTCGGAAGACGACGGGAGGGGGGGGGGGAATCCCCTCCCGTTCCTTGTAATGACAGCTGAGCGGCTTCTCAGCCGCATCGGTTGTTATTACAAGACAGCCGACCATCGGCTATGGAAGCCGGTACCGGGATGATGCCTCTAGCTGCAGGCATCACTCCGGTACAGCACTTTCCCGAAATATCGGCAATATCTGTAACCTCAGGGGCCGATTCTGATATATCGGGGAAAGTGCATATCGGCCCCTGATATATCAGTGGTGCCGATAATCGGTCGATCCCTAGTTTGTAGCAGGAGTTTTCATTTCTCCCACAATTGTTCTATCAGGCTTCAAGACCCTTAATTCTCCATCTGAACATGTCTGGACAGTGCTGATTGGCCCTGTGGTGATCACATGTACCCTCCCAGGAAAAGAAAAAAAAAAAACATCCATCAATCACAATGTGACATCCCACCTACTGTGTTCTTTTTTAGTTACTGGGTATGGAGGAGGATGGAGGGACTGGGATGTCATTAAGAATCTGTTTACAAGCTCAAATGTGTGATGTTAAAATCATGTGACTTGAATAGCTCAGCTAAAACCAGGAAGTGTTCTCTGCAACAATATAGACCAAACTGAGCATGTGCAGCTGAACTACACTTACTGTGTCTTATCTGGACTTGTCCAGAGTAAATGTGCAGGAGGGGGAGAATCTGTGTATATAGGATCACACAGCTTTTTTACACAATGCAGAGAATTAATCACTTAAGTTACACAGTGAGTATAACAAGCATGCTATTCTGCATCTACAGACATATTTTACTGTTGTGGGTTTAGTAACACTTTATTAATAAACAGAGCTTATTGGTTAACCTGGCAGAGCAAATGGGCCCTCCTCAATTATCAAGGTCAGTGGGGAAAAAGAAGAATGCCATGTGTGCGATGCAGAATTTCTCATAATTCATAAGTTCATTTAAAGATTAAATTGGATGAAAGTAGCCATTACTGTCCTCTGATTCTCTGGGGTCAATACTTCGGATCACTAACCAAAAACAAGTATTCAGATAAGGACATCTCCACCTCAGCCAGTCAAAAGAGGCATTGTATTCACTGAAAAAATACAAGGCTTCTCCTGAGTGGTAGAGTTTTTGGAGCAAGTGGAACCCTTTATTTAGTACTCTGAAGGGGTAGTTTCTGGAGCGCCTACTGGAAGAGGACACCGTTTCCTATACATAGCATAAACTACAACACTAAATTGCAGATTCACCATCAGCCACATGGAAATGGCATCTGCATATTTTGTTTACGCAAAGCTGGTCTAAAGGAGGTGTATAAACTAATCCTATTCCTGGAGGTCATCTTTAACCACTTAAGCCCCGGAAGATTTTACCCCCTTCCTGACCAGGGCCTATTTCGCGATTCGGAACTGCGTGATTTTAACGGACAATTGCACGATCGTGCGACGCTGTACCTAAACGAATTTGACGTCCTTTTTTTCCCGCAAACAGAGCTTTCTTTTGGGGGTATTTGATCACCTGTGCGATTTTTTGATCATGCGCTATAAACAAAAAAGTGTGTAAATTTTGCAAAAATTACAATATTTTCCAAATTTTTTTATATGAAATTCCCCCCCAAAAAAATGTAAAAATCAAATTTTTTTAACATTTTCGGCCAATTTGTTTTCTGCTACATATGTTTGGTAAAAAAAAATCGCAAAAAGCGTATTTTGATTGGTTTGCGCAAAAGTTATCGCGTTTACTAACTAAGGGAAAGATTTTTGTCATTTTTGTTGTTTTTTTTTTTTTAACGAGTAATGGCGGCGATCTGCAATTTTTTTTTTGCTGGACTGCAACATTGCGGCGGACAGATCGGACCCTTGACTGACATTTTTGACACTTTTGGGGTTACCAGTGACATTACTGCAGTAATCAGTGCTATACATATGCACTGTTACTGTAAAAATGACACTGGCAGTGAAGGAGTTAACTGTATTGGAGAGGGAGGGGTTAAGTGTGTCCCTAGGGGCGTGTTTCTAACTGTGATTGGCTGTGGCTACTAGTGTAAGAACAGAGATCAACGGTCCTACATAGTACTACAACCATCTGATCTCCATTCTTACACAGGGAAGAATGACAGGCGGCTTTGTTTACATCAGCCGCCTGCCTTTCTTCCGGTGTAACGGACGATCGCATGTGCCCGGCGGACATCGGGTTTGCCGGGCACACGTGCGGGGGGGTCCGCTCCCTAGAGCTCGCTCCCTAGAGCCTCAAAGGCTAGCGACGTAGTACTACGTCGCTTTGCCTGTGAGGGGCTGACTGCCGCAGTAAATAGTCGTGCGGCGGTCGGCAAGCGGTTAACTGTTACATTTTCCCTCGACTTGGAGTCATTAATGAGCTCTGGTCAGGAAGAGCTAAACCTCCTCCACAGTCTGTTATTTCAACTTCATAAAAGTGTCCAGTGGTGATTAGACAAATATTTAAAAAAATAAAAGAAAAACCTTACATTATGTATTTTTGAAAAAATTTTTGAAGCTGCTGCATGCATCAACCTCACAGTATCCATAACATACACTCACCAGCCACATAGTTAGGTACACCTTGCTAGTACCGGGTTGGACCCCTTTTTGCTTACAGAACTGCCTTAATTCTTTGTGGCATAGATTTAGCAAGGCGTTGGAAATATTCCTCAGAGATTTTGGTCCATCTTGACATGATAGTTGCTGCCGATTTGTCGGCTGCACATCCATGATGCAAATCTCCCTTTTCACCACATTCCAAAGGTGCTCCAATGGATTGAGATCTGGTGAGTGTGGAAGCCATTGGAGTACAGTGAACTGTCATACTGTCATGTTCATTGTCATGTTAAAGAAACCAGTGGTGAGATGATTGGAGCTTTGTGACATGGTGCATTATCCTGCTGGAAGGAGGATCAGAAGATGGGTACACTGTAGTCATAAAGGAATGGACATGATCAGTGAAAAAATACTCAGGTAGGCCATGGCATTTAAATGATGCTCAATTGGTACTAATGGGGTCCAAAATGTGCCAAGATAATATCCCCCACAGCATTACACCACCACCACCAGCGTGAACCATTCATACAAGGCAGGATGGATCCATGCTTTCATATTGTTTACGCCAAATTCTGACCCACCCCACGCAGCTGAAATCAAGACTCAGCAGACCAGGTAACGTTTTTCCAATCTTCTATTGTCCAATTTTGGTGCAATTTTTTGTGCGAATTGTAGCCTCAGTTTCTTGTTCTTAGCTGACAGGAGTGGCCCCCGGTGTGCTCTTCTGCTGCTATAGCCCATCTACTTCAAGGTTTGATGTGTGTGCATTCAGAGATGGTATTCTGTATTCCTTGGTTGTAACAAGTGGTTATTTGAGTTACTGTTGCCTTTCTATCATCTTGGACCAGTTTGCCCATTTTACTCTGACCTCTGACATCAACAAGGCATTTTCCTCCACACAACTACCGCTCACTGGATATATTTTTTTCAGACCATTCTCTGTAAACCAGAGAGATGGTTGTGTGTGAAAATCCCAGTAGATCAGCAGTTTTTGAAATATTAAGACCAGCGCCGCATGAGCAGGGAGTGAGACACCGCGGCTCCCACAGCCTGCATATAAAAACGGCATACCTAACCACTCGTCCAGCGATCAGACCGGTCCCTCCTCCTCCACCTAGCGCCGCTGCATTTCCTCGCACCGATGGATCGTTTTGTGATCCACGGCGGGACCGGGACACCCGCACCATCTGACTCCGACATGCAGCCTCAGTGTGCGCCCACCCCCCCGGGCAATATTGCTGCCGTGAACAGCGTGTCAGACTCCGCTTCCTCTCCTCCTCCTGGCCAGCAGCTGACACAGCAGATCGATCCACAATGCCAGCAAATGGCACAGGCGGTAGCTGCGATCCTGTCTCCCACTATCTCTGAGGCAGTAGAGCGGGCGGTGGCAGCAGGCATATCACAGCTCCGGAAAGAGCTGGGTGACCAGTCCAGGCGACTATCAGATGTGGAACACAGACTGTCCGATCTGGAAGACGAATTGCAGTCTACATTCACCAATGATGCCAGGTATGTCCAGACACAACAATACCTCCTTGACAAGATTGATGACTTGGAAAATCGGTCCCGTAGGAACAATTTGAGAATTATCGGGCTGCCAGAATCTGTCAATGTGGGGATGCTCCCTGATGTTTGTTCTCAGCAAATTCCGCAGGCCTTGGGTATCAGCCATTTATGCACCATAGAGCGCGCACATCGCCTGGGAACCCCCTCAAATGATCGCAGATCCCCTCGTCCCATTCTTGTGCGTTATTTAAATTATGCACAAAAATGTTGCTCATGTTGCATAATCCTCAAGGTGCCACATCCCAAAAATGCAAAATCAAACCAAAAGGATTCCCCTTGGGTGGGACTTTAAAGGCACCAAAACATATGACAAAAAAGATATGTAAAAAGAGAAAACTTTATTAAATTATACAGAAATGTAAAAACAGAAGGCAAGCTATAAATTACTCCACATAGAACAGTGAAACTTAGACCACTTGACCCCCGGGTTTGACCCGACGCGTTTCGGAGTGTAAACTGGACTCCTTCCTCAGGGGTGCCCTTGGAGGGTGGTCTGTAAGTAGTTAACATATAACAATTACTTGTCACATATTCCAAAGGATATACAATACATTGAAAGTCAATTTATATAATAAACTTACACAGTTCACTGGAGTGGGAGATATGGGTTGCCTGCCTGGTATTTAAAAACAAATGGTCAGCATGCCAACGTTGTCCACTAGGGGTGCCATCTGGTTATCCTAGAAAGTCTAGGGATCTTAAATGAACTCCTGAATACACGTTATCAGCAATTGCCCGCTGTCTAGTCTCAAGGAGAGGCTAGATGGGAGCAGCTGAAACCTGGTCACAGCAATTCTGCCGAACAAAAAAATTTAAGCAGTTTTTCAAAATGTAAGATAAAACAAAAAATAAATAAATAATAATTAAATGCCCCCCAGAAAGGAATAGCTCAAAACCTCTATGGAAATAGACAGCCACCAGTTTATAGGATAAAAAGCAAATTATGTGGGAATAAATGCTGGATTTATAGTGTCAACAGCAAAGAAAAAAACCCCCATGTATTAGGAAGGTTTTTAGCATTGTAACAAATGCGGCATAAAAATGTAACTTAATCCAATGCAATTTGATGTATGTCCTTAATGCCAGTATCCCGAGGCTGTCATCATAGAGTGAGCTGGGCAAGATTGTGCTGAATAGCAGATTTGATTGCTTACCTATAGCCACGATAGTACAAATGTCCCTGGTGGGTGTTGGAGCTCAAAAAGTCCTGTGTGTCCGGCGAGGGAGCAGGCAGCTCTCATGTCGGACCGACAGGGCTTAAAAAGCAGCGCCATCAGCTGAAACGATCATCAGCTGAGTGACGCCGCTTGCTCAGCTGATTGCCTATTAGGTTCCCTGAAGCCCATCAGCCGAGCACGCCCCCAACCGGAAGTGATCCGGCGGAAGCGCGGACGGCCGGTGCGTTCCACCGGCACGGAATGTACTCTGTCTGTGTGGAACACAAACAGAGTGTAATGAGCATGCGCCGCCGATTTCAACAAGAGATCGGGATGGAAAAGGTGCATGTCACTCAAGCGGGCGCCACTAGGTGGCGTCCGCTGTTACCGTGCCGGGTTGCTCCCAAAGCAATTCTAGAGGGACAAAAGGAGTTCTCTCTAGGAAACAAATGCTGAACGTGTAAAGGAGTATCTGAAGGAAAGTGAGGAACATACATTCTGTGTTTATAATGAAAAACAGAACTTAAATTACGCTGAACTTACTATTGTCCAGGGTTGCATAATCCTATATAGATAGGCATATATGCAAAATATATGAATGTATAGATGTAATGAATGAATTGTAGAGACTTATCCTCTAATGTGGCAACGTATAGCATACTGTCCCATTAATGTCAAATGCAGGAATGTTTAGGCAGAATGCAGATGATGGACCACAAAACATAAAATATAATAACCAAAATAATATAATAATAGGGAAATGATTGGGTGGGGAAAGGGGGAAGGAAAACAAAAGTGGGATAAAAAACAATGGAAGGGGGAAACAGGGGAAAGATGGAATGGGAAAAAAAAATTTCCATAGAGGTTTTGAGCTATTCCTTTCTGGGGGGCATTTAATTATTATTTATTTATTTTTTGTTTTATCTTACATTTTGAATAACTGCTTGAATTTTTTTGTTCGGCAGAATTGCTGTGACCAGGTTTCAGCTGCTCCCACCTAGCCTCTCCTTGAGACTAGACAGCGGGCAATTGCTGATAACGTGTATTCAGGAGTTCATTTAAGATCCCTAGACTTTCTAGGATAACCAGATGGCACCCCTAGTGGACAACGTTGGCATGCTGACCATTTGTTTTTAAATACCAGGCAGGCAACCCATATCTTCCACTCCAGTGAACTGTGTAAGTTTATTATATAAATTGACTTTCAATGTATTGTATATCCTTTGGAATATGTGACAAGTAATTGTTATATGTTAACTACTTACAGACCACCCTCCAAGTGCACCCCTGAGGAAGGAGTCCAGTTTACACTCCGAAACGCGTCGGGTCAAACCCGGGGGTCAAGTGGTCTAAGTTTCACTGTTCTATGTGGAGTAATTTATAGCTTGCCTTCTGTTTTTACATTTCTGTATAATTGAATAAAGTTTTCTCTTTTTACATATCTTTTTTGTCATATGTTTTGGTGCCTTTAAAGTCCCACCCAAGGGGAATCCTTTTGGTTTGTATTTAAATTATGCTGACAGACTGGCCATATTGAAATCATTTAAAAATGCTAAGTCGTTCTCACTGGACGGCGCCAAATTGTTACTTTTTGCCGACTACTCTCAAGAGGTGGCCCGACGGCGCAAGGCTTTCCAATCGTCCTGCAGCGCTTTATATCAGAAAGGCTTAAAGTTCACACTGGCATACCCCGCTACTCTCCGGTTTACGGATCAATTCGGTGAGTCAAAATCTTTCACGCACCCGGATGAAGCAATGGATTACATCAAATCGCATCTGCACTTATCTATGGATGTCCAGTCCTCTGCTGCTCTCTCCCTCTCACCCTCCAACAGAGATCTTCCCAGCCCCCGCAAGGAATCACCTAAGAGGGCTCGTCTATCTGGCAAATCCTCCTACAGAGACAGGCCTCGCTGATCTCTTTTACATGCCTCTGGGCACCCAGGGCACCCCCACCAGCGGAGAGTTAGTGCCTCTCTCTGCAACCTTACTCCCACTGTTTTGTTTCCTATTTGATGTCGCAGCCTAAATTTTTTTTGTGATATCTGGCGGTCCTTCTATGGCCGTGGTATATAGGCAGGCTGAGCACTGTATTATGACACCTGTTAAGGAAATGTATATCTTCATTATCTTGTGTTATTGTATCCTCACCGCCTTATCGGAGTCCCTAAATCCGGAGTACCTAGTTCCTCGTCCTGCACCTCAGGATGTCTTTCTCGCCTACCACCTTGGTGCGCAATGAATGAGAGCATCAGCGAGCGGACCCACCTCTTACATCGGTAACGCTGTCGGGAATTAGAGCTTCATGCGGAAAAAGGTGAAGCTACATTACCTTATGGTATGTTTAAGTTTTTTTGGTTGTTTTATTCCTGCTTCTATCCTTGTTTTAGTTTACTCAATCGTCTTTCTGGGTTTACTGTAGGACCATTAAATCCCCTATGGCCTGGTATCCAATCCGTTCCTGATATCATACATCCCCGGTGCACCCCTCCCCTTCCCACATTGATCCTATGTTCGAGCATACACTCGCCCCTTCCCCTACTGTTAGCCTTATTATCCCTTTCTGTAAGGTCTTTTTGGGAAAAACCTCCTTGATCTTAAGATAGTATCATGGAACGTCAAGGGCCTACGTTCTCCCCACAAGCGAATGGACATCTTGAGGCATCTTCGGCGCCTAGACACCGACATAGCACTGCTCCAAAAGACACACCTTCCTTCTTCTGACTTTGACCGCATGCGGAAACTCTGGGTGGGTAGAGTGTTTGGCTCTGCCTCACCCAGAGGAAAATCAGGCGTCCTCGTACTCATCCACAAGCGAGTTAAGCTTGATGTTTATCCGCTCTACACGGACGAGGACGGCAGAATTCAGATCCTCCAACTAGGTACAGATACCGTTTCTTTGGTTCTCTCTAATGTCTATGCCCCTACACCTTCCTCCATCCCTTTTTTCAGACTTTGACCGGACTCCTGGCACCTCACGTCCACAAACCTTTGCTACTCGGAGGCGATTTTAATGCAACAATGTCCCCCTTGACAGATAGGCCCGCAGAGGGCACCGTGCTCAGCCCCCTGCCGTGGTCCCCACTTCTCCCCTTTCACCTTTTGTTGATAGTCTTCATCTCATAGATATCTGGAGGCTGGCCAACCCCACTGGTAAGGAATATACGTATTACTCCCCCCGCACGACTCCTTTTCTAGGATCGATTATTTTTTCGGCAACTCCATACTGATCAACTCATTGCACTCACCCCTCATCTCTGATCTGGTGATCTCTGACCACTCCCCGATTTCCGTTCTTTTCTCACTCTCCACCCCACGATCTTTCACTAAACCATGGCGATTTCCCTCCTACCTTGCAAACAACCCTGACCTCTTGTCCATCCTTCGAGATACCTGGGAAAACTTCCTGGCTGACAATGCTCAACATACAAACGACCCGGTCTTGCTGTTGGAGACGGGCAAAGCAGTTTTGTGAGGCCGCATTATAGCTTTTGCCTCCTCCTATAAAAAGAAAGCAACCCTACAGTACAGGGAAGCAAGTGAGACCTTGCAACAGGCTCATGCTCGTCTCCAGCAGCAACACTCCCCAGAACACACGGCTCAGTGGAAGGCAGCTAAACTTCAGTTTGATAAATGGGCACTGGCTCTGGAACACTTTCATAAGTCAGCACTAGACATCCACTATCATAAATTTGGGAACAAACCAGGGAAGCTATTAGCTAGGCTATGTAAAGGCCCCTACACCCCTACTCATATAACCGCCCTTAAGGATCCCTTGGGTGTCTTGACTTCTTCTCCTGAAGAAGTAACATCTGTTCTGGAACGTTTTTATACCCGATTATATGCTCCAGACCACATTGATGAGATGGAGGCCGACAGGTTTCTGAAGGAGGTGCACCTGCCAATGATCACACCCGCACAACTGGCCCAACTAAATGCCCCCATTACTCCAGAGGAAGTTATTTCCTCTATCTCCTCACTCTCCCCCGGCAAAGCCCCTGGCCCAGATGGATTCACCTCGGAATTTTTCAAACTTACAAAACACTTACTTTCACCCACTCTGACTACCCTATTCCAATACATTATGGATGGCGGCAAATATATTCCTACAGGTACGCAGGCTTTTATCAAACTTATCCCCAAGCCGGGCAAGGACCCTACCGAACCTGGCTCATACCGGCCTATATCCTTGATAAATCTAGATGCAAAGTTGCTATCTAAAATTGTAGCAAATAGGCTGGCTCTGATTATTCCTTCTTTTCTCCACCTATCACAGGCAGGCTTTACCAAAGGGCGTTCAGCGATGGCGAATATCCGTAAAGTTCTGGCCGTTCTCTCCCACCAGCAAATGCACCCCTCCAACAATCTCGCCATACTTACACTCGACGCCGAAAAAGCCTTTGATAATGTTAGCTTCAATTGGCTCCACCTTACCCTTCGTAAATTTGGCTTCTCCGGACCCTTTTTACACTTAATCTCTGCAATGTATGCATCTCCCACCGCCAAAATTGTCACTCCCCAATATATATCCGTTTCCATTCCACTACACAAGGGTACCCGTCAGGGCTGCCCCTTATCGCCGCTCTTATTTAATCTTGCTATTGAGCCCTTATCTCGTTACCTGACATTTCACGCCCCCCTAACCAGTGTTTTTATAGGACAGGAAGAAATAAGATCCACATTGTTTGTGGACGACATCCTCCTCATTACCTCCAACCCTGCCCAAGATATTCACAATATAAAATATATTTTTGACCGCTTCAGGCTCTGCTCGGGACTCCGCATAAATTATTCAAAGAGCGAGATCCTTCCGCTGGGCGCCCCTCACTCCATACAATGGACTTCTTCCTCGCCCTTTGGTATAGCCGCATCACATATCAAATATTTAGGGGTAAACATTGGCAAATCCCCAGCCTCGCTCTACCAGCTAAACTACACCCCTCTCCTAGGGAAACTGATTAAGGAACTGGATAGCTGGGCCAAACTTCCCCTTTCCTTTATTGGCAGATGCCATCTATTCAAGATGGTCAGTTTCCCCAAACTGATGTACCTTATGCAAACACTACCCCTTCTCATCAAACATGCTGACATCAAGCGCCTCCACAAGTCCATTTCCACTTTCCTCTGGTCTGCAAAAAAACCACGTATAGCCCTGCATAAACTGTTCCCCCCCAAGCATAATGGAGGTCTGAATTTTCCGGACATCAGGTTATATAATATTTGTTGTCTATTGAGAGTAGGAGAGGATTGGATACATGGCACTTCTTATTTCTCAAATTTCTCCATAGAATCTCAGTTGGTTCATCTAGTCTAGCAGCTATACTCCACTCTAAATTGGCTGACTTACCACTCCCCTTGCGACAGCATGTTCTCTTGAGGGATACCCGTGGGGCTTGGAGGGAGCTCAGAATAAAACTGCGCTTCCCCCAATCGATATCTCCCCACTTACCTATAAAGGACAACCCCGCCTTGAGATCATTCTGTCTTGAACCGGTCTATACTTTATGGGCCTCTAGAGGCCTAAAATACTTCGCCCAATTATATGACCCCTCACTCTGCTCCCCTTATTCCTTCCGGTCACTCCAAGATTTATATGGGATTCCGTCAACCCATTATCTATACATTTATCAGCTTGTGGCCTATGTTAAATCTCTTTGTATGGACACTGCCGCATGTTTCGCCGTCTCACCTCTGGATCCGATCCTGCAGAAGAAGCCTAAATCTCTGTCGCGCATATACCACCCCATTCAAACCGTGCTCCTATCGACCTCCAAAGACTCTTTACATACCTCTTGGGACAAAGCCTTCTCTTGCACTGGATCTAAACCTTACATTCTGGCTGGATTCAACTCTACATGCGCATTCATATGCAATGAATTCTAGAGGGAGCAGCAGTTGAAAATCGTCCATCATGCTTACGCACCGTTCTCTTCTTCGCCTCTCCATTCCCCCTTCCAGGCCTGCTCTTGGTGCCGTCAAAATCGCCCCACCCTTCACCATAGACTGTGGTCCTGCCGCTGGATATCATCCTTTTGGGATCAAGTTGAAGCTTTTGTGCTAAAGGTCACAGGACTAGCACCCGAGAGAAACCCTTTCGCTTTGTTATTTGGATACCTGGATACACCTCCATTCATCTCTCCACACCCCCACGATAAGTCTCGCACCTCAACTATCACTACTCACAAACCCTGGATTACAACGTGCTACATGATAGCTAGGAGGGTTATACTGAGAAACTGGACCTCCGCCACTCCCCCGACTATTCAGGAAGTCAAATCGGATGTGAGAGGCCTTTACACCAAAGAACACCTGGATTTACAAATCACCAAAGCCGACTCCCGGCGTTTTTGGAGGAAATGGTCAGCGTACAAGGACACCCTAAATGGGCCCCTGTCCCCAGGCACCCCATTACATGCCCATTCGCTTATGCTCTCGGATACGTCCTCCCCCCTCGATTGACGTTCCACCCCCCCTTTTTTTTATCCATTTTTTCATTCTCCGCATCCTTCCGGATACGATATATGCTTGAACGATGAACTTACCCTTAACGAGAATACGCATAAGTCTAATCAGAATTGGAAATTCAGTTAACAATCTCTTATGGTTTCAGGTTGGGGCTGTTCCGATCCTTTACAAGATTACAGATGCCTGCCATTGTATGTATTAATGTTCTCTCTCCTTACTGGTCCTACATCTCCCCCCTTCCCCCCCCCCCTTTTTTTTCCCCCATTTTTGTGGTCCTGGACTTTGTTGACAGTGAGTAATTTCATTTGTCCATGTCACCTAGGCCACATGTTGTTGTATGATTTGTACTTTTTCTACTCATTTTGTGACAAGGTTTGTATTTTGAAAATGCAAATAAAATTTCTTTAAAAAAAAAAGACCAGCCCGTCTGGCACCAACAACCATGCTACGCTCAAAGCCACTTAAATCCTCTTTTTCCCCATTCTGATGCTCGGTTTGAACGTCAGCAAGTCATCTTCACCACATCTAGATGCCTAAATACATTGAATTGCTGCCATATGATTGGCTGATTAGCAATATGTGTTACCAAGCAATTGAACAGGTGTACCTAATAAAGGGGCTGGTGAGTGTATGTACACATCAGATAGTGGTCAAGTGATCCTTTCCTTAATTATCATTCTATGTACCGGTACAAATCTGAGTGGCACAAGCTAGTTTGTTGGCTTCCTTGTCATTTAACTTCTATGTATGATAGAAAGTATCCTAACAGCACACGCAGCCTCCGATTAAATTCTATGGACATCTGTAAAGGAACACTGCCTTATTAATACACATAAACCAAATAATGATTTTCAACCACTAAATGACTCCCTTTAGCAAAGGTTTGACTTAATTGATTGACCTTCATATAACATTAAACTACTAATAGCGTTTCTTAATTCCTTTCCACTTTCACTGCGCACTTGAGTGATAGCTATATAAAATGGCAGATAGGGGAGAGCATTGTGACTAAAGCTTCATGCTCGTTTAAGCAATAAATTGTGCAAGAGGGAACACTGAAAATACATTTTTTATTAGCAGACTTAGCTGCAGTTGAATTGAATCACTAAGAAATGCCAGCCGCAATCCAGAGCTCAGAGAACTGTGGAGGCTTATATATGAAGCATGAGACACATCGTTTTAGATGCCCCCGTTATGTGGAAAGCGTGGCGCTCACTTATAACAATGCTAAATGTATCTGTGTTTGTTGTAAAAGCAAAGTAGAGCCTTCTTGAAGCAGAATTGTCTTATTTCCATCACACATTTAAATTGTAAAGTGGTATATTTCTCATTTTAGGATAGTAAACATAACATTTAAAGCATTTCATGGCTCAACTGTACATCCAGAATTGTTGGTTTCAGGCTTGCTGGTCATCATTAATGCAGTGCATGGACATAAATGCTTCTGAGGAGTAATGTGAAAAAGTATAACCTAACAGGTTATAGGGGGATGGACTTAAACGCCCTCCATTAGAGCCTTCTTAACCTCTTCGTGGCGCATGACTACAGTATGAAAAACAATCCTACATCATAATCCCCCCTCCAGCCAAATGATTTGGACCAGTGCACAAAGCAAGGTCCATAAAGACACGGATGAGCGGGTTTGGGTTGAATGAACTTGACTGGCCTGTGCAGAGTCCTGACCTCAACCTGATAGAACACCTTTGGGAAGAATTAGAGCAAAGACTGCTAGCCAGGCATTCAGAGTCCTAACCTTATCCCAATTGAACTCCTGTGGGATGTTCTATCGGGTTGACGTGAGGACTCTGTGCAGGACAGCTCAACAGCAGTGCCTGACCTTACAAATGTGCTTCTGGAAGAATGGTCAAACATTCCCATAGACACACTCCTAATCCTTGTGGACAGCCTTCCCAGAAGAGTTGAAGCTGCTGTAGCTGGAAAGGGTTGGCCAACTTAATATTGAACCCTACGGACTAAGACTGGGATGCCATTAGTTAAGCTGTTAAAGCGGAGTTCCGGGCACAAAAACTATATTTTTTTTGTGCCCCTCCGCTAGGTAGACCTCACCTGAAAAGGAATTGGATAGTTATTTTTTTTTTTTTTGTTTACTTACCTTGTAATTGAAGATCGAAGATACTCACCTCAGAGTACTTCCTCCCTCGGAGCCGCGGCTCACCCCGTCACTTCCTGTCTCGCTATGATTCCTGGGAGCTGAACGTCATAGCTCCCAGGCATCAATGCGACGGTACCGGCCCCGCTCGTCATTTCCGGGCGACGCCGCATTCCCCTGCTAAACAGCTTCTGGGCATGCCCAGAAGCTGTGGAGGAATGCGGCGTCGCACCGGAAGTGACGAGAGGGGCCGGTGCAGGCGCATTCTGGGACAAGAAGACGCGGAAGAAGACACAGAAGAGGACCGCACCGGCTTCAGCTGCCCACAAGAGAGATGGAAACGCTGTGGAAGAAATTTTATAAGTAAGTATTTCTTCTAAAAGGTAAGTGCGAACCGGGACAGATCAGAGGCTAGCCATTGTGGAATGTGCTAGCCCTGACTGTCCCAGGGGTATGTTTAGTAAAAAATGACTTGTGTGCCGGAACTCCGCTTTAAGTTAATGTGAGTGTAAAGGCTGTAGACTTTTGACAATATAGTGTATGTGTCCACAGTGGTCTGGGGTTGTGTGCTGAGCGTGCATTCACTATACGTTCCCAGCACGATGACTGAACTGTCACAAACAGCTCTTGGTCATGACTTCTGATTGCCAAAAAACTGCCAAAATGCGCAGGAGGCATATGACATCCTCCCAGAACCAGGGAAGACATTGAATGAATATACATTCATTCTCTTTAAGCACTTCTTGCCCAGCCTATGGAAATATGACAAGGATGAATTTGCAGGTCTCACTTCAACCATAAATTCAAAGCTTAACTTGTGGTCAGCCAAAGCCAACCACCAAGTACTAGGTCGAGGGGCTCTGCTGAAGAGACACCCCCCACCCCACAGGATAAAAGGAGGAAGGCACCTTAGGACCACACATCCTCCCTCTAGACATCAGGGCAAGCCCGAGGACTCACACCCTCCAACTTAGTGAGAAAAAACACACACAAAAATAGAAGTGACAAAACAGTGGAGAAAAAAAAAATATTAGTTCACTGGCTAGGCCAGTGTTGGGGGTAACGAGTTACAATGTAACGGATTACAGTAACTACGTTACTTTTTTTGGTAACGTAGTAAAGTAAAGCGTTACATTCGTAACATAGGTAACTAAATTACTTTACTTGGCTTGAGGAACGCGCTTGCCGGCGTTACTCAAGCCATGCCATACAGATATAGGCCAGGAGGCTGTAGCAGAGCAGGGACTTTTTTTCCATTTTCGGGCGTGTGTAGGTATATGAAGTGCGGTCGCGTCGCATGCACCGCTTCACATTATAGTTCCGGCCGGGCGCCGGGCGCCCACTGCCTATGCTCTGCCCTCCTCGGTCGGCGGAGTGATTCTCCGCTCCCTCCGCAGTTGCCGGAGTGAGGGAGAAGTTTCTATGAGGAGGCTCATGGCTGAGAGGGCACAGATCAGCAATCCCAGTGGCGGCGGTGGCGGACGGTGCACAGGCGAGCGGCAGTCAGTGACAGACAACTGAAAGGAAGGTAAAGTCTGCAGACTCCGTCCCCATTGTGTGCTAAAATTTACATTATTAATAATCACAGGCAGCACAGCAGGTCCCTTATGGACGGTATGGGTCTGTGTCACGTGGCTGTTGGGTACTAGGTGACTTTGTTAGGGACGTACAGTGTTAGTCTGATTCTGAAGCACCTAGTACAGCCATAACAAAGTCAGTACCCAACAGCCACATGACACTGTGACAGAGCCAAAGAGCACCTGCTGTGCTGTGATCATTATAACAAGGATGATCATTAATGCACTCTGGCATTGAAAGGGGGCATGCTGTGGTCAATCTGGGGGCACGCTGTGGTCAATCTGGGGGCACTCTGTGGCCACTCTAGCATTGAAAGGGGGCACGATGGTCAGTCTGCATTGAAAGGGGGCACGCTGTGGTCACTCTGGCATTGAAAGGGGGCACGCTGTGGTCAATGTGGGGGCACGCTGTGGTCAATGTGGGGGCACGCTGTGGTCAATCTGGGGGCACGCTGTGGTCACTCTGGCATTGAAAGGGGGCACGATGGTCAGTCTGCATTGAAAGGGGGCACGCTGTGGTCACTCTGGCATTGAAAGGGGGCACACTGTGGTCAGTCTGGCATTGAAAGGGGGCACGTTGTGGTCAGTCTGGCATTGAAAGGGGGCACACTGTGGTCACTCTGGCATTGAAAGGGGGCACGCTGTGGTCAATCTGGAGGCACGCTGTGGTCAATCTGGGGGCACGCTGTGCTCACTCTGGCATTGAAAGGGGGCACGCTGTGGTCACTCTGGCATTGAAAGGGGGCATGATGGTAACTCTGCATTGAAAGGAGGCACGCTGTGGTCACTCTGGCATTGAAAGGGGGCACGCTGTGGTCAATCTGGCATTGAAAGGAGGCACACTGTAGTCACTCTGGCATTGAAAGGGGGCACACTGTGGTCACTCTGGCATTGAAAGGGGGCACACTGTGGTCACTCTGGCATTGAAAGGAGGCACGCTGTGGTCACTTTGGCATTGAAAGGAGGCACGCTGTGGTCAGTCTGACATTTAAAGGGGGCACACTGTGGTCACTCTGGCATTGAAAGGGGGCATGCTGTGGTCACTCTGGCATTGAAAGGAGGCACGCAGTGGTCATATATATATATATATAAATAAAACAATAAATATTGTATTGTTTTTTGTGCACTACAAATACATTTGCGCATTGGAATTTGTTCATATTTTTTTTCAAAAGTAAAGTAAAGTAATAAGTAGTGAAGTTACTTTTCAAATGCAGTAACTAGTAAAGTAATCTCATTACAATTTACAGAAGTAACTAGTAACTTGTAACTAGTTAAATTTTTTGAGTAACTACCCCAACACTGGGATAGGCCCTGAGGCCTAGTAACAAAAATTGCCCCGGACTTAGCCAAAAAGCCTAGCCATAAAAGGCGCAGTGCAATAAAAGTTTAGGTGACCATGACCATGTGCCTTTACACACTGTGGGGTCCCACACACAAGTGTTACTGAGAGCACCCCTAGGGCGATCACTCCCAGAGGCCAGGGACTTTCTGTCTTCCCTGCCCATGGCCAGATAAGGTAGATCTATTCAAATCAGGAGGAACTGGGCCCATCCAGTTTTCCCGGGGGAATAACCCCAGTGCCCCAACAGTCTGTGGGTGCCCCAATTTCTGTTCCAGCAAGGACTAGCCTTTAGAGTCCCATTACTCCAGCAGTGATACTATATAGCCAGCCACTCCAGCTCCCGGTCTAGCCAGAATGATGGCATAGCAACCCCTACTGGTCATTGATAAGAACAGATACTACACATGATCTTTCTAATGGGAAAACCCAGCACTACTTATTCAGGGCTTCAGTAGGCTCCCTCTATCTGTGCAACCAGGTTACTGCAGCATCCTCTCTAAGTCACTTACGGCCACAGATGCATACTCACCTCCTACATATACAATGCATTTTTTTTTTTTTTTAAGCTGAAGACAATGCAGAGTTAATAGCCCTGTATTGTATGTGATGATATTGAGGGGTGGCCTACAGCCCGAAGCTTTGGGGAGAAAACAATCGTACTAGAGCCTGCTGGAGCTGAAAAATGCTACGTAATGGATTTAAGGGCAATTTTTGACCCATTGAAGGGAAATGTTTTTGTTCCAACCCAGAATTCAGCTTTAAACAAAATAATCTGTGCTGTTCTTTTTATTATTTTAATCATATTAATAATATTAAAACAGTAAATCAACTTAGGCACAATAATGACCCAATAAATAAAAGGATATACTGAGTTGTAATATTGCTTCTTAATCCAATTATCTCTGCTGTGGAATTGCATAGGACACAGACAGGGGGAAAATCTCCCCCATAGAGAAGCAGAACGATGACCAAGAATCAGAAAGAACTTTAAGATTCAGCCTTAGTATACCGATATTTATGGCTATATAAATGTGCCAGAGCGTCTCCCACTGTGCTTTCCGCAGAGGGCAAATATCAATCAAACAGACACACCGCACCGTAATATAGTTACTGAGGCGAAACTTCATACTAGCAATTCTGGAAATCATTATTGGATCTGCTTACCAAACTGACTGCCTATAAGGAGTTTTAAAGTGAAACTCCTATATGGTTGAGAAGAAGACAATTCCCTGTAAGCCTAAAATTTATATGGCAAGCATTTTAGCAATCTTCAGTGCAGGTTCTAAGTTGCCTCCCTGTGGAAAAAAAAGAGTTTTCATTTACATGTACTTACTGAACTCTTTCAAAATGAGTGCTGTTTTTTTTTTTTTTGTTTTGTTTTTTGTTTTTTTGCTGTAATCTCATGATTAAGTGCCGACTCACACTAATACGACTTGTCAGGCGACTAGGTCAGCCTGGCAAGTCGCGCACCGTCGCGGTCATTGAGTAGTACAGGACCGGTTCTAATAGGAGCGACACAAGTCGCTCCGACTTAGAAAAAGGGTCCTGTACTACTTCGGGGCGACCTGGAGGCGACTTGCATTGACATTAATTTTATGAAGTCCGTGCAAGTCGCGCCGAAGTCGCGCTGCACGCCACTTCACAGGTCGCCCCCCTAAGTCGGAGCGACCTAATGTGAACCGGCACTAACCCCACTGTTGTAACAAAAAATGTGACGACCCCAAACATCAGAACATAAGTCCCTCTAGTTCAACCAACAAATAAATAAATAGAAAACCTCCATATACAGAATCCTATACCATCAGATGATCCAGAGGAAGGCAAAAAATCCTAATACATACACTATATTACTAAAAGTATTGGGACATGACTTTACATGTACATGAACTTTAATGGCATCCCAGTCTTAGTCCGTAGGGTTCAATATTGAGTTGGCCCACCCTTTCCAGCTATAACAGCTTCAACTCTTCTGGGAAGGCTGTCCACACGGTTTAGGAGTGTGTCTATGGGAATGTTTGACCATTCTTCCAGAAGCACATTTGTGAGGTTAGGCACTGATGTTGGAGAGAAGGCCTGGCTCTCAGTCTCTGCTCTAATTCATCCCAAAGGTGTTCTATTGGGTTGAGGTCAGGACTCTGTGCAGGCCAGTCAAGTTTTTCCACCCCAAATTCGCTCATTTATGTTTTTTTTTTTGGACCTTGCTTTGTGCACTGGTGCGCAGTCATGTTGGAACAGGAAGGGGTCATCTCCAAACTGTTTCCACAAAGTTGGGAGCATGAAATTGTTCAAAATGTCTTGGTATACTGAAGCTTTAAGAGTTCCCTTCACTGGAACTAAGGGGCCACGCTCAACCCCTGAAAAACAACCCCACACCATAATCCCCTTTCCACCAAATTATTTGGACCAGTGCACAAAGCAAGGTCCAGAAAGACATGGATGAGCAAGTTTCTAAATGTAGACAGATATGGAGTCAAGATATAGGTGATCTAGAGAAGGATCAGTGGAGGGCAGAGTTAAAACTCTTTCCAGAAGTTTCACTTTCCCTCTCTTAACCACTTTACCACCGGAGGATTTTGCTGTCTTACGTCCAGGCCACTTTTTGCGATTCGGCACTGTGCGACTTTAACTGACAATTGCGCGGTCATGCAACGCCGTACCCAAACGAAATTTACGTCCTTTTTTTCCCACAAACAGAGCTTTCTTTTGGTGGTATTTGATCACCTGTGCGATTTTTACTTTTTGCGCTATAAACAAAAAAATAGCGACGATTTTGAAAAAATAACAATATTTTTCACATTTTTTTATATGAAATCCCCCCCCCCCCCCAAAAATAAATGTAAAAATCAAAATTTTTTATCATTTTAGGCCAATTTGTTTTCTGCTACATATTTTTGGTAAAAAAAAATCGCAATAAGCGTATTTTGATTGGTTTGCGCAAAAGTTATTGCGTTTACTAACTAAGTGAAAGATTTCTGTAATTTTTGGTGTTTTTTTTTTAACGAGTAATGGTGGCGATCTGCAATTTTTTTTTGCGGGACTGCGACATTGCGGCGGACAGATCGGACCCTTGACTGACATTTTTGACACTTTTGGGGGTACCAGCGACATTACTACAGTAATCAGTGCTATACATATGCACTGTTACTGTAAAAATGACACTGGCAGGGAAGGGGTTAGTTTTTATTGGTGATCAAGGGGTTAATGTATGCCTGGTGCTTACTAACGTGTGTGGGGGGAGGTGACTGAGTGACACAGGGACAGATCGCAGGTTCAGCTATGCTGAACTCTGCAATCTGACCCTGCCTGTCACTTAGGAGATCCGCCCGCTTTGTTTACACAAGCAGGCGGATCTCCACACTCGATTCCCTGACGATCGGGGAAGAGCGGCGGTGATCACCACCGCTCCTCCCCTGGCCCGACTCCCGCTGTGACTGAATACAGCGGGAGTGAGCCTCCGGCGGCGCGCACGGCGCCCACAAGGGGAGGAGTCCAGCGACGTAGGTCTACGTCGCTGGACGATAACTAACCACTTTGCCGCAGTACAGTCAACGTGACTGGTCGCAAGTGGTTAAAAGCTGTCACAGCTTTTTATACTCCATATAGTCTATTATACGCCTCAAAATTAGTTTTCTTGGGGTCACCAACCTTCACCTAATTTCCCTTGTTGCAGTACACATACAGGCATGTTAATTCATATGTTATGGCATTGTCCTAAATGGTTTCGGTACTGGATAGAAATATTTCAAATTTTTTCGGAACTTTGTTCAATTCAATTTACTCCTGTACTGATTAGGGATGATCGAACTTTTGAAAAGTTCGGTTCGGCCAGAACATCCGAACTACCCGAAAGTTCGGCCCGGATTTCAGAACCCCATTGAAATCAATGGACCCAAACTTCGGTAATCAAAAAACACAATTTTAAAGCCCTAAAACCCAATAAATGCCCCTAAAAAGTGCCTAGGGTTCTGGGTCATGTCCCGGGGTCTATTAATCACACACAAAAAAAGTTCTTAAAAATTGTAATTTTTTATAAAAAAGCCAATTATTGAAAAAATTTAAAAAAAAGAGAGATTTTTTGATTTGGATTTAGTATCTGGGGGGTCTAAAAAGTCTACCTGTGAAGTTTCAGCTCTGTAGCATGTCCAGAACCAGAAAAAAAGATAATTTTTCAGTAGAACAGGGACGGTGGGACCCTACTTTTACACCTATATGATCTTTTTTTGGGGGTTCTGGACATGCTACAGAGCTGAAACTTCACAGGTACACATTTTAGACCACCCCCCCCCCCCCCAGACACAAAATCACACAAAAAAAGTTCTTAAAAATTGTCATTTTTGATAGAGAGACAATTATTTAAAAAATTAAAAAAAAAATTAATAAAAAAAAAAAAATTCTTTGGATTTAGTATCTGGGGGGTCTAAAAAGTGTACCTGTGAAGTTTCAGCTCTGTAGCATGTCCAGAACCAGAAAAAAAAGATAATTTTTCAGTAGAGCAGGGATGGTGGGAACCCCTTTTACACTTATATTTTTTGGGGGGGTTCTGGACATGCTACAGAGCTGAAACTTCACAGGTAAACCTTTTAGTCCCCCCAGACACAAAATCACACAAAAAAAGTTCTTAAAAATTGTCATTTTTGATAGATTTTTGATAGAGAGTCAATTATTGAAAAAAAATAAATAAATAAATGTCTTTGGATTTAGTATCTGGGGGGTCTAAAAAGTGTACCTGTGAAGTTTCAGCTCTGTAGCATGTCCAGAACCATAAAAAAAAAGATTGTTTGTATTAGTGCAATTATAGATCTGGAATATGGCTTCTCGCTTTTCACACCTTGCCGGTTTAATAGCAGGCATTTTTTTGGGCATTTTTTTGGGTTCTTTGGAGTCAGGAAAAACATCTGAACTTGTGTATAGTGATACTGTACACAAGTTCAGATGTTTTGCCTGCCTCCAAAAACCCCCAAAAAATGCCTGCAACAACACACCTGGGCGTTTTTTTTTTGACGCTAGCGTTTTTTTGGGGCATTTTTTTGGGTTCTTTGGAGGCAGGCAAAACATCTGAACTTGTGTATAGTGGTGTATATACAGACATACCTATATGTATATACATACCTAGACATAGCTAGATGTGATAGGAGCAGAAATATATAAATATATAAAGCACTAGCAACGCCTGCAGCCAAAAATGCTGGCGGCGCGAAGCCATATCCCTGCAGCGAAAGTCACCTAAGAGAAAATAGTTTTCTCTATTGCGGTCACCCTGCTATGGAAGGGTTTGGTCACCCTGCCATAGCAGTCACTGTCAGTTCACCCTACACTACATTACGGTCACCCTGACACTTCACACTTTCCCTACAGAAACTAAGAAACTAAATTTTTGAAGCTAACTAAAGTGTAAAGGAGCACTCTAACTACACTAGATATCCCTTTCCTCACACTAATAAATGCTAAATGACACTTTTAAAGTAAAATTAGCAGAACTGCTTCCGCTCTCTTCCATGTCCAGTATAACAATGCAAGGAATTTGGTGGGGGCTATCTTATATACTGGGGGGCGTATTCACTAATGATTGGACTATGGACCCCCTAGTCACTCCAATCACATTCCTAGCATTCTTCTGCCCCCTCAGTTGGCTTTTGCTAATGGTTCTGGTTCAATCACGGGCTTTTAAAGCCCATTTCCTGAACCATTGCATTTTGGTTGGTTCTGGTTGCCGAATTCCGAACTTTTTGGGCAAAAAGTTCTAAATTCAGCCGAACCTCGAACACCCAATGTTCGGGCCGAACCGATGGTCGACCCGAACCGTTCGATCATCCCTAGTCCTGATCCCAAATTTGCCCTTTTGGGCATATTCCCTGAGGACTGGTAAGGCTGAGTACACAGATTATTCTAAATGTAAATTGTGCCTAAAAGGTAATGCCAATTTTGTAAAAAAATAAATATATAATGGGTGTAAGCACACATTTTTATTTTTTATATGTGTTTTACAATAAACGGCATTACACTATGTTGGCTTCCTGTCTCCTATACTCCCAATACTGAGATACACATTCAGAGATCCTGCATTGGAGATTGCTGCTGGAGAGAGCATTTTAACCCCTTGAAGCCCTAAAAGTGAGCCCTAAGTCCATGATCCCTGGAGAAATAGTGAGGAAGGAGGAAAAGAGTGGTGTTTTATCCATACATTTCAAACCTCTGCAGGGTCTGTGTGATCTACGTCCTTCTGGTGAGCATAGAATTAAGTAACACTCTGCTCACAGGACCGCACGTTGGGATATTGAATATCTGATTCACTCCTGAAGAAATTATTATTCACCATGGGAATCACTTTATGGACTGAATAAGCCAAAGTGTGGCACACTTTGCACATTTTAAATCACTTAAATAGAGATTTATTGCTCCTATGTCACTTTGATAGACACCAGCACACTATTACTTGTGTCACTAATATCTCACGTTTGTTTTATAAACTAGCCCAATATTCAGCCATTTGATGAATATTTTCACTCAGCACTGCACATATATGTGTCTATATTGTTTCCTATTATAAAATATTTTTTATAAAGTACATTATTCTGCACTAGCACCATTAGTTGTTTATAATATTTTATTGTATTTATTAAGCATATATTTATTTAACAATGTATTTCTGAGCATTGGCACTTTATCACAAAATATCACTCTATATGTTGAATTGTGATTATTTTACTGTGATTATTTTATTGTGATTTATTTTTGATTGCACCTCATCAGGGAATTTGTTTTATGGTTTCCACTATGCACCATATATTTTATCAGCGTCCTACATTTGTTATTATACCTGTTATTTTTCTGCTTGATGTACCTTCCTTTAATAAACATGGGTGAGGAAAGCCCTTAAAAGGAAGAAAAAGCGAGCGGCGGTGTCCTTTAAATGCTCTACACTTGATGTGAGTCTCACAATATATATATATATATATATATATATATATATATATGAAAAAATACAGTATATATATATATATAATATATACTGCTCAAAAAATTAAAGGAACACTTTTTAATCAGAGTATAACATCAAGTCAATTGAACTCCTGGGATATTGATCTGGTCAGTTAAGTAGCAGAAGGGGTTGTTAATCAGTTTCAGCTGCTTTGGTGTTAATGAATTTAACAGGTGCACTAGACGGGCAAAAATGAGATGACCCCAAAACAGGAATGGTTTTGCAGGTGGAGGCCAATTAAATGATTTTCCCTACTCCTCTTTTCTGACTGTTTTTCACTTGTTTTGCATTTGGCTAGGGTCAATGTCACTACTGGTAGCATGAGGCGATACCTGGACCCTATAGAGGTTGCACAAGCAGTCCAACTCCTCTAGGATCGCACATCAATACGTGTCATTGCCAGAAGGTTTGCTGTATCTCCCAGCACAGTCCCAAGAGCATAGAGGAGATTTCAGGAGACAGGCAGTTACTGTAGGAGAGATGGACAGGGCCGTAGAAGGTATTTTTTTTTTTTTTAACTCAACATTTTATTATTTTTCAAATACATTACATACTTATCTACAATACATCGACAACATTTACATCACCACTTCACCCAGCCTCCCCCCATCCCAGCAAGAAATAAACAAGACACACATAAAAAAGGAAAAGAAAAGAAAAGAAAAAAAAGAAAAAAAAAAAAAAAAACCCTTCCTTTAGAGGATGCACACCATGTGATTCCCTTAGTGCACTCTGGCCTTCTGCCCAAGAAAAAAAAAAAAAAAAGAAGGGATCAAAATACCTTCTTCAATTTCCATTAGTGCACTTTGACCTTCGGCCCGACAGGCAGAAGGAGGTTTGTACTCTCCCAACAGTGAATAGGAACATAATGTAACACAAAAACAAAAACAACAAAAACATAAGAGGAGGGGAGGTGGAACCCTTCCCTACTCCCCCCATGTCATATACCGTGAACATTTCACTCAGTTTGTGGAACCCCACATCAAAACACATTAATTGACCCCCCATGTCACCAGACCGCACAAATCCAAACTCATCCGTGAGCTACTACCAAAAAAAAAAAAAACCACAAGCGCCGACAAAGAGATCGTTCCTCCTCAGCACAAGGAAGACAGTCCTCCCCCTTCCTCTCCCCCCGTCCTTGTCGGAGGGAGAGAGGAAGAGAGGAGAGGAAAAGAAAAAAAAAAAAAGGGGATGGGGGGAGAAAAATCCCTATCCCAGACAAGACATACACAACATATATTCCGGATAACCCGCCTAATTGTCAAACCTCCCAGAGCTACCTCCTCCACTGTCACACCAGGTATAGAGAGAGCAAGACAGAAGATCGCGGGAGAAAGGAGGAAAGAAGAAAAAAAAAAAAAAAACGGAAAAAAAAAAAAAAAAAAAATTAAGAAAGTTAAAATTAAAATAAAAATGACCTCTCACCCGCCCTCTCCAGCCCACCTCCCCCTCCCCCCCGCGCCCGCCCCCCTAACCTACTGCCTGTAAGTATTCCTCTGAGCATGTGAACAGCGTCCAGGGTTGCCATCGTACCCTATGTCGCTCTTCCATACTTAACCGTGCTGCAGTTAATGATTCCATCCTCTGAATCTCCCTTATTTTGGAGAGCCACAAGCGTACTGTTGGGCTCTGTGTCTGTCCCCACATAGCTGGTATACAAGCCTTCGCTGCGTTCAATAAATGTATCAAAATAGAATTTCTATATCTTTTAATAGAGTTGCTCGTACAATGTAGTAGGCACAATGCCGGATCTTCTCTTACCTTAATTGTTGTTAATTTCTCAATTATTCGGGCCACCTCGTTCCAAAACTCCCCAATTGCTGAGCATGACCAAAATATGTGTAACAAAGTCCCCCCCACTTCTCCGCATCTCCAACATTTGTCCGAGTGTTTTCGATCCATTTTGTGCAGGATCCTCGGCACCCTATACCATCTGGTTAATACTTTATAACTAATCTCCTGATATCTGCTGGCAATTGATGCTTTATGAGCGAGTCTGAGGATTTTGTTTACTTGTTGTTGATTGAGAGAGACAGCAAGATCTTTCTCCCATTTCTGCACAAAACTCGGGCGGTGTAAGTCCTGTGTACCCCCTAAAAGCGAGTACATATAAGATAGTACATGCGGAATTCGCTCCCCACCCTCACATAAAGACTCAAATGGTGTTAATGACCTTGGGATATACCCCCTATTTTGTAACTGTTTACAATAGTGTCTGATTTGGAATGCACTAAAAATGTCCAACTTCCCTTCGGGCCATGTCATTATCTCTTCAGTAGTTGGTGGATCATTTTGAGTCCATACGTCCCTCAGACGTGCTCTACCTGCCTTGGCTAGCTCTATGATTTTCCCATTGGTATTCCCAGGGATAAAAGAGGAATTTCCTACCAACGGCGTCAAGGGTGAGATCGAAGGTGCTACTGCTTGATGGTTTTGTAGTTTTGTTGCTATATGTAGCGTTGCCCCTATTGTCGGGTGGGAAAGTATTTTATCTGTTTTCAGAATGGGAGTCCATGGGGCCAATGGTGTAGGAGAATTCATAATCTCTCTTTCCATGTGTGCCCACTGTTTGTGTGATTGGTTACAGTGCCAATCATACACCCTCATAAGATGGGCTGCCCTATAGTACCGTAACAGGTCAGGCAATCCCACCCCTCCCTTTGCCTTCGGGAGGGTTAAGATCTGCATCCCTATACGGGGAGATTTTTTAGCCCAGATAAAATTTCGAAATAATCTTTTAACCTGAACAAAGAAAGCCATTGGTATTGTAATTGGCACAGCTTGTATAACGTACAAAAGTCGGGGCAACACATTCATTTTTAAAGCACTACATCGGCCGAACCATGACAATACCAATGTCTGCCATTTCTGTACATCAGTCCTCAGTGTCTTCAGAAGTGGGGAGAAATTTACCTCAAACAAATCCGAAGGATTTGAAGTAATATGTATTCCTAAGTATTCTATTGATTGATTATTCCACTGGAAAGGGAAACATTGCCGCAAGTTCTTATATTTTCCTGCAGGTATGGAGACGTTTAATGCCGATGATTTAGATATGTTTATTTTAAAAAAGGATACCTCTCCATATTTACTGATAGCGTCTAGTATTTGTGGGAGTGTTTTTTCGGGCTCTGTCACAAAAAATAGCAGATCGTCTGCATACGCTGCCACCTTGTGTTGTCCCTTTGCCACATTGGGTCCCGCTATTTCCGCATTTTGACGTATATTCCATAAAAGGGGCTCTAGCGCAAGAATAAAAATCAATGGGGACAGAGGGCATCCCTGGCAAGTGCCGTTTTTAATCTGAAAGAAGTCAGAATTCCACCCATTTACCCTAACCGCCGCCGAGGGCCTAGAATACAATGCCATGATGTAAGTCAACATTCTTTCTCCTAGGCCAATATGAGTCAGGGTGGCCCTGATAAAATTCCAGGCCACCCTGTCAAAAGCCTTCTCGGCGTCTACGGCCAACAGCATCATTGGCACTTTCCGTCGTTGCGCATTGTATATTAGGTCCACTGCTCGGGTGGTATTGTCCCTCGCCTCCCTTGTAGGGACAAACCCCACCTGATCATAATGGATTAGGCTCGGTATGTATGGAAGAAGCCGGTTCGCAATCATCCTTGCGAATAACTTGGTATCCAAATTCAGCAAGGAGATTGGACGGTAGCTTCCACATATCGTTGCATCCTTCCCTTCTTTGTGGATAAGGGTGATGTACGCCCGTAGTGAATCTATTGGCATACTTCCTCCCTCCCCAATATAATTCAAATGCGCTAATAGAGGAACTTTTAGGATCTCAAAAAATTGCTTATAATATAGAAAAGAAAAACCGTCTGGGCCAGGGGCTTTGTGTGGTTTTGTTTGCGAAAAGGCCAACTTAAGCTCTTCCTCTGAAATCCTCTCCTCCATCACGCTCGCCTGGCCCGGGTCCAATGTCCGCATGTCCAAATTTTTGATATATTTGATCGCCTCATCGAAGCCAGCCCCCCCCCTCTGGCTGGCTCCGAGGAGGCGATGTCATATAGTCCTTGATAAAATCTGCTGAATTCCTCTGCAATTTCTGCTATTCCAGATATTTTTTGTCCCCCCTTTACTCGTATATGGTTGATTACCGTTCGTTTCTGCGGTCCCCTTAAGGCTCGGGCCAACATCGCCCCCGGTTTGTCTGAATATTCATAGAAATGTCTTTTTTGTGCCACTAAAGATCTCATAACTTTCTCATATAGCAATTCATTGAGTTTTTCCCTGGCCTTCGTTAGGGGCGACAGTTGTATCTTCGCTACTGTTTTTTTATGCACTAAACTCAAAATCTCTATCTGAGCCAACAACTCAGCAATCTCTCTCTCTTTTTCACGTTTGCGTTTGGTACCCAACCGTATCATCACTCCTCTGATGACACACTTGTGTGCCTCCCAAATGCTCGATGGCGTCGCTTGCTCACTCGTGTTTTCCTGGAAATACCTTTCTAATTCTGTCTGCATCTCCGTTTTTGTGTCCACTGATTGTACTAAGAGTTCATTCAATCTCCATGTCGGTGGCCTTTTTGGGCCTGCTTCAAAATTTATTGTGATATGAATAGGCGAGTGATCCGACATGGAGAAAGATCCAATCTGAGACGACACTACTCTGGATAGCTCTGTCTGTGAAATCAAAATCCGATCAATCCTAGAATATCTATTATGTATTGGGGAGAAATACATATAGTCTTTCTCCTCTGGATGCATAATTCTCCAGGGGTCAATTAAATTAAGCAGGGACAACTCCCTGCTGAGTTTTTTCAACCGAGCGTATGGTAAATGTGACGTTCCCATTGATGTATCCAACATAGGCTCGGCCGCGTAATTGAAATCCCCACCCATAATTAGCGAACCCTCTTGGAATTCAAGGATTATTGGTGTCAGAAGTAGTAAAAATGCCAGCTGGCTACTGTTAGGGAAGTATGTATTTACCAAAGTGATCATTTTATTCCCAATCTTGCCTTTTAACATTAAATATCTTCCCTGTGGATCTGAGCGCGTGTCGATATGGGTCCAAGCAACCTCTTTTGCTATAATAATGCTAACTCCCTTTGACTTTGCTATTGGGGATGGGGCATGGTATGCCCACGGGAAGTTCTTATTGTGTAACCTCGGAATTTTTTCATGTCTAAAGTATGTTTCTTGAATAAATGCAATCTGTGTTCGACTGCGTCTCATATCCAGCAGCAATCGTGATCTTTTTTCGGGGGTCGAAAGCCCCCTGACATTTAGGGACGTCATTTTAGTACCTTGCATTCCTCCACCTACTTACCTGGTCCTTCCCTGTCTTATTTATGTTCCTGTCTTACTAAACCGGCAGGAATCTCACGACTCCCCCCCCCCCACTAAAACTCCACTATATAGTACAGAGGGGACTAGGGCGGAAGAGGGGAGAAGGAGAGAGAGAGGGAAGGGACAAGAGAAGAGAAAACAAAAGGAAGAGAAAAAAAAAAAAAAAAAGGGGGGGTGACCCCCCCCTATCCCCTTCCCCGCTCCCCTCCGCCTTCCGCTCCCCCCACTACCGGTGTGTCAGTGTGTTTGACTAACTTTGGTCTACTCTTGACCTTGCGTACCAAGACGCGTCCTATTTGGGCGGGCAATCAAGATGTGCGCCGTGAGGAGGACTTCTTTCTACCTTTACAAACAACACAACATCCACACAAAAAACAAAAAAAAACAAAAAAAAAAAAAAAAAAGGAGGAAAAAAAAAGCAAAGAAAAAAAAAAGAAGAAAAAAAAAAAAAAAAAAAAACAAGGGACAAAAATCATAACAACGGACCTCCGAGGGTCCGTGCGTCCCTGGGCGTCCGCCCTTCTCACACAACTGTATCGGGTGGGTTTGGATTTGGGGGGTTCTGGATGGGTATCATGCTGCACTTAATAATAAATTATATCTCAACACACCACATTGTCATATATCACAACACCCATTAATTTATAAATTCCAAACCCATCTTATGACACCCCCCCTCCAACCCTTATCCCCAACCCCTTGTATGTATGACCCAGCAAAACCCCCTCCCCGTAATTACGGCCATTACAATTAACAGATAGCTGACACCTGTCTACCCATCAACTTGAATTAACATGGCCCGCTGTTATTCAACACATCCCAGCTTCGGCCCATCTGCATATCCACCCTCTCCCTCATGCTACTTAATTCCTCGAGAGCTATTTTACACTGTTAGTACATCTAGCCAATCTGCTACCTCAATTGGCGGTATTTTTAAGAAAGAAAAAAGTCCTTGCAACTGATCAGGCCATCTGAAAATAAACATAGAGTCCCCCTTCTTTATCCTTATGTGGAATGGGTGTCCCCAATGGTAAATTGCCCCTGCTTTCTGAATTTCTTCAAGCAAAGGCTTGACCGCTGCACGCATTCTTAGTGTCTTCTTAGAAAGGTCTGGCAGGATCCTGATCTTTGACCCTTCGTAATCAAAGGGGCCCCTATCCCACGCTTTCAACATAATTTGTTCTTTTTGAGCAAAAAAATGAATCCTTGCTAATACGTCCCGGGGGAAATCCGCCCCCACACTACGGGGAGCTCTCACTCTATGGACTCTGTCTATTTCAATGGCCTCTGTAAGGGGTCGTTCCAGTAGGCCATTGAATATTTCACTGAGCTTGCCCCTTAATTCCGTACTTGGGATGTCTTCAGAGAGACCCCTGAGACGTATATTGTTCCGCCGTTGTCTGTTCTCCCCGTCATCCTGTTGTAATTGTAGCATGATAAATTTATTAGCCATTGATTTTTGAACAGCCTCAATATGTTCCACTCTCTTCTCTAGCTGACTTTGTCCATTCTCCACCACCACAATCCTGCCATCCAATTTATTAATCTGTCCCTTTAAAGAGGTTATTTCAGTAGTTAAAGAACTTACTATATTTGCAGCTATTTCCATCAAGTCCTTCTTAGTAGGCATCATGGCTAGGATCTCCTTCCAGCTCTCTGGTTGCGTTTGCAGGGCTTGAGGTGATGGAGACTGTGCTGTTGGCCACTCATCACATACTGTGGATATCTCATCCCTTTTTCCGCCTATAGGTTGTTCTTGGATTTCCTTGCTGTTACCTGTGCATTTAGCGTCCTTTTTTGCCGCCACCTCGGTGTTTGCAGCCGGTCGCTTTGGCGCCATACTAGCGCGTTCTTCCACCCCTCCACTCCGAGACCCCCGGAGGAAATATGTGGAGATATCCACGCTCCGGACCGACAGGCCTTGGCTCCTCGCACCGGGCACTTCTCCAGCTTGCATGAGCTGGTCACGAGCACTGTTCAGGTATCCTCCTCTACTTACGCCTCTGAGGGAAATCCACCACTATTCATTCCTCTACAGCTAAAGGCTCCTTCGGCATGCTGGAGGTTAGGAGACTCTCAATCCTCTGTGAGGCTCCCACCACCTCTGCTCGCCGCTCTAGTCACGGAGTCAAGATCCGATCTAGCGCGGGGGTACCCTCGTGGCTTCAATAGTGTATCTCCGCCGCCACTCGTACCCCCGCATGCAGAGCTGCACGCCGTCCGGCTTCGGATGTCCCCGCGCTAAGAGGCGGTGTGTGAGCTCCGAGGTGAGCCGCTGGTCTCGCGAGGTTTCCGGGGAGGGATATGCCGGACAACCGCTAATTACGGGCGGACGCCGTTGCAGAGAGCACGGAGCTCCTCAGCGAGCCTCCTCACGGCACCATCTTCCTGCCACGCCCCCCTCCCGTAGAAGGTATTTAACCCATCAGCAGGACCGGTATCTGCTCCTTTTTGCAAGGAGGAACAGGGTTGAACTGCCAGAGCTCTACAAAATGACCTCCAGCAGGCCACTGGTGTGAATGTCTCTGACCAAACAATAAGAAACAGACTTCATGAGGGTAGCCTGAGGGTTTGACGTCCTCTAGTGGGCTCTGTGCTCACTGCCTGGCACTGTGGAGCTTAATTGGCATTTGCCATTGAACACCAGAATTGGCAGGTCCACCACTGGCACCCTGTGCTTTTCACAGATGAGCACATGTGACAGACGTGAAAGGGTCTGGAGAAGCCGGGGAGAACATTACACTGCCTGTAACATCGTTTAGCATGAATGGTTTGGTGGTGGGTCAGTGATGATCTGGGGAGGCATATTCATGGAGGGACGCACAGACCTTTCTTCTGGGAGTGGGTATAAGTTTGGAGGTAAGTACATGGCACAGTGTCTTTGGCGGGAGCAGAGTCCCAGGAGGGAGAGTACGGCTGTCTCTCCTCCTGTCCGAGGAAGCGGATATCTCGGGGTGTCGCCTGAGTATCCAGAGAGTTCTGAGGGGGATCCGGTGTGCCGAGAACCTGTGGAGAGCGAGAGGGGTCCAGTCCCAGGAAAGCCTACACAGGTCGTGAGTACTGAGCATTGCCCCTGGGGGGTCTGCCCATAGTTAGAAGGGGACCACTCCGGAAGAGGTTCTGGGATCCAGAGTCAGCAAGTTACAAAGGGGGTACATAGTCAGTGGACACTGAAGAGTTCAAGTTACAAAGGGGGCACCTGCAGCTGGACCTTGGATTTATTGAGTGTGTCAGTGCAAGGACAGCAGGGCCGGTGCAAGGATTTTTGCCGCCCTAGGCAAAATAAAAATTGCCGCCCCCCCCCCCCCCCCCATATGACCTACCTTCACTACATCAGCCAAGAGCCAGAAGATCTCTGCATTACGCAAGTGTGAGCGCAGTGGTTGATGTAGTGAGGTGGGAAGCAGTTTAAAGGAACACTGATGGGGGGTAATTTCTGCTGTGACCTGTGTACAGTCCCCACCAACCTCAGCTTCTCCTCCCGGTTGGTGGTTGGTAATAATGCAGCTTCACCGCCATCCATGTGAATAAGGTCATGGAGACAGCCAATCACAGATCACCATCAGTCAGACGAGGTCAGCATTTGGGTAGACGGGGACACTGTCCATTATACACAGCCCCCCCATATCACACAATACAGCCCCCCCCCCCATATAATACAGCACACCTCCCATATCACACAATACAGCCTACACAAAACAACCTCCCCATATCATACAATACAGCCCCTCCATATCATACAATACAGCCCCCCCATGATACAATGCAGCCCCTTCAATATGATACAATGCAGCCCCCTCCATATGATATATGGAAGGGGCTGCATTGTATGATATGGAGGGGGCTGCATTGTATGATATGGAGGGGGCTGCATTGTATGATATGGAAGGGGCTGCATTGTATCATATGGAGGGGGCTGTATTGTATGATATGGAAGGGGCTGCATTGTATCATATGGAGGGGGCTGCATTGTATCATGGGGGGGGGCTGTATTGTATGATATAGAGGGGGCTGCTATGATACAATGCAGCCCCCTCCATATGATACAATGCAGCCCCCTCCATATGATACAATGCAGCCCCCTCCATATGATACAATGCAGCCCCCTCCATATGATACAATGCAGCCCCCCCATGATACAATGCAGGCAGCCCCCTCCATATCATACAATACAGCCCCCCCCATGATACAATGCAGGCAGCCCCCTCCATATCATACAATACAGCCCCCCCCCATGACACAATGCAGGCAGCCCCCTCCATATCATACAATACAGCCCCCCCCCCCCATGATACAATGCAGGCAGCCCCCTCCATATCATACAATACAGCCCCCCCCCATGATACAATGCAGGCAGCCCCCTCCATATCATACAATACAGCCCCCCCCCCATGATACAATGCAGGCAGCCCCCTCTATATCATACAATACAGCCCCCCCCCCATGATACAATGCAGGCAGCCCCCTCCATATCATACAATACAGCCCCCCCATGATACAATGCAGGCAGCCCCCTCTATATCATACAATACAGCCCCCCCCCCCATGATACAATGCAGGCAGCCCCTCCATATCATACAATACAGCCCCCCCATGATACAATGCAGGCAGCCCCCTCTATATCATACAATACAGCCCCCCCCCCCCATGATACAATGCAGGCAGCCCCCTCCATATCATACAATACAGCCCCCCCCCTCCATGATACAATGCAGGCAGCCCCCTTTATATCATACAATACAGCCCCCCCCCATGATACAATGCAGGCAGCCCCCTCCATATCATACAATACAGCCCCCCCCCCCCCATGATACAATGCAGGCAGCCCCCTCCATATCATACAATACAGCCCCCCCCTCCATGATACAATGCAGGCAGCCCCCTCTATATCATACAATACAGCCCCCCCCCCCATGATACAATGCAGGCAGCCCCCTCCATATCATACAATACAGCCCCCCCCCTCCATGATACAATGCAGGCAGCCCCCTCTATATCATACAATACAGCCCCCCCCCATGATACAATGCAGGCAGCCCCCTCCATATCATACAATACAGCCCCCCCCCTCCATGATACAATGCAGGCAGCCCCCTCTATATCATACAATACAGCCCCCCCCCATGATACAATGCAGGCAGCCCCCTCCATATCATACAATACAGCCCCCCCCCCTCCATGATACAATGCAGGCAGCCCCCTCCATATCATACAATACAGCCCCCCCCATGATACAATGCAGGCAGCCCCCTCCATATCATACAATACAGCCCCCCCCCTCCATGATACAATGCAGGCAGCCCCCTCTATATCATACAATACAGCCCCCCCCCCCATGATACAATGCAGGCAGCCCCCTCCATATCATACAATACAGCCCCCCCCCCCAATATCATACAATGCAGCCCCCCATGTATGAAGAGTGAGGCCAGTGTCCGGGTGGGGGAGTGTACTGTGTTGTCTGTGTGAGGGGTGGGAGAGGACGGGACACACATCATCTCACCTTGCATGCTGTCCTCGGCATGTGATGGGGGATGGGAGACTGTCCGGTGTCCAGCAATCTGCTTCTGCCAGAAGTTGAACACGGAGCAGAGGGGGGGGGGCGTCTGGAGAGGCACAAGCCCAGCTCCCTGAGTGTGATTGGAGATCGGCTCCTGATCTTCTTCAAGCAGAAATCAGCTGGAGGGGCGGAGACCGGAGGGCAGTGAGCGCCGAGCTGGATCCCCAGGATTCTATGGAGGGCACTTCTGGCGCCCCGACTATTCTAATGTGCGCTCTAGACAAGTGGTGTGTGCTGCCTGGGGCTCGCTTGCTGTAGCGCTCAGGCGGCACAGCATGAGGAGTGCCACACCGGCCGGTCCACTACTGATTCGGGGTGCAGAATGGCGGCGCCCCCTGTTAAGCTGCGCCCTAGGCAGCTGCCTTAGTCGCCTTACTGGTAGCGCCGGCCCTGAAGGACAGCTATACAGAGTTCTACTTCATGCTACCTCAAGCTGGTCAAAGCGGGGGACAATATTCAATGATTTTTACAGCCCAACAGTGTCAGGAGTTCTACAGTTTTCAGTCCTGAATCTTCTGGATTAAAAGTCGAGGATTCAGCACTTCTGTGTTCTACAAAGTTTCTCAGCGATAGTGGGCCCTGGCTGGCGTCAAGGAAGCAGCAACGGGCATTTTCAGGAGTAAAAGTCCCAAGTGTAATTAGTTCAAGCCTCAAGGAGTATCCCACTCATTCCCTTCTCCCATCCCCTTTAAATCAAATAAAAAACCACAAACAAAGATGCCAGAGTTGTCGCTGCTCCAGTTATCACACCCAGGGTCACAGCTCACATAGGCTGGAGAGACTACCTGTACTAATGGCAGTCTCAGACCCACATCAGGCCACAGGCCTGGAAATCTTGCTACACACACACACACACATATATATATATATATATATATATATATATATATATATATATATATATATGGATAAGTGCAGGCAAAACATAACTAACGTTAAACATATTATATGCCACATTCTAAACCTAGTCTATCTATCCTTGTAAAGAAAAAACACTTGTACTTACCTTTTCTGCACCCGATGCGGTCCGATCTCCATCGGCAGAAGGTCTGTGCAGGAGAGGATCGACAATGGCTGTGAAATGAATGGGAAGTGACATCACCCATAGACTTACTATGGGGCTTCCGTTGTTGGATACCTCTCCTGCACCCGCCTCCATGCTGAAGCCCCTGCTGACAGCTGATGCTGGGACCGGACAGGACCGGCTGCAAAATAGGTAAGTACAGCGATTTTGTTTCTTTACAGGGTTAGATAGATTAGGTTTAGAATGTAGCACAGAGCAGGTTTAGCGTTAGTTAAATTTTGCCTGGACTTATCCTTTAATTTAATGCAGTCTGTGTGCAAATACAGTCTGCCTAAAACAGCCCTCTTCTCCACACTGAAATGAACCCATCAAGGCATTTTAAAATTTTCAAATCTCTTCCCAAGAGACAGCCGATTGCTTGCATCAGGATTGGGGGCTTTGTGAGAAGTAATGATGTCGGGTGCTGTGATGTTTTCAGGAAGCTATTAAAGCTTTAATTAAATATTGAATTAGCACCTTGATGAGGTGTAGAGGGAGGAACCAGGGAACTGCCATTTCTGTATACTATGTGCCTAAGGGCTCCTTCTTATTGACGGCAGTACCTACCACCATCAGTGATCTGCGGTGGATCAGTTTTCAGAGGTTGGTACAGCAGCGGCTGCCAAGCAGTCAGGCGCCTTCTCTTGAATGTCTGTTTTTTTAGGAGGATTTTTGATTAAAAAACTACACCTCAACCACGACCCAAGCATTTGACTTGTAATTGCAGCACTCTCCCATTGACTTTAATTGACATGTTTCACTCTACTAGCTCCACTCAGAATTGACATATCCACAAAGCAGAACCTCAAAGCCATGGTATATATATAGCGCCATCTGGTTGTAATAGAATTTAGGCGGTGGTTGGGTGTGGTGGTAAAACAGCAACTCAGCTGACTGTTTTTACAGCCCCTGTCCACTCAGGTGGAAAAACCCTAAGAGGACTTCTGGGGCATGCAAAAATAAAAATAATAGAACTTTCTGGAACATTATGGTAGAAAAATGTATGACAAAACTGAGACACTTTAGATGTTTTTTTGTATTTTAGCAAGTATCCATTTTATAATGTCATTTATAGTTTTTTCATATAACCAACAACCATTTTCAGTGGGTTTATGCTAAAATAATATTTTCGTTTTTAATTAGCCAATGGAGTACATTTTTTTTCAAGCCCAATATGAAGCTATTATTGCACAGCGTACCCCTTTTGTCTTTGGTTTTCCTTGAAAAGTTTAACAAGGGAATGGATTATCGATGGCTGAACATTATAGTTAATTACTAGCTGCCTCTCACATTGCTTTCCAGTGAACATGGGTTCATATATCTTCTCCTGGTCCACAGACCAAACAGCACCTAATTAACACTCAGTATAGACTACGGACAAAGAACCAGGTTCATTATTAGCCGTAACAATAAGAAAGTAAAAGCCTAAAAGGGGGTTGTCTTCTTTTTTAAATTAATTTTTGAAGGAGAACAAATGTGTGCAGTGTAAATAAATTGTGAGCTGGAACTATGGGGCCCTCTTAATCCTCTTGTATTTTATTGTATTGTAACTGTATTGTCTCCCTCTAACATCGCAAAGCACTGCGTAAACTTCTGGCGCTATAGAAATCCTGAATAATAATAATTGGGTCAATTTAAAAAAAAGCATTTGCAGAGTGATTTTTTTTTTTTAAATCACTGCAAATGCTTCAAGCATTTATGCAGCAATCACGGACAGCCACCACAATGTGTCTCATGTTTTTTTTCCTATGATCATCAGATCCATCTAGTGGTCACAAAGTGTAATTTTCCTGAAAAACTTCAATCAGCAAAAATACCGAATTACTGCCTCTAGATGGAGTTGATAAGAATAGAAAATAGGATATTAGATGCATTACGGGGATTATTGCCATGGCTGTATGAATGCTTGAGGCATTAACACAGCAAATTGTTTGCTGTAAAAAAAGATCACTGTGTGTGGGATGACAATAGTTTGTACCTCCTTAACCCATCCCTTCTGCCTTCTCTGTTTGCAGCTGGGAAATAGGCAGCTTTTTATTTTTTGCTAAATAAACGAAAAATGAACAACATTTTTAAAAAATACATTTCTCAATTTCTGATATAAAATTTAGCAAACAAAAAAATATTTCTACATAATTTTAAGCCAAAATGTATATTGCAATATTTCTTTGATAAAAATAACCCAAATCAGTGTATATTATTTAGTCTGTAGGAAAGTTATAGAGTCCACAAACTATGGTACTGTGTATATATATATATATATATATATATATATATATATATGAAAATCGATCAATCCCAATGTACTCATTTCTTGAGGCCCAAAAATGCCAGGACACTACAAATACCCCCCAAGCAGGGTGACCACATTGGTGAATGGCTGGTGTTAGCGCTTAAATCATCCCGGCACCATGCTTGATTTGGTGTCAGGATGATCAAATCACATTATTTCTATTACTACATTGTAATATGTAATGAAATAGTTCAACTCACCATATTGCAGAATCAGTGGGAACCCTGAACTTGTCACTTGCCACCAAATGTCATTTGCCACCATCGCCTGCCACCAGATGCGGTGTGTCACTTGCCACTGTTGCCTGCTACCAGATCCGGCATGTCACTTGCCACCGTCGCCTGCCATCAGATGCAGTGTTTCACTTGCCACCGTCGCCTGCCATCAGATGCAGTGTGTCACTTGCCACCGTCGCCTGCCATCAGATGCAGTGTGTCACTTGCCACCGTCGCCTGCCACCAGATGCAGTGTGTCACTTGCCCCCATCGCCTGTCACCAGATGCAGCTTGTCACTCACCACTGTTGCCTGCCACCAGATGCAGCGTGTCACTTGCCAATGCCACCTGCCACCAGATGCAATGTGTCACTTGCCACTGTCGCCTGCTTCCAGATGCAGCTTGTCACTTGCCACTGTCACCTGCCACCAGATGTGGTGTGTCTTTGCCACCATCGCCTGCCACCAGATGCAGTGTGTCACTTGCCACCGTCGCCTTCTACCAGATGCAATGTGTTACTTGCCACCGTCGCCTGCCACCAGATGCAGTGTGTCACTTGCCACCTGCCACCGTCGCCTGCCACCAGATGCAGTGTGTCACTTGCCACCATCGCCTGCCACCAGATGCAGCTTGTCACTTGCCACTGTTGCCTGCCACCAGATTCGGTGTGTCACTTGCCACCATCGCCTGCCAACAGATGCAGTGTGTCACTGTCGCCTACCAACAGATGCAACGTGCCTCCATCGCCTGCCACCAGAGGCAACGTGTCACCTACCACCAGATGCAGCATGTCACTTTCCACCGTTGCTTCCCAGCAGATGCAGCATGTCACTTTCCACCGTTGCTTCCCAGCAGATGCAGTTTGTCACTTGCCTCCACCACCTGCCACCAGATGCAGCATGTAACTTGCTACCATCACCTGCCACCAGATGCCGCGTGCCACTTTCGCCAACCAACAGATGCAGCATTCCCTCTGTCACCCGCCACCAGATGTAGCGTGTCACTTGCCACCGTCTCCTGCCACCAGGTGCGGTGTGTCACTTGCCACTGTCGTCTGCTACCAGATCCGGCGTGTCACTTGCCACCGTCGCCTGCCATCAGATGCAGTGTGTCACTTGCCACCGTCGACTCGCCTGCCATCAGATGCAGTGTGTCACTTGCCACCGTCGCCTGCCATCGGATGCAGTGTGTCACTTGCCACCGTCACCTGCCACCAGATGCAGTATGTCACTTGCCACCATTGCCTGTCACCAGATGCAGCCTGTCACTCACCACTGTTGCCTGCCACCAGATGCAGCGTGTCACTTGCCACTGTCACCTGCCACCAGATGCAATGTGTCACTTGCCACTGTCGCCTGCTTCCAGATGCAGCTTGTCACTTGCCACTGTCACCTGCCACCAGATGTGGTGTGTCTTTGCCACCATCGCCTGCCACCAGATGCAGTGTGTCACTTGCCACTGTCGCCTGCTACCAGATGCAGTGTGTTACTTGCCACCGTCGCCTGCCACCAGATGCAGTGTGTCACTTGCCACCTGCCACCGTCGCCTTCCACCAGATGCAGTGTGTCACTTGCCACCATCGCCTGCCACCAGATGCAGCTTGTCACTTGCCACTGTTGCCTGCCACCATATGCAGTGTGTCACTTGCCACCATCGCCTGCCAACAGATGCAGTGTGTCACTGTCGCCTACCAACAGATGCAACGTGCCTCCTTTGCCCGCCACCAGATGCAACGTGTCACCTACCACCAGATGCAGCATGTCACTTTCCACCGTCGCTTCCCACCAGATGCAGTTTGTCACTTGCCTCCACCACCTGCCACCAGATGCAGCGTGTAACTTGCTACCATTGCCTGCCACCAGATGCCGCGTGCCACTGTCGCCCACCAACAGATGCAACATTCCCTCTGTCACCCACCACCAGATGTAGCGTGTCACTTGCCACCTTCGCCTGCCACCAGATGCAGTGTGTCACTTGCCACCATCGCCTGTCACCAGATGCAGCTTGTCACTCACCACTGTTGCCTGCCACCAGATGCAGCGTGTCACTTGCCACTGTCACCTGCCACCAGATGCAATGTGTCACTTGCCACTGTCGCCTGCTTCTAGATGCAGCTTGTCACTTGCCACTGTCACCTGCCACCAGATGTGGTGTGTCTTTGCCACCATCGCCTGCCACCAGATGCAGTGTGTCACTTGCCACCGTCGCCTGCTACCAGATGCAGTGTGTTACTTGCCACCATCGCCTGCCACCAGATGCAGTGTGTCACTTGCCACCTGCCACCATCGCCTGCCACCAGATGCAGCTTGTCACTTGCCACTGTTGCCTGCCACCAGATGTGGTGTGTCACTTGCCACCATCGCCTGCCAACAGATGCAGTGTGTCACTGTCGCCTACCAACAGATGCAACGTGCCTCCATCGCCCGCCACCAGATGCAACGTGTCACCTACCACCAGATGCAGCAGGTCACTTTCCACCGTCGCTTCCCACCAGATGCAGTTTGTCACTTGCCTCCACCACCTGCCACGAGATGCAGCGTGTAACTTGCTACCATCGCCTGCCACCAGATGCCGCGTTCCACTGTTGCCCACCAACAGATGCAGCGTTCCCTCTGTCACCCGCCACCAGATGTAGCATGTCACTTGCCACCGTCACCTGCCACCAGGGAGGGAGCAGGAAGTAATCAGCAGGAAATCATGTGGTCCTGGGGGAGGTGGAGGTCCTGTGTGGCTGAAGCCCTCCTGATCCATACAGAAAGGGAGATTGCATAGGGGGATGCAGGGAGGATCCTCAGGGAAGAAGATCACAGGGTCCTGGGGAACCGTGAGTGGTCCCTCTCACACAGTCGGGCCGCGTGTGCAGGAGGAGTCAGGCAGCCATAGTAGATCTGACCAGCTGCACACAGAAGAACACTCACACTCACAGAGACACCAGTCCTGGCTGGGCGGCTGCTCTCACTCCCAGTCAATCTGCATGCCGCTGGCAGATGGAGACACTGTTTGGACCGGAGAGAGGGAAGAAGATTACACCGACCAGTCCGTGTAAGCCAGAGAAGGAGGAAGTGCACGTGAGTGGGGCTGAAGTGGTTATTTGATGGGTTTGTTGTAGTGTGTTGGAATGCTATTTAAAGTGAATGGCACCACAATTTATTGCAAAGCCTTATGTGTTTTGTGGTAAATGTTAGAGGTGCACCGAATGATAATTTTGGTGCCGAAACTGAAAATACAGGATGCACTTGGCCAAAAACCGAAACAGAAAATGACAGTTTTTAAAAAATATATATATTTTTATGTATAATTGTATTATTTTCGACTTTTTAATAATATCATGAATTTAAATGAATATGATTTTTTTGTCGGCTCAAGAAAATCTTAAGAAAAAATGTATCCCTTTAAATTCTATGTTTGCCTTCACACTGGTCTGTTGCGCTTCTGTGGTGTTAAAAATCTTGCTAGCTGCATTTTTGGTCAGTTAAAAAAAACACACCAAATACACACCTCCCTGTTGAAATGCATTGAAAACACAGAAAGAACGCATCAATAATGGACCCGTGTTACGTTTCTGATGTGGTCTTTGAGTCACATGACCTATAAAAAACAAACCATAATCACAGTAAAATCGACGCACAAATGCATGCATTTTCGATGCCTTATCGGCACCTTTTTCTCTTATCACCAAAATGCAGATAACACCATTTTCCCCCGATATGTATGCCTAACTCTGGCCCTGGGTAATACTGGCATGAGCACCCAGGAGGTCTGCAGGACAGCTGCGTGGTGCTCTGGTGCCATAAATATGCTCCCAAAGCACTACAGCTGCAAAATACCACTTACCAATAAAAACTGTCACATTTGAAGCTAACCTTACATGGTACAAAAATCCCCTTTAGACCTACCAACAACTATATAGTTAAAGGGTCCGCACCTATGAGTACAAACAGAATAGGTTCATGGGGCTCTCACATTTCATAGTTTTGGTAAATCTGGAAAATGTAGTACAGAAATTGTCCTACATGTCCAACTGAAAGGATAGGTAGTGCTCATTTTTCCACGGTTGTTCTCATGGATTATTTGCATCGCAATCTTAGATGCTGTTTACTGCTGTTAAAAAAAGGAAGAGGAACCCCCACATCCATATAGCAATGGTACAGTGCCTTGCGAAAGTATTCGGCCCCCTTGAACTTTGTGACCCTTTGCCACATTTCAGGCTTCAAACATAAAGATATAAAACTGTAATTTTTTTTGTGAAGAATCAACAACAAGTGGGACACAATCATGAAGTGGAATGAAATTTATTCGATATTTCAAACTTTGTTAACAAATAAAAAACTGAAAAATTGGGCGTGCAAAATTATTCAGCCCCTTTACTTTCAGTGCAGCAAACTCTCTCCAGAAATTCAGTGAGGATCTCTGAATGATCCAATGTTGACCTAAATGACTAATGATGATAAATAAAATCCACCTGTGTGTAATCAAGACTCCGTATAAATGCACCTGCACTGTGATAGTCTCAGAGGTCCGTTTAAAGCGCAGAGAGCATCATGAAGAACAAGGAACACACCAGGCAGGTCTGAGATACTGTTGTGGAGAAGTTTAAAGCTGGATTTGGATACAAAAAGATTTCCCAAGCTTGAAACATGCCAAGGAGCACTGTGCAAGCGATAATATTGAAATGGAAGGAGTATCAGACCACTGCAAATCTACGAAGACCTGGCCGTCCCTCTAAACTTTCAGCTCATACAAGGAGAAGACTGATCAGAGATGCAGCCAAGAGGCCCATGATCACTCTGGATGAACTGCAGAGATCTACAGCTGAGGTGGGAGACTCTGTCCATAGGACAACAATCAGTCGTATACTGCACAAATCTGGCCTTTATGGAAGAGTGGCAAGAAGAAAGCCATTTCTTAAAGCTATCCATAAAAAGTGTCGTTTAAAGTTTGCCACAAGCCACCTGGGAGACACACCAAACATGTGGAAGAAGGTGCTCTGGTCAGATGAAACCAAAATCAAACTTTTTGGCAACAATGCAAAACGTTTGGCGTAAAAGCAACACAGCTCATCACCCTGAACACACCATCCCCACTAGCAAACATGGTGGTGGCAGCATCATGGTTTGGGCCTGCTTTTCTTCAGCAGGGACAGGGAAGATGGTTAAAATGGATGGGAAGATGGATGGAGCCAAATACAGGACAATTCTGGAAGAAAACCTGATGGAGTCTGCAAAAGACCTGAGACTGGGACGGAGATTTGTCTTCCAACAAGACAATGATCCAAAACATAAAGCAAAATCTACAATGGAATGGTTCACAAATAAACATATCCAGGTGTTAGCCAAGTCAAAGTCCAGACCTGAATCCAATCGAGAATCTGTGGAAAGAACTGAAAACTGCTGTTCACAAACGCTCTCCATCCAACCTCACTGAGCTCGAGCTGTTTTGCAAGGAGGAATGGGCAAAAATTTCAGTCTCTCGATGTGCAAAACTGATAGAGACATACCTCAAGCGACTTACAGCTGTAATCGCAGCAAAAGGTGGCGCTACAAAGTATTAACTTAAGGAGGCTGAATAATTTTGCACGCCCAATTTTTCAGTTTTTTATTTGTTAAAAAAGTTTGAAATATCCAATAAATTTTGTTCCACTTCATGATTGTGTCCCACTTGTTGTTGATTCTTCACATAAAATTACAGTTTTATATCTTTATGTTTGAAGCCTGAAATGTGGCAAAAGGTCACAAAGTTCAAGGGGGTCGAACACTTTCGCAAAGCACTGTATTTTATTCTCCATAATATTTGTGTTTAGTATGGCATTTCAAGTGGAAATAATTTTGTATCTGAGCATCACAAACTGAAAATGATGTTTAATTTATTTTATGTTTAAAGCAAACTCACCCATCCATCCATGTCTCCATGCTTTATTTTGTTGAGAAATCACTTTGGAAAAACACCCCCTAGCATTCCTAGCCACGGCCATCCATAGTAAGAGCAGATGGTTAATGTGGCACTTAAAACCCCGATTCCCAAAAAGTCGGAACGCTGAGTAAAATCTATATAAAAACAGAATGCAATGATTTGAAAATCTCATAAGGCCATATTTTATTCACAAAAGAAAACATTCCACATGTTTAAAATGAGAAAATGTACTTTTAAGAAAAAAAAAAATAGGGTCATTTTGTAATTAATGGCAGCAACTTGTCTCAACAAAGATGGGACAAAGGAACACAATGCTGGCAAAGTAAGTGGCACTAACAACCAAAAAAAGAAACATTTTGGCCATGAGACTTTTATGAGTGGTGCCTTTTAACCACTTTAGGACTGTAAGGATTTGTCCCCTTCCTGATCAGGCCCTATTTTGCGATTCTGCACTACGTTACTTTAACGGACAATGACGCGGTCGTGCAACGCTGTACCCAAATAAAATTGATGTCCTTTTTTCCCACAAATAGAGCTTTCTTTTGGTGGTATTTGATCACCTGTGCGATTTTTATTTTTTGTGCTATAAACAAAAAAAGAGCGACAATTAAAAAAAAAAAAAACAATATTTTTCACATTTTACATTTTTTAACATTTTAGGCCAATTTGTTTTCTGCTACATATTTTTAGTAAAAAAAAGTCGCAATAAGCGTATTTTGATTGGGTTTTCACAAAAGTTATTGTGTCTACTAACTACGGGAAAGATTTATGTCATTTTTATTGTTTTTTTTTTTTTAACTAGTAATGGCTGTGATCTGCGACATTGCGGCGGACAGATCGGACCCCTAACTGACATTTTTTACACTTTTGTGGGTATCAGAGACATTACTACAGTAATCAGTGCTAAAAATATGCACTGTTACTGTAATAATGCCATTGGCAGGGAAGGGGTTAACCCTGTGGGTGATCAAGGGGTTAAATGTGAGCCTAGGGGAGTGATTCTAACTGTGGGGGGCGGGGGGGGGGGGCGTGGATTCTGAAATGACCATAGAGGCATGTGATCCTATATAGAAGGATCACATGGGCTCTATGATCATTCCAGGGAGAAGAATGGTCAGATGTGTTTACAACAGCTGACCGTCATTCTCTCACAGCGGGGAGCGATCGTGGGTGTCAGGCGGCAATCACAGCCGCCTGACCTGTGCATCGGCTTCCCCGCTGCTGAATAGGGGCGAGAGACATATATATATATATACAAATAATGATTTATTTCTAATATTACAAAGGCGCTTCAATTCATAGTTTCTACGCGTATGGTGGGGCAGCGCCTACTTCCTCAGGAGACAGCCAAGATTGAATTTGTGCATTTCTGTGGGAAGACGTCATGAACAAAAAAATTAATGAAAAGGTATACTAATGAACTTCATAATGAGACCAGTCACTAGTCGGACCCCTAACTGACATTTTTTACACTTTTGGGGGTATCAGAGACATTACTACAGTAATCAGTGCTAAAAATATGCACTGTTACTGTAATAATGCCATTGGCAGGGAAGGGGTTAACCCTGTGGGTGATCAAGGAGTTAAATGTGAGCCTAGGGGAGTGATTCTAACTGTGGGGGGGGGGGGGCGTGGGTTCTGAAATGACCATAGAGGCATGTGATCCTATATAGAAGGTCAGATGTGTTTACAACAGCTGACTGTCATTCTCTCACAGCGGGGAGCGATCGCGGGTGTCAGGCGGCAATCACAGCCGCCTGACCCGTGCTTCGGCTTCCCCGCTGCTGAATGGGGGCGAGAGCGTGCCGCTGGTGGCACGCTCTCGCCCCCTAGCTTCCCGCACACGACCGACGTCGGTCTACGTCGGTTTATGCAGGAGAGCCACCCTGTTGCAGTAAAATGGTGGCGGGTGGTCGGGAAGCGGCTCAATAAAGTAACAATGTCTTCTAATAATACAAAAAGTATTTAATATATTATAAAAAACAGACAAATTTAGACATTAGATTTGTCATCATAAAAGCATATCACAACAGACATATATATTACAAATAATGATTTATTTCTAATATTACAAAGGCGCTTCAATTCATTGTTTCTTAAAGCTGTAGTTTCTACGCGTTTGGTGGGGCAGCGCCTACTTCCTCAGGAGACAGCCAAGATTGAATTTGTGCATTTCTGTGGGAAGACATGTCATGAACAAAAAAAGTAATGAAAAGGTATACTAATGAACTTCATAATGAGACTAGTCACTACAAAATTAGAGTTCATTAATGTGCAAAGAAGCATACTTACGCATCAGTTGACAAATCAGCAGTCTAGATTGAACACCAACAATTTAAAAAGTATATATGTCAAAGGTCCCAGCGAAGTGGAGAGACCTCCACAGGTTTGGTCACAGCCGGAAGCCGGGAGCTGGAAGCGGGTAGGTCCGGTGTCAGAACATACAGCAGGGGTGGAAAGGAGCAGCCCTAAAAAGGTGTAAAGTGGCAGAAAATGAAAATCAACGGGATTAGACTAGAGTGACTGAAAGTGCATGTGCAAGGTGAGTGGGGATCGGACCCTTGAAAAAAACAATATAAAAACATAGATAAATATATATATATATATAGGGGTTCAAAAAAAACTAAAAAAATCTCATTTAAAATGATCTATTGCAAAGTGGAAAACTGTTCTGTGGTCAGACAAATTAGAATTGATATTCTTTTTGGTAACCTTTCGGCTTGTTATCTGCACCTGCATCTCTGATGGTATGAAGGTGCATTAGAGTGTATGGAGTGGGCAGCTTGCACATTTGGAAAGGCACCATCATTGCTGAAAGATATATCCAGTTTTAAAGCATTTGCTAGCACCCAGATGATGTCTTTTTCAGGGAAGGCCTTGCATATTGCAGCAGGACATTGATTAACCGCATACTACATGACAACAGCATGGCTTCATTGCAGAAGATTGCTTAACTGGCTTACCTGCAGTCCAGACCTTTCATCAATTGAAAATATTTGGCGCATCTTAAAACCAAAAATACGACACATAGGATCCAGGGCTGTTGAATAGTTAGAATCCGATATCAGGCAAGTGAGGAACAACATTCCTCTCCCAAAACTCCAGCAACTGGTCTCCTCAGTTCTGAAACAATTACAGGGGTTGATCTACTAAAACTGGAGAGTGCAAAATCCGGTGCAGCTCTGCATAGAAACCAATCAGCTTCCAGGTTTTTTTATTTTTTGTCAAAGTTTAATTGAACAAGCTGAAGTTAGAAGCTGATAAGCAATCATGCACAGCTGCACAAGATTTTCCAGTTTCCAGTTTTAGTAAATCATGTCCACATAACGTTAAAAGAAGTGGGGATACTACTTTGTGGTAGATATGGCCCTGTCCCAACTTTTTTGAGACATGTTGCTGCCATCAATTGAAAATGATTTTATTTTTTTTACAAAAACGGTACATTGTCTGAGTTTAAACATTTGACATCTTCTATTTTCTATTTTAAATAAAATATAGATTTATGAGATTTGCAAATCATTGCATTCTGTTTTTATGTAGATTTTACAGACTGCCCCAAATTTTTTGAAACTGGGGATGACGTTCCCGGAATCTGTGTGCTCCTAGCTCAGGCATGCAGGTAGGAGGATGTGCTTAGCTGAGAAAGCCCATCCTCCCTTCCTCCAGATGAAAAAAAAAATGTCCATGAAGACTCCCAGGATGTAGGACATCATGTTGGCCTGACAGTTAAAAACTTTGATGTTACAATATTCTTTATTGTAATAACAAACAAAGTGTAAAAAAAAAGAAAAAAAATCCCATATCACCTCCATGAAGTAGTACAGTGTTACAATGGTGAATTTAATTTCTTCATTTTCAAACAAACTGTGACGAAAAAAATGACAACTGATACATTTTTAAATATATATACCAGGGTTTATAGATGCTATAATTTTACTAAAGGCATGTGGAAGAATACATTTTGCCGTGAATTGATGATTAAATTTAATTTTATTGGATATGTTCCATAACAGAAAATACAAAATATTGTTTTTTATTTCCAAATTTTTTGTCTTTTTTTATTTTTATCCAGTGGCGGCTGGTGCTTTTTTTTTTGGGGGGGGGGGGGTGCAAACAGTAAAATGTAATAGGCATCGCTTTGCTGCAAAAAACGCTGTAAAAAATTGCGTGACTTTGAGGTCTCAAAAGTGTGAAAGGGGCCTTCAGTAATTAAGGTATAGTGTGCCCCCTTTCAATGCAGAGAGACCAGCATGCCCCCTTTCAATGCAGAGAGACCAGCGTGCCCCCTTTCAATGCACAGTGACCCCCCTTTCAATGCACAGTGACCAGCGTGCCCCCTTTCAATGCACAGTGACCAGTGTGCCCCCCTCAAAACACTGACCATCGTGCCCCCTTCAATGCAGTGACCAGCGTACATGCCCCCTTTCAATGCAGAGACCAGCGTACATGCCCCCTTTCAATGCAGTGACCAGCATGCATGCCCCCTTTCAATGCAGTGACCAGCGTACATGCCCCCTTTCAATGCAGTGACCAGCACACATTCCCCCTTTCAATGCAGTGACCAGCATATATTCCCCCTTTCAATGCAGTGACCAGCGTACATGCCCCCTTTCAATGCAGTGACCAGCATACATGCCCCCTTTCAATGTAGTGACCAGCATACATGCCCCTTTCAATGCAGTGACCAGCATACATGCCCCCTTTCAATGTAGTGACCAACGTACATGCCCCCTTTCAATGTAGTGACCAGCATACATGCCCCCTTAGAATGCAGTGACCAGCATACATGCCCCCTTAGAATGTAGTGACCAGCATACATGCCCCCTTAGAATGCAGTGACCAGCATACATGCCCCCTTCAATGTAGTGACCAGAGTACATGCCCCCTTAGAATGTAGTGACCAGCGTACATGCCCCCTTAGAATTCAGTGACCAGCATACATGCCCCCTTCAATGTCGTGACCAGCGTACATGCCCCCTTAGAATGCAGTGACCAGCGTGCATGCCCCCTTAGAATGTAGTGACCAGCATACATGTCCCCTTAGAATGCAGTGACCAGCGTACATGCCCCCTTTCAATGTAGTGACCAACGTACATGCCCCCTTTCAATGTAGTGACCAGCATACTTCCCCACTTAGAATGCAGTGACCAGCATACATGCCCCCTTAGAATGTAGTGACCAGCGTACATGCCCCCTTAGAATGCAGTGACCAGCATACATGCCCCCTTCAATGTAGTGACCAGAGTACATGCCCCCTTAGAATGTAGTGACCAGCGTACACGCCCCCTTAGAATTCAGTGACCAGCATACATGCCCCCTTCAATGTAGTGACCAGCGTACATGCCCCCTTAGAATGCAGTGACCAGCGTACATGCCCCCTTAGAATGTAGTGACCAGCATACATGTCCCCTTAGAATGCAGTGACCAGCGTACATGCACCCTTAGAATGTAGTGACCAGCGTACATGCCCCCTTAGAATGCAGTGACCAGCGTACATGCCCCCTTAGAATGTAGTGACCAGCGTACATGCCCCCTTAGAATGCAGTGACCAGTGTACATGCCCCCTTAGAATGCGGTGACCAGCGTACATGCCCCCTTAGAATGTAGTGACCAGCATACATGTCCCCTTAGAATGCAGTGACCAGCGTACATGCACCCTTAGAATGTAGTGACCAGCGTACATGCCCCCTTAGAATGCAGTGACCAGTGTACATGCCCCCTTAGAATGCAGTGACCAGCGTACATGCCCCCTTAGAATGTAGTGACCAGCATACATGTCCCCTTAGAATGCAGTGACCAGCGTACATGCACCCTTAGAATGTAGTGACCAGCGTACATGCCCCCTTAGAATGCAGTGACCAGCGTACATGCCCCCTTAGAATGTAGTGACCAGCGTACATGCCCCCTTAGAATGCAGTGACCAGTGTACATGCCCCCTTAGAATGCGGTGACCAGCGTACATGCCCCCTTAGAATGCAGTGACCAGCGTACATGCCCCCTTAGAATGCAGTGACCAGCGTACATGCCCCATTAGAATGTTGTGACCAGCGTACATGCCCCCTTAGAATGCAGTGACCAGCATACATGCCCCCTTAGAATGCAGTGACCAGCATACATGCCCCCTTAGAATGCAGTGACCAGCATACATGCCCCCTTAGAATGCAGTGACCAGCGTACATGCCCCCTTAGAAAGCAGTGACCAGCGTACATGCCCCATTAGAATGTTGTGACCAGCGTACATGCCCCCTTAGAATGCAGTGACCAGCATACATGCCCCCTTCAATTTAGTGACCAGCGTACATGCCCCCTTAGAATGTAGTGACCAGTGTACATGCCCCCTTAGAATGCAATGACCAGCGTACATGCCCCCTTAGAATGCAGTGACCAGCGTACATGCCCCCTTAGAATGTAGTGACCAGCAAACATGCCCCCTTAGAATGTAGTGACCAGCGTACATGCCCCCTTAGAATGCAGTGACCAGCAAACATGCCCCCTTAGAATGTAGTGACCAGCGTACATGCCCCCTTAGAATGTAGTGACCAGCGTACATGCCCCCTTAGAATGCAGTGACCAGCAAACATGCCCCCTTAGAATGTAGTGACCAGCGTACATGCCCCCTTCAATGCAGTGTGCCCCCCCCCCCCGAGACCAGTGCACTTACCTGGAGCAGCTGCGGCGGCACCTTCTCTTCAGTGTCCCGGCGGCGGCTTCAATCCCCCGACATCTCCACAAGTCCTCCCGATCCCGTCTCCTCCTCGGCCAATGGCATGGCATTTGCCTTGCGGCCAATCAGGAAGCGCGTATCGGACGCGCTCCCTGATTGGCCAGGAGGAGGATCCATGTGACAATAGCGAATTTTCATTCGCTATTGTCACACAATGGGTGGGCTCGGGATGCACTGCTCTGCGCCCCGGGTCCACCCTTTGCATCGCCCTATTAGAGCCTCTGGCTCTAATCAGGTGATGGCAAAAAAAATAAAAAAACGATTGAGCTCCATGCGTCTGGCACCCCTGCATGCAGATTAGGGGGCCGGACCCATGGATAGGGGGGGCGGCGCCCCTGTGCCCCCGACGCACCTGCCGCCACTGTTTTTATCGCAAAAAATAAAAAACCCAGTGGTGATCAAATAGCACCAAAAGAAAGTTCTATTTGTGTGAAAATAATAATAAATATTGCATTTGTGTACAGTGTTGCATGACCACACAATTGCCACTTAAAATTAACTCTGAAAGCTCTTGCTGTCTTATCAGTGCTGCTGTGTCTCTCTTCTGTGTTCTCATTCAGCTTCCTGCTCCGCTCTGTCTCCCTCTCTGCATTAGGCAAGGTAGAAAAGGGCAGAGCTGCGGGGGAGGGGGGCTGTGTAATATGAAGGGGGTGTGTGGGGGGGCTGTGTGATATGCAGGTGGTCTGTTCAATATGCAGAAGGGGCTGTGTAATGTGCAGGGGGGCTGTGTGATGTGCAGGGGGGCTGTGTAATATGCAAGGGGGCTGTGTAATGTAAAGGAGTCCAGACATACAGGGGCTGTGTAATATGCAGGGAGGGCTGGGTGGGGGTGCTGTGTGATGTGCAGGGGGGCTGTGTAATGTGAAGGGGTGCAGAGGAAACATGCTGGAGCTGCATGAGAGCAATGGAGAGGGTGAGTATATGTTGAACAAACTAAACGCTGCAGGGGAGGGGGGCCGGTAGGGTGAAGAGAGTGAACCTGCATGCTCCCTCAGGGTGAACTGTCTTTGTATTAGTGAAGCACCCTAAAGTGACGTAAACCTGAACTGTTATTACTATGTTAGGATTATTATAATCCTCATTTATTAGCAGGTAAGTGCGGCCCTCCATGCATTCACATACATTGAATCCCTTAAGTGGAAAAAGGTTGCTGAGCCCTGACATAGAAGGTAAGAAATATATATATATATTATATATTTATATATAAAACTAGGCCAGCTGTGTGAATAGAAACACATACCAAACATATACTGAAGTTTCTCAAATCTGACTGCAAAATTGGAGATACGCTTTAGACTTCCAATATCAATGGTTCCATTTCCTATCTGACTTTACAAATGATATCATCAGATAAGCTTCTGGTTTCTGGGCAGTTAGGAATGTGTGCAGCATTAAAATAACTATTTTCTGTGTTTAGATTTATATATAATCTGAATTCTAACTTTACCAGTTTATAGAAATCTGAAAGGAAAAACATAAAAGATCAAATAGTGTCTCCTGATTATAGTGGAAAGGTTTTGCAGGAGAATGCAGAGGGGCAATTGCAAAACGGAATTATGTTTACATGACTTCTCTTGAATTACTGAGAAACTTTGATTACTTGTGGTTATTGGAGAGCCATCTATACTCCCTATAATGCCAGTAATGTTATGTTCGAATTTGAATTGCTCTGCTACATAAAAACACATTTTGTGCTGGGTTTGAGCTGTATTTTTATTCCAGCAAAATGTACCTGACCACGGATGCCCTCTGTGGGATTTTAATTCTTTGGTGTTGCTAGCTGTTTGTTATGTCTTCCTCGATCCTATGCTGTTAACACAACAGAAGCATTGGGAAAGCCAGTTTGGCATGGAAAGGCTGCTGAGATTTATACCATGATTCTGACTGTTCTGTCTTCATGAGTCTCTCTGACACTTAAGGCCCGTACACACGTACCGATCGTCAGCATACAAACGTCGGCGGACGAAAGATCTGTCGATTGTACGCGTGTTAGTATGGTGCCTCCGACAGATGTCTGCGCACAATCCGCGGACAAAAGTCTTTCGTGCAAACATGAAAATTTTTGTCTGCGGACACCAGAACGGACGATTGTTCGCCTGTCAGTACAGAATTCGGCCGACAGACCGCAGATTTGCAAGACTGGGCATGCTCAGAAAATTAAAAACACAGGGAAAGTTAACCATTACATGACATCACTTCTGCAGTCAGCTGAAGTCTGCAGACAAAATTCTTGTGCTGTCCTTGTGCTGTCTTTGCACTTTTCAACAGACACCGACATCCCGGGGAGAAAAGAGGAACATTTGTATGCCGACCATCGGTACGTGTGTACGGGGCTTTACAAACATTGAGAAAACCAGAGCATGTAAGGCTTCAAAGAGGCATGGTGTAATGGTAGCTTTGTAAGTAATCTGGGAAGTTCCATCTCCCTGCTATAAAGGAAAATTGATCTATAGTTAGAGCCAATGATTATAGTCATAAGTCATAAATGCTATCATTTATTGCTATGTATAGGGTGCCTACGTTTTTTAATGATGGAACTACTTTTTATTTTATTTTTCTCTGAAGATGGAAGAGCAGCACAGCTGGCTGGTGCAATTATGAAACCATTAGCTGCGTGGACTTTAGCCACCTGTACAAAACAAAGACCACTCGAGGCTGAGCAGAGAGTCAAGGCCCGTACACACGTACCGATCGTCGGCATACAAACGTCGGTGGACGAAGGATCTGCCGATTGTACGCGTGTTAGTATGGTGCCTCCGACAGATGTCTGCGCACAATCCGCGGACAAAAGTCTTTCTTGCAAACATGAAAATATTTGTATGCCGACACCAGAACGGACGATTGTTCGCCTGTCAGTACACAATTCTGCCGACACACAGCTACAAATCCCAACACGCATGATCAAACCAAATGAGTTCCCGGAAGAATTTTCTCTAGTAAACTCAACATTTTATTCAGAAAGAACTTTCGGCTCGCGGAAGTCCAAGAAATAGGTGAAATGCGGAGCACATGCTCATCTTGATAAATGTGAGAAGAAGGAAGATGCTGCT